>NW_028277056.1:15883571-16491250 GCF_059951505.1 Python bivittatus | reverse complement strand
AGTGGAAGATGGCATAGAAATATTGTAATTAAATTAATAGGCATGTAGATTTGTTTTGGCTTTCAGAATTCTGCATGGTAATGACCCAGAAAGAAAGTGACATATATTGCTTTAGAGCAATATGTACTTACTTTCCTTAGAACAGGATTGGTCATGCTGATTGGGGATTCTCCTAATATATGTGGAGGTTAGGGAAGCATACTTTAGAGACTATTTATTGCTTGTTTATTTCTTTATTCTAACTTGCAATATTATTCATCCTTCAGCATTTGAAGCATAACAACTTAGAAAAATATTTTTCAACCAGTTTTATTACTGCTTAGTGTCAACTGGGCACCTTATATTCCAAAACATACTAAGAGATATCTAGATATCTAAGATATGTATATTTTACAAACGATCCTAAACACCTATGCCTCTTTCAAAAATGCTATTTGTTAATATTAAATAGGATGTAGGGTTGAAGATATATATCAAATTACAGATATAATGTATTACAGATGTGACAAGTATAACAAACAGAAAAAGAAACAAATTTCAAAATTGCTGGGGACCCTTTCAAAACATCAATGCCTAGTTCAGTTGGTCAATTTTTAGTTTCTCCTACACTCCATCTCTTTCAAATTAGATTTTTTTGGGAGGGAAAAAAAGTCATATTTGATGCCATAGCATAGCCACAATGGAGTGGCTTAAGTCAAGGGCATCTACAAAAGTCAAAAAATTCAAAAGGTTGGCTGTGATAGTGGGATCAAAACTCTGTTTTCTGTGTGTGTCATATGTGCAATGCATATCAAAAAGCAGGTTGAGTTTCAATCATACCATCATGGCCATCTTGAATTGCTTTACCATACTCTGCAGACACTATCTGGAGTTTTCATACTGATGTTGCCACATCTTGCTCCCCTGATTCTCATGGTCAGAAATGGCTTTAGCTTCCTCTTTAAGAATGTGAGACGTCTAGATCCAATCTTCTTTTCTGGGGAGACATACCATCCATTAAGGTAACTGGGCTTTGGGATGGGGAAAGAGGGAAGCCAGAACTGACCATTTCTGATTCCTCTTTCTGG
The DNA here is from genome assembly GCF_059951505.1 of Python bivittatus. Lineage (NCBI taxonomy): Eukaryota > Metazoa > Chordata > Lepidosauria > Squamata > Pythonidae > Python > Python bivittatus. The sequence continues at coordinate 16,490,183 of NW_028277056.1, read as the reverse complement.
AGTCTTTAATAAATATTGAGAGCTGGAGTTGATGCAGTCTTTTTGCCTAGCATGGAAAATGTCCTTACTTGTGTTCCAAAGTTCTACATACTGTGAGGTTCTTAAGGACAGAAAAGTTATATTTTGGAAAAGGGATCTATGGTTTTCTAGTAGTGCAATCCTGAGGCCTGGATTTTCATGCATTCAGGCTGAAGTTTAATCATTGTGGTAAATCCAGTTAATAGTGGCACTGTATTTATTCTTCAAATCCATAACAAAAGTGGTCTGGCACGCTATTGTACATCATAAGTTTGGAGGTATATAGATTGTCACAAGGCCTATTCAAGGAGTAAGGCTTGGAGTTTGCAGCTCTCCTACCATGCCCAGAGATCATCTACTTCCACAACGGAAGAAGCGAGGTCTGTGAAAAATGCCACAGAGACTGCAAGATGAGTTGGATCTTCCATTCTGAGATTATATCTCTTTCTTTCTCCTTTGGAGGAGAAGATGCACTCTATCCTATGGCCTGAGTGATTCAGGAACCCCCAAGGATTCACAGGACTATTAATTAAATCTCTTAGCTTCTTCACAAGTCATCTGTGTGGCTTTAGATTTGAGTTGTGGTCTGTGAATTACCTCCAAGGCTTAAACATTTTGGACATTGCCCTGAATATTTTTCATGCACAAAGAGATGTAGCTGTATCAAACAAGCAAATGTTCAGTCCTGCTTCCTTAATAGCGGTTGTCACAACCTTTCCGCTGCTGAACAGTGAAATATATTTTTATCCTTTTAGGTATGCTGCTTGTAAGAGCAGAACATTTTGGTTCCACTTGACAGCTGGGTGAACATCAACAGTATAGATAGCATGCACTAATGGGGCACTTGGTGCAGGAAATAGAGATTTTAATTCCCCCACCCCACCCCTTATTTCCTAACAGATGGTTTTCAACTAAGCCTTTTCAAGTGTTCCCTTCTGTATTATTGTACAGTTCATAACACAGAGTGCCTTTTTACACATTCTTATCATTGCCACGAGCTGTACATGACCAAGCTAATCAAATTTTATCTAAAATATGAGTTATTTAGAATGGCCTGGGCAGGCTGTAGATGCATGCGAATAGCCTTTCCAAATTCTTAGTCCTAAAAGAGGTAGAGGAAGGGGAAAACATGACAACTAAATTTGTGTAGGAAGAAAAGAAATTCTCCAACAACTTCTTTGGAATGAAGCTGATTGTTAGTAATTGCAATAGACACCTTCTTTCTTTATACTTAAAGGGGGGAGGTCTTGATTTTGTTTTGGTTCTGCTGCCCCCTTGATCGTATGTGGTGCTTCAGACCTCATATGAGTAGGGGCAATATTATGCATGGACATGATCGTGTGAGGGTACACACAAATGGACACGCACAGCTGGACATGTGCATACAAACCTTCTCCCAGCAAATTTAGTGCAGCTAAGACTGCTTAAGTGGGAAAGTTAAAGACACTTGGACCTCTCTCCATTTGCCCTCTATCGTCTCATACTCATAGTCACTGCAGATTTCCTAGACCACCTTACTTTTCTTTTCTTTTCTTTTTCAGCCCAGAAGTCAGGCTCTGCGGCTTTTGCAACGGGAAAAGCTATTTCTATTCAGCCAGGCAGGAAAAGGCCAATTTCTTGGAGGTCCTTATTACTGCAAAACCCAAGCCCTTTTAATACAAAAGCATTTGAAGTTCAAGCTTTCACACTGAGAGGACTCCACAGTCACCTGTTTTTGCACAAACCAGATACTGCTGGAAAATCAGCAGCTGCTGGAACTTGAATAAGCCAGGAAAGGTGTAGCAAAGAGAAAAATCATGGCTACCCACGGAGTGCTATTCAGAAAGCTCTGGCATGGTTCAGTCAGTCAGGAACTATTGCTAAAGTATTGCTAAAGTATTGCTAAAGTATTGCTAAATGTTCTGCTGCTGCTAGCTATATTGACCATTTGGCCACTGTTTTACATGCTCTATATACCGCAAACACAGTGCCATTCCAGAGCAACGTAAGTGGGACCACCACCCAAAAACTGAAGAGGAAGATTTGGTGAAAAAAAAAAAAAGGAAAATAGGTAGGGTGGTGTTACAGGCACTCCCAGGTTTGGCTTATGGTCACTCACTCACAGACTCACACTGGGTGGAGGCACACAGATCTTGTAAGTCCCCCTTGCTTTCTACCTGGGTTTTCCAGATAGGTGCGACTAGAACAGACAAGGCACACAGTTCTGGTCAACCGCTGGGAAATAGGAACACACAAAAATCACTTCCAATCGAACACTGAGGCACAACAGGTTCTTTGGAATACATGGAGAGCCAGTGAATTTAAAGTAACAGCAAAATTTTACTGGTTACAATGTACATTGCTCTTTCTTACATGCACACACACGCACATCCACACTTACCCACATCCTTCTCAACTAGGCTGCCAGGTCTGGATCCACGGATGACTCAAGGAATGGGCCAGCTTTAGGAACCCCTTTTATCCCCAAAAGTCCTTGCTTTGTTGATACACAAGACTGGCAGCTTCTCTTGCCTTACTCATTTACAAGTCTGGTAGCTGTTGATGGGATTGAGGTGGGTGGGGGGAGTTCCATGTGCTCAGGCCCAACTTCCTTTGTCTGGTTCAGGTGACATTTTTTCCTTTGTTTCCTTAACAACTTCTTTCCTTATTATCTACCTCCTTGAAAGGATCTTTTAGACAAGATTCCTAGCCTTTTGTCCTCTCTGCTTACGTGCCTGCTTCATCTTTAGTTATGGCAGCTTCAGTCTAGTCTCACAGTGGGAAAAAGAAAAATCTTTTAAATTTCTTCCAAAACATGTGTTGTTGGAAGCTCACATTCTTCTTGTTATTAACAGAAACTCTTGCAGTTCGGTGGGCAGGGCTACTGCATCTGAACTGCAAAATCTCAGCCCACCATTAGATGACAACAGAAAGATACAAATTCCTACCCTCTAGTGATCATCCACATTTTTGCAGTCCAGATCTAATACAGTGGGGCAAAAAAGTATTTAGTCAGCCACCAATTGTGCAAGTTCTCCCACTTAAAAAGATGAGAGAGGCCTGTAATTTTCATCATAGGTATACCTCAACTATAAGAGACAAAATGAGGGAAAAAATCCAGAAAATCACATTATCTGATTTTTAAAGAATTTATTTGCAAATCATGGTGGAAAATAAGTATTTGGTCACCTACAAACAAGCAAGATGTCTGGCTCTCACAGACCTGTAACTACTTCTTTAAGAGGCTCCTCTGTCCTCCACTCATTACCTGTAGTAATGGCACCTGTTTGACCTTGTTATCAGTATAAAAGACACCTGTCCACAACCTCAAACAGTCACACTCCAAACTCTACTATGGTTAAGACCAAAGAGCTGTCGAAGGACACCAGAAACAGAACTGTAGACCTGCACCAGGCTGGGAAGACTGAATCTGCAATAGGCAAGCAGCTTGGTGTGAAGAAATCAACTGTGGGAGCAATAATTAGAAAATGGAAGACATATCACTGATAATCTCCCTTGATCTGGGGCTCCATGCAAGATCTCACCCCGTGGAGTCAAAATGATCACAAGAACGGTGAGCAAAAATCCCAGAACCACACGGGGGGACCTAGTGAATGACCTGCAGAGAGCTGGGACCAAAGTAACAAAGGCTACCATCAGTAACACACTACGCTGCCAGGGACTCAAATCCTGCAGTGCCAGACATGTCCCCCTGCTTATGCCAGTACATGTCTGGGCCTGTCTGAAGTTTGCTAGAGAGCATTTGGATGATCCAGAAGAGGATTGGGAGAATGTCATATGGTCAGATGAAACCAAAGTAGAACGTTTTGGTCTAAACTCAACTCGTTGTGTTTGGAGGAGAGAGAATGCTGAGTTGCATTCAAAGAACACCATACCTACTGTGAAGCTTGGGGGTGGAAACATCATGCTTTGGGGCTGTTTTTCTGCAAAGGGACCAGGACGACTGATCCATGTAAAGGAAAGAATGAATGGGGCCATGTATCGTGAGATTTTGAGGGAACACCTCCTTCCATCAGCAAGGGCATTGAAGATGAAACGTGGCTGGGTCTTTCAGCATGACAATGATCCCAAACACACTGCCCGGGCAACGAAGGAGTGGCTTCGTAAGAAGCATTTCAAGGTCCTGGAATGGCCTAGCCAGTCTCCAGATCTCAACCCCATGAAAAACCTTTGGAGGGAGTTGAAAGTCCGTGTTGCCCAGCGACAACCCCAAAACATCACTGCTCTAGAGGAGATCTGCATGGAGGAATGGGCCAAAATACCAGCAACAGTGTGTGAAAACCTTGTGAAGACTTACAGAAAACATTTGACCTCTGTCATTGCCAACAAAGGATATATAACAAAGTATTGAGATGAACTTTTGATATTGACCAAATACTTATTTTCCACCATGATTTGCAAATAAATTCTTTAAAAATCAGACAATGTGATTTTCTGGATTTTTTCCCCCATTTTGTCTCTCATAGTTGAGATATACCTATGATGAAAATTACAGGCCTCTCTCATCTTTTTAAGTGGGAGAACTTGCACAATTGGTGGCTGACTAAATACTTTTTTGCCCCACTGTATCTCTGTAATTGATAGGGGGGAAAATAGGATTTTGCAAGCCATCTGGGAGATGTTTCCGATTGTAATGCTAATGAAGGGAAGATGATGGTTCTAAGCTGTTTGAAGTAAATTTCTGTAAGACGTTTGAGTAGGTGACATATAAATAAGAGGAAGGGAGGCAGGCAGGCTACCTCTCTAGAGTGCCAGGCAAACACATTCAAAAGCAATCCTACCTGATAACACATACTGTAGATTACAGTGCAATTAGCCTTCAGCTCAAACTTATTTCAAAATTCCTTGGGTTACACAAAGCATCCAAGGAGGGCTTCCTTTAAACAAGAGTTTTTGCAAAGCATCTCTTCAAAGCTGCTTCACAAAAGAATGGCCCTCTCCCATGCTGCTGAAGGTGAATCTTCAAGGACTCATCCAGCCACCTAGAGATGCTTTTGTACATGCCTTGTGGGCAATAAGAGGTTTCTTCCAACTCTTCCAGTCAGCTGCTGGAACTGCTGGACAAGCTTCCAGGTGTCATGAAGCCTTTAACGAGGCAAACCTGCATTTGTATTGCCTGCTGTAACATCTTGTTGTAAGAGCCTCCTTGAGTTAAAACATGGCTGCCAAAAATTCATATTCAAGTGACTCTTTTAGATAAATGTGCATATGAATATTCATTATCTCAGAATAACACATGTTAGATAAATGCACTAAAAGGACTGGTTTATTCAGGAAAGGGAAAAGCCACCGAGGGAATGGGTGAACCCTGTCACACAGAGGATAACCAGTCTGGCTGTAGACATATAGAGTAAATCTGTTCTTCTTCTTGTACCAGGCTCTCTTTAAGTTTCCCCCAGGCAGGCGTTCTTGTGAGTCTTTGCTTTGGCTCTAATTTTATCCCCAGTTTTAATTCTTGCTTCTGAGACATCTGCTTTGGCTCAAGGGATGTTTTATTGATATAGTCAGCTTATAATACCGTTAGTCTGCTTTGCTACTTAAAAAACACTCAGAACAGGTAGAATTAAAAATGCAACCGATAGTGAAAATGTAATTTAAAACAATATATTTTAAAACCACAGTAAGAATATACTTTAAAACATCCATCAATCCCAAGGATGAGAAATCAGTTAGGAAATAAACTAAACCAAGCCAACAAAAGCTGAAAGGGAAAGTCAAAGTCTTCACCTGCTATTGGAAATGAAGCCACCTATTAGGAATTCCATCCAAAGTCTGTCTCCATGTAGAAGCTTGGATGGTAGGACAGCTAGTTGTCACCCAGTCAGAAGAAACCCATCTGATATCACACCCAGCTGCTGACAAACTACCAGGCAGATGGAAACATCTCTCCCACCAAAAAGAGGGGTTTGAGCAGCCTGTTACATCAAGCAGGTAAAAGGAAGAGGTGCAAATTGATTCGAATGTTAATTCTACAAGCAACTTTTGTTCTTGGAACACTGCAGATGCTGGAATTCTTCAGTTATGGCTTTTTAACTTTTCTTCACTAAAAACTATTTCTTAGAATGTCTTTTATAGGGGTCCTAACCGTGATGATGCCAAAATGACAACATTTGCATTCATGCACAAGTCCTTTCCTTTCATACTTGTGTTGTGTCATCTCACAGAAGTACCTAAGGGATAGCATGTGAATCACATCATGATGCATGATGCATCCCTTGACCCTTCCTGTGACTCCTTATAACTTTTTGGGGTGTCCCGAGTTTGCTACATTGGTCCCATCCTGCCTGCTGGTTAAAGCCTCTCTAGATGTTCTTATAGATTGAGCAGAAGTAGGAAGTAGGAAGTCTTTTAAGTCTCAAGCTGTTTAGAGTTTAAAGATCATAACCAGCCCCTTGCATTGCATCCAGAAGTGATTTGGTAACAAATATAGTGGAAGCAAGAATACAGCTGCCATATTTTGGACCAACCATAGTTTAGAAGGGCCATATATCATAGAGGGTTTTATAGTAATTAGACTGAAATATGACAAGAGCCCCCTTCATGGATCACTGCCTTGTCGTGGCGAAGGGGCTTGCGTAACTCAGTGAAGCCATGAGCTATACCGTGCAGGGCCACCCAAGACGGACAGGTCATGACAGAGAGTTCTGACAAAATGTGGTCCACTGGAGAAGGAAATGGCAACCCACTCCAGTATCCTTGCCAAGAAAACCCCATGGACAATGTTAAAAGGCTAAAAGATATGATGCCGGAAGATGAGCCCCTCAGGTCGGAAGGTGTCCAATATGCTACTGGGGAAGAGCGGAGGGCATTTCCAAGTAGCTCCAGAAAGAGTGAAGCGGCTGGGCCAAAGCCGAAAGGACGTTCAGCTGTGGATGTATCTGGAAGCGAAAAGAAGGTCCGATGCTGTAAAGAACAATATTGTATAGGTACCTGGAATGTAAGATCTATGAACCAAGGCAAGCTGGATGTGGTCAAACATGAGATGACAAGATTGAACGTCGACATCTTGGGAATCAGCGAACTGAAATGGACGGGAATGGGTGAATTTAATTCGGGTGACCATTATATCTACTACTGTGGGCAAGAAACCCTTAGAAGAAATGGAGTTGCACTCATAGTGAATAAGAGAGTGGGAAAGGCAGTAATGGGGTACAACCTCAAAAACGACAGAATGATCTCAGTGCGTATCCAAGGCAAACCATTCAATATCACAGTCATCCAAGTCTATGCCCCAACCACTGATGCTGAAGAAGCTGAAGTTGACCGCTTCTATGAAGACCTACAACACCTTCTAGAACTAGCACCAAAAAGATGTCCTTTTCATCATAGGGGATTGGAATGCTAAAGTAGGAAGTCAAGGAGTAATCGGAATAACAGGCAAATTTGGCCTTGGAGTACAAAATGAAGCAGGGCAAAGGCTAATAGAGTTCTGTCAAGAGAACAAGCTAGTCATAGCAAACACTCTTTTCCAACAACACAAGAGACGACTCTACACATGGACATCACCAGATGGTCAATACCGAAACCAGATTGATTATATAGTTTGCAGCCAAAGATGGAGAAGCTCTATACAGACAGCAAAAACAAGACCAGGAGCTGACTGTGGCTCAGATCATGAGCTTCTTACTGCAAAATTTAGGCTTAAATTGAAGAATGTAGGGAAAACCACTAGACCACTCAGGTATGACTTAGATCATATTCCTTGTGAGTACACAGTGAAGGTGATGAATAGATTTAGAGGATTAGATTTGGTAGACAGAGTGCCTGAAGAACTATGGACGGAGGTCCGTAACATTGTACAGGAGGCAGCAACTAAAACCATCCCAAAGAAAAAGAAATGCAAGAAAGCAAAATGGCTGTCTGATGAGGCTTTACAAATAGCTGTGGAAAGAAGGAATGCGAAAAGCAAGGGTGAAAGGGAAAGATATAAGCAACTGAATGCAGATTTCCAGAGAATAGCAAGGAGAGATAAGAAGGCCTTCTTAAATGAACAATGCAAAGAAATTGAGGAAAACAATAGAATGGGGAAGACTAGAGATCTCTTCAAGAAAATTGGAGATATGAAAGGAACGTTTAGTGCAAAGATGGGCATGATAAAGGACAAAAAAGGCAGGGACCTAACAGAAGCAGAAGAGATTAAGAAGAGGTGGCAAGAATACACAGAAGAACTATACAAGAAAGATCTTAATGTCCCTGATGTCCACGCTGGTGTGATCACTGACCTTGAGCCAGACATCCTAGAGAGTGAAGTCAAGTGGGCCTTAGGAAGCATTGCTAACAACAAAGCTAGTGGAGATGACAGGATTCCAGCTGAGTTATTTAAAATACTAAAAGATGATGGTGTTAAAGTGCTGCACTCAATATGCCAGCAAGTTTGGAAAACGCAACAGTGGCCACGGGATTGGAAAAGGTCAGTTTACGTTCCAATTCCAAAGAAGGGCAACGCCAAAGAATGCTCAAACTATCGCACAATTGCACTCATTTCACATGCTAGCAAGGTTATGCTCAAAATCCTACAAGCTAGGCTTCAGCAATATATGAACCGAGAACTACCGGATGTACAAGCTGGGTTTCGAAGAGGCAGAGGAACTGGAGATCAAATCGCCAACATTCGCTGGATCATGGAGAAAGCACGAGAGTTCCAGAAAAATATCTACTTCTGCTTCATTGACTATGCAAAAGCCTTTGATTGTGTGGATCACAACAAACTGTGGCAAATTCTTAAAGAGATGGGAATACCAGACCACCTTACCTGTCTCCTGAGAAATCTGTATGCGGGCCAAGAAGCAACAGTTAGAACCGGTCATGGAACAACCGATTGGTTCAAAATAGGGAAAGGTGTACGACAAGGCTGTATACTGTCACCCTGCTTATTTAACCTATATGCAGAGTACATCATGAGAAATGCCAGGCTGGAAGAATCACAAGCCGGAATTAAGATTGCAGGGAGAATCATCAACAACCTCAGATATGCAGACGATACCACCCTAATGGCAGAAAGTGAAGAAGAACTAAAGAGCCTCTTGATGAGGGTGAAAGAGGAGAGTGCAAAAGCTGGCTTGAAACTCAACATTAAAAAAACTAAGATCATGGCATCTGGACCCATCAATTCCTGGCAGATAGAAGGGGTAGAAATGGAAGCAGTAACAGACTTCATTTATTTGGGCTCCAAGATCACCGCAGACGGAGACTGCAGCCATGAAATTAAAAGACGCTTGCTCCTTGGGAGGAAAGCTATGGCAAGCCTAGATAGCATATTAAAAAGCAGAGACGTCACCTTGCCGACAAAGATCCGCATAGTCAAAGCTATGGTTTTTCCAGTAGTAATGTATGGCTGTGAGAGCTGGACCATAAAAAGGCCGAGCGCCGAAGAATTGATGCCTTTGAACTGTGGTGCTGGAGAAGACTCTTAAGAGTTCCCTGGACTGCTAGGAGGTCAAACCAGTCAATCTTAAAGGAAATCAACCCTGATTGCTCATTGGAAGGATCGATAATGAAGCTCAAGCTCAGATATTTTGGCCACCTAATGCGAAGAGAGATCTCTTTGGAGAAGACCCTGATGCTGGGAAAGATTGAAGGCAAAAGGAGAAGAGGACGGCAGAGGATGAGATGGTTAGATAGCATCACTGAAGCAATGAGCATGAAACTGAGCAAACTCAGGGAGGCAGTGAAGGACAGGAAGGCCTGGCGCAATATGGTTCATGGGGTCACGAAGAGTCGGACACGACTTAACGACTAAACAACAACAACAACATGACAAGAGCAAGATTCAATCATTTATTTGGTAATGTCGCATGCCCTGAAAATGTTGACAGTTGATATACCAGCTGAAGTTGGAAAAATGTTCTCAGACCATGACAGTCATTTTCTAAATCACATCTCCCCTCCTTCAGAAGGAGTGCAACCCCACCCAGAGTCCAGAGTTGGATAAACAGTGAAATTGTTTCAGGCCTACTCCAACCAAGTCTATGGCTGTGTAACTTTTAAGCTGCTGCAGATTTTTTATAAACGAAAACTGTAATTTTGGACCGGTTGATATGTGCACATCAAAAGAAGTACTTCTAAGAGATTTGGCACATAGTTTTGTGACTCATAATACGCACAGAACTTGGTGCGTAGAAATGCATACAATGGAGAATGGTTTGGCTTCAGTGTAACCCACAAAGAAAAGCATATACAAAATGCACATCACTGAGCAGATTCCATATGAGTTTTCTCTAGGTATTTTTTTCACTTTTGTGAAATAAAATGAAAAGGTCAGAATTTCTGTTTGGCTCTGATGTCTCCCTAGCTTTGGTTTAACATGGTTCCACCTTCTAGATTTACTACATCCTTGCTCGGGTACAAAAAGCTCATCTTGGACAAAATCCTTATTAACATTATTCTGGTTATGATAATTCCTTTCTTTCTGTCCGTAGTCTGCTTATTGAATAAACACACCAAATTGCAAGAACTCTGATTTAGTCTTTTAATCTAACTGCTCTGTCATTTGCCTCACCCCTCCATGTTTGTCCTTGCCGTCTGGGAAATGTTATTGCATGTGGAAAAACAATAATTATTTATCTTAAGACAGATATTATGCTCAGCAGTAGGTCTGTTTCTTTGGTACAATTCAATCTAAATGTGTAACCAATTTACCAAAATATAATTATCTGAGTTATATCTTCTAAAGTTGGGGGGGGGGAGGGGGGAGGAAAGCAAAGCAGCTGCAACTGAAAGACTTGAATGCAATACTTTAATGTGAAAGATGGTTTAAGCAAACCATAAATTATACTCCCAAATACGAATTAACAATAACCATTCCAGGAAGTCAAGTTTATGGTAACTGTAACTTCAGATAGTTAGATCTTGAGAGATAGTATAGTGTTCTCGGATGAGCTTTGAATTTAAACAGGGGAAAACCTGGATTAAAAATCCAGCTCCTTTCACTGGATACAGGACTGTTTGAAGAGGGGTCAAAAAGTCAAGATGTGTCTGCAGCTGTGTGATTCCCGCTTTACCCCTTCTTGTGTGTTACATGTGCTACACATATAAAAAAAGCGAGTGGACTTCAATCACATGGCTGTGAATGCCATTTTGAACTTTTTGATACACACACACACACACACACACACTTTGCATACACCCCTGCCTGAAACCTGGCAGTGTTCCATTAAGGGTTCTATAGTGATAACCAACACCTTGAATTACATCTTCAAGTCTACTGGCAGCTAGTGAATCTCATGGAGCAGTGATGTTAAATGGGCATACAGTGGGGTACCCTTAACTAAGTACTCCACTGCTTTCTGGGCCAGTTGTAGTTTCCAGATGGTCTTCAAGAGCAGCCTCATGTAGACCGTGTTGCAATAGTCTAAAGAGAATGTGACCAAGGCATGAGTGACCATGACTAGGGCCTCCCAATACAGGAATGGGACCAACTGACACACAAAATGAATTTGTACAAAGGCTCTCCTAGCCACAGCTGCCAGCTGTTCTTCAAGCAGGAGTTGAAAGTCAAGAAGTTGGCATCAATTCTGTCTGGGGAAGTGTTGCCCATCCAGAACTAAAGATGGAAGTTCCTCTGAACTGCGGGTGGGGGTGGGAAGGCTACTACCCGTAGCTGGTCAGTCTCACCAAAGTTCAGCCAAAGCCTCTTCTTTCCCATACAGAAACCCACTGTCACCATAACCATATTTTGCCATAGTTAGGTGCAATTGGGGAATGTGGCAGCCTGAGCAGTGATAGTGTATCTCAGTATATTTGGGTGACACCACTGCTTTGGTTACCAATTGCTTTCCAGATATAACTCATCTTGTCACCTTGAAGGCCCTTTATAGCTCCAGACCTGGTTATCTGCGAGATAATTTTTTCTTATATTCATTTGCTCATCCAATCATATCAACTGTTTCCAGGTGCTATCTGTTCAGGATTGTGACTTAATGGGATTCTGGAGGAAGACAGTTTTGGTGACCAAACCCACCCTTTGAAACTTCCTCCCAATAGAACTTAGATCTTCTTAATCCCTCCTAGGCCTCAAGAAAGGCTTCCATCTTGCCTAGGAGTTAAGCGTGTTTTGATTGGACCATAGGGTTGCAAGATTTGTTGGTGTTCCAATAGAAGAGAATATCTTTAGCTCAGGGTTGAACTGTGGAGTCCTTGGGGTTCTCTGAGCTTGGTTTTTTGCTTGCAGATGTTTCATTACCCAGCTAGGTAACATCATCAGTGCAAGTGATGATGTGTGATCATCAGTGTGATCACTGTATGCTCGTCAATGTGAGACTCGCACTGATGATATCTAATTGGGTAATGAAATGTCTGCAAGAAACCAAGCTCAGAGAGCACCAAGGACTCCACATTTGTTGTTGTTGTTGTTTTATCCTTATATGTACTTGGAGTTTGGGGAAATACTTAATCTTATTCCATTGTTAGTCACCTAGAAATTGTGAGAAGAGGCAGCACACAAGCCTTGCAAATAAATGAATAAATAAATAAGCGTGCAAAACCTCTCATATTCTGTCATCTCCAGGTACAGCCAGGAAAATCTGTTGTGTGAAATCATGCAGAAACTGCTACCAATTTGTGCCAGCTCTGCCAAGCTTGATAAACCAAGATCTGATTTATTTTTATAGACACTTCCAAGTCTCACAAAGATGATTTCCAGACATTTTCCACTGGAATTATGGGAACCTATTCAAGAACACTTAATCTGATACAGGTTTGCTTGCTTATTTATTTATTTAAATGTCAGTAGCTGCCCATCTCAGCCAAGTGACTCTGGGTGGTGAACAACCATAAAAACAATTAAAATAAGTATAATAGAAAGTAGTCACCTTGTATTAAAACTAACAAATGAAATTCAGAACAACGTCCATAAAGTTTTGAGCCTTTGTTCGTTTTTGCTGGTTTGAGGGAAGTTTGGTTGTTTTACTCCTCCAGGAATGCACGTTTTTGATTATTTGGGGTTTTTTCTTTGTGGATGTTGCAAGCTGCCCAGAACCTTTTGAGAGTCAGGCAGTCTTCGGATTGAATAAATAAATATAAATAAATAATTATAGAGATAAAGCACAACCGTGTAATATAATACATATATACCACAGATTATCCAAAGCATTATGCTTACAAATAAATCTTTTTAAAAAAAAACAACAACACAGTTGGAAACCATTTAAGGAGGAAGCTACATATAGTAAAAGCACATTGCCATTTAAAATATCTGCAAGTATAAGGATTTTTGCCTGTGGCTGAAAAGGTACTAGGGTTCCTTTTGTTAAGTTGGATGCTAAGATAAAACCTTTGGGAAGAGCATTACATGTCCAGAAAAAGACAGACTACTCCTTAAAGTTCTGCTCATGACCAAGACTTGTTCTTCAACATTTAAAAAATAAGATTCTTATTATTATTAGATTTTTATCCCACCTTTTTTGGGGGGGGGGTTGGGGGGTCAACTCAAGGTACCTCTTCTTTTCCCCACAACAACAACCCTGTGAGTTGGGTTGGGCTGAGAGAGAGTGACTGGCTCAAAGTTACCCAGCAGGTTTTCATGCCTAAGGGAGGTTTCTAGGCCAGCACCCTTAACCACTACACCAAACGATCTTATTAACTGCACTGTGCCTTAAGCAGGGAGTTGTTGATCTTTCAAACACACATTTATTACAAAGCCTGACACAGAATCAATTTCTTCTCTTTTTACTATCAGTATCAATGTAATCTTCTCTGTTTATAGTGATCAGTTGAGAAGGAACACAGTTTACAGCTTTGGAACAAGAAACATGTTGGAGTAGCGTTCTTTGTATGAGCCTACTCCACTTGCCTGTGCGTACCATACAACATTAGATCAATCAACTGATTGATTGAATCAAGTTGTGTCAGCTCTTAGTAACCACACAGATTTTCTCCAAGACCATCTGTCCCCAATGTGGCCCTTCAGATCTCCCAATGACACACTCATTGCTGCTCTGAGTGTATCTACCTTGGTGGTGGTTGCCCTCTTCTTTCTTTTTTCTACCTTTCTCAGCACTGTGTGTCCAAAAAATAATTTGAGCCTGACCATTTGTGCCTCAAGTGAGAACTCTGGGTTGATTTGTTTGATGATCCATATGTTCATTTTTTTTTTTTTTGCTATCCATGGTATTCTTAGGAGTTTTCTCCAACACAAAATTCAAAAGCATCAATACTCTTTCTATCCTGCTTCTCCAAAGTCCAATGTTCACTTCCATAAAGTGTCACAGAGAAAACCATTGCCTACTCAGTTCTGATCTTTGGAGGTATAGTTATGTTGTGGCATCTGAATAGCTTTTCTAAGACTTCATGGCTACTCTACCAAGCACTAGTCTGCAGCATATTTCTTGACTACTGGTTTCTTTACTTTTGATAGTTGACCTTAAAAGGCAGAAGCCACTTCCATATCCTCTTGTCAAGTTAGCATTAGAAAGGAGGCTTAATGAAACCCTCTTTGTCTCAACCCAGACATTCTTCTGTAGTTGCTCTTTTCTTTTCTAGTTTGCTTTGGCTTCATAAATTGCAAGAAATCAGCTCTTTTGAGGATCAAAGATGCTGGAAACATTGTGTTTCCCAGGCTGATATCATCCCAGAAAGATGTTTTTCAGCATCAGAATTGAGGGAAGAGAATACAGGAGCAGAATTTTAACCACTGAAAGAGCAACAGAAGCTACCAACACAAACTTAGTCATAGTTTGGGTTTTTTGTTTTTTTTTAAACAGCTTTCCAAATATAAGTGAAACCAAGTTAGCCAAGCTGATGACTGAAGTAATCACATAAATGGATCTCTGTGTTTCACTGGGGAATCCCCTGTTAATGAAAGTCTTATGCATTTGATCAATCTCTTCTGACAAGGGATATGTAAATTACATATAAAGGATTCATCTATTCTCTTCTTCCAAATTAATTTGTACTTGTGTTAAAAAGACTGGTCACAAGACGAACATGGCTAGGTATACACTGCCTGTCTTATCGCTCTTTCTCAACAGTGAGCAAATCCAAAGGTGTGTTGTGTGTGTGTGTGTGTGTGTGTGTGTGTCCCTTTTGTTGTGGAAAACCATCAACTGTTCAGTCTGCCAGTGCCCTGTCCCATACTGCTGTTCCCAGGCAAAAAAATAATTCTTGTTAAACTTCTGCTAGTGCCAGATCTCAACTTTGTGGCATTCATCATAAGACATTTTAGCACTTCTATGCTTCCAAAGAAAGTTTAATGTCCAGTCAAGGAAAAGTTTTACAAATTTAGCCTTTCTATGTCAGCAATCTCATGAAGCATCTTCTGAACGCTTTTCTAATCTTGACGTGGAATTTCCTTCCCTAAAGCAGCATGTACTTTGTGCAAATTGACTGCTAGCATGAAAAGCATGAAACATTTCAGGAGTATAGGGTTGTTGTTTTTTTAAAAAAAATAATTTAACTGATCTATTTTTATTTTTTAGCAAAGCACCCTATGCTGAATATTTTCATCATTTTGTAGCTGTTGATAAACATCTTAAAAGAGAGATGGACAACCTGTGGCTCCATCAAAAATCATTGAATTTCAGTTCCTAATAGTCTAATTCAGCATGGTCAGTGGTTAGGGACTGCAAAATATGAGGCTCAAGAGACCCTTGGTAAAGACAAAGTCCCCCTCGAGTTGAACTTGACTGCTAGAGGCTACGTGGAAATGTCCCTGCTGATTTCTTAGCAACAAAGCAGAAACAGTTTGCCTTTGTCTTCTTCTGGGATTTTGCTTTTGACTTCCCAATCTGGTTTATGACATGGGATCCTGGTGGTCTCCCATCCATGTGCTATCCATGCAATACAAAGGTAACCTACGTAACTGATTGAGATGAGCCAAGGATGATCGAGGGCTGCCACCTGGTGTGATGGGATGGCTATTACAAGTCTAATTATCCTAGTCCTGATCCTACCTTTGTGTGGAGCAAGTGGAGGGGCAGGCAACTCAATACCATGAGCTGCATATGGCCAATTACCTTTTGGGCCCCTCCCCCAAATCCTTGGGATTTCGCAGCTGAAATTTGCTGGCAAACCACCAAAAAAGCAGCATATATTTCTGCCCTTTTTCAGGAAATAAAATAAAATAGCTGTCAGCACTTGTTTGAAAAAACTATCCAGATTTTTAAAGGGGCAAAAAATTCCAGTTGTAGTGGAACATCATTACATCACTAACAAGGTATTGGACTGGCCCCCCCAAAAATAAGTGTGTGTGAGGGAGGGGGAGTGTGTCCCTAGAATAAAAATGATTGCTTATCCTTGCCATACCAAACACACATGAGGATCCTTATAAATATTCTGCACACAGTGATCCTGGTCACAGTAGATGTTCCTTTCTCCTCTTAATAGAGTTGACAGTTCACATAATACATTCAGCCAGGTCAAGTAAACACCTACCAGATGCATTTGTACAAAGTGCTAAGTTTGGTTAGTGTTAACCTCAGTTTTTTTCTTGGTTTAGGATATTGGCAATGTTGGGTAAATCCAACAATTTTGGTTAGTGGGTGGTTCAGTATAATGGTCCAGAAAAGCTCAGTTAAGTAATTGGGTTAAGTGTGCTGTTGAAACACAGTCTTTGTGTGCATGTTGCAATGCATGGATGCAAGTCATGTTGTGTTGTCACCCACCAGGCCTGTCCACTTATGGGTCTCTTATTGCTTTTGAGAAAGGCCAATTAAGCCCAAGCCAAAATGATTGCACAGCCCAAGTAAAATGTATGATAAATAAAAAAGAAACAACCCCATCAGTGAATTGTTTATAGCTAGCATTCCTCTCATTCTTTTCTCAACTACCTCACAATCTGTCACAAAAGAGAACTGCTAACTGGGATCACACAACCATGCTGGTTTAGGTTTTTTGCTGGCTTGCAGACAGGAGGAGAACCATGAGGAAGCTGCCTTAAAGTATCTGAATGGCTTTTATACAGATTTTTTTTTTCTTCACCCTAAGGGCAGGATGCAAAGCTATGTTTGGAAATAATAGGAAAGCAACATTTAGTCCTAAATGTATTCAAGAAGAAGCTAGAAGTCCATTTCTCTGTTTTGAACAAGGTGTTGAATTAAATAGACTGCCAAATTTCTCTCCAGCTCTAAAATTTGATTCTGCTATGAATAACCTTTAGGACAGGAGCAAACCAGAGGAACAACAAAGAAATAGAAGTAGAGAGTCATGTGTGGGTGTGTGAAATTGAATGCACTCTGTCTATGAATAGAGAAACAACACAGAACAATGCAAAAATAAAAATAAAAAGGATACAGTAAGCAGAATCTTTCATGTTTTACTGAGCTATTAGAATTATATATTCTAAAATATAATTGAAATGAGAAAAGAGCAGAAGTAATGTCATGTACATTATGAGATCATGAAAATAACATGAATGTTGTAGTGTACATGATATCATAGTGTACATGATATCATGCTTCACATGTTGTTAATGTGGCTGATGTAACCAGTAATCCTACCAAACTACTATCTATATTCCCTGTAGAACTGCAGAATCCCATTGTATTTTTGCTTGAAACTGGCAGAACTTCTAAGGGGATAATTTGCACAAAGCCCATGTAGCAGAAAGCTTTGGGTCAGTGTTGACTCCTGGTGACTGCCTGGACAAGTTTCTGCAGTTTTCTTGGCAAGATTTCAGAGTGGTTTGCCATTGCCACCTTCCTAGGGCTGAGAGAGAAAGTGACTGGCCCAAGGTCACCCAGGTGGCTTTGTGCCTAAGGCACACTAGAATTCATAGTTTTTCAGTTTCTAGCCTGATGCCTTAACTATTACACCAAACTGGCCCTCCATAGTCATTCTAGAACTGTAATTCAGACTCAGTTAGGGAAGATTTGAGAGAAAGATGCAGAGACAGAATTCTAGAATCAGAATTTCTCAGGGTTGTTAATGGACAGCTGCATCTGGGGAATCAGAGCGATGCAGGTAGTGTTTGTGACACGAGCCCTGCCCCTTGTCTATGTGTGCCCTACATTGCATACACACACAAGGGGGGGGGTGACACTTGTGATGCAATGGTGCAATACTTCTTCCATCATTTTGAAGAAAGCAGCAAAAGCGTACGAAGACTGCCTCCCATCCCAGATACAAACCCCTTCATTTCAACATAATTTTGCATTCTTCTGTTTGCTCAACTCTTTTCTCCTTGGGATTAATTGGGGCAAAAGATTAGTCAGGCAGCAAATCTTCATAATCTGTATTTCAAATTCTCTCCCCATCCCTGCTGCCCTTTGTCAGTTTAGCAAAATCAGCTGCCTCATGCTTTCTTTAATCATCCTTGAAAAGAATGCTAGGGCAGATTTTTTATTTTAACCACAATGAGGAAAAAAAAGGGGGGGAGAAGAAGTTTAGCTGCTTTATATAGTGCTCAGCTGAAGGCTTATTCCAGTCTCTGCAGCTGTTAGTCTAATTGGGTGATTTCCTGTTTGAAATGCAGAGTAATTTAAAGCGACTAACAGTTGTTCAGGGACCCTCCTTTTGCAGGACGTAGCATCATCTGACATCTTCAATGCTCTTCAGAGGTGCAGCATCTTTTCAAGCTGATTGCTGTATCCTTCATCACCCTTTAGGTTCTCTGACTTTCTGTAAGCACGTCAATTTAGAGAGGCTAATTTTTCAGATAGAAGGAATAAAGAATCCAAATCATCTTTCTCTTTCTTTCTTTCTTTCTTTCTTTCTTTCTTTCTTTCTTTCTTTCTTTCTTTCTTTCTTTCTTTCTTTCTTTCTTTCTTTTGATACATAAGATGCAGTTCTCTGCATTATTTATAGGATTCTATATTCCCTGTAGAACTGCAGAATCCCATTGTATTTTTGCCTGAAACTGGCAGAACTTCTAAGGGGATAATTTGCACAAAGCCCATGTAGCAGAAAGTTAATAGCTCCAGAATTTATTGAGTGAAGACAGTGTTTGAGTTTGTTTTCAAAGAACTGTGGAATATTTTGCCCCATAACTAACCAAGGTCATAAATCATTCTTTGGGTTAGGAAAGCATGTTTCTTAAAAAAACTCTCCAAATTTTTCATTATGGCTGGGGCCAATCTCAAACAAGTTTAGGCAACGTGACTTGTTAACTGATTGCTTAAGTGGACATTTCAGAAAAGTTTACCCTAAAAGAATTAAAAAATTACCTTCTCCAACAATCAATGTGGAAAATCCAGTTAAAATAGCCTCACCTCTTTCAGGTTTACAGCTGCTTTGCACATAAACCACTCCCAACCAAACTTTCTGTAAAAAGTATTTATCTTTAGACCAAGTAGGAATTGCTTGCAAAAAAGCAATTTCAACTCCCATCTTTTTCAACCTAGATCAGATTTGTCAATGCCAGTTTTATTTAACCTCAGCAACTTTAAGATGTGTGGACTTCAACTCCCAGAATTCCCCAGCCTGAGGAACACTGGTCTATACTTATCAGGAAATGCCAGTTCTTTAAGATTCCATGTTACAAAGGAGATGGCCATTTGTTATTATCCAAATTGAAAACAATGAGCAAGAACAAAGATGTGTACCATAGCTACTCATATCACTGATTGCATCCAAAAAATAAGATGAGAAATATAACATAACAAGAGAGAAATCGAGTACATCAGGAAAGTTCAACTGCCTTAGCTTCAGAACCATACTGGGCTTTGCCTGACATTCAGTGACCACACTCCAAAATCCCTCTTAAAACCTAAGGAAGGAACACTTGGTGTCTATTGTTGTGTTTTAATGTCACAGGAGAGAAGCTGTTTGCTACCAAGCATATGATCACTAGAAAAGGAATGGTTGATAATGACAACCACTGTTATTTTCATGATGAGAATATGCTGGGAAGGAGAAAGGAATAGAGAATTATTCTGACCCTTTTCTGGATCTCCTGTGGAACTCAGGTCTACACCCAGGAAGCTGATGAAGAAATGAGAATCTGGGAAGCTGAGCTCCCTGTTCAGAAATGAACAGCATTTTTAATATATACTTGATATTCCTTCTTGCCAAATAGGTCAGAATGATTCAAGGTTGCTTAATACGGAAACTATCAAAACTGCTACAGAAGGTGACAATAAGGTGGGCCACCATTTTTTTTTCTGGGTTTTTACAAATCAGTTGGAAATTTCCAACTACTTCTAGAGAAATGGAAAAGGGACATGGAGTCAGCTCATGAAACTGAAATAATATCTGCAAATCTTACAACCCACGTCTTTTGGTAGATTTCTTGCAAGGGAGACTACTTTTGAAGAGATCCCTCAGCTTCACAGAACTCTGGACAGCAAATATCATAACTTCATTTTCCTGTCTCTGGTCCAGGTGGGACATAAATCTAATAAGTGAATGGGGGCTATTTTGCAGTAAAAAGAACAGTCTTATGGCAAATTTAAAGACTGGCAAATTTATTCTCTCATAAGCTTTTGTGGATCACTGTTCACTTCAAACTCTATTACACGATGGCATGAAGCAGTGAGATTAAAGAAAGATTTGCTGCAATAACCATGGTAACTAAAAACAATATGAAATTGACAAATTAAACTCTCTTGCTCTTGCCTGAAGTGAGCAAGAGTGTTAATTTACAATTAACTGCTAATATTTCTCAGATATGAAGTAATCAACTTTTGATAAGGAAGCAATTGGCCAAATGAACAGACATACGTATCAGCTTTATGAAACTCATAAACCCATTTTAAATTATGTTTATATTACAAGTTTCTAGTTCTCATGATCATATAGATGACGAGATTTCTAACGCCTGGCCGCAAGGAGAGAAATAAAAGCCAGTTATTAGACCATAATCTGACATTCTTGCTAAATCATCAGTTTCCTGGGTTTCTAATATCTGTTTGCCTCCCATTTAGAAAGTTAGCTTATTCCCATTATCAGTAAGTATGCATATAAAACTGCATAACTCTCTTATTAGCATTAAGTAGAATTACTTGGTAAATCCCTTGGCTATCTTCTTGACAATAAAACTGTGTCCCCTCCACCAAATAATAATAATAAAAATGAAAATGCATTACAGATTTACTCGACTGAGTAGAAGATATTTGAAGGATGTTAGAAGAAAAAAGATACAATAAACAGCAGATATTTAAAAAATATCCTTCTAGGCACTGGTCGCAAGAATATTTCACAGAAGGTTTGGTATTCTAAAACATGGCTTATTGAAGTTTTGTTGGAATTGATTTTGTATCAGAAACATGGCTCTGTGATTTTTTGCTAAACTACTTGCTTGGTATCTGAAACTGTCATAAGCTGGACAACTCAGAAGTTAAAATCATGCCAAGTTTATGCTTGGTTATCTGCTAAAAAGTATATGTACCAATGTAAACTATTTCTTCTGAAACTGCCTGTGCAAAATGACAACCTCCCAAAACCTTTGCCTACTTCTCCCCTTTTCACATTTTCTCACAGAATCACCCTGAAGAGGAAGAACAAATAGGAGTTTGCCAGAGGATTTCAGTGTGGATGTTCAAAGGGGAGCTCCTAACAAAAAGTCCTTCTAAGTCAAAAGTTTACATCAGCTAACTTGATATAAAGAACAAATTCCATCAAATGTGAACTTCTGAGGAAACTCTTGACTTGTTTTGCTGGAAACTTTCTTTTTCAGATGGTGGAAGAAGACCTCAAAATATGGACTAGCCCTTACTTGATACTAATCAGTAAGAAAGATTTAGGGCTGATCACCTTTCCTGCCTCTTCCAGCATGAGGATGGGTCACCTATTATTTGGAAGGACAAGATGCTACAATACAACATGGAAAAGGCAGAGCTATTGAAGTGCTATTTGGGCTTAGGCTTCTCTAACCAAAAGCTGTGTGACCTATCAGGAAACTGTGAAGAGCAGAAAGAGGGTGCAAGACTGAAGCTTCAGACTGATAGAAATATGGTGAGAACATATCTATTTACTGTGAATGAGTTTCATTCTCTAGGATGAAATGAATTCTACACTAGGCTAATTAGGAACTAGCCTGTTCTTTGAATCCCTATTTCTATGAGAAACTTTGAAAAATGGCAATAACTGGAGTATTTATCCATAAAGGGTAAAAGGATGATCCAGAGACTTATGGGATAGTCAGTCTTTCACTGATACCTGTAAAGATTCTTGAGCAAGTCATAAAGATCATGAAGAAATCAGTATGTAAACACCTTGAAAACAATATAGTTGTTACCAAAATCAGCATGGATTTGTCAAGAACAAGTCTTGCTGGATTAATATTATCTCATTTTTTATTGTGTAACTTTGTTAGTATATTGTGGAAATGTAAATCATTGTAGCTTGATTTCAGCAAAGCATTTGAGAGTGTACCCTATGACACATTTGAATGATAAGAAAGGAGACTTTGATTGACTGATTAAAACAAGAGGAAATTGACAGTGTAACAGTTTCCCAGAGAGGTGTTAGGCTTCTCTTCTCTCCACAGCCTTCTCTTTTTTCCCCCTTCTCTGATACTCTTAGACTTCCTATAACATGAAAAGAGTTCAGAGATTCAGGTTTTCTATCAAAACCATCATTTCTTTAATCAACCTTACTTGTCCTTTTGGATCTTAAACATCTGAGACCATGTGTTGGGCATGAAAAGGAAATGGTTGTCCCAAATGATCTACCCACTCATAATGTATCTGCCATTGTGGGCATGGCCATTCATCAATACCAATTTGCTGGATGTCAAACTGGTGAAATTGCTTCCTGAATACTTTCTACCCTTTTTAGGATCCTCTGTATCAGCCCCTCTCCCTTTGTCTTATTTCTAGACAGGTGGGTGCATTTGCAAAGACAACACTCAGGATTTTGTTTTTTAAGATATTCATTCAGGATTATATGGATGTCAAGGGCATTTTGCCAGTTTCTTTCTTTATTTTAATAAAATTAAAAATATTCTCCAAAAGAATGTCTGCTGGTATGTTGTATTAATGCATACATGTGCCACATTGGGGATCCCAGGAATAGAATATCTTAAGGTGGTGACCCCAGAAATGAGAATATAGACTTTTTCACATATGGATTTTGAATGTTCACTTGCATAAACATGATGCTGTAAGTACAAACTTCATACACCAGGGAGCAGATTGAGCCTGAGGCTTCTGCCTCTGGAACACCAGGTATTCAATTTCAAAGTTTTATATATGAACAATAAAAAAAAGCATTCTCTATAGTTTGACCACTCTGCCACCTTAAGTGCCTACCATATCCTGAGATTATTTGTCCTTACTTGACCTAGCTGCAGGAGTCTCCAGCATGGCTAGTGGGTAGAGATAGTGAGAATTGTAATTCAGCAGTGTCTAGAGGGCCACAAGTTCCAACCCCTTATCTCGACACATTTCCTTCATTTATCTGTCATGTACTTTCCCCCCAGGACTATTAATTCTTTTAAAGTCAATATCACTCAGAGGTTTATATTTAAGTGATCAAGTATGATATTCAAATGCTACCAAAGGATGGAGACTCTACATTTCTCTAATCATCCCCAAAGCCTCATGCGATTTATGTAACATGTAATTGTACTAAAGGCTAATTCAGATTTGTCCTCGAGGAACACTAACATTACCGTACAGGTCCCAGGTATGCTCTAGGTTTATGATCAATTAGAAAATAACGCTCTAGAGAAACCAACAAAGTGTTCCCAGACAGAAAACAAAATCACAATAGCATTGGAAGTCAGGTCTTTTACCAAAATAGACATCAAGTAGATTGGATAGACACTGTGTTTATTTAAACCTATATCTGTTTAATAGTACCTAAAATGTATCAACTACAATTATGTATGGTCTGGTTCCTCTAGGTCTCACCACTGAGTTTTGGAAATTCATTTTATACAATCTACATGTCTTCTGATTTCTCCTTTGGGTCTCTTATTCATGACAGCAAAATAGAAACTCTATATTTAGAAGCAGTAAATCTCAAAATCACATATACTGATTACAAACAACAAAAGAGAAGGGGAGACAGTTGTTGTCTTCATCCCCTGCTTAGTGCATTTGCAGAAGCATCCCACTTGCCAGGGAAGAGATTTCTAGATCAACAACCATAGAGAGCAGCAGGTTGTGGAAGACTCAGCAAAGACTGAGAACAAGGGTCACTGATGTGAATTGGTCTTATTTTTGGTAAAAAAGTTCTTAAGATTCACCTCTCCTGCCTCACATCTCGTCAGATAATCAACCTGAATGGCAGTCAAAATCCGTAGAAGCTGTATGGAGTTTTGAAAATGAACCTGAATACCTAACCTACTGATACAACTGCAATTCTTGATGATTTTATCCATTTATTTAATCTCATCTCTTTTATCTAGTTAGGGACAAGTGATGAATATTTTATGCTGGATGAAATGTTTGCACAATACCCAATTATTAGGCCTCCATGGACTTGGGTTGCATGTCAAATGGAAAGGCTTTCATTTTTAACAGGATACCAGCACCTTCCTTCCACAACCTTCATTTTGAAATGTGTTAGACATACCATTTGCATGGAAGAAGACTATGTGAATGAAAGGAGTTGTCAAATCTTAAACATACAATGGGAAATTTCCACCATGTAGTAATAGAGATGGGAATCTCAGATTAAATATAATCATAGCATCTCCCCCCCCCCAACCTTTGTATCCTTCCTCCCCCATCATCCCCAATGCTCTTCATCACATCTCTTTTGTTCTATTTGGTCTGCACATTTATTTGGTTTAAAGCATTTTGAGTGTCTTAGTAATCAATAAAAAACATTTATATTAGGGCAACAGTTAGGTTGGTTCAATGGTTACGGTGCTGAACTAGAAACCTGGACACTATGAATTCTAGTCCTCCCTTAGGCACGAAAGTCAGCTAGATGAAAGTCAGCTAGATGACCACTCCCTCTCTCAGACCAACCCACCTTAACAGAGTTATTGTTGTAAAAATACAAGGTAGGAGCATTGTGTTCTGCCTTTAATTGTACAAAATAAAGACAGAATATAAATATAATAATATATATTTTAAAAGGGCTAGTTTTCAAGAACTTTTGGTCCTGGTGTTCTCTGCAGTGCCTCTGGAAGAGAAGGGGAATGAAGGAAAGGAGAACCTCTCTTTTGCCCCATTTGGGATTCATTTGCTTTGGGATGCTAGTTTTGGTGCCAGATCAGCCTCCTATTGATCAAATGATATTGTGACCAGAGCTTGTAACTGCTAAACATTTTGAGAAACCTCCATCCTTTCTGAAGCAACCCCAGTGAAGGGTTGCCACTTCAGCAGCAGCTTCCTGGTCCCCCACTGGAGAGGATTTGTTTGCCACACCCTCTGGCTCCTGTAGCAGCAGGCTGGTGTGGCTGTGAAAAAGACTCCAAATGCAGATTTTTTGGTATGCTGCTATGATGGTTACAGAAACAAGGAAGGATGCTAGAAATTTATTTTTGTTTATTTTGGGAGG
The DNA here is from genome assembly GCF_059951505.1 of Python bivittatus. Taxonomy (NCBI): domain Eukaryota; kingdom Metazoa; phylum Chordata; class Lepidosauria; order Squamata; family Pythonidae; genus Python; species Python bivittatus. The sequence goes on along the minus strand of NW_028277056.1, from coordinate 16,464,836 downwards.
TGAGATGTGAACTTAGGCATGGACCTATGGAAGCAGGACAAAAAAAAAATTGAGCCAGCACTAATTTGCTGCTGATTCTCTGTGAAGTCTATATATTTGCCATGGAAATGCACCTGGGAAAATAGTGTCCTGTGGTGATGATAGTTAAAATATCCTGGTATCCTGATAAAATATCCTGATAAAATATCAGGCACATTTGTAACTAAATCAAAAGGGTTGGAAAGCAGGAAAATAATCTGGAAGTAACCTACCACTCTCTTCCCTATTTCCCTGTGTGTGACATTGACTTCTTCTCATGGTGGCAATGGGAAACATCCTACAGCAAGTTCTGTATAAGAAAAGGAAAATGTTCAGCACACAAAAGGCTGAATGCAGACCCTCTACCTCAAAGGGCAGGCAAATTGTCAACAGGGAAAGGCCTGGAGGCTGGAAAGTCCTGAGCTGCACCTCCCTCAAGTCTAGCAAGTTGCCCAAACTGCTACAAGCAACAAGACAGTCCAAAGGGGAACACTGTAGAAGACCAAGGCTGATGCCTTCAAAGTGATATTCCAAAGGACTGGCAAAATCCATTGAAGTTGTCATTTTGTATATCAACCCCATCTAGATGAATATGACGGCAAAGGAGAAAAGTAAAAGTAAAGTGAGGGAAGAAATGAAGGTAGGGGGAGAAGGAAATTCAGGTTGTGCCCAAAAACATCTTTATAGATCTCAGCTCAAGGAGCATATCATAGAAGAGAAACAGCAGACAAAGACAAATGGTTGACGTATTGGGAACTATTGGAGAACTATTGAGGAATTTAAAATTAAATCAAGAGAACAGTTAGTACTAGAAGGGTATAGTTGTCAAGGGTTTTCCCATTTACAGTTATCAGAAAGATTCAAAATAGACAAAAAGACTTATGGCATGGAGCAAGTAAGACAGAATTTGAAGTACAATTGTGTACTGAAGATGAAATGTACAAACTTTTGTTGAAATTTGAAACAGAGGAAGAACAGGTTAAAGAATGTATGATAAAGTGGGCTAACAATTTGGGTTATAATATACAGATGGATCAGTGGGAAAATATGTGGTTAAAAGGGTTGAAATTTGCATTGTGTTATGTTCTCAAAGAGAATTTTTATAAAATGATGTATCATTGGTACATAATGCCAGAGAAATTATCTAGAATGTGTAAAGACACTTCAAATATATGTTGGAAATGTCAACAACATGAAGGGACATTTTATCATATTTGATGGACATGTAAAAAAGTTTTAAAAAATTGGATTCAAATACATACTTTAATACAGAGGATTTTAAAGATTAATATTCAATTTAAGGCAGAACTTTTCCTTTTAGGATTAATGGATAAACAGTTAGAAAAAAGCCATGTAAGATTATTTCAATATATGATTACTGTCACGAGATTATTATACGCACAGAGATGGAAAGACGCTACCCACTATGGGGGAATGATTGGTGAAATTGACAGATCTTGCTGAGATGGATAAACTAACTTCTTTGATTAGAGAAAAGACACTATCTACATTTACTGGTGACTGGAAACCTCTTATGGACTTTTGTGTACAAATGAAAAAAATGAACTTGTGATTTATGGTTCTGATGATTAGATAGGATAGATTATAGAAAGAAGAGTATTATGATGTAATTTTAGAGAGAGAGGTTGAAATATAACTGTACTTATAGCTGCTGTGAAGAATATTGGAAACCACTGCTTTGTATCTTTTTCTTTCCTTTCTATTTTTCTTTTACTTTCTTTTTCTTTTCCTGCACCTTTTGCTTTCTCTTTGCTTTCTTTCTTTTTCTCTTTTCTTCTTTTCTTTTCCCTATTTTAGTTTGTATTAGTTTTTATCTTCTCTTATATAATAAATGAAATAAATTATTTTTTCTAATAAAAAGTATATAAAAAGAAAAAGAAAGAAAGGGGAGAAGGATGTATTCAGTGATGTTTGGGGTGAATTTTTAGAGCTGCTTGGATTAATTCTGGATGTTTCTGGAAAACAATGATTTTATCCGCCAGGATCAGTGTTCTCATCTTTGAAAGATGTCCAACTGTTTTTGTATGTCATATTAGGAAATTGTTTAACACTGGTTTATTGAATAAGCCACAACTATCTGGGTTGGTAAATTAAATCATAAAGCCATAAAAGTCATAAAACCTGGTTCATATGCCTGAGTTCACATAAAATATTAAACTGAAACAAAACACAGTCACTAAGGGAGAGAGTTTGGTCTTAGTATACTGTGTGATCCAGGCACATACAGTAGATCTTGTTGCAGTTAATGTGCAATGTGAAGAAGGATTCTTGTCTGTTTAAATTTTCCACCTTGTACTTCTTATCTTAGCTGGTCTGTGCATGTTTAAACATCACAGTTGGTTTAGAAATAATGCCCCTTCCCCCACAGAACTTAGCTAGAGACTTAGAATTATTTTGCTTTCCTCTAGAGAGTGAATTTTGATATTCTTGCTTTGCTCAATTTCCTTTATTTTTTTTTTCACACTGTAGTGCTCAAATATATCTCCTCCATTTTCAAGAACTTTTGAGGTCTTGAAGTCCAAATCATATGAGATTTGGTGCAAGATTTTGGTGTTCATATTTTAAGACTTTGCAAGATTTCAGTCATTTTTATTTTTTTTAAAATCATCTAATTTTGCCCAGATATAGGTAATATTTTGGGAGAGGCATATGCTTTGGTGCCCAGGGGTATCATGTTGCCAACCGTTGTGATTGTGCTGCTTAATGATTAGCCCTGTCCAACCAGATGGTGCTAAATTAGATGGCTTTTTAAAAAAATTATGCTGTAGCATTTAGGCTAGGATTCTGTAATATTTGGAAAGATGTTAGTAATGCAAAACAATGTTTTGAGCAGTGTCAACAAAGTTCATGTAAATTTACACCAGTAGAAATTTGCATGCAGTCTGTTGAGTTCTGAGCATCACATTATTCATGGCACAGTTGGAAGCTGGAGGAAGATCAGAAAACACACTACACAAATAATTAGGCAGCTTGGCAGAATTGATGCAGGAGGAATTATTATAAGCACCACACAACCACAGTTTGGCTCTGAAATGGCTAAAGGGGGATATGACAGCAATGCAGAAACACTTAACAGTTCTGAACACAAAGTAGAGGGGGCAAGTCCGATGTGAAAGGAGTGATTAGTTGATCTTAGAGGAGGAGGAGGAAAGAAGCATTGGCAAGAGAAGGAGAACATTCGTAGTAGCGTATATTCAAACTGTGGAACAGCTTCCCATGGGGAGTGATCACAGCTTTTTCATTTGAGACCTTCAAAGTAAGCTTGATGGAACGCTTGGTGGAATCCATCAAGTAACTTAAAATGGGGATGGGCAACCTCTGGATGGCTGATGGCTGTACTTTCCATGGGGAGGGGATCCTGAGGGCCACAATAAGTAAATGATGATCTAAATGGGTGAGTCTTGGACTTTTGTTTTTATTTTCCTGAGTTTGGAGTTGTTTGCTTGTTTCTTTTTAATGCTATATACAGCCAAGATTTGGACATACACTATAATTTGCATGCGCTTCCTTCCACACTATTTTCAGCTATTATGGTTAGACAGGACTCTGATGAAGACTAAAAAAGGGACTCCAAGCCACAGATTGGCAACCCCTGACTTAGTAAGTGAAATTATAGAGACTTGCTGCCAAACAAGATGGAATGGACTGGATCTGTGATTAAATCTCCTTTTATCCCCCATCCAATGGAAAAACAAAGCAGTGTTAGATAGTTTGGGGGTGGGGCACCCTCTATTTTCCTAGGAAGCCAACCTGTACTTGGCCTAGCAAACCCAGAACACTCAATTCTACAGTCATCCACCTCTACCTGGGAGATGTTGGGACTGAACCTCAGACATTCTTTATACAAAACCTGCCCTTTACCTCCTAGCTAAGCCATTTTCCAAATCTATCCAATGTCTCTACTGTTTGTTCTATTCGGAAAATATTCAGGTATTATATAACTAGCTGTACATTTCTGCCTCCACAGCATGATGAGTATTTTAAAACTGGAAAATTATTTGAGACGTATAGCCTTATATCTTTCTCAGCTTCTGGCCCTGAGATAACTTAGTGGGGATTTTTTTTTTCTTCCCAAAGCATACAAAATGTAGACAATCCAGTCATAGCTCTGAAGCCGTGTGTGACTTGTCCTTAATGCAAAGTCCTGATCATGCAGATTATGAATTCCTGTTCACCAATTCATGTAGAGATGTCCCTTTGCTGAACTTAGGGATGTTGAGGGAAATAGGCCAGCAATCCTTGTTTTCCATTCTCAATGTGGAACCCTTTCACTTGTATGAAAAGGTCTTATACATCTGAATTTGACTGTTCCTCATTACTGTCCTGCTATGTCCTGCCATGCTTCCTCCTTGTGGTGGGAATGGGGCATATTCCTGGGAAAGATGAGTGAAGAATGTTGTGAGTGTATGCCCAGAGTATATATGCCCAGCAGGGTCACCTGGGGGTTAAGGTCATCCCAGCTGCCTAGCTAAAGCAAGCAGACACCTATACTGGGCAGCAGCAATATAGGAAGATGCCAGAGGCAGATGGTCATTTTAGTGACAATGGCAAAGGCATCAATTCATCAATCAATTCAATTCATACTGTGCAGGAGAAGGCAATGTTAAACCACTTGGTATTTTTACCAGGAAAACCACATGGATAGAAAATATAAAATGATTGATGATCAATCTATCTATGTGGTCGCTTAGAGTTGACACTGCCTTTATGACACATAACTGTACCTTGAGTGATTGTAGATGCACTCACCACTTGGAGGCACCATTTGAATAGGCAGCTTTCCACACCAATACAGCATCCCTGCATTTTTGAGTCTTCTCTGTGAAAGCTTCATCCAGCCCCCAACAAAGATGCAGCATGATCCAGGTAAGGAACCACATCAATCAGCATATTGTGGGCCCACCATCCAACTTTCATTACTGCTGTCATCAATGAAGCTAATGCATAAATGAGCTTAAGCAAAGTGGGGGAACATTTTTCCAGCTGAGGAAGTTTTGACTAAGTAGGTGTGACAGGAGGCAGGGCAATGATTCATAACTTAATGAAAGCTTTTGTTTGTCTTTGCCTTTGTTGGAATGGGGGTGATTCCCCCCCCCCCATTTTATTTGGGAGTCATTTAAGATGTGCCAAGCCTTTCTGGAGACTTGATTCTCTGTTCCTGTCAGAAATGAAATCAAGGACAAGAACTACATTTCACTGATACAATCTCAAGAGGTTCTAGAAGTTTTGAAACTGCATATGACCCAAGGACTATTCAACACTAATTTAAAGCATTAGTTCTATATATTAAATTGTTGGCTTTAGTATCAATCTGGATCCACCTTGACTTGTTGGTTGGTTGGCACACATGGAAATCTTGCACATATCAGATCTATTCATAACTTCGCTTAACAGTTCACCAAGGCATTTTGGTTTATAAAGAGTTGAAGCCAATTTGATCGTAACTCAGAGTAAAGCGATCTCCTGAGGCACTAGTATTTTGAAGAGCATCTGTACTGTGTTCCTCTTGGATGCATCATCCCCATCCACCAAATTATTCCTTTAATGGTGCAGAATAGATGAGGGATTACCTAGTGCTCTACTTTTCATCCCTGCTTTGCTACCACGATGTACATAAAAGGATTAAAGCTGGTATACCCAAAGGGTACTCCCTTTGGGATGGTCCAAGCTAATTACCTACAGTATTATTTCCAGTAGCTCTAGAACATAAATGTAAATTCTTGCTTGTTGCTCAGCCCTCTCTCCCTGTCTTTGCCTGCTTTTTGTCTCATTTTTGTCACTTAACTGTTTTTGGTATTTACTGATGTTTAATACAAACATCAAGCTATATTTTTGCTAGCTGGACTCTGATTTGGATATAGAGATTGATGAAGAGTGCACTGGCTGCAAACCAAATTGAAAATAATCCACACTAATTTTTCAAACAGTTTAGGCCTCATGGAAATAAGAATCTGGACTGATATACCACTAGGGTTTTCATTAGTAGTTTTTTTCTTACCTGCAGCCTCAAACAGACTAGCCCTTACTCTTCCTTGTTCCTCATAAATCCTGTGGTACACAATCTGTGCCTGATCCCAGGATATTCTGAAATCTTGCCTGGATCCAGGAATAGATCTCCTGTGAACACGATAAACAGGTTGGCGATGTTCCCCTTCATATTCCAATCGTAAGCTTTCCAACTCAGTCTTCAGCTGCTGATGAGTGTTATTTATTTATTTTCAACCTGTTTATAGGTGCCCATCTTAAAACCAAACAACCCAGCAATAAAAACAACATATGCAACTATAAAAACAAAAATAAAAAAACAATAAAACCCAAAATAGAAAAAACTAGCATTGCAACCACACTTCACTAATGCAACCCATCTCATTTTCCTCCTGCTGTGACCTCCTCCTACCCCAATGGGAACAGCTAGGTCTCAAGTGCTCTCTGGAAGGTTAAATGGGTGGGGTTCTGTCAGATCTGAAGGGGGAGGGTGTTCCATAGGGCAGGAGCTGCAATGGAAAAGGCATGCTTCCGAGGACCCACAAGGTGGCAATGTTTAAGGGAAGGGATCTGGAATGTGCCTACCTATCTGCTATGGTGGGGCAGGCAGACACCCTCAGGGAGAGACAGTCCCACAGATAACCTGGTCCTGTGCCATGTTGGCCTTTGATAACCAGCATCTTGAATTGGAGGGAAACTGGGAACCAGCACAGCTCACACAACTGGGGTGTAATATGGGCTAATCTAGGGGCACCCAACACTGTGTGCACTGCTGCATTCTGGACCAGTTGTAGTGTACTGCAGTAATCCAAGTGGAAAGTGACCTAGGCATGAGTGACTGTGACCAAGGCCTCCTGATCCAGGAAAGGTGTTGTGGGAAGCACATTTTTACAATGCTTTTGTATTCTAAATGCTGTTGAAAAGGTTGAATTCTTCAAGTAACTAGGTGGAGGCTCACCTTCTGATGTCTACACTGTTCCGCAATGCACCTGGAATCCTGCTTCAAACTTTGCTTCGAAATCTAACTGAAGACTCTATCCTTCTCTTGCAAGGAATATCCTTCACTTACCTCACCCATTCTTCTACTGTTTCCTGAAGAGGAATGTCCAGATTCTCTTGTACCTTTTTGATACTTTAGCCTGGGTGGAAGGAAAGACACCATCTGTTAATAATATTGGGTCAGATGGTGGTGTACCAGCAAAGGTCTGATAATTAAATATATCTCATGGCCATTCATGAGAGGAACTGATCCTCCCTATGTGAGCTAGTGAGCATTAATGTTATTCCAAGCAATATCCTGCATTATTATTGGTATTTTCTTAAAGGTAGCTTTTTTACTCCTGGAAAGGTCTAAATCTTTTTTTTTTCCCTCCCAATCCTGCTTCCCCCCCCCCCAGTTCTATAACAGCTGTTGATAATGATTCACTTAGTTTATAGCACTGGGAAGACTGGTATCAAATGCCCTTGGTCCTAATAGGTTTGTTTTCTCTGATTTCCTCTTTTAGGTTTTATTTTCACCATGGATTTGGGAGAGTTCATTGAAACTGCCCTCGGCTTTACAAGCTTATTCAAATGCTGAAAGAAATAGCATCTGGGAGGGACCAAGAATGAAGAGGAACAAGTTTTGCTTTCTTTTGTTTTGCCCCAGCTGATTCAAGAAACGGTGTGGTTTAATTTTGCGGAAATGAAGAGTGCGTGGCAAACTGTTCCTGGACTATATCCCTTTAGATGATAAGGTATGGTGATAAAGTGTTGAATATTTCAACACATATGCACAGTGTATCAACATATGTGAGTGACTATCAGCCTACTGAGTGATTTAGAATTATTGTCTTAATATAAATAAGGCTACTGTATCTGAGCTCAAATAATAATAATAATAATAATAATAATAATAATAATAATTGTTGTTGTTGTTGTTGTTATTATTATTATTATTATTATTATTATTGGTGGCCGCACAGTCAGCCAGATGTTTAGACTGGATCTGGCATTTTTATCCACCTATCGAGTCCTTCCCAAGGTCCTGGGATAGGCAGATGTTGTTTGATGGTGTTAAAGGTACTGTCAAAGGATATAAGCTATTCCAAGTAAAGCTGCCTTTTGCAATTGACTGATGGTGATTTTGTCTATGCTGACGGTGGTCAAGTGGTGCTCCAGATGTTTTGGGATTGCACCCAAGGCCCCTGTTACTATTGGTACTAACTTTGCTTTCTTTTGCCATAGTCATTCTACTTCTATTTGCAGGTCTTTATGTTTTGTGATTTTCTCCAGTTCTTTCTCTTCTCTTCTACTGTCTCCAAGTATTGCAATGTCCACTATCCAGACTTTTTGTCTTTCTTATCAACAATTGTTAAGTCTGGGGTGTTGTTGTTGTTATTTCATTAAATTTATTATGATTGCCCGCTCCAATAGACTCTGGGCAGCTTACAAAATCCAAATACACCATTAAAACAGTTAAAAGCTTTAAAAAAAGAACTTAAAACAGGACATGGACTCCTAGACTAAAAACAACCTTCATAATAAAAACATGACAAGGGCCCCACAAATACATTAATCTCAGGCTTGGGAGTAAAGCCTTAATGGCTTTCCAGAGCCCCAGGAGAATGTGTCCCACCTGTATCTCTAGGGGAGTGCAACAACAGAAAAAACACACTTCCTCGGTCCCAGTATTTAATTGAGGGACTGGAGCACACCCACTCTGCCAGAACATACTGAGCAAGTAGAAACAATTGGAGTTAGGTGATCCCTCAGATAACCAGGCCTTATGCCATCAAGGGCTTTATACGTGACAACCGGCATCTTGAATTGTACCCGGAAGCCGCCTGGCTACCAATGCAGCTTGGGTAGCCACTGTGACATGCATGCACAGCAAGAAGTGCAGTCTTGTGCCACTGCATTTTGAACAGCCCTAGTTGCATTAGGAACAGTGTAGCAAAACACATCTTACATGAGACATTTTAGATGCTAAAATGTTCTGCCCAGCAACCTTAGTCACCTAGAAGGCGGTGCATTCGTCTTCATTCCAGGGAATAGGACTCAATGGATTTTGAATAGTAGATTCAGGTTATACAAAAGCAGATTCCAACTGGATATTAGAAAAATAATATTCTAATATTGTTTTCTAATATTCCAACAGAATATTAGAAACAATATTAGGCAGTTTGACAATGGAACCTATCCCTTAGAGAGGTAGTGGGCCTTCTTTACTGGAAATCATCATTATCATCATAGGCAATCTTCTGTCAGGGATGTTTTAATCAGAATGTTTGCATGAACAAGGGGATTGGATTCAATAGACTACGTAAAGCAAGATATACATTTTATGTTATTGATCACACCCACTTCTGATCTAGTTCTTCCTTTGTCCACATAGGACACAGAGGAAATCAAACATTTCTATTCTGGTTTTGGTTTTTCTCTGAACAAGTCCATGCAGAATGCTGTGGTGGTTCCCCCTCCCCCCCCCCCCCCCCGTCTCTGTTTAGCTTAGCATTAAAGGTCATTGATTTCTCAATGTTCCTATTAAGTCTTTGATGGCATACTAATTATCAGGATTAATTATACTATCCTTTTAACCACAACTTAAAGGCATCTGGAAGATACATGTATGGATGCAAAGATAAAAAAATATCTAATTTAAATTATTTGACAGGCATTGCTCTTTAACCATGATTCAGTAATATCATTTAACAGGAATTTGGACTGCAACTCTCAATGAATATAGATATGTGTAAACTGTGTACAATTCATTTTTTAAGAACTTGATTTGAGTTTATTATATGATCAGATATAGTGGATCTCTGATGAGAAGTTCCTGAAAATTCATAGTGTGAGAGAAATCTCTCTCTTGGGAAATAGCAATGTAAAAGAAAACTAAAGATTTGCAGTCTGCCAAAGTAGATTCCACCATGGAAGTGATGAGGAGAAAATGCAGCTGTTGGTCATCTAGAAAAGTTCCTAAAGATTAGTGCACGTTTGGGCAAGTCGTTATTAAAAACTAAACATAAATGTTAGGGCTACATTGCTTTTAAATAAAATGTAAAGAAGAGTTTTAAAAAAGACATTTGCAACTAAAATAGCATATACTGTATTGAGGAAATTTGTGAAGAAAGAATGGAACAGCCATTGGAACTACATGCTGGAAAAGTACATGGACAGTCATGCAATAACAACAGCTGCGTTGACTTTATTTTTCAGTATTTTTGTATTTTCTTTTTCTATTATATCTACAAGTTAGGTTGTAGCTAACTGTAATGGTATGTGGGTATGCGACTTGCAAGATAGATGTTACACTAGACAACTATGAGTACGAATAGTACCTTTATTGTAAGGTTACGGTAACAGAATCTTGTAAGTCAGAAAGTATTTCTCTCCTCCTCTCCTTTTACTCTCTGGAAGACTAGGGAGGGTCCCTTCTGAAACACTTCCCATGTCCCCCTGCCCTTCTGTGGCCTGAGATATCTTTTACATGATGGTTGTCCAGTCTGTGGCTCTTCTTCCTGTCTCCCAAAGTCATTCTCACATACCATTACGCTAACTGAACCTTGCAGGAAAAGTTTGTGTGTCAGGCTAGTTCAATGAAGGGCCTTGTGTGAAGATAGCAGGACATAGAGCAGATAAAATCAAGATAAGGGTCCTCTACAAGGCACAAAGAATAGGATGACAGAGAGCTCCAAGGAAGTCCTGTTGGCTGAGGTTCTCTCCCTAAGAGTAAGGAAACTGGTCTACCACTCTGTTTCTACAACTCCGTAAACCAGGAACCCTCCAAGGGCCTTCAGGTGCATGGAAATGACATGGTGATATCACTGATCTGGGAAAAGCTAAAATTGTCAACCTATGGCAGGGGATTAGGTTTTGCATGTTAAAATAGACAACTGATATATTTAGCTTAATGGAGACTTTACATACCTATTTTTACCATTATTTTCAGATCTTTCCCACCAAATGTTTGTGGGGGGTTCTCATGGACCTCTAAAAAGGGGCAGGTTTGGGGGCTGCTTGTATTCCATTGGCTAGCATTTCTCCAAGGGTGGGAAGGCCACTGATGGAGGGCCATCAGAGACAGCTTTGCTGGCATTCCTATCCAATAGCTTACCAGCTTGCTGTAAAAGTAAGCTGAATACAAAACAGTGTGATAGCTTTCTGTTTTTTTCAACACAGTACATTTGCCTTTTAAAGCAGTCATGCTGTCCCAGCGTAATCTAAGGCAAAGGATTGCTACTGTGGGGATAAAATTTATTTATTTAATTTATCTGTAGAACTTACATGGCCGCCTATCTCATGTAATGATCGGGAGCAGCTCACAGCAATCAATAAAAACAGAGATAAAAAGAAAACCACCCTCCCCAGCAGGTGTCAGACAAAACACCTCCCAGCTCACCCCCCATCCTAGCCCAGTGCTTGGGGAAGAGCCAGGTCTTCACAGACTTCTAGAAGGGTAAAAGGGTAGGGATCTCTCAAATCTCAAGTGGGAGGCTATTCCAGAGGGCTGGAGTGGCCTATGGTGCATTACAATGTCTTCAATGGCACTTTCAGACTTTCAGAATACTATAAACCAACCATAAAACTGCAGCTCAATCCTGCAAATTAAGAAATAGTTGTAGGATTCATTTCCCAAAGAAAATTCTATGTCAGGGGCATAAGACAGATCCAGCTGATGCAAATATAAAAATGGAACAAGTTAATAATCATAATTATATTTGTAATTACGGAATTTGGATATGTATAATAGCTTAGGAGTTAGCAGCTGCGAAATTCATTACGGTGTCACATTACACATTTCATTTTTATAGAAGCTGTTCTTGAGTGACTGCAAGATTAGCAATTGGATAGTTCAAGAGCTTAACAAATGTGGGTCACTTGCTTATTTGTAGAAGATACGAGCTGTCCAACACTTCCAAAAAAGATTACCAACCAACTTTTAATTTGTATTTTTAGTGATCATACTGAGAGTATTCATACTAATGGTAGAGGTATGCGTATTAGAAACCTTATGGGTTTAGAATCCTTCATTCAATAGTTTTCATTGCTTCATGATTGTCCTCACCCCACCACCCCACCCCACCAAATGAGAAACAATGAACATTAACAGGCAGTATTTGTATTAGGTTAAATATGGCACAAAATAACTCCACAATAAAACTGGCAGTGCATTTAGCTGAGGGCAGGCATTATCGGGTATCTGCTGTGACCCATACCTGGGGAGAGTCAAAAAAGTCAAGGTGATGGCTATGACTGCATGACTGAAGCCAGCTCTGCTCTTATATACATAGTAGTGATCCAGTCTAATGTAATGGTTAAAGTATTGGGTTAGGAATGGAGAGATCCAGATTCAGCTCCATTCTCACTGGATTTCTTTATTAGTCAACTAACTTGCTAGGGTTGTTGCTTGGGGGTGGGGGGGAAACTTGAGGCATGATTGTTTTTTAAGGTGCCTTGAGCTTTTCAAGAAAAAGCAGAATATAACCCTAATAGACAAATGAAGAAATGCATATTAACAAGTGAAACAGTCACCATCTTCTCCTTTAAAACATTCAGATATAAGGCACGTGCTAAGTTGGTGACATCTAGCTGCATCCTCTGGGATGATCTGATTGATTTTGTGTTTTGTGTGTTTAGGGAGAAACTGACACTAACAAATTCATCCATACTTAGATGACATCAAATTGGCTTGGAATAAAACTGGACTTAGAGTAACGTGAGGTATTTGTCCTGGGGCAAGGAATCCAGCTTTTTTCTGACCCCAATTATAAAGCTAACCAGGGTTCACCCCACTGATACACCCTCAAGTTGACTTCGAAGAAGAATGAGCATTTCCTAGCAACAATATATTGCAGTTTTGAGTTAAGCACCAGCCATTTTGCATTTCCTGCACGCTGAACAAATTGTTCACTTTTGAAACCCTTCAAAAGTGCTTTTAGGTTTTCTAGAAAATGAAAATAAGGAAGCCATTTGCAGCGGATGACTGAGCTACAGAGCAGCAAAACGGGGCAACACCTCAAAATGTACTGCATCTTGAGCAAATTCCTCATTCCAACTTTGTCCTTAGTGGAAACCCAAAGAAACCATTTGGCCTGCAATCACCTGGCTGCTAATGGTTTGGATGTCTTCCCAGCCTTAATGCTTGTAAGTATAAATCAAGAAGAAACATAGACTCATCACACAGGTGAATTCATGCTGAAATCTAGACCCACTGGAGCATATTGTCTTTCTCAGAATTAATCTGCTTGTGTCTGATTTAAAACACCCATCTTAATACAGAGGAGCATCTTGCCTTAATGAAAACACAAGATCAGTGCTCCCCAATACTTCCAATGTGTCATTTTTATTGTAAAGAAGAACAACAGCTACACTTGATTGTTTTCTCTCTCTCTCTCTCTCTCTCTCTCTCTCTCTGTCTCTCTCTCTCTCACACACACACACCCCTCTTCCATAATGTGGAGGGTAGGTGTACATAAGATTGAAAAGATTTATATTAGACACCTTTACACACCCATGTAATAATCTGTAGCATTGAAAATACACATTCAAATCAGAATGAACTTCAGCTTTCCTCAGGATACTTCTTTTCCTGGCTGAAAGAGCCTCATTAAATGGGGGCGGGGGCATTGATGGTTGCTAGATCTCCCAGGGGAATTCTGTAGTTGTTTTTTCCTCCACCATTTGGAAGTCTTGACAATGATCCCACTGATAATACAAGTTAGTGCAGAGTTGCTTAACTGCAGTGTGTGAGTCACATTTATTTAATCTTATTCATTTGTTAAATTTACATACCACCTTTCATTCAGGAGCAGAGGCAAATCTAATAAACAGTGAGCAAGTGCAGGCTTCTTAGAAAGAAAGTTAACCAAGCAAAATACAAACCAGATCATCAACTGAATCATCTAAAGAAAGAAAGCTTTTATCAAGCCATTCACAACAAACAATATCAACACTAGAAAAAGTTTTTTAAGCAAATGTGTATTAACAAAAGAGACACAACTGTGCATCTTCATAGCAGCTAGAAGTATTTTTCTTGCTGGGAATAAAGGGATTTTAAAAATACATGGTTCAACAAAAGCTCAAGAATTCCAAAAGCTGTTATTATGTATTAAACCTCATTAGCTTGTATTCATTTATAATTATTAAGCTAAATCTATGTTCTTTATAAAGAGAAGTTCTGCTTTGTTCCCCTTCTACCTCAATAATCTTATACTGTATATCCGTCAAGCTGGCTTACTATGCTTTGAATAAAAATATGCCTGCAGAATGACAACATTGCTTAAATCCAATCCAATGGAAGAAGGTATTCTAAATGAAATCAATTCCCATTAAAACTAAAAACCAGAAGAAAAATATATTTTCCAGTCAGGAGGCAATGGGGCTTGAATGAGCAAGCTGTTCCATTCTGTACTCACCAATAAAAAAGACTACCTTTTCCACATTCTTCTTATTTTTTAACCTTCTCTAGTTGTATCCCTTACTCTGATTTCTCAAGAACCTAACTTCAAATGCTTCTGGTGGATCACTATATAAAAATTCTGGGTGAGATAGGTCCTTGTCCTAAGTCAGGAGTCCTCTTATAGTTTTAAATTCTTAGATTTAGAAGATTTAACTTTTCATGGGTATGTGAAAGAGGATTTGATGAACATATTAACTAACTTTCAAGGAAGAGTGCTGTGCTTGCCTGGTGATAGGAATGCTTGTCTGTCTCTGGGGTTTGAAGATCTATAATGGGCCATTCAACTCCTCATTTGATGAGGCAGTTGTCAAGAGATCAATTCAAAAGAGAAATCTCCTCTCCATATAAATAAAGCATCACAACATGGCTTATTCCTTCTTCACATTCCTGACCTTCCCCAAATTCATCATTTGCTAATTTCTGCCATGACTGTAGCTTGTATGGCAAGAATGTTTGAGTGTTTGACATTCTGAACTCAAGTACGTCAATATTTTCAAGCTTTAGTTAATAAATAATTGGCCTTTTGAGCATACAAATGTGCTGTCCTGTTTAAGTATTTTCCTCCCCTGCCCATTGTGCTAAACACTAGGCAGGAAAATCTTTCTAGCCAAGGATGCTGAACATCTAAAATAAATTGAAAAGGGGGAACAGATTTTGATTTTGCACAAAAAAAAAAGAAAAGAAAAAAACCCCAAAGAAACAAAGAAATAAACATCTAGGCAGTTTAAGTAGAATTTGCAAGAACAAAGCTCCACAGATAATGAGCCAAGATAGCTGTTGGTCTTGATATGCATATTTATCAGTCTCAATTAACCAAGCAGTATGCTAGGTTTAAACTTAGCGCTGTCATTCATATTTCCTGCATAGATGATTAGACTGTGTGTGTTATAGTAGAATCCATTCCATCACCACCACCCCTCCATTTTCAATTCAGGAAGTATATTAAACCATATTTTCACCCCTTTTCATCTTAGTATACAAGATGACACGTAATATGTGTAAAAATCCATTATCAAAAAATGTCAAATAAATTGTTGATCTGACTGAACTCTTGAAGGTCAGGTTTTCATAAAAGTACAGCATTATCCATGCTTGACTGAGTATCAACCTGGCATGAATCACTATAAGACTGCTTAAATACTGCACGCACACTTAAAACTAGGACTGGATATAGCATAAAGCAGTGGTTCTTAAACTGTTGGGCATATCCTGGGGGTTATGGAGCAATTTGCAATTGCTTGTTTGTGAGCTGAGGATCTGGGACTGCCAAGATATTTATATAAAAGAAGAGTCTGTTTTACTTTGTTTTGTGGGGCTAATGACATGATTGGGTCAAACAGTTTAAGGGCCACTGGCATAAAAGATAATAAAGTAAAGGCTATTATAATACAGCTCATGTTTGTGTGTCCCTTATGTAATTGGTATTTACCTCTCCCCCTTTTGGGATTGGGAGGGTGGCAAAAGGTTTGGGAGCAAGGAGGGGCAAAGATAAAGCTGTCATGAAGGCAGTATGGCATATGATGCTCCACTATTGATATCAGTGTCCGTGAAAGGCAAATGATGAAGTCATAGATCATGTGCTGTGCCACAAATAGCATTTTAATATTGTAGACAGAAAAACTGAGTAAATGATTTTTTTGAATGGAAAGGAGAAATTTTTCAATAATTCCCAAAAGGGAGTCACCCTGAGCAGTGACATAGCATTACTATTGAAAAAAAAAAAAAGTCATTGGGAGAGGAAGTATTGGAAGCCAGGGAAACTGAAGACTGCTGGAGAAAGGATTATCCAATAAAAACAGACATTATCTCTCTGACACACACACACAGTTTGGCCACCTCATTATTAAGTGCAAGGACATCATATTCCACCCATTACAGTCTCAACAAAATGTTCTTCTACTTTGAAATTAAGGGTGGAATGATATCCTTGCACTTTTTAAATGCCGAGGTAGCATCACTGTCAAGGGATACATGTCTCCATCCTTTCACTGAATGCTTATCTCTCCAGTGATCTGTAGAACACTGAGATCATGGGAAGTGATTTTTCTGCTCTACGCTGCACTGGTCACGCATGAAATATTGTATTCAGTTTTCACAATACAAGAAAGACATTGAGGAACTAGGAAGAGTGCAGAGAACAGCAACAAAGATAGTGAGGGGCTTGAGAGTTAATCCTATAAGAATGGTTAAAAGAACTTAAAAGAAAAGTTAAACGAACTTAGTAAGTTTAGTCTAAAGAAGAGAAAGCTAAGGGGAGACATGATAGCAGTCTTCCAATACTTTGTCACAGGGAAGAGAATGCGGTTTCTTCCTCTCTAGTGCCTGAAGGTAGGACCAGAACTAACAAGCAGAAGCTTTACAGAGATAGATCCAAAATCAAAATAAAGAATAATTTCCTGATGGTAAGAGATATTAAACAGTGAAATAGCCTACCTTTGGGAGTCAAGGGTACAGTTTTCAAACAAAGGTTGGACAGCCATTTGTCTGAGATGGTCTGAGAATCCAAGGTCCCTTCGAACCCTATGATTTGATGAAGTTTCAATTCCTAACACAATTACTCTTTCATCAGATTAATCGAGAAATGAAAAAATAATCGAAGGAGACTTACTCTACATAGTACTACTCTGAACTGCCCAGCTTGCAACTGAAGCAATATACTTAGCCATTCCCCACCACCACCCATTTTCTTTCTAACCAAAGAAGAAATCAAGAGAATGTGCTGTATAGTTCCCACATTACATCCATGGGGGTCAGATTGGGAGGCAAGTGACAAAATGTTAATTGCAACACAAACTCTGCCCTCGTTCCTTATGAACTTGTGTGTGGTGTCCTGAAATTAGTAACAAAGGGCAAAGCTTGCATCATGAGAAGTAGGAATAACCTTGAAGAATAGAAGGAAGAGCCAGAACCAAGGCAATGGTCAGATAAAAGAAATCTGAGTCCCAGCTGAGACCAGAAGTCTTCCTCTTGGGGCTGATGGACAAACAGGTGGAAAAAAGTCATGGAGGTTTGTTTTTGTACATGATAACCACAGGGAGATTACTGTGTGCACAAAGATGGAAAGATTTGGCAATACCTACAATAGAAGAATGGTTGGTGAAGATGATGGAACTCGCTGAGATGGCCAAATTGACTTCTTTGATTAGAAAAAAGACAATATCTACATTTATTGCTGACTGGAAACCCCATATGGGCCTTTTGCATAAAAAAGAAAAAAATGAACTTATGTGATTCTGATGATTAGACAGGATAGATTACAGAAAAAAGAGAGTCATGATGTAACTTTAGAGAAAGAGGTAAATTTATAATTGCACTTATAACTACTATAAAGAAGATTGGAAGCCATTCTTTGTATCTTATTTCTTTCTTTTCTATTTTCTTTTTCTTTCTTTCTTTCTTGCACTTTTAGCCTTCTCTTTGAATTTTTTCTTTTTTCTTTTTTCTTTCTTATGTTATATTAGTTTGTATTAGTCTTTACTTCTGTTTTTTAAAAAACTTTTAATTAAAAAAAGAGAAATCTGAGTCTGGGGCAGAATTGTAACCTGAGAGAGCATCTCAGACAAGTCTCTTCCTAATTCTCATGAAGATAAAGAGAGGAAGGGGGAAGCACATTCAGACTTGCAAGATTCTGTTACTGTGATCTTACAATATAGTAGTATTAGCATTCAGCATCCTAGTCTGGTCTACCTTGAAGAGCTGACATGATATCACAATACACATTTCATCATTTTGGTTAAAAACAGAAATCTATGATTACATCTTACTTGCGACAGCACTCTGTGCCTGCGTACATTGGAAATAGGGGTAATGCTGCAATTCCCCTATCAGAAGCATGTTAAGAGGACTTCTAAAATGTATTTAATGGTTGAAAAAGCAATGGTTGTGATCATAAGAGACATTGAATCACATACAAGATAACTACATTTTTGCAGAGTATATTATGTGACCAACCTATGGGGTTGTTTCATGATTAAATCTGTTGTGTCAACTTGGAAAACTGGGTTATTTGAATAAAGCATGGTTACTTGGATATAGGTTGGTGTGTCATATGAATAGAGTTTACATTTATTCCATAATAGCAGCCGGCACTCAAGAATAAAGGATGGAAAGCCACCTCTACCATAAAATACAGTTTGCTCAGAACTGAATCAGACTAGAAGCTGGGAGACTGGGAGTTCCTTAGGCAGGAAGCCATCTGGGTGACTTTGGGCAAGTCGCTCTTTCTCAGCCCTGGGAAGAAGCAGGCAAGGGCAAACCACTTCCAAAATCTTGCCAAGAAAGCTGCAGGGGCTTGTCTAAGCAGTCACCAGGAGTTAAAAACTAACTCAAAAGTACCAAAAGAAAAAAAATTGTTAAAGGGCAGGTACCATGGCAGAAAAGGCTGTCCTCCTGGGTCCTGCCAGATGAAGCTCCTTAGCAGATGGGACCCTCAACATGCCCCTTCCTGCCGGATCTGATGAGGATTCACAGTTTATGTGTGTGTATGTGTGCACATGTAATCTCATACTGTATAAAAATAAATGAATATCTGCAAAGATATAGATAGAAATATATGTATATGTATATGTGTGTGTGTGTGTGTGTATATATGTATATGTGTGTGTGTATGTGTGTGCGCGCACACACACACACACACACACACACACATATATATATATATATATATATATATATATATATATCCCCTTCATGGATCACTGCCTTGTCGTGGCGAAGGGGCTTGCGTAACTCAGTGAAGCCATGAGCTATACCGTGCAGGGCCACCCAAGACGGACAGGTCATGACAGAGAGTTCTGACAAAATGTGGTCCACTGGAGAAGGAAATGGCAACCCACTCCAGTATCCTTGCCAAGAAAACCCCATGGACAATGTTAAAAGGCTAAAAGATATGACGCCGGAAGATGAGCCCCTCAGGTCGGAAGGTGTCCAATATGCTACTGGGGAAGAGCGGAGGGCAATTCCAAGTAGCTCCAGAAAGAGTGAAGCGGCTGGGCCAAAGCCGAAAGGACGTTCAGCTGTGGATGTATCTGGAAGCGAAAAGAAGGTCCGATGCTGCAAAGAACAATATTGTATAGGTACCTGGAATGTAAGATCTATGAACCAAG
Organism: Python bivittatus; assembly: GCF_059951505.1. Classification (NCBI taxonomy): domain Eukaryota; kingdom Metazoa; phylum Chordata; class Lepidosauria; order Squamata; family Pythonidae; genus Python; species Python bivittatus. Next base: position 16,445,264 of record NW_028277056.1, on the reverse strand, counting down.
GCAAGCTGGATGTGGTCAAGCATGAGATGACAAGACTGAACATCGACATCTTGGGAATCAGCGAACTGAAATGGACGGGAATGGGTGAATTTAATTCGGGTGACCATTATATCTACTACTGTGGGCAAGAAACCCTTAGAAGAAATGGAGTTGCACTCATAGTCAATAAGAGAGTCGGAAAGGCAGTAATGGGGTACAACCTCAAAAACGACAGAATGATCTCAGTGCGTATCCAAGGCAAACCATTCAATATCACAGTCATCCAAGTCTATGCCCCAACCACTGATGCTGAAGAAGCTGAGGTTGACCGCTTCTATGAAGACCTACAACATCTTCTAGAACTAGCACCAAAAAGATGTCCTTTTCATCATAGGGGATTGGAATGCTAAAGTAGGAAGTCAAGGAGTAATCGGAATAACAGGCAAGTTTGGCCTTGGAGTACAAAATGAAGCAGGGCAAAGGCTAATAGAGTTCTGTCAAGAGAACAAGCTAGTCATAGCAAACACTCTTTTCCAACAACACAAGAGACGACTCTACACATGGACATCACCAGATGGTCAATACCGAAACCAGATTGATTACATACTTTGCAGCCAAAGATGGAGAAGCTCTATACAGACAGCAAAAACAAGACCAGGAGCTGACTGTGGCTCAGATCATGAGCTTCTTACTGCAAAATTTAGGCTTAAATTGAAGAATGTAGGGAAAACCACTAGACCACTCAGGTATGACTTAGATCATATTCCTTGTGAGTACACAGTGAAGGTGATGAATAGATTTAGAGGATTAGATTTGGTAGACAGAGTGCCTGAAGAACTATGGACGGAGGTCCGTAACATTGTACAGGAGGCAGCAACTAAAACCATCCCAAAGAAAAAGAAATGCAAGAAAGCAAAATGGCTGTCTGATGAGGCTTTACAAATAGCTGTGGAAAGAAGGAATGCGAAAAGCAAGGGTGAAAGGGAAAGATATAAGCAACTGAATGCAGATTTCCAGAGAATAGCAAGGAGAGATAAGAAGGCCTTCTTAAATGAACAATGCAAAGAAATTGAGGAAAACAATAGAATGGGGAAGACTAGAGATCTCTTCAAGAAAATTGGAGATATGAAAGGAACGTTTAGTGCAAAGATGGGCATGATAAAGGACAAAAAGGCAGGGAGCTAACAGAAGCAGAAGAGATTAAGAAGAGGTGGCAAGAATACACAGAAGAACTATACAAGAAAGATCTTAATGTCCCTGATGTCCACGCTGGTGTGATCGCTGACCTTGAGCCAGACATCCTAGAGAGTGAAGTCAAGTGGGCCTTAGGAAGCATTGCTAACAACAAAGCTAGTGGAGATGACAGTATTCCAGCTGAGTTATTTAAAATACTAAAAGACGATGGTGTTAAAGTGCTGCACTCAATATGCCAGCAAGTTTGGAAAACGCAACAGTGGCCACGGGATTGGAAAAGGTCAGTTTATGTTCCAATTCCAAAGAAGGGCAATGCCAAAGAATGCTCAAACTATCGCACAATTGCACTCATTTCACATGCTAGCAAGGTTATGCTCAAAATCCTACAAGCTAGGCTTCAGCAATACATGAACCAAGAACTACCGGATGTACAAGCTGGGTTTCGAAGAGGCAGAGGAACTAGAGATCAAATCGCCAACATTCGCTGGATCATGGAGAAAGCACGAGAGTTCCAGAAAAATATCTACTTCTGCTTCATTGACTATGCAAAAGCCTTTGATTGTGTGGATCACAACAAACTGTGGCAAATTCTTAAAGAGATGGGAGTACCAGACCACCTTACCTGTCTCCTGAGAAATCTGTATGCAGGCCAAGAAGCAACAGTTAGAACCAGTCACGGAACAACCGATTGGTTCAAAATAGGGAAAGGTGTACGACAAGGCTGTATACTGTCACCCTGCTTATTTAACCTATATGCAGAGTACATCATGAGAAATGCCAGGCTGGAAGAATCACAAGCCGGAATTAAGATTGCAGGGAGAATCATCAACAACCTCAGATATGCAGACGATACCACCCTAATGGCAGAAAGTGAAGAAGAACTAAAGAGCCTCTTGATGAGGGTGAAAGAGGAGAGTGCGAAAGCTGGTTTGAAACTCAACATTAAAAAAACTAAGATCATGGCATCTGGACCCATCAATTCCTGGCAAATAGAAGGGGTAGAAATGGAAGCAGTAACAGACTTCATTTATTTGGGCTCCAAGATCACCGCAGATGGAGACTGCAGCCATGAAATTAAAAGACGCTTGCTCCTTGGGAGGAAAGCTATGGCAAGCCTAGATAGCATATTAAAAAGCAGAGACGTCACCTTGCCGACAAAGATCCGCATAGTCAAAGCTATGGTTTTTCCAGTAGTAATGTATGGCTGTGAGAGCTGGACCATAAAGAAGGCGGAGCGCCGAAGAATTGATGCCTTTGAACTGTGGTGCTGGAGAAGACTCTTGAGAGTCCCCTGGACTGCTAGGAGGTCAAACCAGTCAATCTTAAAGGAAATCAACCCTGATTGCTCATTGGAAGGATCGATAATGAAGCTCAAGCTCAGATACTTTGGTCACCTAATGCGAAGAGAGGACTCTTTGGAAAAGACCCTGATGCTGGGAAAGATTGAAGGCAAAAGGAGAAGAGGACGGCAGAGGATGAGATGGTTAGATAGCATCACTGAAGCAATGAGCATGAAACTGAGCAAACTCAGGGAGGCAGTGAAGGACCGGAAGGCCTGGCGCAGTATGGTTCATGGGGTCACGGAGAGTCGGACACGACTTAACGACTAAACAACAACAACAACAACTGATTCTGATTAGAAAATAGAATAGGTATAAGGATTAAGTACCCTCTTCACTGTTGCTTCAATCAAATTTGCAAACCACTTAAACCCTTTTTTAAAAAATAATATGTCATCTCATTTGCTAGAAGGACCTATGAGCTAGAAGGACCTTCTTCTATAAAATAAGGCAATAATGACTCTTTATTGAAGAGGACTCTGTAACCTGGTGGCCAAGAGAAATCCTAGGATGATTTGCAGATAATTCCCAGGAAACGTAGTTTGTTTTCATGACAGTACCTGGACAGCTTTTTTGTCACAACCAAATGGAATGGGTTTCTCTTGTCTGAGGTTGTAGGTCCTGACATTCAAAACCAAAAACTCAACCCTGGCCATGTATGTCTTAAGGATGGTTTCATCTTTGCCACTTGTTACTTTTCTAACCCACCCCCCTCCTTTTGCTTTTCTCCTTTTGCCTTGCAGAAACAGATAGAAATCTAAACTTCATGAAGAAAAAGAAAAATAATCACTCAATACAAAGTAAAAGTACAATGTTCTATCTCTTTCTCTTTGGTGCCTTCAACTTGGTTTTGACTCTTGGTGACTAGTCCTTGCATTTTTCTTGGCAAAGTTTTCAGAAGTGGTCTATCTATCTATCTATCTATCTATCTATCTATCTATCTATCTATCTATCTATCTATCTATCTATCTATCTATCTATCTAATTTGTCACTGCCCATCTTGTTAAAAAGTGACTCTTATCAGGTTTCTAGCCTGATGCCTTTACCACTACACCAAACTGACTCTCTGTAAAGTTACCTACTGCCATGGAAATGTTCAGGAACAAGATTGCCCCGTTTGCAGCTTTGTTTATTTTAAACTGAAATGGGAAGTGACTTTGCAAGAGAACTGTGCATCAGAATTACCGTTTATTTCAGATCCAGTGGAAACAGAAGGAACTGACATGTGCAAGACATACCACAGAGAGAAACTTCAAATGCCAATCTTGACATGCTGTAACGTGAAGAGCAGCTTCCACCTAAAAATTCCCCATCTTCTGAATTCCTTGAACACTCTTTCAGAGAACAGCTTGTCAGAGCCAAAGCTGACATTTTCCAACCAAAAACAAAATAACATTTCCACCTGATCTTAGTACTGTACTGTGCTTTCTGGAATGTGTGAAGTTAAGCATTCAGTTCTGACCATTTACCAAAAGCAGCTGCTTATACTTTCATTTAACTGAAGTATACTTCTTTTAATCACTGATATAATCATGATTTTGGAAAGAAGGTGAATTCTGCATGATCATATAAAAAAATAATAACTAAAGGACTGAAGCCACAAGGGTTATCAAGTTCTGTTAAGATAGCCATACACTGATTTTATGGCCTTGTTCCACAATACTTTTAACTGAATCAATAGGAATGATGTGTGTGTGTTGCAGAAACACCAGGGGATTAACTTCAGCCCAAAATACACCCAGTCACGTAGAAGATTAAACAAACCACATTAAATCAGTTGTATTTTGAAAACACCTAAACTCACTCGCTTTGCACAGTCCTGCATGAAAGCAGCTAAAAACAGCATCCTTTTCTATTTCAGAAGTCTGTGCCAAGGCCGAAAAGTCCAGAACATACCTCTCTAACACTCAGATACAAAATGCAAAATTATAAGGCATTTTCTGGAGGAATTAAGAGTTTGAATGGGGGTTCCCAGAATTACCAGCAAGGAGATTTGACTAGATTAGTGACTGATTAGATTAAGCATGTTGTGGGAACAGGGCAAAATCCTTGTCTCTAGCAGTTAACTTCCCAGAAGGGCTATTAATGATTAACATTTCCTTTCCTGATTATTCTTAAATCCCTTCTTGGAGCCTGTAATTTATAGCCAATGATCATGAGCTGCCTAGGATTATCATATATAAAATAGATAGCCACATAAGTTTTCTAAATAAATAAATCAATTCTCCAGTACCAGCCTCCCTGGCTCCTGTAATGGCTTTGTCAACCTCCTTCAGTAAAACTGGGTTGTTGTGCTCCTAAGTCTCATCCTCAGATAGTAACTTCTCAAAAGACCCATCTGGACAACAAAGGACAATATCCGGACTGCAAAAAGTCAATTGACTACTAGATGGCTGCAAAGAGTTGGGGTTTTGAATGAAGGCCAGAGTCAGGAGAGTTTTCCAGTTCCATCCTTTCCTGAAGTCAAAGGATCTGACTATAGTGACCCATGTCATCATCCAGGTCTGGCTTAAACCTAAGGCCAAGTAGGCACTGGCCTAGGTGATCAAAGCTTAGGTATGTGAAAACAAAGGCCACAAGAAAAATGATTAAATTTTAAATTTAGTGTCCTAATACGTAAAATATACTTTTTTGTAAGTATGTACAAGGTTAACTTAATCATTCTAAAAAGGCCAATCTTTGTATCCACAGGAGGGTGGCACCTCAGTCAATATGTGGCTTGGAGCACTATATTCCCTTGAGCTTTGTTGCCCTCATCAATCTGCAAGTCTAAATGGGGGTCTCTTTGAGGTCCATTCAGAAACTGCAGTTGGACCAAAACCCAGTGATGCTAGTTGCTATGGTGATATTGCACATATCTTCCAGTTCCTACACTGATTATCGAAAGTTTTTTGGATACAATTCAAGTGCTAATTTAAACTTATAATGCCTTATATGGCTTGGCATCTGAGTGTCTTTAGGGCTTGAAACAGAATTGACCTGTTTAAAGAGGTTCTCCTGGGAGAAGCTGCTCACAGTACTCTAGTTCCATGAGGTGAGGGAGGCTGAAGCCAGAAGGCACTGTTTTTCAGTCATGGCACCAATACTCCATTAAAAGCTATGCTATCCCCCTTGGACTTAGCCTTCTGGAAGGTAGAGAAGACCATGCTGTTCTGGAGCACTTTTAGGGAGTGGCTACTTACTATCAAATGGGATTATTAACTAATTTATTTACAGTATATGTTTTGTTTAACTGTTGTTGTAAATCACTATGAGTCTAACAGATTTGCATTGTAGATTTTTTAAGAAATAAGTAATTTAAATACATAATAATCTAGTGGTTGTTTGGATTTTTGAAGGCCAGCTCCATAGTCCTACAAAAGATGAGCTCTGCTGGAACAAACCAATGGCTTATCTTATCCATCCTTCTGAAAGTCAAAAGGATATAGCTCTGTGACTTACAACACTAGTTTCTAATCACATTGAAGTATAACAAAATAATATGAGTACTTGCGGCTGGGTGAAGCCAAAAGCTCATTTGGTCCAGCACTAATTATCATAGATGCTATGATGGGGTCTGGGGGTGGGGTTATAAGTGCTGAAAAGTCATGTGGCATCATTATGTGGCCAATACAAGATGCTGGTAATCAACAGACAACAAACTACACCTAAATGATTTTGGGAAGTGGGTGGGGAAAGCACAGGAGCCAGGAGGAGTTCTTACCAATGGGGAAATTGTCCATTTCCCTCCTCCCCCCTATCAGCTCCACAGAGCTCCATCATTTCAAGATGGAAACTGAAATATTTTTGCCTTGTCCTGCACTGCAGTGGAAACTGAATAAGCTCAGCCACCCAAGGATGATGGCAGTGAATCAACACAGGCAATATTGCTAGTCCAGGAATGGTTCACATACCATACGCACATACTTGTATATACAAACAATAATAATTAAGGGGGTGATTTTTTCCAAGGCTAAGTGCTGTACATATGGAAGGGGTAGGTGGAAACACTTATGGAAATAATTGTGTAAGCAAACAATGTTTAACTCTTTCCTCCTCCATTGCAGTTCCACAAAAGCAAACAAGCCCACACAGACTTTAAAAGATTTCCTGTTCAAATGAACAGGAGGTCTGCTTCTACTCCTGACTTTGTCAAAGGTAGGAAAGCATGTCTGTTGAGATTCCTGCATGTACAAGAAGAAAGTGCTTCACAGGGCTGCAAGCTAAATCAAGAGATTCCTGCACAAAGAAAAAGAGAGTGCTTCACAGGGCTGAGCAGAAATGCCACAAGCTATATGAAAGAAAGCCTGCACTGTCAAGAGCAGGAGTGCCCAGCTTTTATAGAGTTTCTCTATAGAGTTTCTTCAAGAGTTTCTCCAGGTTTTCGATGCATGTCAAGGACTGCCCTCCAAAGTGGGCATAGTGAAACTCTGGAGGCACTGAGAGGGTTTAAAAAGCCCATTTTGTCCATTATTGTCCCCTAAAACACATGCATCTCCCCCAATTTTGGTTCTAGCTATTCTGGGGATTCCTGGGGCCCACAGAAGAGAAGCTGGAGGATCACAAGGTGCTCTTACACTGTACTTTTGAATTCCAGATCTAGGGCAAACCCATTTTTATTTTATTGGATTTATTTTATTTATCTTGAATCTCTGAAACTCAGCCTCAAAACTAGTATTGGTCTGGAAGACCAAAGGAGAATATGAGGTTACTTTTCTTCATTCACAGCAACTATTCTCCTTGTAGGCTCTAGCAGGAGATGGTGAAATTTAAATGTCACCATCAGAGAGTGAATCAGTAAAGGCCCACCTGCCTTCTGTGAATACAACTTTGCATTTTAAAAAAGGAAAAAAGAAAATGCATATATTTATCTTATTTGCAGATTCACTGTAGGAAAGGAGGCGGATAGGTGGGAAGGCAGCGTCTTTCAAAATAAGCTGTTTGGGACACAGGTCTTAATCTGCAAAAAGAAAGAGAAACAGGTGGTAATGGAATTGCAGAAGAAAGGCAAGGACCTAGTGAAGTGATCCCCTTTTCCTGTATGCATCTTTTTCTTTTTTCAGGTGATAAGGGCATATAGGCTGCAAACCAGTGGTTGATGGGTTACCAGGAATCTTATTTCCCACGCCTTTGCTTTTTTGGATAGATCAGCAAAACATGATATATTTATCTTAGACCCTTAATTGATACCAGGATAGCATGATCTTAAATCCTCAATCACAAGGTTCACCACTGCTGTAAGGAGTTAGACAGGCACAGTCAGGCATGTTTTCATGTATGATCGGATGTCTATAGTGGGAAAATATTTTTCTCAAAACCACAGAAGAAAAAAGGAGGGAGGTAGGGAGGTAGGGAGGTAGGGAGGTAGGGAGGTATGGATAGATAGATAGATAGATAGATAGATAGATAGATAGATAGATAGATAGATAGATATTTCCTTAGTTCACACCTGAGAGACAAATTTCTGTGTAGACCAGCATCCTAGGAGGGTGCTATGTTGAAGCTGGATTTGGGATTCATCTACTTATAAAGTAGATTTTCATTATATCTGTCTGCTTTAATATTATTTATACCTCTTATATTTACAATACAGTCTTTAAGAAACTTAATCCAGTTGTGTATTCATTGTATCCAATCTTCCTACATGTTGTTTCAGAGCAAAACACAGGCTAGTCTAAAGAGTTCTATATTTAAAACTGATGATGCTGATAAAAAACTGAATTTTGTCTCTCTTTCAGGGAGCTTAAGGCAGCCTACTTAATCTTTCCACCTTTTAATCCTTACAACAACCTTCTGAGCTAAACCAGGCTGTGATGGAGCAATTAGCTCAAGGTCAAGTTGATGGATAAAGTAATAGGTTGATTATATTTATTCCTAGCCTTTCGTCCCATAATTCAAGGCTGTATTCAGGACTTCTCACATCCTATTTATCCTTAAAAAACATTTAAAGGAGATTAGGATGTGAGTTGGCACTTCCCCTAAGATCATATAAAATGCTTCATTCATAGCTGACTGTGGATTTGATCCAAGCTTTCCTAATCTTAGCTTGACATGTTGTCCCTAGTGTTTTTCCTCTGATATGAGGAAAAGCTGGCATTAGAGGCTGGCAGGGACCGTGAAAGTCAGACTCAGCAGTGGATTTTCTCCTTTGAGACTGGAGAGAGGGAAATTCAGTGCTTTCTTTTGCCTCTGGAATAGTTCAGTCCTAATGACATGAGTGGCCATTATGGGGAAAAATGACTAAAATATCCAGTAAGAATTTAAGGACAGAAAATTTAGAATCTGCCTTCTTAGGTCAGATCAAGGAAAAGACCCTTGCATGTTTTCAGTTTTCTAATTTGTTCCAGTTTAAATTAATCTTTGCTGTTTCTTTTTCATGATTTATTTTTATCATGAGTAATTTATCAAAAAACAAACCCAAGCTGTAGTTAAACCCTACATAATAAATAGCAACTGTGTTTAGCTGCTTAAGGCAGCTATCATGTAGCCTCTCAGTCACCCAATTATTTGTTTTCCATCCTTAATGTGGCTCACCACCATATATACTTTCCAAGGTAAGACTTCTCAGAATGTAACTTCTTTGAACTATTGTACCTTTTGCACACTTATACACTTCCTTTTATTAATTATAAAGTAGAATTATAAATTCTACTTCTTTTCTTTTAGTACTTCCAGTTTTGAATCCTACCACTCCCTACCACCTCTTATTTCAATTATTTCTATCTTCCAAAGGCAATACTTTCTAATATTTTCCCAAGCTTTTTGAAATTAACTTCTTTGTGAAAACAAATTGAATTTTCGTTTTACTTAAAATACACATTTTAATTCCTGTAGACTGTTCTTGCTTTTGTAGCTGTGACAACCATTCTCTTCCAAGGTTACTGACATCACTCCCACACTGCATAACTTCTCAATCAGTGCAGGAACATTCTGCAAAGTTGGACAGTATGCAAACAGCCAGTCATGGGTATCTGTATGGGGGAAGCAACATCATATGTGTCATGATGTTGTCTTGCAACTGTTGTGACTTAACATAATTTTCATGCATGTGATGTTGCGGCTTTGTACCCAAGAGCAGCTTTGAAAAGAGTGGTGTAAGTCTTGCAAAAGATACAACTGCTTTAACTATCTGAAGCAAGGGGTAAGAAAAGACAGTATGTATGTTGCCTTGTCACAATGTAAAGCCCTTGATTTTGTACTTCTGTGCAATGTCAGAATGCAAGTACTAAAGCCTGGTGTTTGCATCATAACATTGTAAAGCATGATTCGTTTTCTTTCATCATGGATGCCTATGATCTGAACTGAGAGGCTTCATTTATGCTTCCGTATGTTGTAAAGCACCTCTTTCAAATGCTTTGCACAGTTCTAACACTTAGGCTTACACATCACACTCAGGCATGTTTTGCTTAATTATTAAGCAAATATAATCTAATTGGTTGGATTTGCACAATATGTTGAGCCAGAATGAAATAATGTTGTTGTTTTTTTTGTGCTTGTAGAGGGAACATATTATGGATCTGCATTCCTTGGGATGGTGTAAGGAATCTTGGAAGCATTCTCTGCCAGAGCATCTCTCCTCTGGAATAAGTAACACCTAGAAACAGGATCAATCGCTTTGCTATTAATACTTAGAAAGCTGGTGATAATTTCGTTGTTTAAGCAAGAATTTGGGGAATGAGTCAATGAAGAATGTTGCTCTGTGCTGCCTATTGTTGTTCTGATGTTTAAATTGGGTGTTTGTGTATGTGTGTTTACTCATTCACAAACATTTTATTTCACTTTTGCTGATTGATCTATTGCCATATCACTTTGGAAGTTGCTTGAATTTGCTTGATTGAAGTGGCAGGAAAAATTTGTAATAAATAAAGTAGTTAAATAAAACAAGCTTGGCATGCTGGATGACTTAAGCTAGTAACTGCCTTAATGCTCACTGTTAAGCAGAAGGAAGGAAACTGGATGTACATAGCACACAACTAGGAAGAAACCAAGGGGATATTCATTTTAAAATGTGGAATAAGTGGAGAAAATCAATCATTAGCTAATAACATCAAATGAATACTTGGTAAAAATGTTTTGTCCTGCTGACCCTCAGGTTCTAACCCTACTGATGATTCAGTGTTCAATATTCATGGATTGGATTGTAAAATACTGTATTATTTTTAACTGTAGATTAACAGACTAAAGTTTAAGTATTGCCTTTCTTTCATGGACTGTTAGATAAATTAATTGACCTTGATTATGTAAACATACATAACCCTGGGTTTGATTTAACATGGATGAGCTTTACAAGCTATTCAGATTCTTGCAACCTCATTCTTACAATGAAAATGCCTTTAGTCCTGTAAAAAAGAAATTTAATTTTAATGATAGACCACTTCCTTCAGCTTGATTTGGAATAATTCCAGAATTTGTAATATCTTTTGACAACCATTTGGGGAAGAATCATGTCTGATTTCTAGAATTTCTCTCCCATGTTATAATGTAATTGTTTATATCTTGGAGCTATGTACATAGACATTACTCTACCATAACCCTACAAATACACTTGAAATGAAATCATCTTGTATCTATCCAGACCACTAGCCATTGTGAAAAGCTGCTTAGAAATTCTGCTGCTCTCAGCTAAACAGGAAATTTGCAAAATACTCTGCAAAATTCAGAAAAGTCTGGATTTTGGAATAGTTAGCCTTCTGGTTCAGTAACACATTCTAGTTTATATTGAATCAAATATTTCTTCTATGCCTGTGCAAAAACAATCTTGTGAAATCATGATCCTGCTTGTCAAGACTGGATTAGTTTGGAAACTTCATTATTGAAGATATAAGGTCAGCGGATATAGACAATTCAGCCATTTTGGTAATGCCTGTTAAATTGTTGCCCTTTTTCATTGTTCATAAACAGTCTCCTATATATCTATCTAAATATTTATAGCATATGTTTATGGGGTGGTAATAGTGGTAAAATCTCATATAAATACTTTCTTCTATGTTTGTTTAAACAATCAAAATTGTTCCTGATTTTCTGGATGGGGTGACCATTTAATCTGAAATACGAAGCAGCTAGTATACTGTTCCAAACATCATATATTCCATTTTTTAAAAAAAGAATAACATTATAGACTGTGCTATTTCATTACAAAGCATTGTAGTGTTTGTTTTTCTGAACCTTTGTGAGATATTATTCATAAATTCTGCTGCCATATTATGGTATTTTATTAGCCTTCATCTTTAGAACATCAACAAAATAAATGTTGGACTGATTCTGTACATGCAGCACAGCATAGTATATTAGAGGGTGGACTTATCACAGAAACCAAGGAAATGTACCTATTCCCAATTTGCTGCCAAATACTTCCTGGCTCCTCTATTGCAGTTCAGGAACTATTTAGTATTTCCCACAGAAACTAATAGAAAGTGGAAGTATTTGGTGGAGAAGCTGGCCCATAAAACAGTTTAAACACCTCTGAGCCAAGATGATCCCATTAAAAGCCCAGTTGAGAAAGATTTAGGTGTAATTATGTGCTTACTTATGGTCCTTTGAAAACAGCAATAACAATTGGGAGAGTTTACATCATTCTAACAGGATGAGGTTGTTAAGAACCAGGATTAGTTCTCTATGTTCAGTCAATCATTTACTTTGACACACTCTCAAGATGGTCATCTAACAGACTGCAAGAGTCTTTATATTGTATTGGGCTTGGGACTGATGGTACTGGAATGAGCAGGCTAGCAGCTCAGATGACTTTCTTGCTAAATATATGAATCCACAAACATGGATGGACTTGTCAACATAGACACTTTCTGGCCAAAGACCACCTATTAACGAGGCACTGGATCTAGTTTTGGTTTGCACCCAAAACCAGCTTATAAAATTACAAATAAGACAGTGAAGTCCCTGACTTCACTCCTGGACTGAAAGCAGTCAAGAACACCTCCACAGTTTGGAGCAAATGGACCTGGTGACTTTCTCTGATCTTAGCTCTTAGCAAGTGAGTTACCAGGACAATGACTAGAACACTGTTATGATTTGCAGACACACTTCTCTCTCTCTCTCTCTCTGTCTGTCTCTCTCTCTCTCTCTCTCTCAAGCAAATACTGAAATATAAGCATTTCCCAGTCAAGTTTAAGCTCTCTGACAGAGTGGTGGCAATACTAATACTGTTGTCTTAAAGAGAAACAAGATTCTCTTCAATGTTTTACTTGAGATAAATGAGTATGTTTCACCCAGCAGAGGCTAGCAAGTGGGAAATTCAAGTATAATGTATTACGTTTGTTTTGTTAAAGCAGAAACATCCCAATTAATATTATCAAGTTATGAGACTCTATGAGGTGGCCAGCTCATTAGAGAACTTGTTGTCCACTAAAAGGCAGAGATTGATGCAGGAAGTTGAGAGGACAGATATGTGTTAGCAAAGCAGCATTTGGGACATGTCCCAAGAGGTTACCTAACCATCTCTAGGTATCAGGGATGTTATTCTGAAGTATTTGTAGATCTAGCCCTTCAGATCTTCTCCATCTCCTGGCATTTCTTTTCCTTACAATAGGTTGTTTATGTTCAATGTTCAGCCAGTTATCAAGATGTTCTGTACTCTGCGGCCTGCATATCTTGGTTTCCTATTTGCAAGATATTACATAGCAATTTTATGAACAAGTGAATGACAGGTCCTTATAATAGGCCCAGCTCCTAATTAAAATAAAATTGGATTTAAATGACTTGCTATATGGCAAATTAAAAGCTATAATATATATGTCATACAATTCATTCCATAAGATTCATAGCATAACATATATAAATTCCTTTCAAATTGTAACAGGATCCTACCCCTTTCCAGCAAGAATATCAGAGGTAAAAGTAGTAGTAGACAAAAGGAAGAGAATGGGACAAGAGCACCTTATCAGAGGCCAAAGCATACTCATGAAGTCTGCTTTCATTATTGTACACTGCCCTACATTAACATACAAGTAAGATATGGGGAAGGGACACTAAAGAATGGCTTCTGAGAATGGGAGAGGTGGCAAGAAATGATAGGAAATCCTTTTCTGGATTTGATTCTAATTTAAGGTGGAGAAGAGTTTGGGTATTGTAAATTAACTTTACAACTCCATCTTCCCAAGTTCATTTCTGAGGTTCATTTGGCTGAACTTTGCTAGCATCTCTGCTCATCATCAAAATTCTCAGTAGTGCATTCCTAACAACAAAGTGTGTGAGTTGAACCCCTGCTAAGGCTTATATAAGCTTGCAGATGAGGTCTTCCAGATGTTATACTCCTGATGTCTAGCCATGCTGCCCGGAGTTGCTGGAAACTGCAATTCAGCAATAGCTGGAAGGCCATAGTCCCACAATTACAGAATACATGTAATCCTATCCTTCATTGTCTTACTTAATGCCTTACAAAGAACAATAAAGACATACATGAACAAAGAAATGGCGAGGCTTCAGAAAAGGCAGAGGAAGATGAGATCAGATAATTAACATAAGATAGATAACGAAGAGAGCAGTTTGCTTCACCACAGTAAAACCTTTGATTATGGGGGTATCATGCTAGAATGTAGATTTTACGAAAGCTAATGGATGTGTCAAAAACCTAATTATTCTTCTGAGGAATCTTTACAATGGCTAGGAAGCTATAGTAAAGAATGAAGATTGGGGAAAAGGTGTTCAGAGTACAGAAGGGAGTAAGACAAGAATTTATGTTGTCCCTATGTCTGCAGGCAACACCACTTAGTTAGCTGAAATTAAAGACTTGAAACTCATTAAGAAAATAGGCACGGAAAGTGAAATATCCGAGTTAAGTATAAAGAATAGAAAGACAATGTCAATTGGAATGCTTAGTGAATTCACAGCTGATGGTGAAGAAACAAAGACAGTAGATGAATAAACATGAACAGTGTGCTGGAGAAATAAAAAAGGAATTAATAGAAGGCAATGACAAAATTCTTCATGATTGTGAAGAATATAGATATTCTACACCAACTAAAATGCAGATTAGTTAAAACAATATTTTTTTCCAGAGGTAATATACAACTGTAGAATTTAGATACTGAGAAAGGGTGAGAGAACAAGAGCTAAGAATATCATAGATTGCAGAGAGAATCAGGGTGGTAGTCCTGCCTCCCTTGAGGCAATGATCAGCAAGCAAAAACTTGCTTTGGGCAGGTCGTATGAATAGATGTTAGTCTGAAAAAAGCAGCTATGACTGACAAAACTGAAGGAAATTGGAGAAAAGGAAGACAGTAGATAAAGTACGTATATCACTATAATAACTTCCTTGGAAATGTTATGGGCAGTGACCAGAAGTCAGGCCCAATTCAGTGGCATCTACTCACTCAACTTCACTGTAGTTGAGATCTCATTTGAATCTAGTGGTTCTGCATTTAGATGATATGTATTTTGTTTTTATAACTTTATGCCAAGTGGAAAAGGCACAGTTTAGCTGCAGGGAAGAATTGGATCTTGAATAAGATGGCAATTCCCATTATTTTCTCCATATCCCTAACTTAATCAATTTCTTTCCTTTACTCAACCATAATTAGTATGGTAATTACTAAAGTGAGAGCCAGTTCAGTTAAAGACACTGGACTAAGAACAAGAAGACTGTGAGTTCTGTCTTAGACACCCAGCTGGGTGACTTTGGGCCAGTCACTTTTTCTCAACCCTAGGAAGAAGGCAATAGCAAACCATTACCAAAAATACATAGCTACGAAAACAGTATGGACTTGTCCAGGTGGTGACCAAGAGTCAAGACTGATTTGAAGGTACACACACAGACACACACTAATAAAGTAAGCTTATAATACATTTTTTAAATTTTTAAACTTTTTGATGATGATGTATTTTTATAATCACTTTTTAATCTTTTATAATTATTGTTTTTATCTATTTGTTGTTTTATTTAATTGTTTTACGCCACCCAGAGTCACTTTGTGTGAGATGGGCATCTATATAAATGTGATAAATAAATAAATAAATAAATAAATAAATAAATAATGATAACTTATGACATTACTATGCCATCTCAACTTGGAGCTGTGCTTCAGTGCATTGGATTGCAGTCAATAGGACAACCAACGTTTAGGGAGGGGAGACCAACATCCAACAGTAGAACATAAGAAAAAAAGGGGTTAAAATCTCAATGTACAACAATAGGATATTTTTTCCAGGCCCTGCTAAATATTATGCATCTGCAGTACGAGCTTTTTCAGTATTCTGCACACCCAGGCTGAAAAAGCTTTAAAAAGCTTTTCCTAAAAATATCTGAAAGCAGCTTGTCAGTGCCTTTTAAGTGATGGAAACTTTGCCAGAGATGTAAACCAAATGATGGCCAAGCAAGGCTTTTACTTGGTGAACTTCAAAGATTGAAACAAGTGGGGGCAAAACATTGCATCCATTCTAGCCTTCTGTATCCCACAGAATATGGAATACACCTGTTTCTTTGGTCTTCTCTATGCACAAGCAATTCTCCTGTAATTACATTCTTGAGCACATACAGATTTATAATTTAACTCTAGGTGTTAATGAATGCTTTTTTAGAATATTTTCTACATTTCTATAGCAAAAGTGCCAATCAAGGTTGATTCTTTCCTTTTCTGAAATAAAGTACATCTAAGATGTACCACGTTGGCATCCCTGGAAATGCCAGATGAAGCTAAACATCTGCTTTGCTTTTCTTTACTTTAGAGGGTTTACTATCATTCATGATAGATAGGAAGAACCATGCAATCCTCACCACAACAGAATATTTGGATTTCTTTTTTATGGGATATAGCCTAACTATATTTATTCCTTTTTTTTCTCATTTTCCAGTAGATAAGCACCTTTGCATTGGTGTAACCTGAAATTCAACTCTAAGAGAATCGAGACATGTCACTTGGTCATTTATTGTTCTCCTTGGCTAGTTGAAGTAGCCAAGAAGGGTATCTATAACTCATTTGATATACTGATAGTTTGGATGTCCACCTTTTTTTTTTTTTAAATACCTATGAGGTTTAATAGGAAAAAAGAGTTTACACAGATGGCCTTCTAGTTAAATGTGCATCGAGCTAGTTTCTAAGGTAGACTCTTTCAGTTCATGCTATTATAAAGTTTATCCTAATGTTTTATTGAAACGTGCAACTTCCTTCTCATAATTCATTTTAGTACTCCCCTACTTCCCCTTTAAATATTTAAAAATATCCCCTTAATCTTACTTGCAGCTTCTTCAGCTAATTCTTCATAAAGCTTACTCTCCAGATCCATATCTTGTCACTTAGTTACATAATAGTAAAACTGTGATGGTTGCCATTGATGTTCCAAAACAGAAACCAGGCTATCAGATATATTCTGTTGCTGCTAGCATTCGCAGCAGCATTAACACCAATATAAAACAATAAAAACAAAGTACCGGGGGGGGGGGGGGACCTTTGCCAGTGTCACTGTGTCTCTATTAAAATGATTTTCTAATTTTCCTGTAGAAAGCAATCACCACAAATAGGATAGAGGACATACTGGTGTAGGATGTCATGGCCGGCATCAGTTGGAAAGTGTTGAGCTTCAGAGTTTAGTGACCATGGTCTACACAACAAATTTCCTGATGTTTCACCAGCAACTGTAGCTGGCATCTTCAGAGGCAAGGTGGGGTTGGTCTCTTACTCTTTTTTTTTTTTTTTTTTTGCCTGATCCTGATTGGTTATTTGGGTGGTGTGGATTCCTGAAACCACCAAAAGGAACCAACACCACCAAAATGACCAATCAAATATAGCAGGTTTGTTCTAGAAATATTAATTTTCTAGTCCATGCTTCCCATGCATTACAGAATCTATCTAGTATTTGCTGCTAATAATTTGGGTACTCAGCCAACAATGCAGCATCTTCTGTATAGAAAAGTATACACACATTTACATCCGTGACCAACACAGCACTAATATGACCTTAGACATTGGGTATATTTTTGTCCATAAATACATTAAACCAAAGGCATATTATACAAATCCTGGTCCTTGTCTCATTGTTAAGCCATTGATTAAGCATTTCATATATTCTCATGCATGCTTTACTTCCATCATATGCCTTTCTTACCTCAATCAGCAATGAACTTTAAACATACGTGTGCCAAAAGTCCCATCATGTAAACCTATTTACTTTACAATATCCTTTCTCTAAATTAACAAAGAAGCAATAAACTTTCTTTCTGATGAAGAGCAAAATTATGGTTTTAACCCATCATAAAGCCACACATTTTGTTCACTGTTACCTGTTCTTTCTATCAAAATTGTTCTCCATTTTCTCTTCCTCTTTTAACTATAACGTCTTTGGCTTTTTGACTACATTCTTTACAGCTATCTCTTCTCTATACACATTATGCAATATTTTTCTCTTATCCTCATGTTTTTCAGCAATCATTTTCCTACATACATTTTTTATCATCCACAGTCTCTTTCACTTCATCATTTCCCCAAAGCATTTTTTTCCGTATTTCCCATTAGCATAACTTCATACACTTTTGTGGCACTCTTTTTTTAGTTTTTCCAAGCAGCCTCCACATCATCTTTCTTTATATCCAGTCTCCATTTACATTTTAGCCCTTTTATTCACAGTCAAACCTACACCTTTATTTCCCTGTCTCCACCCCATAAGATCATAGCATTTTCATTGAGATGTATTTCATTCTTCCCCTTTCTTTTAGTTTCATATCTATTTTTCATTAATTCATGCTCTTTAGCATTTACATCTATTTACATCCCAAGCTGCACATTTCCCAATCTCATAGTTATTGCCAGATGACATTCTACCCCATTGTCCATCTTGTCTTTGGTCAATCAAGGGTGTAACTTTTTAATAAGTTAGAAAAAGGATAAATATGGTTATCAGCCTTTTGCCACACGTAGTATTCCCTACTTATGATAAGCTGGTTAGCTTTGGCACATTTTGTTCAGTATGCTACAAGTCTAACTAAACTTCAGTTTTATCCAAGGATGCTCACGAAATGCTATGCAAGTTAGAAACTACCTTGCAAGCCAACATACCCTTGCCCACATCTCACCAGTTAGGATGTACAGGTAGGGTACTGAGAGACACTCAGTTTACTCTCCTAATTCACTGAGTATTACCAACAAGCCACAACCCTGACATAATCATGTTCTATTTCTATGAAGTGGCTCTCCTCATTAGGTGCCAAGCTCAAGAACTCACTATACCAACCATTCAGCTGCTTCAGAAGCCCAGTAACCAGGGCAGTAAAACACAGAACTGTATAAATACAAGTCAGTAGTCATTCCTTAGTGTAGTGTAGTACCAAGAAAAGCAAGAGGAAAAGTAAGTTCTTCTTTTTTAAAAGAGTTTTTGAAATACTGTTTATTGTTAAATTGGAATAGGATATTTTTTGCGTTCGTTAAGCACAACGTGGGCTTTTTGATGAACAGTTTGGAAATGATTGTGCTGTCCTTTCCTTCCTTTAATAGGGGCAGGGAAATATTTCAATATTTTATTATAGAGAAATCTTGGATAATATTCTGTGGGAACTCGGTAGAGTTAATGTTCTATAAAAAGTTTACTATCCCTGCTATTTTCATCCCATTTTGCTGAAAACTGAAACAGCTGCAGGCATTTCTGTCTTTCCCCATTATTGCTTATGGATGAAGCTTTTAAACTGAATCTTAAATCTTGAAGGAGCTCAGGTAGAGATAGGGTGTCCCAAAATCAAATCATGGCTTATTGAATTTTGAATCTCCAGTTTGAACTTACTCAGGGCTAATTTGCACAGGCCTGATTGGTAGTATCCCCCTATCCCACTTGCATCCCACTGATAGATGGATGATGGCATTTTGTGCAGAGAAGAGAAGGAAGAGAAGTATGGGGGAGGAAGAGAGGAGGGTCTGGCTGGCAAAAGATATGTGGAAGAAGTGATCTGAGCAAGGAGTTTGTGTGAATCAGGTAGAATACAATTCAAATTGCTGATCAGATTCAGAAAATCCAATTCAGTTGTTAATTGAAATCTGTTCTGAAAATTGACCTGATTTGATTTTAACTTCAAACACATCAGATTGGGCTGACTTGATTCCTATTTCCAATTGATTTTTATTCCAAATGGATTTTCATGCACAGAAAATCAGAATTGATTTGGAGGTGTCCAATTTGAATGAATAGTTTTATTTGATTTTCTTATCTGACTTGGCATCTCAATAGCATCAGTTCAAATCTTTCAGATGAATTTTGCATAGCCCTAGTTGCCATGGTCAACTGACCATGTCTCTTGAAAAGCTCAGCACTGATTGGACACATTTCATCTCAAATTTTCTAACTTTTTCAGATTTCATTCTATTCTGATTTTAAAAAATAATAATGAGAGTATGACAGTCAGTTTTTTTTTCTTGATTCACATTGCAGAAGAATCCAAATTGGCTGCCCAGGGTTATTTTCTGAATTGAAAGTCCAAGCTACAAAGTGCATCAAGAAGTTGTTGCACTTCTATAAAAAGATAAATAGTAACAGATGAAACATGAAACCTTCCTAAAACATTACAAAGATAACACACTGCATATAAAACCAAACTAAAAAGTTATGTCACTTTTCTAAAAAGTGAAAGAGGGAAGTGGCAAGCATTTGCACAAATGGAATAAGCATTTGCACATGTGGAAGCCCTTTGCTGGATTTATGAAGCTTCACTCCTCTCATATAATAATCCAGGAGAAAAATCCACATAGTGAGCTAGATAATTGAATTTTAATGTCATCAATAGTTTTCATGAATCATACTCTTTCCTAGTGAATATTGACTGAGTTAACTGGAAAAGTAATACCTCATCTTTCTTCCTTCCTTCCTTCCTTCCTTCCTTCCTTCCTTCCTTCCTTCCTTCCTTCCTTCCTTCCTTCCTTCCTTCCTTCCTTCCTTCCTTCCTTCCCCTAATTTATCTTGGAAATCCTTGGAAACAGCCATCAATGCTGAAATTGTTGTGTTTCTAGCCATGTAATTTTATAAGACTTTTCAAATTCCACTGACTTTTAAGATCAGGATGGGAATATTTTTTCTTCCTTACCACAGTTTCACAGTAGGAGATTTACAAATGTTGTATGGACCAGGCATACAAATGATTTGAACACCTTTCTGACTCATAGAAAGGAAACAAGAGGGGGACATTTGTCACTTGTCAAGAAATCAGGGTGATGTATGCAATGTAACACATGCCAAGTCTCAAACCATTGCCCTGTATGGACTACAGTCTAGAGGACATCTTTAACAGGACTATAGAGTCAGATGTATAAGTATGATATGTTAAGTGGCCCCTTTTCTGATTCCCACCTGTAATTTTCCTACCAGGTCAGGAAAGCACAAAAAATGGCAGGGCAAATCTGTGATGGGAATTTAGCAATGGCTTCTTGGAATCTCCAAAAAGATTTTCTAACGGATGGGTGATTCAGCAAAAGAGAAAGATGTGGTTTACAGCATGCCCATTTATTATGAAGCTGAGCTATATTTTTAGAACTGGTTCTGTGGAATAAAATGAGCAGAGCTGTTAAATATTTATTACAAAAGAAGGTTAAGCAACACTTTAACTTGATGGAAAAAACACAGCTGCCTTGGCAGAAATACCAGTCACAGCTAAGTGTGCAACTCAGCCTTTTTTTTTTAAAGGACAGTTACAAGCATAGTATTTCACTATTTATTTGTAGTTTTCAAGAACACAAAAATATGTGTTTTATAGGTCTGCATCTTGTCACATCATGGGTGTTCGAGGTGGAGCTTTCACTGTTCTGAGTTTAAAGCTGATATAGCAAAATATAAAACCCAGGTAAAAATATTTTATTTCAAGCAATATCCATTTATTTTTTATGAGCTTTCTTGGTTCGACTTATCGCCCACATTTTCTTTAACAGCTTAAGGTTTCTCCTCCTTCTCCTCCTCCTTCTCTTTAAGTCAGTGTTGACTTGACTGTCTGGACAAGTCCCTGCAGTTTTCTTGGTAAGATTTTTGCCATTGCCTCCTTCCTAGGACTAAGAAAGAGTGACTGGCCCAAGGTCACCCAGCTGGCTTTGTGCCTAAGGTGGGACTAGAACTCACAGTCTCCCGGTTTCTATCCTGGTGCCTTAACCACGATACGAAATTGGTTCTCACGGTGGCTTGCCTGCTCATCTTTTGTTTTCTCCCCACAAGACCAACCATATGAGGTAGTTGAGCCAAAAGAAAGTGGCCGAACAAAAGTAAATCAGGGAGTTCCTAGGGAGTTAGCAGGAATAAGGGTGACTTGAATCTGAGTCTCTCCCATCCTAGTCCAACACAGTGGCCACTGCAGTGCACTAAACCTGTTCAAGCAGTGTAGAATTAGAAGTAGCCCTTCTCATATCTAAGTCATGGTTGCAATTGTCTGCAATGAGAGCCTAGTTCTACATGTAAATACTTCCATATTTCTATGAACCCTATAGAGGTTTGTGCTAAAATTGTGTAGTGTTGTATTTCTCCAATACAACTTTCAAGGTGACATCTTCACTATGAATGGCAGACTGAAAGGAACCAGGTTGAGGAAAACTGCTGTAGAATAGAAAAAGATTAAAACATGGCAGTTGTCAGGAGTTTTAATAAATCTCTCATTCTGATGATATGTTTTACATGTCTCTTCAAATCTATGAAAACTGTGTAAAGGAGATGCCAAAATTGGGAATCCAGTTTATCTGGGCTGTTCCCTGAATGATCTCAGAAAACAATTGTTGCATGGATTGAAGAAACATGCTTTGAATCAGGTCTCTGCATGGTCCTCCCCCTCCCCCAATCATTAAACTCACTGCCTTGAGTTTAATGATGGGGGAAAAGCGGGGGATATAAATATTCTAAAACATGAGTGGGCAACCTTGTTTCTTTTGCTTCTGAAGGCTGATTTCTCAAGAAAATTCAGGGCTTCTCTCAAGGAAATTTATTCAGGGCTACATGATGTATTGATGTAAAGCAGTATTTCTCAACCTTGACAACTTTAAGATGTGTGCACTTCAACTCCCGGAATTCCCTAGCCAGCATGGAATTTTAGGAGTTGAAGTCCACCCATCTTAAAGTTCCCATTGCTGAGAAATGCTGGTCTAAAGCAAGCCATAGCTGGAACTAGAATCAAAGGTGGGTGAGGATTCTCTTCCCTTCTTTTCTCTTTGTGTTATCCTCTTCTTTCTCTCCCAAACCACAGGCAGCAAAGCAATGAAACATTAGCTCTAACTAGATATTTAAATTGGCAAGAGTAAGAAATCAGACTGAGAATAACATTAAATTAGCTTAGGACAGGTTGTCTCTTCTTGTGTGTCATAGAGAAGCAAAGGCTGTTTTTGACCTCAGTTTAGTGGCTTACTGCAACCCAATTATGATGGATTTGGAGAAGAGAGGATCTTTTAGAAAGAAGATTTGGCAGGAGGACAAGCACACCAGGTCAGCCCTGACTGTTATCTAAAAGTTTTTGCATTAAATACAAAGAGAAGGTAAATTAAGCTGCTCAGACCAGAATTGCCCTTATACTGATCCCATATGTCCAATCCATTATATTATATTGATCCAATAAATAAGTAAATAGTAAAAGGATAATTTAAACCTCAGGGGAAATTAAACCTTTAAGCTTAAATCTACAAAGTTAATTTAATGGAGTACGCACAGATTCACATAAAGCAGAGTGGTGGTAGAAAGGCCAGATTTCTCACTGCAGTAACTCTTCTATTCTCTGTGATAGAATAATGATAACTTTATGAGGCATTCTTTAGGAGCAGAAAACAACATATTTATTGGAAGTGGCTGATTTATCAATCTCTTAGGAAAGTAGTTCATACATATTCTCTCAGTCAATGGGTTTGATCCTTATATAGCCATATTTCAAATAGACACTTTATGGATTTGAAATTAGTAGACCCAAATGATTTCAGTGATGTCTGCAGGATTACCACCTCATAAACATGAAATCAGCTTTCTATGGCCCAGGCCTTGGATTTGTTTTTGAAGAAATGACTCTGAGTTCATACATTCAACTCAAAATCTTTGCTAGGCTCTTGGTCAGATGAAGATAACCAGGATTATGCCTTTTATACCATGTTTCCTAGAAGATCTCCCAACAACTTGAAGGTGTCCCACAAGCATCCTCAAAAGCATTCAAGGTCGTGCTAGGTGTTTTATTAGTATGTTTTTGTCAGAGTAAATTTTCAGTGCTTATTAAAACTAAGACCAAATGCTGAAATAGGGTGAAGACTTTCTTTAACAAACGTTACTCCAAATGTTGATAGATACACCATCATATGTTAGTCAGTACACCATATTAAGATTTACTATGCTAACATGTGTTTTATTTCAATGTTTCTTCCCTCTGTTTTTTAAATACAGATACATATGTAGAGACACATAACACTTGGACCAGTTACTCTTTCTCAGCCCTAGAAAGCAGCAGGCAATGGCAAACCACTTCCAGAATCCTACCAAGAAAACTGCAGGGACTTGTCCAGGCAGTCACCAGGAGTCAAGACTGACTCTAAGGCATGCCCCCCACCCCGCCACCAAAATCACCATTTTTGTGGGGTATACAGTTTTAAGTATCAGCAAGCTTAATCAATCCTCTAAAAGCTCTAATGAAGATTGACCAACATTCTTTCATTGACTGGTTACTGTTTAAAAAGCTTAATGGAAGCTACCATCTGTAGCAGCAGCATTTGCTGTGGGCCAGATTAAAACAGGCAAGATGGTGGTCAGCATATCATGATCGAGGCTTCATCCCTTTTGTATACATATCACAACCACCATCTTCTCTGTTTGGACTCCACCAAATACTGGTACAGATGGAGGCTTCTATTTAAAAAACCCATAGTCAACATGTCATTTGGAAGAACAATCTATAGGATAAACAGAAGATGTGTAAAATAAAAATCAATTTAAACCCAATATTTTCCTTAGTTGCAGTTCCCACATACCCTTTCCTGGATGAGTTACCTGTAGAGACCCAGAGAGCTGGCCTTGAGAGAAATATTCAAGCATTATAAAAAAAGAAAAACGACAGAAGAAGTCCTCCCTGACTCACTGGGGTATAAGACGGAGTGGGGAAAAAACACAATCAGACTTGCAAAATTCTGTTAATATGGCTTATTTTAATAAACTTAGTTCTAATTTTCTTGTAGAGTCTGTTTCCTAATGTGGACAACCTTGAAGGGCTGACTTTATCTAGCCAATTCCACCTGGCCAGGGATTGTATAGGAAATGAAAATGATCATATTGATGCTGATCTTATCACTGAAGACAAATGAAGATAATGTAAATCAATCAGTACATATTTTCATGAGGAATGCCCCCTGCCCCATCCCCCCCAAAAATCAAGAAGGAATATTTCAGTGCTTCAAAAATATTTTCAACAGGCTGGCATTAATTTCAGGTCAGCACTGAAATTTCCACTCTCAAAACAGAAATGTTTCAAATTGCAACCATGGCAAAATCTGATACTTTGCAATAAATTGACTCCCACGGTTAATAAGTTGTGTGTGGTTGCAAGCCTAGAGAGGTTTTGCATATTTTCCAGTCAGGCCATTGCTATGAATGTGTCCTCCAAAAGCTTTGGCTGCAGATCCCTGTAGCCTGTCTAAGAGAGGGTACCAAATTGTCGTTTTTAATGCAAAAAAAGCAGAAAATAATGAAGGAGATGAGAAATGTCTTAACTCTAATTTAATGAGTTTAATCATAAATTAAATCATATTTTGTTTTATTATTATTATTATTATTATTATTATTATTATTATTATTATTATTATTATTCTGGGCCTATCTTCTTTTTTGGAGTGTAGCTCCCAGCATACTATTCAAAGGCCAAATGTACCCATCCCCCCCCTCAAAATGCTGAGCATCCTTATGATGCAAATGATTACTTTCCTTCATTGCTAATTAATTCTAGCAGCCCATTATAAAACTTGGAGCGCAAGCTTTACTGCAGTAGGAAAAATCTGCAGGGAAACATAAGTTCCATCCGTTTTGGAGAAACACAGTACTTCTCTGACCTGAGTGATGGTTGGGCCAGAAAAAATGGTTGCCCATGGTCTTTCTCTGCTGCAATTTGAACTTGACAAGATACAGGTGATACCAGCCAAAACTGCAAAGCTGAGAAGTCAATTATTGAGTCAGTTTCATCTCAGTGGGTTCAATTGCCCATAAATTAACTTGAATCAAAATATATAACCTTAGTTGGTTGGCGCCATTTCCCAATTTATTGAGGGTAATTGAACTATATTATGGCAGTTATTTGGTTTGGCATGATCTGTGCAATGCTCAAAGTAAGCAACAAGGATCCTAAAGTTCTCAGTGAAACAGCTACATTCATCGGTGTTCTTGAGATAGATAGATAGATAGATAGATAGATAGATAGATAGATAGATAGATAGATAATCAAAATAGAAATAACACTGTTTTTCTCTGCATAGCTTCTTCTAACCATCAGCCTAATGGGCATCAAAATGTTAAGTCTTGAGAGGCATAGAAAACAATGCTATATTAAAAATAGTGTTTAGTTCTGAAAATAACGAAATAAATGGAAATCAAAGTTAGATTGTGTGTTTATTTCTACCTCTTCTGGAACAGTGGTATATAACAATACTTCCTTGCTAAAGAGCCACATTTTTCTAAAGAGCAAAGTGAACAGTTGGTATGAGGGCTATGCATCTCTTTCAGCCAAATCCCAAACCTCAAGTCTCCCAATTTGGACAGATTTTAGAGATCTATGGATTAAATGAAACTTTTCTAAACCAGACTGAATTTTAATCTGAGTTTTCCCAAACTTTGTTAGAATTCAGATTTCATGAGGATACAAAGACTGGGAGTTCTAGTCCTACCTTAGGTCTGAAAGCCGGCTGGGTGACTTTGGGCCAGTCACTCTCTCTCACCCAACTCACCTCACAGGGTTCTTGCTGTGGGGAAAATAGGAGGAGGGAGGAGTATTCACTACCTTCAGCTATTTATAAAAATAATAAAGGTGGGATAAAAACATAAAAAAAAAAGACATATATGGTGGGTTTGCATCATCCTCAACATCCTCATCATGCATTTCTCTCTATGTTATCTAAATTAAAAACATTCAAGAGTGGGAAGAGGATAAAGGAAGAGAATAGGTTATATCTTTGGACCAACTGCTCTTTTAATCATAGATAAGTATAAGAGCATTGTTTATCCTGAAATGACTTGGTTCTCTTTCTGCTCCAGTGTGATTCTGGATGAGTTAGCACTGCCCTTGGGGGGGGGGGCAAAACAAGTGTGCATCTTAGGGGTCCTCCTAGATTCATGGCTATCGTTGGATAGGCAGGTAGAGGTTATAGCTGGGGGAGGTCACTGTCCAGTTCTAGCCAGTGTGCCAGTTGTACCCCTTCTTAGAGAAGGAAGCCCTGACAAACTTGATTCATACCCTTGTCACCTCCTGATTAGGTTACCTGAAGGAGCATCTGATCCAAGTCCTACCTGTCAAGTGCGCATGGCCCAAGTAGAGATGGTGACCTCCCTACTCCCTGAAAGATTTGGGAGACAGCAAGGCATTTTTATTTTTGTGCAGTGGTTCCTATCCTTTGGAACAACCTTTGACTGAAAAAGTTCTCTTTAACTTTTAGGGGGAAAAATGGAGCTGTTCAGAAGGACCTGAATACACATCACCATTGGGATGACTAATATCTCAATCTGCTGGAGTGATTGGCTGATTTTATGGTTTTAATGATTTTTTTTTTTAATGTTAAATCAGTATGATGTCTTTTGGTTTTATTGGATACCATCATGAACCCTAGTGAAGTGCAGCAGTATAAAAATACTGTAAATACATTAATATGCGCCATGCAGCTACATCATGCTAACCACTTATCTGGTCCAGCATTATGTGTCAATCAAATATATTTAGGAAACTCAAATACATGCACTGAAAAGCAATAGTCTTTTTTCACTGTTGCTGTGCAGTGGCTGGCTTTTAAAGTGTGCTCTTTTTAAAAAAAACAGAAAAAATATTTTTTAAAAAATATTTCATTTTAATCGGTATATTAAATTTCATCTGTTAAATTCTCACTTCACCTCTCCCCTCAGTACAAAGTTTAAGTAACAGCAATAATACTTTTTTTTTTTTTAAGGTAAATAATAACATAGCTGAGTTAAGGATTATACTGCTCTGTATAATTTCACGTATTCTATTCCTTTCCCCTTTTCCCCCCCTTTTTGTTTTGTTTTTCCTGTTGCTTTTTCTTTAATTAATAAAAATTAAATTTATAAATGTAAAACATATGCTACATTTGGTTCAGGAGATGATAGTGTTGATAATTCCATCTTCTATGAATTCTGTTGACTTTTAAAACCATGTAAATTAACAACAGCAAATCCCACAGTTTTAGCTAGTTAGAGTGTATCCACCCACTTCAGTGAAATCATCACGTTATTTTATTGGCTGCTATATTATAAATATTATATTTTCATTATTGCTGTTTCCTAGCCTGAAGAACCCTGGATGCAAAGATGAGGTACCTGTTTAAATCCAGAGTTAAAATTATGCCTCACTTAGAAATCACATTATAAGGCAAAGCCTTTTCTAAATAGAACTCTACTGTTGGCAGAGAATCAGAGATGGGATCAGCTGAGTTTCTCTTGGGTCTCCCAAACAAAGCACTCCTTTTTTTAGTTCATGGACATCTAATCCAATATTGTGCCTTTGACCAATAAGATACCTCAGGAGGCTCCCAAGATGTTCTAAATACTTGTACCATCTCTTAGAACTCATTAAAACAGTTTTTAGCAATCCCAGGAAACCAGTCTTTGTTAGTTTACGATCTCAAACTATGGGCCAGTTTTTCCAATCCAGCTTCTAAAACTATGAAGCCAACAGTTTTTCCCTCTCAGCTGGCTTGTCATGCTGCATCCTGCCAACATCCCTTTAGTATAATAACATGGTGAAATCTTGTTTACTCAAACTGCCTTGAACCACTTCTCTTTTTATATTCTGAACATGTTTTACATCTTATAAATACATTACGTACACTGACATGTTTTATATCTCCCTCCCTTCCCTTATTTCCCTTTCTAGAAGACAAATTTTATGACTCTGGAGATTTCAAGATATGGGATGTTCTAAGATATTTCTGTGAAGGCACTGTGATATTTTTTTAAAAACACATTTGTACGTTTTATAGCTCCCTCTTCGCATTCCCTATTTACTGTAATAATAACCTTTAAAACCCAGATATTGTTAGAATGATCTATTACCCAAAGAAGTGTCAGGTCTGGTGAATGGTAGTCTCTGCATTACTGAGAGAAATGTTTTGGATCTGAAGCTATTCAGAATTAGGAGGAATTCTCTTTAAATACATGTTGCTTAGCTGAAATAAGGTATACTGCTGTTGTGTTAATTTAATTAGCCCAAATAACAGTATATTTTCATTGTCAACTCAGCTGCTAAAAAGCTTTAATAATAAGGCACTGGCAATTTCAGGATGACAATCACTTCTATAACAAAAGCCTCTGATGGGCATTTTGCTCAATTTTTTAACTGTTTTCTGGGTAAGATAACAGAAAGCCTTAAATTCTTCTCTATGTCAATCAGAAAAACCATATTCACTAACATTGGAGTAAGATTGCAACAGATCTCTAGTTCTGGCATGGCACAACAGTACCCCTTAAGACACCTGATAAATTGACCCCATTCTGAAAGACAGAATAGAGGGAAATCATCTTTACCACCCCCCCAAAAATCCACCCCTAAATAATCCCATTTATAAAAAGATGCAACAGGTAAAAATCAAGCCCCTATATGATTTCTTTCAGCTAGATCCAGTACATTGGAAATGGAATATTTTCATTGACTGATCAAAAAAATAATCTCCCCAAAGAGGTGGCCTTCATTTATTCCTCACATTCTATAAATCTGAGAATAAATGCTCAGAAGGAAGTAGAGGGGAACAAGAACAAGGAGGGCCTGCCTCAGATGTCCAAAAAGGAAGCACAGAGATCTCTCTCCAACCATCCTCTCTTCCATGGACATGTGCTGAAAACCAAGAGCTTATTTAAGGAGATATGTAAGTAGCGTAGCAAGAATGACTGTGTTGACTTTATTTGGAAGTTCGTGTATGTGATTGTTGCTTTCCTTATTTTTCCTATATTCTCCCATTCCCCATTTTGACAAGTCAGGGAAAGAAAACCTTTCCCACCCAATTTGGGTAACTGCAAGAATACAGACACACTTGATTGATTATGTGCCATCAAGTCAGTGTTGACTCTTAGTGACCACATAGAGTGTCCATGACAATCTTCCATAACCTGGTCATTCAAGTCTTCCAACAGTGCACCCTTCACCCCAGACACACTAAAATAAGAGGAAAAAGAAGTAGACTTTAATGTGCATAAAATCCTTGCCCTTTGTTCAGCAAGGGAGACCCTGTTGATTTGCCAAGGATGCTGCTCAGACTGGGCACTCAACTCTGGAGTTCATTAATTGATTGATTGATTATGCGCCATCATGTTTGTTTTCAACTCCTAGCAACCACATACATAGATTTTCTCCATGAGTTCCATGAGTTCACGGGGGAATTTTATTACCTCATATATTAGATGAGGATTTTATGCACATCAAATGCACAGATTTTATGCACAGGTTAAACATACTTAGACAACATGACCCAACACCGTATTTCATTTACAGTCACCATCTACATCACATGATTGCCTGTCTTACGTATGTAAATCCTGTGATAGGGAGTTACTGTTTGTGCCAGTAATTTTTGAATAGCCAGCTTTTAATCACTCCAAAATTTAGCAATTTCCCTCTCCCAAGGATGGATTTAAAACTGACTGATGAACTTTTACTCCTAAGTAACACAATCAAGATTTCTACCTGATGGATTCAGATGGAAACTAAGCTAGAGCCAGACAAGTTTATAAATCAATGGTTTTTTCAACCAAAATATTTTTCTAGAATAAAACAGATTGAAAATGTTTTTACTAAAACAACGCTTCAAATTTGGAGGAGTAGATACACACTTTTGATAAAGGATATTTCCCCTTTAATTCCTCTAATAACATATATCAATCAGGATGATTATTATGGTTTGGCTAAAATGAAATCTTTGAGACAATATAATCTTTATAAACTAAAGGATTTTATACTAATAGGAAACCTTTCAATAAAGTCCCAGAGCACTTTAGCTTCTTCATTTTCTATTACTTTGCCTGTTTTGTGGTCCCACCAGTTCTTGCTTGCAGGCAAACGGTATTTCTTGCAGATGTTCCAATGCACCATTGTTGCTACTTTTGATGCCATTGTTTGTAGTTGGTCTGTGCAATCTTCTTGCAGCAGCTAACTAGGTGGTCCACTGTTTCTTCATCTTCTTTGCAGAGGCGGCATTTGCTGTCTGTTTCTGTCTTCTCAATTCTGGCTTTGTATGCATTTGTTCTTAAGGCTTTATCTGTGCAGCCAGAATTAGCCCCTCTGTCTCTTTCTTCAACTTTCCTGTTCTTAGCCATTGCCAGGTCGTGTTATCTGCTTTGCCTGCTAGTTTTTTGGTGTACTGGCCATGTAATACTTTGCCTTGCCAGGTCTCTTTTCTGTTCTTCATTTGGTCTTTCTTATAGGCCAGTTCGGTTTCTTTGGTATTCAGTAAGCCTTCATTGCAGTCTCTCCATTGATGAATTGGTAGAAACTTTTCTGATTTGACTGAAATTATTTCTTTCTTTTCAGTCTTTGTATATTTGCAGTGGGCAAGCAACTTTTCTTCCAGTAGTCCTGCAGCTGCTGGCCCTGGTTGGTCAACCAACAGACCTGAGTCCTGTAGCCCTCTTGTCACCAGATGTCCAGGAACTAGAATACCTAACATGGTCCCTGTTGACCCAGGTGATGGCCAATCTGGTATAGTTTTCTGTAAATTACGTCTCACCATATTGTTTATGAGAGAGACGCTCTTTGTCTGGCTCCTCTGAGACCTCTCCAGTATGGTTGAACCTCTGGCATAGTTCTCATCCTCCTTGGAGCACACAAGCCCCACAACCATGTCAAGATAGTACCTCACTGGGGGATTATTATTATTGTTACTGTTATTATTGTTATTGTTACCTGAACTCTGCATGTAAGCTCTCTAGGCCTCATAGTATCAACAGAGTGAACCGTTTCAGGTATCAGGTTTTGGTAGGGAGCTTAATATGACACTCTTCTCTGGCTTCATCCTCCTAGATTGCAAGGCAGAACAATGTCTTTTACACTTTGTCCCAAGCTTTCTAACCAAGCCTACTGCACTAAGAATGATAGAAAAAATGATATAGTGACCAGTGCTAAAATAAAATTCAACCGCCAGTTCTGCAAGCTGTTGTGTTTCTCTCAGTGAGCAACATTTCTTGATTCAGCCTTAGCCATCAATATGATTTAAAGAGTCTGCATGGGTAGAATATATCCCTTCCCATAAACCATTTTTTTTTTTTTGGTGACACTGGCATGAACCAGAACCAGCAGGGCCAGCTTTACCTCTCTGCATATGAGCTCAACCAATTCCTTAGATCCAAATGCAAGATTTGGTGTATGTTTCAAAATTTGCTTTTTGTGGCAAGCGAGCAAGAGTTTAAGAAGCCAGTGCACTTTTACAGTATGTTGTAGGTAGTATCATGCACCTAACCCTCCTCTCCATTTTTTATACTGTTCTCATTCAACTTGATGACAGCTTGTTGTCGAAATTTCTTTCAAAGGTGAAGGGTATTTTGGTGAAAAGTTCTTCCACTTTTTCCATTACAATATGGTTAAAAGTTGTTTGTGAATATCCTGTTTTTCACTGTACATTTCATATAGTCAGCTTTTCTGTTTTCCCACACTTTAATGAAATCTCAAGAGAATACACTATGAGGAAACTCATCCTATGAACCTTTTCTTACATGAAAGTGTATACAAAGAAGCTTCATGGTGAGGGAATGATGTATAAAAGAACACAACACTAGTCACAGAATCATCTATTGTTTCCAATAACTCAATAAGGTTGAAAACACCATCAAGAGAAATTCAAATATAATTCTATAATTCTATAAATAGAAGCAGCTTCCATGGGGGAAGAACATTTTTGAAAGTTAAGGCAGTTTCCAGTACTGTATTAGCTTTAGATCGAATCTTAAATAAGTCTGCTGTAAATCTTAAAACAAAAAAGTATTTTCCATGAACTGGAATTTTGGCTTCAAACAAACGCTCCTGAAATACAGAATTAGAGTTCAAGTGAGCATTAGTTCCAGGCATTTTTATGAGAAGAACTCTCTAGAAATGCAACCATTCTTCTTGATGATGTCCTGGCACCTTGTGATGAAATATATGACCTTTTGAATAGTTATCGTACCAAACACAAATCCATCTGTAGGCACATCTAATGAATATATACTTTGCCAGAGAAATACAAGACTCCCTTGTTTTGACTTTGCAAGTCTAGCATGACTCTGGCTTATTTCATGGCAGTATGGGAAATATTGCTTATAAAGTTAATGATACTTGAAGAATAAACGTGGTTATTTCACTCAGAGGCATTAACTCTAGCCAAATATATCATGCCAAATGAAGCCCAAGATTTGATGTGGTTAAACAGGCATTACTTCAACAAAAGTTTTTCCATTAAAAGTAAACTGAAGCTTAAAATGCTAATTAAGAAAAGGTGAGAACAAGTTTTATTGTTCTGTCATTGTTGGTTCTGCCTTGCACTGTTAATTCATGACCTTTGAAAAAATTGGGTTCCAAATATGATCTCTTACATATGTAGATGGTTAACAAACAGGTGGCTAATCACCACAGGCCTCATGGTTCATGCCCACAGGTTAGAAGATTTAAACTATCAATATTGTCTTTATCCATCCATCCATCCATCCATCCATCCATCCATCCATCCATCCATCCATCCATCCTGTCATTTCACACTCCAGATCAGCTGTGATGAGGTTATATACTGCAACTGTTTCTTTCTGGACAGAAGTTACATTCCATATTAATTTTGTTCTGAAAGACTTCCTGGTTTTCATCAATGTTTACATACTTTTGTAATGTGTGTGTGTGTGTGTGTAGTTTAGAAACTAGCTGCTGGACAAGAGAAATCAATACTGTATGCTTTTGTTACTGTAAAATGCTAGATAGTAGAAAGATGGAGGGACATTCATTTTTCATCAGCTACACATGGTCTGAAGAACTTACCTTCTTTCTGTATTTCAACTAATATCTGGAATTGTTCTGGAACTGTATACATTGGTTTATGTGCTTAGTTTTCCACTTTGTTTCCTTTTTAAAATAAAATGATAAATTAAAATGTTAATTTAAGGTCATTTCCGTGTCTTCTAGAGTTATCCTCTAGGTGACAATATAACAATCATGCAGACAGGATTTATGTCACTTCAACAATGGCTATATAATGCTGTGAAGATTGTGTAACTCACTAGTATGTAAACATTAAAATATAATTGTACAATATGATATAAATATAGCTGGTGCCAATTTTATTTAATACAGAACATATATATGAATGTTTTTATGAGCTTTTCCTCCCCCTGATTTTTGCATATAATAAAAAGCAAAAAGAATCACTAAAATCATTTCATCTTGTCAAGCTTGTCAGATATGTATCTGTCAGAGCATTCACTTTTTTTCTTCCTCTCCATTTCTTTTGTGGCTTATTTTGAGAGTTCTCGCTTCTTGCGTTTATGTAGGCTAGAATCTGTCAGAGCTTCATTTGGGACTTGGCTATACATCTCCTAAGTGTGAAACTCAAACCCACATTCAGGAACTAGCCACAAAGAGTCAGGGACATGGTTCAGATAAATAGGTATATAGCAACTTTTCATTGGTATATTGATAGGTACACACACACACACACAAATAAACAGAGGGACATATTTTAATGGCAGCTGTGACTGCTGTAAGAAGGACTTCTTATTTTATACCATCAAAATAAAGGTCCATCTCCATTTGTGGCAGACAAGAGTCCTCTAGGACTGGAGAATTAAAGCTTTTGTTTCCAGAAAGACTAGAGATATTACTGCTAGTATTCAAATAAATATTTTTATTCCACCTACTTTTCTCTCCCCCCCCCCCTTGGATTTGTCCTTTTATTGCTCATATCTACTTGCACTTGATAGATCAATTTAACTGCAGCATAATAAGGCCACTTTTTTTTTAACAGCATGCAGGGTGGAGATTACTAGCTGCCCTGCATTCTATAGGCTCTCTATATGCCTAAGGGGCATGTTGTATTACCAGTCCCATTCTTTATCCTGACAAATGCATATATGCAAATCATAAACACTCTTTTGGGGTGTTTGAGCAGGGGAATTCCAGGAGAAAGGGAGACAAAGGAGAAAGGTAAAACCTTACATGGCAGAACTGTCCAATATCAATCCTTATCTATTTCCTGGAAAGATTCCATGAGGTTGGAAGGCCAATGAAGAAGCCATGTCTTCCTGTTCTACCCGAATCCTTCCCCATTTAGGACAATATACCACTTGTAGATAAGACTATTCTATTGTATATTCATATTATTTAAATTCCCATTTATATATGTATGATGTTACTGTTGAATTGCCTTGAAAGATTCATGTCCTGACAGAGGAATATCAAATAATAAGAAAGAAGGAAGAAAATAAAGTGATGGTCATTCAATATAGTTTACCATGTGCTCCATAATTTTGATGGCTCAGCACAAGTGACAACATAAATCCTATCCTATCCCAACATGATACTCTCTAGATTGAGTAAACTAAGAGAATACTGTGTGCCTTGACCTCTGTAAAGTGTTTGACAAAGTTTCTAATGATATCCCTTTGGGTAAGGTAGGTAAATGTAGATTTGAGGGTGCAGTCCAGTGGATTTGTACATGTCTCAAAAACAGCACTCAAAGTGTGTTCATAAATGGTTCTGCATTTTATCTGGCAGAGAAGTATCAAATTAGTCTCCAAGTTTCCATCATTGGATCTGTGTCATTAAATGAATGACCTAGAGCAAAGCTGGCTGGGGAATTCTGGGAGTTGAAGTCTACGCATCTTAAAGTGGCTGAGATTGAGAAACACTCACCTAGATGGTATAATGGAAGAATTGTTTGTTAAATGTACATATGACATCAAGGTAAGGGAATTGGCTAACACCCTAAAGCAGGATTTTTGAAACCGTGGGGTTTGCAAGCCACTTGGGGAGGGGGGTCCCATTTTTTGCCTCATTAATTTTTGGGTATTACTAATTCCAATAGAATCATAGAATGTAAAGTTTGGAAGGATCTTGGAGATTATATAGTTTGACCTCCTGCCCAGAACAGGAATCTACTACTACAGCATCCCAGAAAGATGGCTATCCAAACTTTGTTTAAAAGCCTCCATCAAAGAAGTCTACCACCTCAGCAGGCAGTCTGTTCCATTGATGAACATCTCTGAACATCAATGTTTTTTCCTGAAGTCTAACTGAATCCATGTCATTGTTATTTAAGCTTGTACATGTCTGGCTTTTTGTAACAACTCTGAACAACTCTGCATCATCTACTACATGACAGCCCTTCAGATACTTGAAGGCAGCTATTATGCTTCCTGCAGTCTTTTGTTATTCATTAATTTTACTCATTTTTTTCCCCACACAAAGTCATTAATATTTTAAAGGATTTTTTGCTATTGTAGCATTTGAGAACTGCTGCCTTAGAGGAGAAAATCAGGATTCAGAATGTTGTTGATAGGCTTGACAGGATGATATGCATTGCTGTCAACAAATAGAAGCTCCCGTATCTGACTAGGAAAAATCAAATGCATAGGTATAGGATTGAGGGGGCTTGGCTTCAAAGCCAACAAGTGAGATCTAAGGGTCCTAGTAGACTATCAGCTAAATATAAACAATGCAGCAGATAAAAAGGCCAAGATAATCTTGGCTACTTTGACAGGATCCAGTTTACATGCAGTAATAGTTCCATTGTATTCTGCACTGGGTAGACTCCCCTTGGAGTCTTGTTTCAAGTTCTGGGCACCAGACTTTAAAAGAGACATAGAAAAGCTGCAAAGGGTTGAGGAGAGCAACTAGGGCAATTAAGGATTTAAAAACCAAGCACTATGAGGAATGGTTAAAAGAGCTAGCCGCATTAATTTGTAAAACGAAAGAATAAAGAGAGAGAGAGAAGGCAAAACC
The DNA here is from genome assembly GCF_059951505.1 of Python bivittatus. Lineage (NCBI taxonomy): Eukaryota > Metazoa > Chordata > Lepidosauria > Squamata > Pythonidae > Python > Python bivittatus. Next base: position 16,408,696 of record NW_028277056.1, on the reverse strand, counting down.
CTGTTTTCTGTTGAGGTTAGGAGTAAAAGAAGCACCTGTGGGTTGAAATTAATAGAAAGTATATTTAGGGAATTTCAAGGAATTTCCTGAACAGGAGCTCAGCAGTCAGCTGTTAGGGATATAGATGACCTATAAGGTCTCCTTTCCAAAGTTTCATAATTTTAGATGGGTTAGGAGCAAAATTACTAGAATTTGGCCCTCTTTCAGAATGAAAACACATACACAGACAGAAATGATTGATCCAGATTTAGGATCCCAAATTTAAGGAACTAATTCCCATTAATTTCATTTGGAGAAGTGTTGATTTGGGGCTGAATCCTTAAGTCCTGTCTCCACTCTCCTTTTCCATCTTACTTTTCATAAACATAATATAGGAGCCAAAACATTGCCCAAGTCTCCAATAGGACTGATGGTTTCAGGAAGCAATAAGAAAGCTAACTTTGTTCCAGTATGAAGAAGACTGTAATCTCATCCCTCATTCCTATTTAGTTTTATAACTGAACAAAAGGAACACCAAGAACTGAAACTGATATGCTGGTTTCCAAATATTGCTGCTGTTGTGTTGAACTAAACACAAATATATTTTTCTCTCAAAGAAAATCAGTTGCGTTTTTTTTAAAAAAAAACTTATAACAATTCTATAGCTTTTGAAAATCTTTATAGACTCCTCATACATTCACAATTGGAACAGTGTATCCCTGGAGTATTACAGAGATCAGTGTGTGAACAAGAGTAGTTAACAGATATAAACAGAAAAAGATCTATCATAACAAGCTATGACAGCACAAGTATATTCTGCACAGTCTGATGTACGTAGGTACACGGAGGGTTGCTGACCTCCTGTCAACATCTCATCTAAGCATCGAAGCTTTCCAAGGAAGAATACAGGGTGTTACTCAGATGATGTATTTCTCAAATGTTCTTGCTTTTTGCTCCAATGGCATCACAGAGAGGGAGGGAAGTCCCAATGCATTAAAACTAAAAACCTTCAGAAATATTTTAGTCTTCTTCTTTAAAGTAAGTTTGCTTCTTATTAGAAGTCTGTTCACTAGTAGCTGGGCCTACGTAGTCAATGATCCACCAAAAGGGTCTACATAGCAGTCAGGCAGTGATATAAGAAATGTCTTATTTGGGCTTCATAGGCTGTGGAGTTCACAAGAAGTTCTATATGTTCTGGTCATTCCTCTGGATCTCTTGTCCAAGAGAATAGATGGCAGCATGAATGAGGGTCATTATAGCAGTGGGTCCAGCTTGGAGATAATTTTCCGCAGATAGGCATGTATTGTTTACACTGATGCCTGGACATTACTCTTCTTCCAGGCATTCTTATAATTAGTAGTTGTCCTTTCTGTATTGGTCACTCACTGTAGTGTTCAAACCCCATTTTTTTCAATCTCCATTCATTCTTGAACTTGCCTAGCCTTGTTTTATCCTACCATTCTCCACAGCATTCTACTCTTTTGACAATATAAATGGAGTAAAAGAGTATGACATGGTCACAATAAGTAATAAAATTTAAAATAAAATAAAAATGAAATTATTAAAACTGGCATGAGAGGTTTTAAAAAGAATTATAAATAGTCTTAATGAAGTGAACCTCTATTTGTGCCCACATTTAGACAGTGAACAAAATCAAATGCATGTCTTTTTGGAAGCCATGTCTTAAAACAATTTTTCTTCCCACCAACCCAAACACTTTTAATTGTAGGAGTGTTATATTAGAAGCCTTTTATAGAACTGGCAATGTAGAATTGGTATTTTATCCTGTTCCCCCCAAACAGAAACATATTAAAAAATTATGAAAATAGCAACTGAGATAGGGTGCATTCACAACATTAAAGCAACCATGGGAAACTTTGTTCCTTTCCTCTTGGATGAGTCCACTGTTCTTTCAGTGGTTTAACCAGTCTAGTAATTTGGTCTAGGGGGGAAAAAAGTCCATTTATAGAAATAGGAGCTTTTCTTCTTTTTTTGCTAAGTCCAATTACCCTGCCAAAGGAAGGAAGTAAAATTATTTTTAAGTAAGTTTTGAGATGGTTGGAAGAGGAGACTGAAAGAGGATGGGAATGAAAGAAACATGGGGCAAGTTAAAGAAAAAGTTGAGAGAAAGAAAAAAAAGGAAAAAAAAACAAAGAAAAGTTGAGATGAATATGAAGGAAGAATGAGAGAAAAAGAACAGAGAAAGAGAAATAAAGGAAGGAAGGAAGGAAGGAAGGAAGGAAGGAAGGAAGGAAGGAAGGAAGGAAGGAAGGAAGGAAGGAGGCTTCTTTTAGGGAAACAATTGTGTTGGGCTACATCAAAGAAGAGCCCCATCTAAAGTATGCTTTGGTAGTTGAAATGATCAGATGGATCAATATTATAAATAATACTGTATTTTTCACAGACAGTAATAAGAACACTAAGCAGACAAACTATAATTCACTGAATTATTTCAATATTTTGCATTTTCTCATACTTACCCAGGATGGTACCCAGGATGTAGAAAGAAGAGCAATTGTGTCCCTATGTTTTTAAAAGATGAAGATGAAGGGGTGGTGAGGAAGTGCAAAGAAAATGAGTATTCTATCACCAGCTCTGGCCCAATCACATTTGGCTTTATATGTACCTCTTTAGCATCAACTCAGTGTAGTTTACTCTTGCTATGCACTTCCCTGATTTCTCCTGAAGGAGCCTGGCTCTAAATACAAAAAAGGATCCCCATCTTAATATTTTCAGCTGTACTCTTGAGGGATGACCTTAGCTACAATGCTTTAATAATATATTTCATTTAAAAGTTACCACTTAACAACTTAACTATTACTTACCTTTATTTACTGCCAATGCTTGACTTTCCAAGTGAAAGGTAAGCTTTAGACAAAGACATAAATAAGTCTTTTTTAAAAAAATCTGAAAGCGTTCCTAACCAGTGTTTTCTTGCGAATGGAGAAAAATTGGGTTAAATACAGGAGAATATTTTGCTAAAAAGAAAGAAAAGATACTGCTTTCTTCAGAAGGTTGGATTTGAGATGGTACACATTGTTTCAGATATTTTAGCCCTGCTTTAACACTTGCAAAGCCACACTTCTGTTGTAATAACCCTGCTCTTTTGACTGTTATTACAGAAATTATAAATATCAGAACAAAGCATTTGAGATGCAAAGAACTCTGAAATAAATGCAGCTGGGCAGGCTTGAAATAGTTTCCCAGGGCTATGTAAGCAAGAGATTTGTAAAACAGGATACTAAAATGTTAATAGCAGTGAGTAATAAAACAGAAAGCCACAAGCACCAATCATATCACAATACAGATTCATATACTGTATAGAAGAGTGAAAATTGGAAAATATCACTGCACACACGAAGTGATAGAAATTAAATTTTAATACAGCCAACAAAGCCAGACAGTTTATTTCTTGGTGTAATTCTTCCATGTAACGCTTTATGATTTTGTTTTGCTATCCATTTCTTTCTCTGCTCTTTTGCTGAAGAGTACAGAGATCATTCCAGCTTTCTTCCCCCCCCCCTTTTCTTTTCCTTCTTCCTCTTATATATGGAAATAGCTCACACACAGCGTGAAGAAGGAATGAACCCCAATTTGGACAACTAGAAATTTGCTCAGGGGCAAACTACTAAGCAGAAAAGGTTACCTAAGGGACTCCCTCTCCCCTACGACTTCAACCCGTCCCACCTGATCACACAGAGAGGGCATGCTTTGGATCCCCTCAGTAAAAGAACTTTGATTAGCAGGTCCAGAAGGTGGGCCTTCTCTGCAGTAGCCCCCGCTCTTTGGAACATTCTGCCCCCAGAGGTGTGATTGGCCCCCTCACTCCTGGCCTTCCGAAGGGCCTTGAAGACCTGGTTCTGCCACTTGGCCTGGGGTGGGGAGGGAATACTTCAAGCAGGGGGTTGGCTAGTCCCATAGTGGCCGGCTGGCCTCAGCCCAAATTTCCATCTTCTTGGATTTTCCTTTTTTAGTACTGTTTTTAAATTTTAGACGTATTATGCATTTTATGTATATTTATGGTTTTAATGTTTTTGTAAGTCGCCCAGAGTCCCCCATTGGGGGGAGATGGGCAGGGGAGAAATGTGATTAAATAAATAAATAAATAAATAAATAAATAAATAAATAAATAAATTTTCTATCACCTAAGATATGACCTACCACCCAGAGTCACCTTGTATGAGATGGGCGGCTATATAAATATAATAAATAAAGAAATAAAGAAATATCCACAAAACCATTTTGCCACCTGAGACAAAAAAGATGGGAATCACTCTCCAGGTTCAGTGACTGGCTTGGTTATCCACTGGAAGGTCATAAAATGTCAAGATGGCAGGCATGGGCACAGAATTAAAGCCCTGCTCTTTTTTAGCATGCATGTTACATGTGTAGTCTAACAAAGGATTTGGTTGCACAGTTGCACCCACTATCGTGAATTTTTTTGCCAGAACCTTTTGCCCAAAATAGCCCTGGTTGAATCTTACTGCAACATTCCAGTGGAAGAGAGTTTGCTATCATGCTAAAGACAGCAAACTAGTTTAAGTGACCTAGAGCTGTGTATAGCCAAGCAAACAAACCAATGGATCATTGAACAAATCAACCCAGAGTTCTCACTTGAGGGACCAATGACCAGGCTCAAATTATCCTACTTCGGACACATTATGCAAAGACCTAGCTCTCTGAAGAAGGCTCTAATGCTGAGAAAGGTGGAAGAGAAGAGAAGAGAAGAGAAGAGAAGAGAAGAGAAGAGAAGAGAAGAGAAGAGAAGAGAAGAGAAGAGAAGAGAAGAGAAGAGAAGAGAAGAGAAGAGAAGAGAAGAGAAGCAGCAAGGTGGATGGTCTCAGTTTCAGCAGCAACAGTTGCATTGTTGGGAGATCTGAAGGACCAGATTGGGGACAGATCACCCTGGAGAAGGTGCTAAGGGTCAACACTAACTTAATGACACAAAATAAATCAATCGTATTGTAGATACTGCTGCCATAGCTTATCATGCCCAAGTAACATTATTACTACAAGAAAAAGCCCCATTTTTCTAAATGGTATTTAAATATACATTAGTTTTCAAGGATTCACTTTTTGTAAAATAAGCTGCAACAGAATTTGAAAATTTCTTTTCTCGTAGATATCTGCAAATGTATGGGTCTTTTTCATAGGTCTTTAAGAAATATACATGGTCATATTATTGCTTATGCTTGATGGAAAAATAAGAAAATAAATTTAGACAGGAAGATTTAGAGGAAAAAATAAAGGAACTTCTGAGTACATATGCAAGACAACCTAAACTGGAATTATATAAAGCTTTTATGAACTTAATTCATAACTTAATTATCTCTATACATTTGAAACAGTATTGATTAAATCATATAAAGCAAAGATAGAAAGAGCAAAATGAAAAACCTGATAAATTATTAGCCTCTCAGCTTAAATAGCTGCAGCACTGTAATACTAACTTTAATTGTCCTGTTAAGAATGCCTGGGGAAAAAAAACTTAGGTATTTACTTAGCCTATTCACTTTTAAGTGACTGTATACAGCTTAGAGTCTAATAAGACTGAAGCAATAGAAAACTCAAGTAAATAAATATTCTCATTCAATAAATTAACACTTTTTTATTTTTTATTCTCAATTATATAATTTTGTGTCTAGTAACTCATAGAAAGTGTTAAAGGAAAGACATTTGTGGTAGAATAGTGGCTGGAGCAGAACATAAACTGTTATTTTACACCAGAGATATATTGTACTTTCCTGATCATTGCTGTATGTATTTTCTACACCAGCTTTTATTGGTATTTTGTAATAGTTTGGTAATTTATCAGATTATTAAATTAATTGGAATAAGTTTCACATACTGGCTATATATTCTAACATTTCTATGGAAATTGGTAAATATTAAGGTTTCACTTGTTGCTTGAATTTTTAAAAATATCTAGGAATTATTTGTTTTAATGATTTTTTAATTTATTATTTGTGGGTGTAACAAATAGTAAATTTCTTATCTCAGGTAAACATTGACATAAATGTTCCAACAAAAATGTTAGAAATGCCAGTGAGTTTGGACTTCTGGGTAAGGAACAGTGAGCTAGCACATCTCCAGATGAGCAGAGATGACGTCACCGGCCACGACCAAAAAAGTAGTAGACTGTGGCGAGTAGACTGGACCCACAGATAAGGAGAGGACAGGAGATCACCCACCTGTGCTCCAGACAGCTGCTTCTCACGAGGAGACCACAAGACAATGGGTTTAAGCATTGGGAGACAAAGAGATCATGCTCTCATCCATGGCAGACCCTTTTAAAGGACACTGGGCTTGCTAACCTCACTTTCAACTCACTTTTGGAAATTACCTATTTAACTATATTAATGCTATTCAAGATCTTCAAAACAACAAGTTTGCAAAGCCATCTGGTGAGTTTACCTTCATTCCAGAATCATCATCATCATCATCATCATCATCATCATCATCATCATCATCATCAGAATTTAAAGAATTTGAAACAAATGGCAAATAGCTAAATAAGACTTTAATCCAAGAAAGTTATAAACAAATTAAGGGATCAGATGAATTGCCCCCACTTTATCCCTGCCTATGTCTAGTTTGTCAGATGATGGCCTGTGCCGTAAATTAGTCTTAATGAGTATCTAGTTCGTCATACTAGAATGCTGTGTGGTCTGATAGAGATGGTCTGCCATATACTAACCTTTATGCTCCCCAACACCCATCTAATGCTCCTACTCCTCCTTTTACATATATACTGTACTTTGTTTTATATCTTTTAGCTTTTTGTAATTATAATTATTATTACTGTTATTTAGACTCTGATGTATTTTCTATGCTTTTTAATTGACTCTACCCCACCCTCCTTATGCTGGTCTTTGACTGTAATAAAGATTTTTTTTTATATGTCCTCGTCAATCTCAGTTTGAACATGATAGGAAATTTAGGGGAGGGAGGAGATTTATGGGCAAAATACTTTTGATCAGTTTATTCCTAATTAAGGTTTAAACCATTTGAGCTATTGCAAGATGAATTTGATAATGTGAGATTGCAAAATGGCATTGGATTCAATTAAAACATTCCTTGATTTCATAAATGGATCCAGATGCATTAGCAGTATCTAAAACTTCTGAGTTGTCAGTACTGAAATAATGAAAATTGTATTCTAGTGTGGGAATACTGAATTTACAATATTTTTAAAAACAATTAAGGAAAAATAGCCGAAGTGGGACATTTTAAAGAACTTTGAAATAAAGAGTTGGAATATCCTGGTAACCAGGGGTGTCTGCACAGAGGTGAAACAAGTAAAACTGGAAGCATCAAAGCCACCCCCCCTTTTTTTACATGTATCATAACACATGTAAAAAAAGATAGGGCTACAATTGCGTAGTTGTAGTCACCATATTTACTTTTTTTACCCTCTCTGTGTGGACATCCCTGCTGGTGGCTATGGGTCTCAAAGAACATTAAGTTTCTTATAATTGTACATGGAGAAAATCTACGTGGTTGCTAGGAGTAAAAAATGACTTAATGTCACATAATCAGTCATTAATCAATAACTGTAAGAATAATTTACTCAAGAGATAATTTTAAAAGAGTTTCTTTTAACTGTGCTATGTTGGAGGGGTAAAAGAGGGAGCGGACACTTACTTATATGATATGGATGTCCTACTTCTGCTAGTTTAATATCCCAAGTTTGCTAATATGTGTTGTAAAGATCAATGTGCTTTTAAGATGTAAACGTACTGAAATATGTACGTTTACAAACGTACACGAAACATTGAGGACTGTTCCCTGAAAGCTTTTGGTCTCTCACTAATAATTATAAACCCTTTAGAAATCATTTATTTAGACCCATCTAAAAACAAAAATGTTAAAAATGGATGATAATGTGTCCCATTTCCCACTTGGCATTTTACCCCTCTGAGATGTAGAAGCAGAAGCTTTGTTTCCATGCTATTAAAACAAATCTGAACAGCACCATAAAATCAAAATGTCTCTTCATATCATTGTGGCTAAACAAAGATTCGTACTCAGAATACAGGGCTAACTCACTGCAAAGAGACTCTGGCTTGGAGATGTTATCCCGCCAAAGGAGAGCAGTTATTTTTCTTTATTTCTTTCAGTGGCCACTGTAAACACTACAAATATAGAATAATTATTCTAATGTGCATTATTTACAGAGTGAAGTGCATGGAGCTACTTTGGTTTAATAGGATGCACACCAACAGAAGTGTGCAGAATGAAGGTGACATTACAGGCAGAAGAAAACACACTTTAATTACAAGTCTGATTGATAAATTAACTGTTGGCCAGGTTGTTGCAGCTTCCAAAATATGCTTATTTTTCATACCCCTGTAATTAAAGACCAAGGGAATAGTAGGGCCTGTTGCTCTAGCAGCCAGTTTAGATCATCAATAGAATATGTGGCTTCAATAGATATTACAGCCTCACCTATAGATCATATGACAAATTATAAGGGTTAGTGAGACATTGGATCACGATGTTTTACCCATAATGAGAGTAGTTGTCAGCCCCACGAGGTAGACCAGACCAAGCATCAACTCCACTGGAAGAATAAGACTACTTTTATTGACAATGGTTATACGGACAGAATCTTGCAAGTCTGATTGTGCTGTACCACCTCCCCTTCTTATACCCATGTGAATTAGGGAGGTGTCTGTCTGAGTGACTTATGTATACTTTCTACTTGTTTGGGGCTTAAGCTATGTTTTCTCTTCATCAGTTTGGTAATGAATCTGGCCAATCTCTGTCAAGGCCATCTTCCCTACTCTCTAAATTGGCATTATTCACCATGCTCAACAAGAATTTGATACAGAAAACAGCCAATACCACATGTGGAACATGTATTACTGGACAGTGGTGTTTTCACTAAATCTCACTCTAGATTCACTAGGCTGGACCTCTAGCATCTTTTCCAACTCTATGATACTATGATTTTATGTGATATATTCTGAATTTCTTACACAAAATGGGTTAACTGATATTACAGTATACTTCTGTGATGCTATAATCAACATCTGCCACATCCAGATCTGTTGGAGCTACAACCACCAGATTTCTGAGAGTTGACCAAATTGGCAAAAGTTCTGGGAACTATAATCTCTACACATTTGGATAGGTTGGAAAACAAAATGAATTTAAACTAATGAAAACGGGGCACAAAATGCATATATCGGGGGGGGGGATCATTGAATACATGAAATAAGAAATGAAACTTCTTTTGAGATCTTTGCTTTCAATGCATGAAAACTTCAAACAGTGGAAAAGACTTCTACTAGCTCTGCCCACTTGTCTTTTGCATTTCAGCAATGTTCCTTTTCTTCTGGAATTTGCTGCATGGAGTAAGAATTTCTGAACTGTGTTAGTACTTATTTTCTTTATGAAGATATGTGATCATACACAGTTCTCCTTATGTTCAAATGAAGATGAGTGAAATTTCATTTTGAGTCTTTTTATTTCCTTCAAGAACTGAACTCACTCAAGAGACGGCAGAGAAGGGCAGCTAGAACTGGGCTTTGCCCTCACTTGCTAACCTTGTTCTTAACCAGAGAGAAGCTTATTTGACACAATTGAGTCCATACCACCTCCACCTCCTGCCTAGGCTTCAATTAAATCTAGCCAATATGACCCTGAAGCAAGTAGAGGCCTATCAGTTTCCTCCACTAAGATGGACTTGCAATACAACTACAAGGAGTTTACTGGGACCTACAGAAGCTGAACTCAACGCCTCCAGTAGATTTCTTTTTTAGACCTCAGAAGCACCTCAGACAGTCCTGCTGGGTCCCATAACCCTATATCTAGATCAGAGCAAGCATACATGCCACTCAATTCAGTTAGTAAAAATATGATTTAATATTTATTTATTAAATATCAGCAAACATAAAACAGACAAAAGCAGGGAGGGAGGGAAGGAGGGAGGGAGGGAGAGAGAGAGAGAGATGAACAACAGGCAAGAGCTAAAAAGGCAGAGGACAATAACAATAATCTACATTGTCTGTATCAATCTATCAACCTAGATCAAAAGGGAAATAATTTTCCAGAGCCACTGGAAACAATATGATGAATAATTAGCATGGACAGCCCCAAAGGGAGTGACTTCTGTTCATTCCAGTTTTTATTATTTTATGTACATAATGGCAACAGAATAGAGATGGAAAGTAGGGGACCAGAGGATCCTTCCCCTATTCTGCATCAGGCAGAAAACAATTTGGTGGACAAGGATGATGGTTCCAATACTAAGTTGGCTTTCACAACCTGAAAGAGTCAGCCAGCTTCACCTGATTGGCTGAATCTAGAATCAGAAAAAAGAACAGTATATTCACCCTTTGAAATGGTTGGAGTCTCTAGATCCAGGAAAACTAAGAAGGACATTGAACAGACCAGACAGAGCACCTGTCAGGTGGATATTGATAGGGACCACCTACAAAATCCCCTCCTTCATCCAGAATCAGCTTGTCCATTATGAGCAACTCAGGAAAACTGCTGGCAGTTTCCCACTTCAGGGAAATCAGAGGGACCAGTGAGAAGATGCTTCTCTGTTATAGATCCCTTGCTGTAGAATAGTTTATTCCAAGAGATTAAAGCAAGTTAAAACACAGCTCTTCCAGATGACTTTTTAAATTAGCAAACATAACACAGTAGAGTTGTTTAGGTGCTCCAGTTTTAAGATAATTTAATAGTTTTGTTTTTTTTTAATTGACAGTATTATGGGTGTTTTTCTTTATAAACTGGCAAGAGTCATATGAATGTGGTGGTTTAAAAATCAATCAGTCAATTAAATCAACCTTCATTCTCCTTGATCTGTTGAAAGATCTGTTGAAAGAAGAACCACTGACGTTCCCAGACCAGAAATGTGTGCATGAGCAGACCACAACTGCAAAGGAAAGATTATTCTTTTCCCCCCCTCTTTCTAGCTCCTCTCTTCCTCTTCAATCCAGAACATTCTCCTTCTCCTCCTATAGCCGAACACTGTAAAATGAGTAACTTCTTCAAACATCCCCCATTTTCCCTGCTGATTTTCTGAACTCTTGCTTCAATTTCACCTCCATGAATAAAATGCACTGTACTCTGAACTCCATGCCTTTCCCTTATTGAACTGAATTGGATTAAATTCTCATAGATTATTAACTGCTTCCTTGTATACCTGCCTTAAATATTCTTAGGGCTACATTTCCCATAAGTTGCCAGCTGCTTATTATTTGATTGCCTGATATACCATTAGCCTTAAATATTACGTAATACATTGCACTGATTGGTCACTAGCTATAATTGCAGTTTAGATTGCAGGAATGCATAAACCTGTTTTAAAAATTGTAGTGTTTAAGTGTTTAAAATGCATGCTGGCTGGAAAATTCTGGGAGTTGAAGTCCACACATCTCAAAGTTGCCAAGTTTGAAAAACACTGCTCTAGCTGACAATATCTGCAATGCATAAGATACATAAGGCACACATTTGGTCCATGAAAATGTCCCCAACTCCTCCAGAAAGCCTGAAAATTTTAGCTGGACCCACATGAATGATATCATGTTGTCACCAGTCACAGCTCTCTATACTACACTGTCTGCAGGGACAGTGAAAAAGGTCTGCAGCCTTGAGATCAAAGTCCTGCCCATTTTTACATGTGTTGCATGCCACACATGTAAAAATGAGCTGGGGCTTTGATCGTGTCATTGTGGGGCCCATCTTTACTTTTTTATATCTGCCCCAGTTCCCCAGATACCCTATGGTCCTCAGAGGCTAGGAGAAAAATTATTTTAAAAACTGAGGCCCTCAGAAATGGAAGAAAACTAATATTCCAGCTTTTTGACCTTTGGTACTGATCATTATTGGAAATATTTTTAAAGAAATGCTTGCTGATGCAATATATAAACTGTATAATATCTCTTAACCTAATTTGGAAAGATTTTATTCACTTTGCTAAAAATTAAGAAACATTTGCCCTCAGTTGATGACATGGATCTTTCGGAATGAAGATGAATGATTATTATGAAGAGAAGAATTTAAAGAAAGCATTGGAAACTATTTTGTATTACGGTACATATTTTTTCCTTCATTATTTGAAACCTGGGTTATTTTTAGTTTGCTAATTGTTAACAGTGTTATTTTAATGGCTGTATAAATAAATAGATCGCAGGTCTTCCTAAGGATAAGAAAATTGTGCACAGTGTCTCAAAAATAATGGATTGACCCATTCATTCCAAATGAATATATGAGTAGCATTTTGAGTAGGAACCGTATTATTGCATTCAGAGTTGGATTCAACCATCGCGATTAGCCTGGATGTTTTAAGGTAATATTTATTGAACCAACAATAGTGTTCTATGTTATCCATAACCGTAAACTAGAATAGCTTGATTAACATATTATATTAAGCAAAAAACAAACAAATGACAGCATGGCCTTCTGCAATATATGTGTGCATCCTATGGTTAATATCATCCCCAGAAAATTTGCTGACAATGAACGACTGGGGAAGGTGCAATTCTGGAAGGATTTTTTTTTTTTTTTAAGAATCTAACAATGTTTAATTAAAGTAAAAATAAAATCTCTCACCTGCAGGCAAGCTGCAGCTTATCATAAAATTTAATAGAGTTTCCTGAATAAATAGGGAAGCAGGGCAATTCAATATCTGCAGGGTAAAAAATACCAAAATGTCATATATCTGTCTTGCAGTTTCATTGTCTGGCATACAAAGAACATTTGTGACACTATCTTGTCCTGATTAAATGAAATGTTTATGTTATGATCCTTTGAATATAGACTCTTCTTTAATTAACACTAACGTTACCAAGATTCTTGAAGAACCACTAATGTGAATGGTATTAAATTACAGAGTATCCTAAACAAATGTGACATTTAGAAATTATAGGCGTTAGTCTTTAAATGAAAACAAATGTACACAAACAAATTTATTAAGAAAGAATACAGAAACCGGTCATCTTTTTTTTAATCTAGTTTTTCACCTGCTATTAGACTATACCTATTATTTAAGCCTGGCTGGTAAAGAAAACAGTGGGAAATTATAGTAGGAATTTCAATTAATAAAATTGAATATTAACTCTAGGAGGGGAATAATAATCAGACAAGATGATGATGATGCCAAAAAAGGGGGGCTGCTTTCCTCTTACGATGCCATGAGCCAAGGATACTTTCAAAGATGCTTTGCAATGCCACATTGTCTCCCCCTTCTAAAAAGGGAAGAGTTTTGCGAGGGGAAAAGAAGCATCAGAAGAGGACCTATGCAGGGCTTATGTAAACTGATTCAGGAAAGTGTTTCAATGAGAGGAAATGCATTGCTTTCATGTTGGAAAGCCCATCAGCCAGGCAGACCACAGCTGCCATGCATAGGGCCGATGGTAACAACAATGACGATGATGATGATGATGACGATGACAATGATGATGATACATTATTATTGCAGTTCTGACTGAAGGAGTCAAACCATTTGCTCCATGTCGAACATAAGTCACTTCATATTTCCTGAAGCATGAGCAGCTGCACACTGTGACATGATGGAAGATGAGAGCCCTCACACCTTGAAGAAGAGCAGAATAAAAGAGAAAAAGGAGTTGTCAAACTACAGTGAGCCTCTTCTCTTTCCTACCCATGGTAACCAAAAAAATTGATTGACTCAGCTACCCACCCCTGGCCAAGATAGAAAAATAAATGGTCTTTTGAAATTCTCTACATTTGTTGGAAGAGAAATGGAATGGACAACTTCTCACTTTGTTTTTTTTTTTTTTTTTTCGAGGAAAGGAGATATTTTCCAATGATTTTTCAAGGGGGGAGCTGCCCTTGAAGACCACTCAAAAGCTATATAGCTGGTCCAGAATGCAGCATTGTGGGCAGGGTTGGACATACCTTGGTATGCCTATGTGACAGCATGGCTCCATGAGCTACACTGGTTGCTGGTGAGCTTCCTGGTGCAATTCAAGGTTCTGGTTACCTTCTATAAAGCCATTCATAACTTTTTTTTTTTTTTTTGGTGACTTCAAGTCAGTTTTTTTGACTCCTGGCAACTTCTTGGACAGGTCCCTCAATTTTCCTGGCAAGGTTTTTCAAAATTAGGTTGCTATTGCCTCCTTCCTAGGAAAATGAGTGGCTCAAGGTCACTCAGTTGGCTTTGTGATTAAGGTGGGACTAGAACTCATGGTCTTGTGGTTTCTAGCTTGATGCCTTAACCAGTACACCAAACTGGCTCTTATTCATGACATTGCCAGGTTATCTCCCATGATTTCTGGGAGATAGATAGACAGGCAGGCAGGCAGGCAGGCAGGCAGGCAGATAGATGTGGGGTAGGGTTGTCCAGACACTCTCTTTATTGTTTTTCCCCCTGTGTTTTTAGACTGCAAGCTACCCAGAATCATTCAGGAGTTGTGAGTCCAGGAGGACCCCCAGATTTCACATCGGGTCTGTTTGGGGCAGTACAACCCCATCCAGTACCAGAGATGGTAAAGTCCCAGAATCAGAAGGCCCTAACATCCAGAACCACTCAGTCTTGCCAGGGTTCAGATGAAGCATATTATTCCCCATCCAGACCCCCACAGCCTCCAGGCACTGGGACAGGACATCAATAGCAACACTTAGTTCATCAGGGACAGATACAATTGAGTATCATCAGCATCCTGATGATACCTCGCCCATGGTGACAGGTGATCTCACCCAGCGGCTTCATGTAGATGTCAAACAGGAGTGGAGAGGGTACTGAATCCTGTGGCACCCCACATAGTATGGGTTGAGGGCGGGATCTCTCATTCCCAATCAATACTGACTGGTATTGGCCTTGTAGGAAGGAAGTGAACTAGCATAATACAGTGCCTCCACTCCTGATCCCCAAAGGCAATCCAGAAGGATACCATGGTTGATGGTATCAAAAGCTGCCAAGAGTCAAGGAGAGCCAGGATGGATGCACTACTGCCATTCTGCTCCTCTGAAGACCTGCTGACCAGGAACTGGGATTGAGATCTGGGGGCCAGAACTCATGGGGGGGTCATTCCCCAAGAGCAGCCTGCCCTCCAGCCTCCCACCATACCTTCTCATACACATCACCACCGTGATATTCCGTCCCATCCCTGAGCCCCCGGAGTTCAACCCTTGCCCTTCAGTGCCTAAAACAGGGTATCCCCACATCACTTCCCAATTATCATTCATTCATCCAAAGAGAGAAGGGAACTGAGTTCTCCAGGCACTTCAGCTCACACTTTCAGTGTCATGGAGGTCTCAGAGGAACCCCCTCCCTTCCACAACCAATTAACCACAGCCTCCCCCACCAACTGCACTCACCAGTTGGGCAGCCTCACCCTCTAATCCATACACCACACCCACATACACACACCCAATCCCCCCCATAGCTCTCACCCAAGGGAGGATGGTTGGTTTCTAACAGGGGAAACCCCACACCCTTCAAGATATGGCTACTGCCACTGCCCCTTCACCCCTCAGCCAGTCACATCCCTCCATTTCCCCCAAAGAGGAAACCAGGCAGTACTCAAACTCCTGGGTAGTGTCCTGGGCAGCCTTGTGATCCAGTGACCAAAAGAAACACTGTGCCATACCATCTCCCCCCAGCACAGGTCGAGTTGTTCTAACACTGCAGAAATGTGGCTGGGCGACTCTATCCATGCCAGCAGCACAAGGTCTCCATCTCAGTCTCTGGCCAGCATGGCCACTGCCTCTTGAACCTCCAATGGCAACAATCCAGCCGGATTGCCACCCCCTAGATGGACAAACAATGGCAAACTCACTCTGACTAACCTCCTCCCAGTGGCCCCCAACAGTAACACTCGTATCCCAAATCTCTCTCTCTCTCATTGTGCCTCTCTCCTTCCCTTGCATTACAAGTTCTACCATGAGTGGATTCCTGAAATAAATGAATTCAGTGCATTCTTTTTAACTGAAGGAGGAAAGAGAGACATCCATGAAGACATGGAAGATAGGCTGCTTTTGTGTTTAATGTGCCAGAAAATTTAGGCAATGGTCACGCATGTAAATAAGTATGCAAATGTAACCCCAATAATGCTGCCAAGGTCGACAAAACCTAAGGCTATTTCTGCTGAGTAAGTGTCTAATCACTCAACATGAAATGTGGCTCTGCTAAGATAAGGCAGATCTGGAAACCTGCCACTTCGTTTCAGATTTATTTCCTGGATAATCTTATTCTGAACTCCTGGGAATTCCAGATCAAATTTATTAATTTGGCAAGTTTTTCCCCAAATCACTTAAAGATTAATTTATTCTGTTCCTTTCTCATCATTAATACATGCCTGCATTTCTGAAATTGAAAGCAGGACACCATTATGTTGCTCAGCCTTTCAATAACATGAAATCCTGCCATCTAAAGGAACAGAACTGTGTACATTCCAGGCAGGACCGATCACTTCAACAACATCTCATAACATTTGTTTCAACTATTTCAATCCAGAAAATCAGACTAATATAATCTTAATCTGCACATTTTGTATTACATTTGCTGTTTTTTTTATTGTGTTGGTTTTAAACCTTCAGAATAAATTAGAACTGTAACATGAAAACATAGTTCCAGCATTTTGGACATTTCAAATATCACATACAGCTGTATGCTCTATATGATATATCTGCTCTGTGTTTGCTCTAGAGATGATCATGTCCCAAAAGTACACATTGAAGTTTAAATTAAATTAAGTGAAAACTAAGCATTTTCACCCTTTTAAAAAGACAAATATAATTTTAGATTGCCACAACCCACCTAGTCCATCATGTAGCCATTTTGTGGGACTATGCTATTACTTTCATGTTGTGTTCCTGGTCTTCTTCAGAGTCATTTGAGAAAAGAATGTTGGACTAGATAGTCTTTTAGTTTGAACCAACTTGGTTCTTCTTAGGTTGTTATGTTTCCAAAAATGTTAGTAGGTAATAGAGAAAGTACATTTCTCCAGAACCCCTGAGACTTGTGATCAGGCTCCAAATTCTTCCATCCAAGTGCTGACTAGCGTTGACCTCTTGTGTAGAGTCAGCATTATGTGTTTTTATGCTTAGGATCTTCCATTTTCTTGCTTCCATACAAGTCTAAGTCTTTGAACTGGATTCTGATGTGAGCTTAAAAAAACAACCACCACCTCTTTTTAGGATGAGGATTGCAAATCCCCCAAATGTTTACAACAGCATGGGATAAATGGCCTTCATTACATCTTCATTTTGTAATGTGTTCCTTGACATAAGCCTGCCTGCCTGCCTGCCTGCCTGCCTGCCTGCCTGCCTGCCTGCCTGCCTGCCTTCCTTCCTTCCTTCCTTCCTTCCTTCCTTCCTTCCTTCCTTTGACATTACATTTTTGCACCAATTTGCCATCTGTTCTTCTCATACTGGGTATCTTTGGTGTAGCCTAAGGCATGATAGCATGACATATTTGGTACAGATCTTTGCTTTGGGGGAGTAGTGTCATTATAAAACATTGTAAAACATATTTAACACACCCCTGGATTTCAGTGGCATACAGCTAAGACAAATGGCCATTAAGTATTCTGCCAAAGAAATTCAGTGTTTTCAGCAAGTAACTTCTTCCAACATTTTAAAAAATAACTCTATACATAGACATCAATGGATGAACAACCCTAAAATCAAAGTGACTATATACTCTGCAAGTAAAGATGGGAAAGGTCTATTCAGTCAGCAAAAGTAAGACTTGGTAAGATTAAGGATCACATCTTGAACTTCTTGCAAAATTACTTCTTAAACCAAAGAAAACAAATCAATTCATCAGAACAACAAGAAATAATGTCATAATAATATTTGATATAATTATGCAGTGAAGGAAAATAATATTTAAAAGATTAGATTTAATAGAGTGCTGAAGACTTCTGGATGTTGTTAAAGTTTAAGCAAACAACCAAAAATTCTGAAGTTCAAAAAAAGGAAAAGATGGCAAAACAGCTGCTGATGAGAAGTTGAAAGTAGCTGAAGAAAAAATAGGTGGAAAGTAAAATGCAACAGAAAAAAAAATGTGTTCAGTTAAAGACTGATTTCCAGAGAAGAAGAAGAAAAGACAAAGATGTACAACTAAATAAGCAGTGCAAATATATTGAGGTTAACAATGGAATGGGAGGAGCAAGAGTTTTTAAAATTACAGAAGCTGAGGAAACTTTTTATGCAAAGATAGGCATGATACAGAGAAGACACAAATCTTCTGAAGAAAGAAGATATAAAAAGAGATAGTAGTAATACATGAAAACATGTACAACAACAAACAACAACAAAAGGTCTCCAATGTATTGTCGAAGGCTTTCACAGCCGGCATACGATGGCTGGTGTGGGTCTTCCGGGCTGTGTGGCCGTGGTCTTGAAGTCTTGTTTCCTAACGTTTCGCCAGCACCTGTGACCGGCATCTTCAGAGTGCAGGAGCGGAGACAGGAGCAGAGAGAACTGCTCCTGTCTGTGCTCCTGCACTCTGAAGATGCTGGTCACAGGTGCTGGTGAAACGTTAGGAAACAAGACTTCAAGACCACGGCCACACAGCCCGGAAGACCCACACCAGCCAAAAGGTCTCCAGTTCAGTGATATAAATGAAGGTTTGTTCACTGAACTAGAGCCAGATATTCTAGAAAGTGAATTAAACAGGTCCTAGAAAATATTGCCAGCAACCAAGCTGCAGACATTGATGAGATATCATCAGAACTATTTAAACTTTTACAAGATGATTCAGTTAAAGTGCTACTTGTACTTTGTAAGCAAGTATGGAAAATAGCAGTGGCCAAGATCTGGAAAATAACAATTTATATTCAGTAGAAAGGCAATACTCAAGAATGACAAACTCCCAAAGAACTACATGCATCTCACATGGTGGTACAATAATTCTGAAAAATCAGACCTCAACAAGAATTGTTGGAACAAGAATTGCCTGATGTATAAAATGGATACAGAAGAAGCAGTAGCTGCTGAGATTGAATCATTAACATCCACTGGGTAATAAAAAAGGCAGGGCATTCCAAAAAGTATCTGAATATACAAAGGCTTTTGACTGTGTAAATCATAAAAAACTATGAGTAGCCTTCAAAAATATGTGAATAATGGGCCACCTCATCTGCCTCTTAAAGAATTTGTATGATGACCACAAAGGAACAGCTAGACTGGAATATGGAACAGCCAAATGGTTCAAAATTGGGAAAAGGTATGCCAAGATTACATACCGTCACCTTACATATTTAACCTGTTTGTGTAATATGTCATGGGAAATGCTGGGCTAGAAGAAATGGTAATGGAATTAAAATTGCTGGAGGAAAAATCAACCACCTCTGATATGCTGATGATATCACTCTGATGGCTGGAAGTGAGAAAAACATAAGGACTCTCTTGCTGAAGATGAAAAACAAGAGTGCAGAGGCTGACTGGCTGCTCAATATTTAAAGCATATACACAACACACACACATACACACACACACCCCAAGGTTATGTTAACAGGCAATGCCAGCCCAGTGCAAAATATCTTAAGATACATGTCCAGTAAGAAGGGTTTGTTTGAGTTTGTTTTTGTTTTTTGGTAGATCCACAGTTGATATAGCTGAAATATTTAGTTCTGGTGAACATGTATTTAATCTGTTTGTTATTTTGTTTAATGCACTAATAATGATAGAGATGACTTCGTAAGATCCATTGTTGTTGTTATTACTGTTGTTATCATCATCATCATCATCATCATCACCGTCATCATGCTGCCAAATCTGGAGAGTGGTTGCAAAATAATGCTGTGTTCAGAAATGTGCCAAAAAACCCCACATTTGCCTCTGAATGGATAGGCTTGAGGTGAAAGCAAAATAAGTTTGGGCAAATTGGCACTTTATGACTGTTCATCTAGCTTAACATCATCCTTGCTCCTAAACAAATACAGACAAACATAAGGGTACAAATACAAGCAAATAAACAAATCAGCCGCACCATGTCTTAATGGGATAGGATGGCTTATACAAGAAGCCAGGGCAAAGGCTAAACTCCTACTCCCTGTTGAACCATGAACTCCCAAACCCATTTTAGCCTAGTCTAGCACGTTGCATGAACTGCAAAACACCCACGGCAGATGTTTTGCAAGAGACCCTTGATAATGCACCTCAGTTCTAAGCATACCCACCCACCAAATATTAGAACCTCTGCAATATTCCACCACCCGTGATTTTGAGGGCTCATTTTTAAACCCATAGGGTTTTCTTTTTCCTTTACTCAAAAACAAGAAACAAAAAAAGGGTTGCAATTTTTGGTATGGAGTAATTTGCATATAATTCCCAAAGCAGAGCTTTAAAATAACATAACAGATGAAAGTTGCTCCTGCTTTGATGAAATGCACATTCTTTGCATTATGGTTCCCTGGGAATGGAGTGGGGAGGCAGGAAAGGATGGGAAACTCCAGAGGGGGTAGTTTATAATCCATCTAGAAAAGAAAATAAGACACTTTATATCATTTCCTTGGGTAAATTATGCTATTTATTTTGCAAAAGCATTCTGAGCATGTTTTTTGCATTTGAATAAAGAATGCAGGATATGAATGTCACTGGATAGAAGTATTCCGCAAGTCTAATTAATCTCTTAAATAATGAACTACTGTTGGAGCTGGGGAAATAATTATTCACCAGCCTAGTAATTTAGGCTTTTCCCTCCTGAAACTACCAGTTACAATACTTCATCTCTGAATTAGGAAAAATAACATTAGCTTATCCTACAGTTCACTTGTGATCTGTCTGTCTGTCTGTCTGTCTATCTATCTATCTATCATCTATCATCTATATTATTTTCTAAAACCAATTCATTCGCCAAGTCCTGGTGTTTATGTAGTCACTGACATCATCTAGCATTAGAGAGAAAATGTTTTATTTCTGCAGGCCTGAAGGGAAAAACATAAGGGTGAAAAGAGCATCTGAATAACTATTTATGAATTGAGTGTGGTCAATAGCCATGGAATACTCCCTAAGAATTGGAGAGGGGGCAGGTAGATTACAGACCAGAATTCAAAGAGGAGGAAATACTATGAGATATCACTTACTTCACAAAGTGCTAAATTCATAGGTCCATAATAAAAGATAAACAATAAATTTCACATAGGCTTTTTTCTGACAGTTGTCAAAAACCCACTGCATTGCAAATGAAAAACAGCAGGGTGTGCTCATCTTTAGAGATAGCAAAGAAATAAAAAGGCTCCATAAAAATAAATGAATCATTCAGGGTTATCAAATGCAGGGATAGCTTCCTCAGATAAAGGAGACGGGACACAGTTACCCTTTGCAGGTATAAAGTGAAGGAAAGATGAAAAGAGGAGGCAAAACTTGAGAGTTATCTCCACCTGCTGCTCATTTACACAGTTTACATCTCATTATCCAGACCCTGGAACTTCTCCTATACAAAGGACTTTTGTGATCCATACAAATGTGGTCATTTGGGGCTTAGGAATTCTACTCAAATAATTTGGAATTTCCAGGGAAGAAATGGGACTTCTGGGGAAGAAATGGTGAACTAAAGATGGAGCCAACAACAAGAACAGGACTTGGGATCACCCACAAATACTCCAGACAGTTGCTCCTCACAAGGAGACTGCAAGACTGTGGTCTCCAGAGGGTTTAGAGCTCTGGGAGATGAGGAAATAGCCAACTTTTTGCTCAAACGGTGGTTGGCACCTTCAAAAGGACACTAGGTTTGCATGCTTCCTTTTCTAATCACTTTTGGAAATTGCTTGTTAGCTGCTTTTTAGCTATTAGGAACCTTTGGATCGACAAGTCTGAAAACTCACCAGGTGAGTTTCCTTCAATTTTAGTGAAAGAAGTTTTAAATACAAGTTTAAGGATATTTTTGAACAATGGACCCAGAAGTTAATTTTAAGAGTGTCTGCTTCTATAGATATACTGGGTTTCAAAGATGTTATGGAAGAGGAACAAGTTTTATCTGACAAGAATGAGACTTATCTGAAAGTGGATTTAAAAAGGACAGGCTACAAGAATGATATGGAAAAAATGCTACACTGGACATACAAAAGAAGCCAGCTGATATCTTAATAATTAAAAGGGATATACAAATAATAAACCAAGAGAGTGACCTGGATAATTTTCCCATATTGGATTTACAAAAGAGGCTTTTTAAAGCTCTGAAGAATTTTGTGAGAAGGGACAAAGAAAAAAATCAAAAGAAATCAAGTTCTAGGACATTATTTGAAGAGACTAAAGATCAAAATTGTTAAAAGTAGAAGGAATATAAAGTTGGTTTATTTGATCAAGGTTAAAATAGATATTATGTTATCGCTAGTAACCCTTAATGGACTTTTGCTGATCAGGACTGAAACAACTTTAAGGATTTGTTTACAGATAAGAGATGGGATACACCAAGAAGAGGTCACTGGTTGTATTTTAAGAGAAGGTGATAAGTTACTAAAATTGTTTATACTTGTGATGAAGGGGGAAGTCATTTCATTCTATATTTCTTTTCTTTTTCTTTATTATATTCTTTTTTCTTTTTTCTTTTCTGTATCTTCTATTTTTTCTTTTTATTCTTTTTTTAGTTTATATTTGTTTTTATCTTTGCAATTGTAATATTTAATAAAATTACTATTTGAAAAAAAAAAGGAACTCTACTCAGATAATTCTGGATAGAACTGGGGCAGGCTTCCAAATACAAAAGAGTCATTTTCCAGCAACATCTGTCTTGTGGGTTGTTCTTCTAGCCATTCATATACATAGTGAGTGATGCACTGGTGAATTCAAGACTGGGTAACTGTGATCCATTTTATGTGATGTTGAAGTTCTCCTTAAAGCTGAAGTTTCTTGTTGAAGAGGCTTCTATTCACATAGAAAATAATCTTTTACCTGGATACTTGTGCCTTCTGCAATGGTCTGTGTCATTAATGTGCTCTTCACAATCATGCATTTGCCAGACATTCACTGTGAGACAACTCAAAGAAGCACCTCTACATTCTATTCAGTTCCAGCAGGTTCCAATCCTCATAAACTTTCAGCAGAAACTGAAAATGCATTCACTTGGATTTTTAACTGAACATGCTGTATCTCATAAGTCCTGTTCTCCTAGCTTTTAAAATGCTGCCATTTAATGGTTTTTACATTAATTGATTTTTAATCCTATTTCATAGCTGCACTTTGGGATAATTGTAGTTAATAAAAAAATAGGTAATGCCCATTATAGGTAAAGAACTACCATGAAAATAAAGAGATAATATTTTATATATTCTATATTGTTAAGCCTCTAAAAGGCTTATTTTTTAGGTGCTGGTTTTGACCTTTAAAGTCCTTCATGGCATGGGGCCGGGTTATTTGAGGAACCACCTCTTCCCAGTTACATCTGTTTGTCCCATCAGGTCTGGCAGAGAAGGCATGCTGTTGGTCCTGCCTGCCAGGAAATTCCATTTGGTGGGTCCCAGGAGGTGAGCCTTCTCTGCCGTGGTGCCCACCTTGTGGAATCTTCTCTCCCAAGAATTTAGGTTAGCTCCATCCCTCTTAATATTCCGCAAGTCCCTCAAGACCTGGCTATGTGACCAGGCCTGGGGTTCCCAGGGAACCAGGGAGATTTTCCAATGGTTCCCTTTTTACAGTTAATATCATTCTCTCTTCTTTTGTGTGTTTTTTACAGTTTTGATAGTTTTAATGATTGTTTTTATATGTATTTATGGGTTTTTAATTGAGTGTTGTACATTGCCCAGAGTCACTTTTTTGTGAGATGGGCGGCTATATAAATATGATCAATCAATCAATAAAAGCATTGAAAACAGACCATTCCTTCCAAGGCTGACATATGTTTACTCAAAACAAGTGCCAGTACACTCACTGATAAGTGTGCTGAATCTTACCTACCCTGAACAAAATGAAAGACAGTGGAACTTACTTCCTGGAAAATATGTGCATAAAGTCTATATTTACCTCACTTAAAAGTGTAATTTTACCTGACACAGAGAAGAAACAATGTCTTTTGTTAGCTGAGAAGGGAAAGCATCTATTGTATGGATTTACTAATCTGTAAATATATTTATATTTCACCTATTCATTAATCAATCTAAATTATCTGACAGACTTTTTTTCCCCCCTGTGATAAAGCAAATTGTCACATTGGCCTAAACAGAGCAGTCAAAACAGCAAGAGGAAATAAAGAGAGCCTCTCAAATTTTTCAAGCCTCAGAATCAATGAACCGTATGTCAGTGCCACTCAGAGAGGGCATAGCAACTCTATTGAAACTGCACAAATTTAAATGACAATCCATCCTGGACAAATTTTAGGTTCCATAGGCCGGGTGGTTTTGCTGAGGTGGCAAAGTTCAAGGACGGATGACATTTCAAAACACCAGCCGGGAGAGGTGCCCCATCTGAGAATCATGGCAGGCTTTTGATAAAAACTTATCAAGGGAGGAAAAGCAAGATTGAGTGAGCTGCCGGTTGGCTGAAATTCTCCTGGGGAAGTAATTGCAAGAAACTGTTCATAAAACTTGACTCCATCTTTCTTCTTTCCCAGAAAGAAGCCATTAATCTCATTCAAGAAAGCAGGAGCCCTTCAACATGGTGGGAGTCACCAGAGCAATGTGTTCATTTTTAGACTTAAAAAAATAAATAAATAAAAGTATTGGGCAGCTGTGCTTCTACCTTAAGCTCTCTCCAAATTTGATGACATAAGTATTAGTTACAAAAGTCAATTAACATGCTGCTTGCATAAGCACATCCTAAGGGAAAGGGATAATGCAGACTTGGAGATCCTAACTAGAACTTAAGAAACTCCCCACCCTAGAAAGAATGAAGACCATAAGGGATAATGATAATTAGGGGGAAAAAAAAGTTTTCCCAGGAAAATCTGAGGTGGGATTCATAACATCTCCTGGTTTCTTTGAAGAAGTTTTATCTTTCCTACTCTTTGTGTAGTGCTTCCACCAGCAGTCACCTGTCTGAGGTCTACCCTCCTGGAGTCCCTCCTGGAGTGGGCAGGCTATTTAGCCTAGGTTCGAAACATGTCCAAAGGCAGCACCAGTAATCACGGTAGTACCATACCTGCTTTTGTGCAGCACCAGCACCAATCCACACTACATCTGAGGCCAGGTAAGAGGGCTCAAAAAGATAAGTTGGATATTTAGCCCAGGCCTGAAACAAAGAGGCTTGCCCCTTGGTGTTACTTCTTTGGAGGGCAACAAGAATTTTTTTTTTTTTTTTTTTGCCAAGATTGGATAGTAGTGGGGAATATTGGGCTGTTCCAGGATAAGAGCCTATGAACATTGGCAAAGTCATATTTTAATACATTTTCTAGGAGAGAGCTGGTAGGATGGATAAATGAAGATATGAGCTCAGCCAGAGCTATGGGTGAATCTTGTACACATGAGTTGTAATTTAGAAGGTCAGTGGTGGTGTCTATGGATTTGATTTGTAGTTTTACAAACAGATGAAGGATAGAGGGCTTGTCTCTTGTAGTTGCTCATTTTTTTGTTAATTTGCTGTTTCTGTATTTGTATGTGGGTGCTTGTCCTGTTTTTCTTCCCATTTCTGTGGTTAACTGGAAGGTACTTGTGTTTTATTATCCACCAGCAGCACTCATGGTGTTACTTTTGAAGGATTGGATAGAAGGAAAAACATCAGATCTGAGAAGGGAGGTAGGACCACTTCAGTTATAAAGGTTCCTACCTCCACCTCCTCTATGTCCTGGAATAATTCATGGGTCCTGATCTAGTCTTGATGCTCTTCTGTTGAATACTAGATCAGTTTCTAATAAAAACATAATATTCATCATTTGGCATGAGTATAATGGAAACTGGCAGGATGTAGTATGGACAGGGGCTGTTTGGCTATATTATAAAAGAGTTGTGCAAATTTGTCAGAGAGGGACTATTGTGATAGACTATAAGGATCTATAAGAAAGATCCCCCCACCCCCAATCCAGGACTTTATCGTTTCAAGGGTATGTACCTTGTTATTAGATAGATTCTGATAGTTTACTGGCTATCCTTTACCTTGATAGTCCCAGACTAAGTTCTTGCAAGGGGACTCAGAGGCAGTATTAGAAACCATAAAGCTTTGGTCTTGATGGACTTCAACATTCAAGCTGACACTGCTTTAATAGGTCTAGTCCACAATGTCATGGCTTTTACACCTTTCATAAACTTCACAGATTGTTTCAGAATGTACCCATAACACAGATTACATTGTTGCTTTTGTCCTGGAACGGTATAGTCCATATATACTGGTCTAGGATGTGATTTGGTTGGCACAGAGAGATCACTAGTAATGCTCTTGTAGGATATTCCCTTCTACAGGGTAAAGATCAGATAAGATTGGCCCACCTTGAGATGCTGATAGATTTTTTTTTAGATTCCAGGAAGCTCTGGGGGATGTTTTCTCAAGCTGACCAGATGTTTTAGCAATTAACTGGTTAAGATGTGGAATACCAAAATCTTCCAGAAACTTACCACAGTGTCTCCTGTCCTGTATTGGAGATCATGGTATTTGATGGTTTGTGGAATGGTTGCAGTTAAGCAATGGTACCTTGTTAGAACACTTGAGGGAGCTGGGAATTTGTTTTCAGTGGTTCCATGAAAAGTGATATTGTATTATGTTTGTTTGATCCCTCTGTTATTTAGCATCTATTTAAAGCCACTGGGAAGGAACATTCATAGATCTGTAGCTAGTTGTCATCAATATGTGATGCTACTCAGCTCTACTTCTTTCCTGAAAGCTCGTGGTTGGACATCTTTACTGTTATGAGGCTGAAAGGGATTGGGTGTGGAAGAACAAATTAAAGCTGAAGATAACATTAACATACTTATTCAGAAACTGGACTCAAGGCTTGAGAGAAAAATGAGGAGGCAGTCTCACATAAAGATCAGGATTGCAATTTGTGAGTCCTTCTGGAATCAACCTTGATGTTGGATTTCCATATAACACTGAGGCAAGGAAGGCCTTTCATCAGCTTTTGATGGCCAATCTGGAGAAAAGAAACTTGGTTGTGGTAATGCATGCACTGGAAACCTCAAGATTGGATTATTGTAATATGCTTTTCATGAGGCCACCCTAAAAATGATAAGGAAATTGCAGCTGTCCCACAGGAGTGGTGATTAGGGCCTCCTAAAGATCCCACATAAAGCCCATATAGAAACAATTTCAGCAGTATTCGGATTTGTCCAAACACAGTTCAAGGTGCTCAGAATGATATGTAAAGCTTTACATGGTTTTAGAATCAAGCTACTTGCAGGACTTCCCAGTGCCATACAGATGTGGAGCATCAATGGTCCATTTTGTGAGACCCACCACAAATGCATTTAACATCTACAGTAACTCTGTGTTTTCAGTGGAAGGGCCCATGTTGCAGAACCAACTGCTACTGGAATGAAGCAAGTCTCTTCTTTACTACAGTTTGATTACTTCTTCATCTAATATTGATTAGCAGTACTTTTGCCACTGAATTACAAGGCTGACTGGAAAGTCAAGGGTTTACCTCTGATCTGCCTACAAAAGCAACGTGGATAAGCAAAAAGAAAACTCCTTTTAAGTGTTAGCCTGGAATTGTTCCTCAATGTAAGTCATATTCAGTGCAATTTGATCTTAGCCAAACATAATGATTAATGGGGAGATTTCAGTTGAAAACCTAAGATAATTATTGCAGAATTTCAATATGGATAAAAAGTCATGCTACTTTATACAATTTTTGACCATCAATCTCAGGCAGAGTTGCTATGATCAGCTGTACCACAGAAGATCAGGAATTTGCTTTAGCATAAGTATTTAGTGCTAGCACAAAACTACTGCTGGAGAACCCAGGGAATCCAAATGAAAGACAAACTACTCCTGGGCCATACCAGCCTAACATTTCATATGTCTGTAAAGGCTTAGTAAAAATATTCTTCTGTTGCGTATCTTCCCTTGAAAGGAATGGAATCAAAAGAGAGATGACTGTTCTGCTCCAACAGATCATTTCTATCATTGTATATTCCAATGTGTATATATAGATTCAGTGCTTACTTTTTGCAGGGACATTTTTAAAATGTGCAAAATGAATTTTGGAGACATTGTAACAATTGTGGCAATATAGGACTGAATGAATGTATGAATGTATGAATGTATGAATGTATGAATGAATGAATGAATGAATGAATGAATGAATGAATGAATGAATGAAAAGATCCACTGTCCAGGAGCATGATGATGATGGATATTCTGTTTGTCAGTAAAAAGCAATAATAATATATGATCATGATCCTTTCTGCTATTTCTCTCACAGTGCAGCCATTTCATCTGTGAAGGGCAAATAAGAATATTAATTTTACCAGCTGATTTTTTTTCCAATGGGAGCACTAGATAAATGGAAAGGAAATGGGTAAATATAATTTACTGGCCAATTATTTAAGCATTTCTTAAAATGTCTCACAAAGTAGGGCTTGACAGATTAATTCAAATTGTTTTCAATAGGAAGTGTGGTAGAGAAGAGAGAATTGATTGAAAAAAGTAAACAAATGTTAATCAATATTGACGAACACCAGTGCCTGCTCTGAGGGCAAAAATGGAATGCTGTTGAGATCCTGTTTTTGTCCAGTTTTCCTTAAACATCTCTGTTACAGTATTCAAAAGCAGAAGATGCAGCAAACCTACTAGGAAATGATGAAATGACAGAAATGTTGAATATTGAAAACAGCACAATGTCAACATGTTGTCAACAGTCTTTGAAGCATGAATTGGCTCTGTTCAGTAACATTTACACACAAATAAGACTGCGGGCCTATTTGCAAACAGATGATTAATCATACAAGTTTTCATTTTGAAAGCTTCTTTGCTTACAGGGGCATCCATGGGGGATCAAAAAAGTCAAGATGGCATTTGTGGCCACATGATTGAGGCCATAACATCATCTTGACTTTTTTTGACCTGTTCTTTCCCACAGATGCCCTGGTTTGCTTAATTAAGTAATTCAGTTTGCATGTGGGTAAAAATAAAGATTGTGAAGCAAAAGGGTTCTTTGTTTTATTTTGTTTTGCTTTGCTTTGCTTTAGAAGAAATCTCACGTAAATATTATCTTAGAAGAAATGGAGTACAGAAGAGGTTGCATTGATTGAGTCTGAGCACTTTTTGGAAAACAGATGGTGCAGTTTCTGGATCTGTACGCCTTTCTACTTTATTTATGAAAAAAATAAAAGCAAAAATGCTGGCACATTCTTATCAAAGGAGATCCTCCATCCAATCAATATGTTTATATACTTATACAGAAATCTATAAAATAGTCTTATATGGCCCCCTCTGACTTAAGAGAAGAGCCTAATGGGAATAAATCTAATGTGACATTATTCCTAAAGGTGTTATGGGGTTGGGAGACATTGAAACTTTTCATCACCCAATATGCAGAGATGGGGCAGAAGAAAAGTTTCATGAACTTGTGTCTTCTGTCAGGGTGCAGCTAGTCACAGAATTTGGAGCTGATATTTGAATCCTCACTCCATATTTAACTGAAGAACCTTCTTTTTCAATCTGGTTCTTGGAACTGTTATTTTTTTAAATAACGCTTCAAAAGAAACATCTTCCCAGGAAGCTTAGAAAACATTTTATAGTCATGATCTAAAAACTTTAAACTAAGAAAAGTAGTTCCAGAATACAATACAGGCAAAGAGTTATAATTTCAGGGCAGTGAAACCAAAACAAGAGACTTAAAATTAATGAGAAACCTCCACTGCAGCAAACAGAGAGTTAATATTAAAAGAGTTATTGAAAACTATATTTTCATTGGCTTGCTTTTATCTTACTTTTCTGCATATTGTTAGCCATCTTTATAATCCTGGCTGGATGGAAAGGGAGGAGAGAAAGCCAATGTAGAAATAAAGTGTATATATTGGTCCCGCTTTCTGGCTGCCCCCAGCGCACCTGCCTCTCGGCTGTGATCTCCTAAGCTTCAACTGCTTTAAGAAGGAAGTCAGGATGGATGAAGAACTGCTTGCCAGAGATAATGTCTTCCCTGCTTACAGATGCTGAGGACTGTTCCATATGATAAATGGAGAAGACAGAATCCAGAGTGAGATTGACAACTTATTTCTGAGTAAACATAACATCAGAGTTTTGAATGAATCATTGGTCTATTGCCAATCACACACACACACACACACAAAAGTTCTTCAAACCGATTAAAATATTCCAAACATTTAGAAAGAATGTAAAAACAGACCTGCAACTCAAGGTCTAGACACATCCAGCACATGAAACCCTAACCCAAACACATAAAACTTAATGGCTGTGATCATGTAACATGCTGTCCACAAAGAAACTATATTTTATCTTAACATTGTGAGCTGGTTCTCACAATGGGCTAAGTCAATCGTAGGATTTCTACAACACACTGAACCACAGACTGTTCCATCCCTTTTTTTAGCTTACTGTTACGGGAATCCTCCTTGCCACAGTGTAATAATCACCATTCAGCATCTAAGGGTCTCCAATGCATTTCCTTATTCCCCTGGCTAAGATTTCTCCTTCCCCAATTGGAGAAATACAGAATTAAGAATTATTTTGTCTTCCCTTCTCTTTCCCTGTAGTTTATACTACTGGAAAATCCACAGACTTCCCCAGCATTTCTGTGAATAAGGGCACATTCAGAGTATCAAGAGCATATTATGGATGCTTTAATAGAGTGGAGCTGAGGATTGTTTTCTACTGATCAGACAAAAGACCCAAAACTCAGAAGCAGATTTTTCTGCTGCTTGCTGTACTGAAACTTCCAGTAATTCCAATGAGGATGCAAGAATTAAAAATATATGGGCTAGCCAAGATCATTAAGCAGGCTTAATCAACCAATAATAACAATAACTCAATACACTACTAGAGGTGTGAGACATTTGCCAATTCATCAGATTTCTTTTAAATGGAAAGCTAAGTTCCTCGCCACCTCTGACTAGTTCATCAGGATGTTCCCTACTGTCCCAACTTACTTTGGATTTGTTCTAGGCAAGGGGATATACTATACTACACACTGCACTCCACCAGTGCACCACAGAGTTTTTATTTTTAAGCAATGCCCTCAAGATCTCATGTGAATCTCCCAGGCATTATTAGGAATAAAAACAATGATGGATCCAGCATTTATAGATGACGCATTCCATTTTCTTATTTAAACACTGGGCTTTAACTGTCTGCTACTGTTTTTACAGCAGTCAAGTTGACCTGGGAACCTGGTGGATACCAAGGTAAGTGTCCATGTAAACAGTGGTGACAGATGGGAATGTAACCAAGCCCTTGTGGAACTCCTGATTGTTCTGCCCTCTACAGTATTTTGCTACTGCGCCCTTATCTCAGTCCTCTCTTCCCCTGAATGAGGTGATGATTGATGTTTTTTTCCCAAAGTATTTCTGAGCTCCCCTCCAGAGTAATTTATTTTTCTTAATAAAAGTTAAGTGTGAGTGTCTTTCCACTGCTTTATACATGAAATGAAGCGTCATGACAAATAGTCTGTCAAAACATATTCTCTTGAAAAAAAGTAAAGCAAAATTACACATATATATTTTCCCTTATCCACCCACACCCAAAACTAAGCCTTTGTAAAACAAATAATATCTTGCTATTGATTGTGCACAGATTGCTTTAGGGCAGTAGTTCTGAATCAAGGCAGATAGTGCAAAGCAGCCTGTGACCATGTAGTATATTTGCCTCAAGCAATTGTTGAAATCTCACCAAGCAGCTCGATATGACCTCCAGCCTGGACACCAAGCTTTCAAAAGTTACACATAAACTAGCTAAAGGTTGTTCAGAGGAAGAGACCTTGGGAATGAGCACAAAGAACTGCCTCTTGGTGAGGCTGGAGAGGCTTTCAGAATTTTTGAAGGGTAAAAGCTGAAAGGGGTGGGACAAAAATACAAAATACCTGTGTAGATCCAGTTTTTGAGTGGGGGAATTGTTGAACCTATTTTAGAGCTCACAGTACTGCTTCAGTGTGTACAAATGATAGGAATCCTTGACATCAATTCCATTTGAAAGGAACTCTGGGAATTACCAAAAAAAAAAAAAAAAGTTGGGGGTACATCTGACTATGTGGTTTCAAGTTGCCCCCTTTAAAGAAAAATATTAAAACAATATTGAAAATAACACATTATTTTACTATTAATATCATATTTCTTTCATTGGGCTGGGCCAAAACAGTAATTTTTTCATATATTTACCCAGGTGCAGTGAATGCATGAATTGGTAGTGAGATCTCATTTTTGGGCTATTTCTAAACATAACCCCTCCCCATCCCCCTTCTATAGGTTTTCTCAAACCAATGAGTGGAGTCCGCACACATAAGTACTATTCATGGGCTTTGGGTACATAAGTGGATATACTCAAGATGCTACGAGGACAGTGAATAATTGTCAGCCTTATGAGGTAGACCAGACAGGAGACATGACCAGATTAGCTAATTCTATTTTATTGTAAGGTTACATTAACAGAATCCTGCAAGTATGAAAGTACTTTTCTTCCCATGTCCCCTTTACAGCCCAAAAACTAGGGAGGGTCTCTGCTGAGCCTCTTGCCCCACCCACATCCCTGCTGCCAGCTAAGCTGCCTTTTATCTGACTGCTCCCTTGGTTCTGTCTCATTGTCCTGTCTCCCAAGGTCATTTCCACATACCATTACAATAATAGGGATGAAACTTCAATCCCTATTATTGATTTTACAGGGACAAAAATATGAAGAATCCTCATTTACCAGATGTAGTCCACACTAAGGACTGGGATCAGTTTGTATTCAGTCTTTGAATGGCATGGTTGCTATTCTATATTTGTAAGATGTTCACGGTATACTTCAAGAAATCAGGGAATCAGAGTGGGAAGGGGCCATTCAGGCCATTAAATCTAATCCCCTAACCAACGCAGGAATTCAGATCAAAGCATTCCTCACAGATAGCTCTCCAGCATCTGAGTGAATACAACTGGTCAAGAGAAATTCTCAACCTCCTTCAGGAATTGGGTCCATTTTTGGAGTGTTCTTACTGAAGTACTTCCACAAGGATAGAAACAGCCTATTCTTTTTCACACTCAAAGAAAAATGTTTTGGGCTAGACACAGGAGTTCTGAATTCAAGGTGGTTTGGATTTGAAATGTTTTGCACACACCCAATAATTATATTTATTTAATTTGACTTCAGTACAGCCCAACTCCAAACTGACTGTGGATGGATCACAATACTGAAAAACAAGGGAAATAAACAAAATAGCAAATCCAGACAACGAACGTAAAAACATATGCTACATATGACAAACACATGTAACAAGGGGTTCCACCCAAGGCCTGGGTGAACAGCCAGGTCTTTAAGGCCCTGTGAAGCGCCATCAAAGTGGGACCATCTGGATCTCAGGGGGATCTCATTTCCAGAGGGCAGGTGCTGCGAAGGAGAAAGTGGGAAATGTGACATTGTTTAGTCAAGAGGACCCCTAGTGAACCCACCCTGCTGGATCACATCTGGGTAGGCAGAGAGAACTGGAGATAGGTGGTCCCTGAGATAACTGGGCTCCATGCCATGTTTGGCTTTATAGATGATAACCAGGCCCTTGAATCATACCAGAAGCGATTCATGGTAAGCAGTTGTAGGGGCAAAGTTTGTCTTATGA
Source organism: Python bivittatus (assembly GCF_059951505.1). Lineage (NCBI taxonomy): Eukaryota > Metazoa > Chordata > Lepidosauria > Squamata > Pythonidae > Python > Python bivittatus. The sequence continues at coordinate 16,375,161 of NW_028277056.1, read as the reverse complement.
TAGATATTTATAAAGTAACATAAGGATTGGGGTTTCCTGGATAAAGAGCTACATAAAATGTAAATAATCAATAAATGCCATCACAGAAACTTAGTAACATAGTTCACTTACCTAGCTAGACTTTGAGTTTGGTAGGTACACATGGCAGAGAATGTCAATGTGAGAATGAGCAGTGCTTGTAAGTCATAAAGTAAATGATTAAAGTTGTAAACCTACATTTGTTTCTATTCAGAGGCCTTTGCAGGGCAGGGGGAAATCAACATGTCAAGTTCCATCCCTTTTTAGATGCATTGCATATCAGACGCACAAAAAAAGGTTGACAATACAGATGCAGCCACCATCTTGACTTTTTTTGCTTTTGGATCTCACTCTCATGAAAACCCAAGTGTCTTGAGTCTCTGGATAACAAAGAACAATAGGTAACATTGGAGAAATCATGAGAATGACATACTCTCATGAAAGATTTATCCTTAATATAATCCTCCTACTTAAAAATGATGTCTAAAGACTTTTTCTGGAAAAATGTTAATACCCTAGACCAGCTGACTGTTAATGATCCTTTATTTAGAGAGGTGACAAAAAGAATATAGTCTGTCTAATCCCCTGAATGGCAATATATTAAATATATTTAAAAACAATATCTAAGATGTTTAGCTAAGAAGTTTTATTGTTATGTTCTCAATTTTGTCCACATATTTTGGTAGCCTTGGAAACTCTTATGATTTTGAACATGTAAGATAGAAGAGGTTTTAGACTTTTTAAAAAAAATAAACTATTCACTTTTATTTACAACTGAAAATTTCTGCAAATTTTTTTTTTCTGAAAAATTTCTGCAAAATTAATTATGATCACTTACAAGAAATTTAGACTAGAGAATGGGAGTTTTCAATTCCAACAAGTCAACATGCTCAGGTATTAAAAATATTAAATATATTTCCTGTGATCTTGAAATTAATTCATTAACAAATCATTTTGTGGGTCTGTTGATTCTGTAGTGGATGCTTTAAAAGGACAGTTATCTACTTTTCTATACTGGGGATGCAATAAAAATGAAGACAGATTAACACACTGGATGTGATCTTGCCTTCTGGTTGTTCCATATTAGTTGAATATTCTTAATATTGTGAATAAGACTCTGTGAAGAGGTTGAAGATTTTAAAAATTTAATGTATTGTAATATTATACTTCAGAAATTTCTTATTTATTAATGTTGGCTCTTTCAAGGTTGGATTGTTGCAAAACAGATTGTTATATATTCTTAAAAAGAGACTTCTACATGTGTTACAAGATTGGTTTGATAAAACATGTACACTCTCAGCCTCTTTACTGGGACAATGGAAAGGCTGCATAGTATGATTCCATGTGGTCCAGAATTAATTTGTTGTTTGAAAGTTGAGTTGTATTATTTTTAAAAGATTCAGTTATCATCTATTTTTCCTTTGTATTTTTAATTTTGTTCTGGTCGTATGTCTTGATTTTCTTTTTCTTTTCTTTGTTGCATCAAAGCAATAAAATAAAGTTTTTAAAAAACACTGGATGTGACACAAAGGTCCTCTATGTGACCCACAGTGTGACAAGATTCAATTAATATAAGATTCTCTAGGATGGAAAGGAAAACATCCATATTCCTACCGCTGGTTCAATTTTCAGCAGCATGGAATGGACACAGCATAGATCAATATTAATCTTATCAAGTTTCAGCCAAATGTCTTCAAGAATTTTACCAAAATATATATTTTTAAAATCTCCCTTCTCACACACTTCTTTCAGGTCAGAGATAGCCAAGATGAGTAAAATTGTCTTCAAATTGTCCAGTGAAGATCCTAAATTGTGCTAATCTTAATGAAGTAAGTTTGCCGCTTCCACTTAAAAATAAAAGCGTTCGAAACCTGTTTACAAAGAAAACTCTTCCTCTTTTACCTGCCAGGTTTGGTGTGAATGAAAGAATGACCAATGATTGACCTTGTGAGGTAGAACATCAGGCTGCCTGTGAGCAGTGGGGTGTGGTGTGGTATCAGCAGAACTAGTGGGCCAGCTTGACTCTTCCTGGATCCAGGCTGGCTGGAGCATGCTGATATGAGTTACTGAAATTTAGTTTCCATTTTACCCCTAGAGTCATAGCCAATGTACAGTATGAACCAAAACTGGTAAAAATTCATTTTTCAAATTGTGTTCCATGATACCCTGGGGATATGGGGATTCTACAAAAGACTTAGGGCAAACACTCCCACCCCCTTGAACGTAGCCAATTTGCTATCACTGCAGCTTGAACAGGGCTTCTGGGAATCCTTTCTTAACTAACAGATTCTACAGCCTAAAAAACTTTGAAATCCTGTATTATAGATAACACTGAATTTAGAAATATCCCCAAAAATATTTAGGAATATTGCAATCCCACCTCATATCACCTGAATTTCTCCATGTGGATCAAAAGAGGTATATAGTACTACTTAAGCCTATTCACTTTATCTAATTTAAAACTAATTTTAAACATGGTCTTCCTGGGATCAGTGGATAAAAAACAGCAGAGCTACAATTATTGACAACAGACCTCCCCACACTATCACCATGATTTCTTGTAGATATAAAATAGCAAGGGAAGACAGTGCAGGTTACAAATCATAGGATAATGTAGTCCAGCAACACCATCTTTTGGAATTGACCTTCTAAGTAGGATCAGAGCCACCCTAAAACCATCTACCCTTAATCCCACCCAGCCATGTAATTCAAACGAATTATGTTAATTATGCTTAATACATCTAAAATGAGAAATAACTGAGTTGTACTCTCACTATTCAGTCCCCAGTGTTAATTCATCAGGCAACCAAAACTGATTTGGCTATAAAACTAGGTCTTGGAATGAAGCAGGTCTCTTATGATGCATCTACTTTCCAAATTTCCTTAGCCCCTGGACAAACACTGACATCCTATTAAAAAAATACAAATTAGCCTTCTCTTTATTATAAATATTCTTTATGTCCTTCTGGTTCATGTCAAGAGATATCATTTTCCCCTTCTTTCTCCCCTCCTTGTTTTCTGCTTGCTAATAAACCATACTCATTTTGTCTTTGTTCCACAAGCCCCAAAGGCATTAGAAACAACAGGCAATAATTTAGGAATAGCTTAATAAATGAGTAGAATTAGTTTGTTTTATTTTCTATGGCTCTTTTGCTAATTTATAAAAGCCTGTTAGATTTAATGCGAAACTCAATGTAATAATATATTAATGAATTTTAATTTACTATATTTATTATTTTCAGAATCTGGGCGTTGTGAATTATGCTGTTACACTGTACTAGCAAATCTCATCCAGGAAGATACACTCTGTTTAAAATCATTATCCTTAGCTGGATTAGCCCCTAGATTTAGGGAGCTACAGTCAGAGGCTTATTATCTTAGGAAATCCATCAGTTAGACCACATTTGCTCCTTTTATATACTATAAGGAGAATTTTAGATTGCTAGCAGAATTTCTGTCTCTGTGTTTATATTATACTTCTGTGCTGATTATTAGTGGGTTTGATTTGAGTTTTTTTCTCTAGAGCAATGTTTCACAACCTTGGCAACTTTAAGACACGTGGACTTCAACTCCCAGAATTCCCCAACCAACATGCCACGGTTGAGAAACATTGCTTTAGAGTGTTCTGGGTTTTTAAAATACTTTTTATGTAATCCAAGCAGAGAAAAGTCTTTATTTGGTGAATTTAAAAAAATCTAATAAAAATTAGTGTAGCTAACACTCTCCCACAGTGTTCCTCAGCCTTACCAACTCTAAGATATGTGGGATTCAACTCCCAGAATTCCCCAGCCAGCCACTGCTCTACCAACTGAGGAAATGAATCAGTTTTGAGGAGCTCACTTCTGCTAGCTGGCAGTAGCAGTAACACAAAAAACTGATCCAGAGTTTGGAGCTGATTTCTTTTAGAGAATCTGCAAAGCAAGATCCTTTTTCACTCTTACAGAATTTATGTTCATCAACCCTGCTGCCAACTGTCTACCAGCAAGAGGGTGCTGTGATTTTCGTTCTTTCTGGAATATCCAGAAATGAAATGAAATCTCTCATCTCTAGTCATGAACGTCTTCCTTTGATCATACATGAACAGTACCAGGTGTGATGGTAACATTAAAGAACAGGAAGCTATTGCTCTGAAATGGGGTGAATCTCCAGTGTCCTGCATTGAAACTTGACCCAGATTAAATCTTCTCTTTCAGTATATTCTAAGAGCACAGAACAAATTAAAACAGTCCAACTCTCCTTCCTTCTTGGCAAATATGCCTGGCATAAAGTCTCCCTCCTTTTGGTCTAGACCTCCAAACTACTTTGCTCAGCATCTTCTCCTCTTGACCCACCAAAATGATTTATTCTCGGCCACAACCATGGGGTGAGTTCCTCATAGGTGAAACTTCCAGTCAAGGCACTTGTAAAATTAAGACTTGGAGAATGCATGAATAACATTTATTGGCAATTCTCTACACACCTATGCAGAAAAGTTAGCCTTAGTGGTAAATTCAATTGTCTTGTTTCTGGAGTATGAAAAGTTCGGTCACTTTCAAGTCTAATTCAGGACCTGGTGATGTACATCAATGCTGCATTCTTGGAATGATAAGGAATAATATGACCATTGTCTTCTTTTCCATTTTTTTCTCCATCCAGTCTTATTATCTTATTTAATTGTAACCCAGGAACTTCTCAAGTAAGAAAAGCCATGAAACAGTGCAGAACTGACATCAATATTTGATGTTGCTGGACTTCTGTCAGATCCCAAACCACAGCTTGGGACCTCCTGCTGGCTGGAGGCCCTGGGATAACTCTCCTTCATCCTCACTCCCTTGCCTTCCTTGAATATGTAAACAGCCCAGGACCCATGAGGTGAAGTATCAGTTTCCTCGATTTTGCCTTTGGGGCAGTGGAACAGACTGAGCCCAGAAAAACAAAAATGACATGACATAGTGCAGATGATAGAAGGGGGTTCACCCAGAAGGACTTCCAACTGAGACCCTCTTGCCTTGGATCCCTCCCCCAACCAAACTAGGACTGAAAGTAAATTCCATTTTATATTGCAGTTATTGTGTATCTGGAGCATTTGCAATGGGGTGGTTCAGAAAGATTACATAGAAATATATCTTCAGGTATATTACTTGTTGTTGTTCTGAAGCAAGAGTCAGTGATCTGATAGACAAGGAAACTCCAAGGTCAACTACAATCATAAGGTCTTTCTCATACAAACAAAAATATCAGAGTTACACCTAGACAATGTAAATGCAACAGTCTGGCAGAATTTTCTAGGTCAACCTTTCTCAAAGTGGTGCCCTCAAAATGGTATTCCCATAATCCCTAACAACAAGGCAGATGTAAGAAATTGCAATCCAATGCATCTAGATTCAGGAAGCCTGTTCTAAACTGATGGTTTGTGACAGTGGAAAGTGCTGCTCATAAATGACCAGTAAATAATTAAAGCCAAACATCTGTTCTGCTCTGTAAACTCAGGGGGAAGAGACATACCTAGTTTTGGGAGAGCAATGATTTGCTGGTATTAAAAAAAAAAAAAAAAGCCAAAACACATTGCAACTAAAAAGGGAAGTTATTAGATTGTGGGCCACATCACTGTGAATTCTAAAAAAACTCACAATTTGATCAGGGCCCAAAGAGCATTTACCTTATCTAGGATTTTCTGCTTCTTTCACATGCACACATAAAACACCCCCCCCCCCAATACTCAAAATAGTTCTAGTGGATAATGTATATCAAACAGGCATAAGATAAAAGAACAATATTGACTTTGTCAAGAAAAGGGAAATAAATTGGAAACAGGAGAATCTATGTATCAATGGACTAGGAAGCCAGTTGGGCATGTACAGTAATACGCAGTGATAGATTTAAATACACATTTTTACTGTAAATAAGTTTTGTAATGGGGTTGGAATGCACACCACTTGGAGACTACCAAACCGCAGAAAGCTGTGTTAGACCATTAAGACTAAGCAAAGACCTTCTGGTTTATTTCAGGGCTCAATATTTGCCCTCCTGAAGTAGCCAACCTGCCTTGTGTTGGTTTAGGGAGAAGTTCATTCCAACTTATTCCCAATTTTGTTTAACATCTACATGAAGCCACTGGATGAGGTTATCTGTCCATACAAGGTTAAATATCATTAGTATGTTCATGAATCTCAGTTATATGTCTCTGCATTGAGTCAACCAAATGAGGCTGCCCCAATTCTTTCTAAGTGTCTGGATTGTGGGGGGTTGGATGGGGAGAAACTGGCTGCAATTAACCCTAGCAAGAACAATTACAAGAAAGCTAGATACTGGTAACGGATGAGTGTCCACATTTCATAGGAATTTGGGCAGGTTTGAAAATGTGTTTTATAAATCCTGGTTTTATATTTTAAAAAATGCCCATATCTTTTTAGAAGACAGGATGTAATGAAATTGGCAGTGAGTTCTAGGCAAAGGAAAGGGTTGTGGCAAGGAATAATAATGACCCTTTCTAAATGAATTGGAGTTGACTGTTGGGAATAAAGTTCAGAAGAAGCAGAAGAGATTAACTCACCTTTTCATTAAAAAAAAGTCCTTAAGCTATCAGATAGATAAAGATACCTACAAAACATCTTTACAGCTTCTACAGACAGGAGAAAGAAAAAGTGAGGTGAGCCTATAATTGACTAAGGATTCTTTTTCAAATATTCCCTACCAGTACCCCAAAGTGCTGTGTTTGAGGTAGCTTAATTGTCAGGGTTAATATGTTTTCATGGAAAATCTGTCAGTTAATCATTGAGTCCAATGCCACCTTTCTCTTCCCCAACTCCCTCTCCTCCAAAATGTGTTTTCCTTTAGGAAGACAGGAGAGCTCTTGATCTACATCAAGTAGATGGATGATCAGCCTTTGTGACTAGGCACTTTGAGCAAGCGAGAAATGGTCCTGAATTGCCCTATTCCATGCCCATCTAGAGTTTGTGTTGACTCAGAGTGCAGTTGTAAGATCCCTAGCCTACAGATACATTATTAATTCTCCCCTGCATATCTCATTTCACTTGAGCAACTACCATATTTCTCATTTCCAGAACCGATTTGTCTTCTAATTACCTATCTGCATTTCTTTCTTTAATAGATAGTGTATGCTTTCATAGCTTTGTTCTTTAGTTTGAGTTATTCCTTTCCTGTAAAGAAAAATCTGTTATCAGGCAAGTAACGTAGCAGTGTCTTGAGAAAAAAAAATATTTTACAGATCATAGCTATGTTATCCTCATGCAATTCTCTTTGAGGCAGAAAAGAGAGAGAGAGAGAGAGAGAGAGAGAGAGAGAGAGAGAAAGCTTGTTAAGACAGCTAGCATAGACAACAAGTCTTTCTCAAGAATGCATTTGTGCGCAAAACCAAATACTTGTGGTCTGCTATCATTGTTCTGGGGTTTGTTGCAAATGCCCTAATCTCCTTTAATTTTGAAAGATACGGAGGAAGGAGGGATAATACTGGATCTGCACAAACTGATGTTGCAAACAGAAAACAAAAAGGAGAAAGAGAGAATAACAAGAGATCTAAATTGATGGGTTGAAGGGAAGTTCATAGTGTTCACTGCATAAAAGCAAGGATTCTTCTTGTTAAATAAATGATACCATTCAGAAAGCTAGTAGAGTTAATGTTTCAGTTCTGTCATGTGATTCAGTGCGGCCTAATGGGAAAGGTTACACAAGAGCTTTGTTTAGTGCTGTTCTGAAATCTGCCATGGAATTGCTCAAAAGTTTCCCTTCTTTGGGGGAAAAGAGCTTCTGGGTTTTGGTTTATATGTTGTTTGTTTTGTTTTGTTTTATTTTCAGGGTGCTTGAGCATTTCTTTTGATTTTTTTCAGAGCTACTTGAGAACGTCTTTGGAGTTCTCTTGGTGATGTTTTCAAGCTTAGTTTATTGTTGGAAGCCATGGACTATGGTACACGCTGTCATATTTTCTGGCTGCATGTACTTCCCCATCTAAGAAGGCCCCCTGGGCAAGAACATCCACAGCAACAGTCACTGGCTTCAAAATTGTAGGGATGAGTGGGCAAAGCCCCACTCCTTTTTATCTGCCTGCAGTGCAGTCTTGGGCACCTTACCACTAAGTGAATGCAGTAACATTCCACCCATGAGAATTTAAGAGAAATTGAAAAACAAAATTGTGAATTACCCTTAAGAAATTGAATGGGGAAAAGTATGTAAGATCCTTTTTCTGCATAACTCTAGTTTCATTCAAGTGTCTTGATCTGCATCTGTAGATGGGAATGCAGTTATCTTTGTGATCCTACAATCTCCAGGTTCTGGGGCTTTTAAAAGACATCAGGGTGCATATAATTTTTAATGATGCAATGCATAGTTAAACATCTCCTTTAAAGTAAAATATGTACACATTCTTGTGTGTGTGTGTGTGTTTAAGGAACTGAGAATTAATAAGAAATGAAACAGAGTATGTGTGAATCTGAAGTAAACCAAAAGAGACTGATCTGTATAACTTTTAAAAATAGAATGTTTTGCTCAGATTAGGGAAACCTTGATTGGAATGTTACTCAACCTAGAAATTCACTGAGTAAATGAAAGCTAATCCTCCCGTCTCAGTCAAACGTTTCTCACAGGGGAGTTATACAGGTAAAGGCAACATTCAGTGGTGATCAGTGAGTCTATAGAATTCAACTGTTCTCTTAGCTGGCATTCTGCTCCCTAGTGTTTCACCTGAAACATTCATCCATTCTCTGCTATGTTGCAATGAAAAATAGTATAGTATCAATTAATTGAAACTTTCATTTGCCATAATGTGACTTGGCTGTTCTTTACACTGCAGTAAAGGAAAACATGGAGACAGAAAGCATGCAAGGGGCTGAGGTTTAGATTTTCCTTTCCTTTCCTTTCCTTTCCTTTCCTTTCCTTTCCTTTCCTTTCCTTTCCTTTCCTTTCCTTTCCTTTCCTTTCCTTTCCTTTCCTTTCCTTTCCTTTCCTTTCCTTTCCTTTCCTTTCCTTCCCTTCCCTTCCCTTCCCTTCCCTTCCCTTCCCTTCCCTTCCCTTCCCTTCCCTTCCCTTCCCTTTCCTTTCCTTTTTTTTTGCCTTCAGATCAGTTTGTGACTCCTGGTGACTACCTGAACAAGTCACTGCAGCTTTCTTGGCAAGGTTTTTCAGAAGTGCCTTGCCATTGCCTACTTCCTAGGGCTGAGAGAGAGCAACTGGCCCAAGGTCACCCATCTGCGTCTGTGCCTAAGGTGGGACCCAGTGTCTTTCTGAAGGAGCTGATCGCAGTTTGAGCAAAAAGATGGCTATCCCGTCATCTCCCAGAGCTCTAAACCTGCCGGAGACCACTGTCTTGCAGTCTCCTTGTAACGAACAACTGTCTGGAGCACTTGTGGGTGATCTCGAGTCCTTTCCTTGTCCAGAGAGGAATTAGGAAGAGCTGGTCTAGTTCCTGGCTCTTTATTCTGCTGCGGTCATTGGCTCCACTTTTTCCAGAGCCGTCTTCAGTCCGTTATTTCTTCCCCAGAAGTGACTGTTTCCAGTGTGTCAGAATAGAAGTAACTGCTCTCACAATCATTTTACAATTGCTTTTGCAAAAATTTCACGCAGTCGTATCAAAGTGACAACATCATCAGTAACGGTCTCTTCTTCATTTTTGTTAAGGCATGCATGCATGCCTAAGTAAAGCATTGTCATTCCACTGCAAACTAGAATGAGTAAGAAGCAAATCTGGTTCCTGAATGTGTCATTTTAAGTTGAAGGCTTCCCTTTCTGACTTAATCCATTCCCTTCAGAGCCTATGGAGCCGCAAGCCGTAAGCCACCTAATTTCTCAACAACCTTCCCTAAAAAAGGGAAGATTGGAGATTGGATGAAAATTGCTATGGTCTCTTAAGAGGAGGGCAGACAATCACCTTTTTTAAAGCAGGTGGTACTACCTCCTTCCCCAAAGAAGCGGTAACTACCACATGTCACCTCTCAGGAAGCCTTAACCAACCAGGAGAGACATGGATCTAAAACACAGGTGACTAAGCTCATAGCTCCAAGGGCTCTGTCCACTTCATCAGGACTAAAGGTTCAAACTCTTCCTAGATAACTGGGCAAGACTGCAACTCAGGCATGTCCATAGGACCTGTACAGCTAGAATCCAACTTCAAGCAAACCCAAGGAACTTTATCCAACAGATACCTAAAGTAATCTTCATAGCAGCCCTGCAAATGTTCCCCAGTTCCCTCCTTATTCAAGAGGGTTTGGGTCACCTTAAGCAGAGTCATTGGCCAGCTCTCTGCCAATGTAATAAGGGCAGAAAAATAACTACATTACTTTGCCACAAAGTAATTCCTTACCCATCTTTGGTTAGATTCATTCTTCATTTTCATCCAGTGGTGCTCTTGGCATCTCTTATGCCATTTCATCATTCAGAGTTCCTCTGAAACCCAAGGGGCTCCCGAGATCCATGCCTACAGAAAGTCCACCCAGGTGAGATCCACTCCAAGGCCATCTTCCAAATGGCAACTAAGGCCTCAGTCAAACTGCGTGCCACAGCCCCAGGAACAACCCCATGCTCCTTCTGAAACCAAATAGGGTCCATCAGGCACCTGGGTGGACCTACAGAACATACCTCACAAAAGTGAGGAAAGCTTTTGGCCAGTTGATTTGTATGTGTTTAGCCCATCTTCTAGGTTGCAAAAGTGTGGACAAGCAACTTGTAATCTTCTTTGGGTTCTTTATATCAGATTCGGATTGGACAGCCCAAACAAACAATGCCTTGAAATAAGGTTGTCATAACACATAACCAGCCTATCAAAAAGGCCCACATACCACACCTAAACCACCAACTTAAATGTCTATTAATTTACCAATCATGGCTCACCCCTTATCTGAAACTTGCTAGAGTTGATCTTTCTTAAAGTCATTTAGAATTATGAGAACTTTATTCGTATAATTCCCAAGATTCTTTGGGGCTAACAAAGTCAACACATACAGTATTTAGGCTTGTTGCATAAACATTAGAACTACCAGATCTGGCTTCCAAAATTCTGGACAACCACTACAGTTTTCTGTGTATCTCTTTCTTGCTCTCTGTTTACTGAAATTTGTAGCCCAGATCAGGTAGCCTTAATAAATATGTCTTATATAAGCACAGACAGCTTTTTCTTCTAACATTTTGTAGTAATTTCTGCTGAGTAAGTTATATGTGTGTATATAATAATAAATAATAAATTTATAATTTATTTATTTATTTATTGTGCTTTTGATTCCTGGCAACTGCCTGGACAAGTCCCTGCAGTTTTCTTGGCAAGATTTCAGAAGTGGTTTGCCATTGTCTCCTTCCTAGGGCTAGGAGAGAGTGACTGGCCCAAGGTCACCCAGCTGTGCCTAAGGTGGGACTAGAATTCATGGTCTCTGAGTTTCTAGCTTGATACCTTAACCACTACACCAAACTGGCTCTCGTTTACTATTTATCTATTGTAAATTATTTATTTAAATGCATAAAATAAAATGATAAATTATAATAATATGCCTCTGCATGTGGCAACATCTAGCTGGCCTTGGCCAACCCCAGCTAAGCTGGGTAGGCCTTGGTTAGTAGTTGGATCAGGAATTACTAAGGACACAGAAAAAGGCAGTAGTAAACCCTTCCATATAATGCCAGGAAAACTGCACAGATGTGCCTATATAATTCACTAGGAGTCCAGTTTAATTGGAAGGTGATTTTACTTTCTGCTAATAACTTGCTTGAAAGAGAGGAATGCAGTAAGGACTTCCATGGGGTTTTTATGCTGTTTTAAGAAATCTTTTAAGTCAGCCATAAAAGCAAAGGCAGGTGGCATTGCAGTCAGATTTAATCTTACTAAGAGTAAACTCGCTGATACCAAGGTGAATTATAGTTAATCATGGCAACTTCTTAAATAAAGTCTCTGAATTCACTGAAAGAATTCTAAATATGGCTCTCAGTGACAATGCCTGAAGTAGGGTTCCTCAACTGTGGCAACTTTAAGACGGGTGGACTTCAACTCCCAGAATTCTCCAGTCAGCCAGAGGCAAGACATTGAACTGAATGACAAACATTGTGTCCTGCAAAATTATATTAATTATAGTCATTTCCTAGTGAAAACACAGTTCAGGAGAAACAGAAAGCAGCTGGATTGCATTCCTGGAAAAAGAAAGGAGCAGAAAACACATTGCTTCATCCCTTATCTTAAAGAAGGAGAAAAAAGTGATAAATGGGAAACAGGTGGGACAAATGAGCCCCATTACAAAATAGAGCAGTGTGAGTCCTACCAAGCAGGGTTCCTCAACCTTGGCAACTTTAAGACGGGTGGACTTCAACTCCCAGAATTCCCCAGCCAGCCTGGGGAGTTGAAGTCCACCCGTCTTAAAGTTGCCAAGGTTGAGGAACCCTGCTATAAAGCTCTTTAGCTGCACACAAGAATTGCTAACTGGGCTAGGTATTCTGGGTCTTTCTGTACTTCCCAAGGCTTTGGTTATTCTATTACATTGTTGCATATTTCTGAGATGGCACTAATATTAATTTTTGGTAGTGTAATTTTTCTTGGTCAGTAGCTAAATGAGATGCACCCACATTGCTGCCGAACTGCATGTCAGCCCCCACCCATTGTAGTGATATAGTCCTCCTTCAGCTATGTTTTCTATGACCCTCAAAAGCCACAGTATTTCTAAAAATGGAAATGGACCACAGCTGCAAAGAGGCTGTGGTAGGGGTGGAGTAGGGTGGAATGGGGGGTGGAATTGTAATTTGGCAATCTAAATAATCACAGTCCAATGACTTCTCTAGTTATAAGTCCAGCAGTCAGAAAGAAATAAAACAGACGGAGATATATAAACCTGAAAAGACAAAAATAATAATGCCTGTTTTCCAGACCTAAAGAAAAACTGATAGTTTATATAAAAGCACAGAATTGGGCAATCTAGAAAGATATATCCAAACAATGATCGGACAGGAGAAAGGACAAATAGAAGTCATGTTCTCTGCCAGGGAATTTCTTCAGAATAAATAAGAAATTATCTGGGATTCCATGTAGAAAGAGCCTTGGGGGCGGGGGACTATGTTTCAAGGACTCCATATATTGAGGAAGGGGAATATTTTTATAGTATCACAACAAGAGGGCAGAGGGCAAAATTAAGACCCAGCACAATTTCAGGAATGTGATGAGAGGTAGAAGGCTGGCACTTATCTGGTTGAACAACCCCCACATATTACAAGGCTGGTTTAGGGTGATTTGAAAATCAGTGTTGCAAATCTGCTCTTTAAAGTTATTTCTAGTATTATCAGAGCTAAGGAGCGAAGGCCTTTCAACTAGAGAACGAAACTTTCCCATAACTTTGCTAGCCTGCGAATTAGAAATAGAGAGAATAAGGACCTCAAGGAAAGCATTTGAACATTTTCCGCATCAGTGAAATGTGGCCTTGGCATACCAGCTGCTAAATAATACATTCTCATTAATTTCAAGGTGACTTAACACTCATTTATAACTCCCATGTCCGGTTTTAATAGCATACATAAACACAGGCCTGTTGCAAATCAGTGAGTGGGGTACCTTTCACTCTTCATTGATTCATTTCATCCCAGATGCTGAAGTGGCTTGACAAAATAACAGGTTCTCTATCAACCCCTCCCAAAGTCCCTGAAGGCATTTTTTTTTTGAAGCTTCCCAAACAGCTGCACAATCAAAGACCAGATCAGACCAAGTCAGTATCATTTTAGACAATCAATGCAGCTGACTAGGATATTATTCAGATAAAAAGAAGCAACTCCTGTTCAGGAAAGAGTATTATTAGCATATTTCTCTCTTCAGTTGTGCCCCCCCCCCCCAAACACACGTGCAATAGTTTTGCATGGAAATGGATATTTGGAACCCAGAAAAAGACAAAATTACAAGCGTACTTTTCATTATTCAAGTGACAAATTATGTATGAATTTGTGATGCACGTTTTAGCAGTCAGTACCTAAAAAAAAAATCACATTCATCTTTAATAAAAAAGTAGAAGGAAATAGAATACCAGCAGCAAGGGTGAAAATTTGGCTGTGCACAATTGCTCAGGTTATGTCAGCAAACATAATGTTAACATCTAACATAGTTCTCAGTGAACTAAGTTCAGGACAGAAAGAAGAGTCAGAACAATTTTGCTATCTTGTCCTCCATTCTTTTTCCCCACAGTGGCCAATCATATACCTATGGGTTATCCATCTAGCCAACCCAAGGTAATCCACTGTCTCACGGTAGCTCAAGAGCAACTGGTGTTTAGAAGAATGTTACATTTGCAAATATCAAGCACCATAGAGACTAACAGCTCTTCACAGCCTAATGTTCCAGGAATGCTAAAATCCATTTTAAATGCCTCTAACTTACCAGCCATTTCTCTACAAGGAATTTACAAACTGATCTTTCATTTATAAACTTGTTTCCATTTTAATCTACAGTACAATAAATTAACTTTAGCTAGTCAGTGTCATTTGGGGTTGCCAGTTTGGCCCTTTATTTTGAAGTCACCTTAGCACTTTATTCACTGGACATATCTTTATATAAACATTAAATGGAAGGCAAGAGAAACAAATTAATACACACTTAAGCACTCACTACTTGTGAAACCCATCTCACTATAATCTTTACTCTTTCCAATGGCAAAGGAACATTATTGAATCCCATTGTTTATCCTTCTCAGAAGTGAGCCATCTTGTCAAAGGCACAAACATTAAAATGTCCTATTGAGCAAATTAACCCAAGAGAGCAGATGTTTAGTCAAGAAAATGCCAAAGGAGCCAATTGCTTCTTATCCAGTGAATGTTTGTTACACAAAGCAATTGCAATCTGTGAGGTTTTCAGCTTCACAGCATTATGTATGGCCTGTCTAAGCCAGCATCTCCCATCCCCTGGTCACAGCTTTATTCTCATTGGGTCTCTCTGCACGTAGAGCGTAGGTTTCAGCTTTTCTTGAAGCTGAACAAAATGTTCCTCTCACTGCCTCCACTATGATATTGAGTAATACCATACCAACACTTCCTGAAGTATTCTTCCCTTGCAATAAAGACTTACGTTTTTCTACTCCATTCTCATGGTGCTTTGTTTCTGAGCTAACATTGTTGTTGTAAGGTGGCAGAGAAGGCTGCTTCTGGTTTTTGTTTTTTATTTTCCTGGTCTGTGACAAGTTTCTCCATCCCTTTGCAGCCTCCCTGACTGACCAGACTTCCTGATGTGGAAAAACCCAAGGGGAGGAATTCAACATCATGTCATGCCTTGGGAATCATTGAAGTATGACAGGCCAAAGAGGGTACAGATCACTGAGGGCATGACTGTACAATAAATGGCAGAATGCCTTGACTATAGAATCATAATATTGTAGAATGTAAAATTGGAAGGAAGCTTGCAGATCATTTAGTCCAATCTTTTGCCTAGTGCAGGAATCCAGTACTATGGATTTCCAGGAGACAGCCATCCAACCTCTGATAAAACACCTCCAGCAAAGAAGAATCCACCATCTCCCTGTTCTACTCTGTTCCATTGTTGAACAGCTTGTACTGTTAGGGATTTTTTCCTGATGTCCAGCTGAGATCTCCTTTCTTGTCAGTTAAATTCAGTGATTCTAGTCCTGTCTTCTGTAACAATGCTGAACATTTCTGCCCACCTTCTACATGACAGTCTTTCCGGCACTGTGCTATCATGGCCCCCTCCACCTCTGTCATCCCTTCTTCAAATTAACATACCTAATAACTCATATGATTTTCCATCAAGCCCCTTCTCACCTTGGTTACTCTCATATGGATACATTTCAGTTTGTCAATATCCTTTCCCAGACTAAGCTAACCAGAGCTGGATGCAATAGTTTGAGTGCAGTCTGATCAGTGGAGAATAGAGAGAAAAAAATGACTTTTCTTGATCCTGACACTATGCTTCTGTCGTTGCAGCCTAGGATTGCATTTCTTGCCTTTTTTGCAGCTGTATCACACTGTTGACTCATGTTCATCTTGTGCTCCATCCAAACACCCATACAGTTTTCACACGTGCCCTGCAGGGTAGGGTCCCTTTCCTCATATGTCTTTGATTTTTTAAAAAAATATTTATTTAATTACCACAATTCTGAAGCCTTCTCTCAGGAAGGATAGGGTTGCCTCCCATCCTGTAATGTTTTTAACATCAATTGAAGATATAGTTGTTCAGCTAAGCCCTTCCAACAGTCTTTCCACAGGACTCTGTTTTTCAGCAGGTGGCAAAACGTAACCATCTCAGTGTGGGTCTGGAAGCTAAAGGATATGTACTTGGTTGAGAGACCTCCAGCCAATTCAAGAGCTGCAGGCTAGACTGGGCAAACCCTAAAAAAAGGCAATGGCAAACTGTATCTGTACTTCTGCCAAGAAAACTGTCTGGAGGTCCATAAAGTCACCAAGAGTGAAGCTTGACATAAAGGAGACTTTAACTTAGTTAAACTGCTGTATATCCAAAATGCCATTGTCCTATCAAAGCTTCTACTTTCATGGAATATTGCTCATTGCTGTTATGAAAGTATTTTTATGAAAAGTTGCTTTTGTACAATCCTAGGTTCATTTTGTATCCAATCAAACCATAAAGAAGAAAAAACACATACACCCCTCCCTACCTGCAAAACTGTAGTTATTTCCTTTTCCTTGAATGGTCCAGAACAATTTCTTTTCCATTCAATTCAAGGAGAATAGTGAAAAGAATTCTGAAGAGGAAACGTTGACACAACACTGCTCCAATGTCACCATTGCAACTGGGCTGGAATTTGGCAGGTGGTACTATACATTGTTGAAACTTAGGAGGCGAGACGGAATATAATTTCCTGGTGTTTTAAAAAAATGTAACATGTCTAAGAATATGAGCTGTTTTATACCAAGGTAGACAACCTCTCAGTTTCACTCTATGTTACCTATGCTTAGCAGGCTGAGGACTTTGCTTTGGAATGGTGTGCTGGATGTGGAAGGGAGTGAGGTATAAAAAATGAATTCATACAATTAGTTCATTAAAATGATTATCCCCCATGTATTTAATAATTTTCCTTCTCTGTCACACTAAACATTATCATCCAACAGTTTGAAACCCAGATTCATGAGCTTTAAGTCCTGAGTCCCTATCTTTTAAAGTCTTGGGCTCCAGTTTTGCTTTCCTGTTCTATAATGATGTAACCCAGAAATTTGCCGTAGAGTTGGGAAATAAATAAATCTAGTGCAAACTTTAAGGAAAAAAGGAGGAGGAGAAGGAGGAGGAGGGAGATGAGTGAATTTGTGCCAAAGAGAAGAAAGGGAAGAAATTTGAAAGAGTTTGAAAAAGGTAAAAATAAATGTGGAGGTGTGGGTACAACCCTCAACCCTAGACAGATGTGCATACATATACCTTCACAGACAGGAAGAAATGAGAAAAATAGAAAAAGCTTAGCTGAAGGCATGGCTAGGAAAAAGAAAAGGGAATTATTAACTTACTAAGAGGCAGCCTGAGGAATAAAGGGAATAAGGGATATACTTGAAAGGAAGAGAGACTGAGGCACTACTTTGAGTAAGAGGTAGAAGGAGAAAGCTTGAAATTTTCCTGCCTGCAGCCCCACTTTGTGCAGCTCGAATTCCACTTCCTGTAGCTAATAAAGGAAGTGCTTAGGGGTGCAATGAATTAAGATTAGTTTGGCAGCCTACACCAATGTGGATAAAGCAGCTGGTATGGTTAGTTTACAAGAAAATTGCCCATTGGATCTAGCTGGGCAGAGGATCATGCTTACAGAGGCAAGAGAAGGAGAAGCAAAATATTCTTGTACCTGTGTAATACTGCCTGTATATCTCTATGGCTATTTGTTTCTGAATGCAAGTCGTAAAGTTAAGCTGTTCTTGACTCTTCCTAAATAGAGGTTTATATTATTCTTATTGAACTCATGGAAGGAGGAGGGAAGTGACCCTTTTGACCTCCCTCTGCTAGTAGAAGAGCTGGCAACAGGTTTATTTAAATTAATTTGCATAAAAGATTAAGGGATCCTGTTGGGATATATCCCCTAGGGAATCAACTATTGGGTTAAAACAGGAGCTACCCTGAGTAGAAGTAGCAAATTTAGACATCCAGTCCTATCTGAAGATTCTAGGAGTTCTGTGTTGGGCAATCTGTTTGCAATGTACTGGCCCTGTACATTCTATTCTCAAAGGAAAACTTTTCATTTGTCTATTAATATATTCTCAGGATACAGCAAATTCCATGTTTACATGCTTACGATTATTAGGGGTATTTTCAAGCAATTAATCTACCATAACTGTGCAGCAAGTAAATCATTGGAGGATTTTTTTTTCCCAGCCAAGGCAAAAGAGATATTGTGGGTATGACACAACGCTTTCAAATGAATTATAGGTTGAAAAACTAAACAAAACACCCAAATGACTGTCTTCTGAATACTAGAAATAAATGGATCATTGTGATGGAATGGTTTGGTGAAGGCCTCACTCGGGGAGATAAGCATTTCCTTAGCCCCCAGAATGAGCGTGGGAAGGTGAAGAGGATGAGACTGGCACCACCCTAAGGAATTCACAGTGTTTGCTTGCTGGCTTGGGAAGTTTAGATTTAGTCTGGCAAGATTCTGTCTTGTAGGTGGAAGCTAACAAATGCTATAGAACTATATCTGTACTGTCTTATGGAGTTCTTTGGGCTGAACCTGACAATCATGGTTTGTACAATTTAGTATAGAAATGCTAGACTTTTTAATGATTACATTATCACTGATTCTTAAAAAATGTTTTATAATCTTATTATTCATTAACAATAATGTTTTCATAAGAAATTTTATATTTCTTATACTTCATAAACATTCCCCATTAAATAAAACAAGTAAAAGATAATGAATGTCAATTGATTTCCCTCCACTTCCACTTTGTAAACCATCAAAAGGAATGGGCCAAATTGTTTGTAATGATATTTTGATTAAATCCTTGTCAGACTGTTTATGCTCAGCTGGATTTATGCAAAAGGGGGACAACACCAAATTACTATTCAATACAGTAGGAAATCATTGGAGGATTTTAGAGACCATTCCAAAACTGTAATTCTTGCTTAGACAATGATCTGTAAGGAATAACTCTAATGTTCTCCCCTTCCAAGTCAGATCACTTCCAAGACATCAACTGGTCACTCTGGACTCAACAAATAAACCACCATAAACTTTGATCCAGTGGTAAACATGTTTAATCAATCTGAGATCAAGACCTGAGCCTGTTGGAGTTCTCAAGGCTGTGTTCATCATGTTTAATTTTAGAACATCTCCCAGCTATCAATATTTAGCATCATCCATTCATATAATGTATTTACTGCTAATCTTATGGTTATTTTCTACCTTTTCTCCAAGACTGACTCAGAATTATCCCACAAGTTTCCACCGCTGTGAATGGACTTGAATCTGGATGTCTGCAGACCTTAGTATAATGCCTCAGTATGTGACATTTTTACATTGTTATTACAATGGCTGGGTGATGCTATAAATTGCTAGTGCAGTAGTCCTTCTAGATAATGCATGGTGTTAAATTTCCAGTGCAGAAAATCAAAACAAGCAGATTTCTGGTTTCATTTATATAAGACAGAATAATGCAACCCCTTTTTTTAAAAAAAAAACACACCTAGATTTGCAAAACTGTAATGAAATGTTCTAAAACTGAGATCTGTATTTTGTTTTGTTAAGTGTTTCTTCACCAATTTGTTGCCTTTCAGGTGTGTTGAGGACACAACCCACAATTCCCAGCCAGCCACAACACATCTTGAAGGCAAGAGGTTGGGAAAGGCTGCCTTAGAAGGACATGAGATCTCTAAGCAGGGAGGGGGATATTAGACCCAATTTTATTTATTTAAAAAAGGGATGTATAAAAAATGTTCTTTGGAGAGAAGGAGCTCAGCTGTTGTTATTTCTCTCTGAGATAGTCCCAGAGAGCTAAAATTCCAGAAGCTACCCAAACAGACTGATTAATCTCCCTCGAGATGAAGCCAGCCCATTTCACTGTATGCTAAATCAGCTCCCTGATATCAGAAATAGTATTTGTTACCTGCAGTTTTGCTTTAGTGAATGGGCTTATCATTGGTTGGGCACTGAAGATCTTGTAAAAGTGTCGAGGACTGCAACAATTACTGAGAAACTTTTAACTCTGAGCTTTTGCAAGAAAAGATTAGTCAGCCCAGAAAAAAAACACAGGCTTACCCCCTAGGACTCTATCACATCTGGAAAGTGAGGGACTAGATTAATGCTGGGAAAATCTCAACCATTGTTACAAAGTCAAAAAACAGGATGTCTTGAGACCAGATTGCGGTTGGGAATGGAGTTTAGCTAGCTCCACATGACTGTAATTTGCAAACATTGCAGTTTCTCCTCTCTGAAGGGGGCTTGTGGTTTTAAGAGAGAAGGAAAGCAAAAAAGCTCAAATCTAAGAAGACAGATATCCTTCCCACTCTTGTTTTTCCCTTATTCTGGGTCTTTAAATGGCCATAAACTGAGCTTTTAATGAGTGAATGACAGAGTAGCCAAACCAAATGACAGCAACTTTGCTGTTTCCAGAGCAGGGTCACATTTTGCTCCAGAACCATATTATCCTGAAGATCTCTTTGCTTTTGTTTCTCCCTAGCTTATAAGCACAGGTCACAAGATAATTAAGGCCTGATTCTCAATTCACCAATGGAACACTAACCACTAAATAACTTTCCCTTATCATTGATAATGCTGAACTTCTGCTCTAATTATGTTCAGGCTGAAGTGAAGTTTAGCACAAGAGATCATCTGCAATCAAAATGAATTTGCAGCTGGTCAATCTCATCTCTCTACATCAGTGTTTCTCAAACTTGGCAATTTTAAGATATGTAGACTTCAACTCCCAAAATTACCCAGCCAACAACTCCCAGCATCCTGGGAGTTGAAGTCCACACATCTTAAAGTTGCCAAGTTTGAGAAACACTGCTGTACACCGAGGAGTATATTTTACTGCAGGCATTCAACATACAGTGACTACAGAGGAGTATGAAAGCTGAAAATTGGACACATGGGAAATGCATTCCCATTTCTGCATAGAGTCCAATTAGACATGCTCAAAGGAAAAGTGTCGTGTTGAGCTCTGCAAACACATGGCAGATGGGTTTCCTTTATCCCATAGCAGCTAAAGTATTCCTGGGTTCTAGAATACAAAGACATGCTGCAAATATGAACAACTGAAACTGAGATAAAAGTTGTGCTCTTAAATATGTGCCAAACATTCAATGGTACACAGCAAGCAAATATTTTATTAGTTGTCTCTGTTCCCTTCCCTGAAAAATCATCCCCTTAAGACCTTCTCCAATTATCTACTGTATGTTTTTGGAAGACAGACAATATGTGACATCTCTTTTGGGGGAGAAGTGGAGGGAGTTTCCAGGAAGATTTATGGGTACTCTCTGAAGGTACTGTATATGGAACAGTCTAAAACCATTTTTGTCTGTGTTATAGAGTTTCACGTATTATTCTGTCCTGGTTATTTGTGTGTGTAATTGCTGAAAACGTCCAAACCATCTGCAATTTCTCCAAATATATGTATGTTAAAAATAGTTTTTCCCCAATACATCTATCCTATTCTGTCATCTCTGCTGAAAGGCTACCTGCCTTTGGCTTATTTAAATTAAACGTAGTAGATCTTACTCCCAGATAAAGAAGGATAAGATAGCAGCATAACTGTTTGTGTTCAACCATAGGAGGACCCCAACACCAACACCACAGTCCTCATTCACAGGAAATATATCTTATGTAGAGACTGAGATTGATGGAGGTTTAGATACATGAATCTTATCAAAATCTTCAGAGAAGATTTTGCTGCTTCTGTAGACCACATTTTTCAAAACTGTGTTTTCTATATGAATGCTGGCATTTATCGGTCCTTCCTTTTTGTCTGCAAAGCTATCTTTTGATCTTTTCTCCTGTGCTTTTTCTTTAGACTGAGTTGTACAATGCCTGATTTGGCCAAGGATTTTTCCTCCCCACCCCCACCCCTCTTATCTCCATAAAAAGCTGACTTCTAAAATAAATACATTTCTAAATTACAAATATAAACCCAGGGCAGAATTTATTCCCACAGAAATAAAAGACTGAACAAGCCATAACAGGCTGGACTTGCACACCAATAAGCCATGAACTATAGTTCATAAACCACATTATCTGGGTTCATACATACTGAAACAGAGTCAAGAAAGCCATATTATGGCTAATTATGATGTATCGTTTATCACTTTCTCAATGCAGAATTAATATGGGGCGGGGGTCTAGGACCTTTTAAAGAATGAGGGGGCAGAAATTTCTGTTGAACTCCTCACCTACCACTTTCTTGTCACTGCTTCCTGACATTCATTCATTCATTCATTCATTCATTCATTCATTCATTCATTCATTCATTCATCCATCCATCCATCCATCCATCCATCCATCCATCCATCCATCCTTCCATCCATCCATCCATCCATCCATCCATCCATCCATCCATCCATCCATCCATCCAATAAAGTCAGTGGCCCAGTAAATAGGACTAGGTGAGGAAATGTAAAATACTGGAATACTCTTGGGGCCCTAAGTGGGAGGATTATGAGCCCCAACACACTACTTGAGACTCAGAAGCAGAATAGGGATTTCCACAGCTCTTTACAAGGTGTCCACTTGAGTTTTCCTTTCAATACTGGTTGGCCATCTGATCCCTGGCTCTCTCCTAGGAGCACAGTCAGCGAACAATACAAGCACGGCAAAGAAATCCCTGCCTTAAAAACATAATTCATTACAAACAAGGAACTACAAGTGTTAGATACAAATACCCTAAAATATTCTCCCATAGGCTGAAGCTGTTCCACAGACAGATACTTTGAACTCAGTTTTGAACACTTCTGGTTCCAGAAATCAGGAATGGGTACAATCTCTGCTTACTCATCTTTCATTCATTGGTTGTGCCTAACCAGCTGCTTTCAGATTCTCTGTACTTAATTTTCCTTGACTGCATTTACTTCTGTTAGTCTACTATAATTTTTTATTAATATTTATATTTCAAATTTGTCACCGCCCATCTCACTGTGGGGTGACTCTGGGCAGTTTACAGTAAAAATAGAACAAACATTAATTAAAATAGATAAATATTAATTAATTAAAATATGCTAAAAACAAACTTGCTTTATAATACTTCCAAGAAACAGATGTTAATTAGGTGTTAATACACTCACAGAACATCGTCAAGGTGCCAGCCATCTCCAGGGTCAATTGTATCTTTCTTCGCCCCATGCAAGTTGGCAGAGCCAAGTCTTCAATTCCCTCCAGAAAATTGGGAAGGTAGGGGCCCGTCTCACCTCTGGGGAGAGAGTATTCCATAGGGCGGGGGCAACGGCAGAGAAGGCTCTCTTAGGACCCACCAGTCAACATTCTCTCACTGACAGGATCCGCAACATGCCATCTTTGCCGGACCGGGTGGGACGGGTCGATGTAATGGGGGTGAGACGGTCCCTCAGGTAACCTGGACCCATGCCATGTAGGGCTTTAAAGGTGATAACCAACAATTAGGATAACAATGTTATCTTAAACAGGATAATTATAGGAAGACTCCAATGAAGGACAGTGGGGTCTGCAGATGTCACATTGCCCTATAGATTCTGCCTCTTTGGGGCCTGTATATGATTTCACAATACATGTTGAAAAGCGGAGGGGCTTGTTTGTGATGCCACAAAGTTGCTTTCATCACTTTGACTCTCTGATTCCCCACCCCCACCCCAAGGATGCCATTGCTAGAGGACAGCTAGAACAGGAAATTTTCTTGTTCTGTCCAGAAGATCAATGGTCAACTGTCTGGGTGGCGGTCATTTCAATGCTTGGGGTACGTTACTAAATATGTGCTTCATGAAGCAGCATATACTCCCTACACACTTCTAAAAGTGATGCAGACTGCATTGTTGCATTGTTTGTGACATATGAACAGGCCTTGTGGATACAGAGAAGCCTGTTCTAATAGCTGACTGGAAGAGTTAAAAGAGAAGTCCTCAGCATACCTTCAACTTATACACAGATGCCTCTTCCAGCTATTAGAACAGCTGGATGAGGCCTTGAGGTAGCACAAAGCATCTTGACAAGGAAAATTCTGCTGAATACTTGTCTGACAAGGAGAATTTCTTCACCTCTGTGGCACAAAGCATCACTTCAGTGCAAAACACAGCTGCCTCACACAGTCCTTGCCTTTAGTGAAAAGCTGCCACTTGTAATTCAGTGATTCACTGCAACTTCCATTATGTCCTTAGCTTAGCAGAAAAATCTTTAAAAAAAAAAAAACTGTATGCAAAAGTTGGGTTTTTGGAAAGTCTGGGGGGAATAAAGGCAAACAAAATCAATGTGTATAAATAACCACACAAAGGTTTAACATACTTTTGTCTGGGGGGGAGAGGGGGAGAATAACACACTACTGAAAATAAGTGGGTTAGCTACCAAATTTATTAGCATTATCTAGGATACTCAGAGGGTCCCTGAATGGGGATGTGGGCTTGTAAGCGCATAGTAGGTCGCCCGTCTTTGCTACAGGATACTGACAGGAATTATCAACACAAGTGAGAAGTTACTGACTGACAACCACGCAGCTGACTAAGGGAAACTGCTTCCCTTCCAACCCTTTTTCCCTCTGTAAATTATAGTCTTCTGTCTTACCATTGCATTCTCAAGAGATTCTAGATCATTGTTTAAAAAATATTATACACACACTTACTCCACTTTAAGAAAGAAAATATATGAACCATGAACTTACCTGATATTTGATCCTTGCTGGGGTTTAGGTGGAGATATGCCAAGTGTGCGGTTGGAGGAATGTTAGGCCTCATGCCTCAGAAAGGAATGTTAGTCTTAGGTTTTGCAAACCTAAAATGGGATTGTAGGCTAGAAGGATGAGTAAAGAAGAGTATGGATTTCAGCACTTGTGGGACATTTGTAACAATAAGATGTTCCTGCTGAGTTTGTGTATTATGTTCATTATTCAAGGGTGGTGTTGTTAAAATGGACTTAAACATGGTGTTCCTTATACATTTATTTAGCCATTATGTTTATGCCCCCCTGTCCTCTAGAAACTTGAACCAGTATACATAGTTGTCTTCCATACATGCCTCCTTCCATTCTTTCAGGTAGATTAGGCTAAAAGATAGTGACTGATGCAAAGGGAAATATTAAAATATGCTTGAGAAGGAACTTGAACCTGGGAATTCACAGACCCAGTCCAACACACTTACTACAATACTTATCTTTTAGGAAGTCAGGGCATATATTTTTCTGTCAGAATGTTAAGGCTGTAAGTTCGATTAAAAGGTTGATAAAAGGCTTATTACATTGATACTAAAGGCAAGATAGCACATGTATTCTATAGAAATGTGGCCCTTTCTGGATTGTTCTTCCCACAGAAGCTTCAGCTGGTACAACATGTAGTTACCTGTATATGTCCATGTAACACTGTTACTTTGGGAGCTGCATTGGTTGCTAGTCAGTTTTTGGGTACAATTCAAGATGCTGCTTGTCATCTTTAAGCCTTACATGGTGTGGCTCCTGGCTACCTACAAGACTGCCTTATCCAGACTGAAAGTGCCTGCCCAGTGAGATTGGAAAGAGAGAGTTTGCTGAGGCTCCTTTCTTTGACAGAATGCCATCTACAGGAATCCCTGGGGCAATCCTTCTCAGTGATAGCCCTCTTTCTATGGAACAGCTTGCCCTTGAAATCTGGTCATCTTCAGGTCTTATTGAAAAACTATCAAGGGGAATTTAAAATCAAATCAAGAGAACAATTAATAGCAGAAGAATATAGCTGTCAATGGTTTTTCCATTTACATTTACTTGAAAGATTTAAAATGGATAAAAAGACTTATAGTATGGAGCAAAGTAAATCAGAATTTGAAATACAATTGTGTACTGATGATGAACATGAAATTGCTAAAATGTTCAAACTTTTGTTGAAATTTGAAACAGAGGAAGAACAGATTAAAGAATGCATGGTAAAGTGGCGTAAGAATTTTGGTTATTATATACAGCTGGATCAATGGGAAAATATGCGGTTAAAAGGTTGAAATTTGGATTGTGTTATGATCTTAAAGAGAATTTTTATAAAATTATGTATTGTTGGTACAGGACTTCCGAGAAATTATCTAAAATGTATAAAAGCACTTCAAATGTATGTTGGAAATATGAACAGCATATAGGGACATCTTATCATGCTTGGTGGACATGTGAAAAAGCTAAAAAATGATTCAAATGCATACTTTGATACAAAGGATTTTAAAGATCAATATTCAGTTGAAGCTGGAACTTTTCCTTTTAAATTTTAAGCAGTTAGAAAAAAGTCATGGAAGATTATTTCAATATCTGATTACTGTGGCGAGATTACTATATGCACAGAGATGGAAAGATTCAGCACTACCCACTATGGAGGAATGATTGGTGAAGCTGACAGATTTTGTTGAAATGGATACATTGACTTCTTTGATTAGAGAAAAAACACTATCTACATTTATTGATGACTGAAAGACTCTTAGGGACTTTTTGCATAAAAATGAAAAAATGAACTTGTGATTTATGGTTTTGATGATGAGACAGGATAGATTAGAGAAAGAAGAGTATTATGATGTAACATTAGAGAGAGAGAGGTTAAAATATATTTGAACTTATAACTGCTGTGAAGAATATCGGAAGCCACTGCTTTGTATCTTTTTCCCCCCTTTCTTTTCTATTTTTCCTCAACTTTTTTTCCTTTTCTTGCACTTTTTCCTTTTTCTTTGATTTCTTTCTTTTTCCTTTTTCTTCCTTATTTTATGTTAGTTTATCTTTATCTTCTTGTTTAAAAGCTGTATCTACCTATCTATCTATCTATACACACACACACACAGACACACACATCTGGTGATCTTCTAAAGGGCTGTAAAGGCTTGGTGTTTTAGGAAAGCAACTGCGAATGCTTTGGTTTCTGTAAGCCACTCAACCAATGGGAAATGGGTAGCATGGAAGCCTCAGTAAATAAATAGAGCTGTGTGAAACAATGGTGCATTGCTCTGTGCAGCTGCCTTAACTCAAATTGCTGAAACTACCTGCTTCCATCTGAAAAGCCTTAAGCTTGCTTGGAATCTTTGAGGCTTTGGCCAGATGTTTCCTTTCCAAGACATGGTACAAGACCACAGCGCAGCAGCTGCTATCTTGCTTTGCAGAGCTGCACTGGGTAATATTGTGGAAAGTGTCTCCTGCTTTTGTTTAACAATACATACAGTTCCTAGTGACCATTGGTTGAGATCATTCAAATTCCTTTTGAGAACAAAATTGTATAGAATTTAAAGGTCTTATCTCTGCAAGGCCAGAAATCCACAAAGGTTTCTTCTTGAGGGGTTAAATGCATTGACTGTCAAATTAAAAATCTGGGGTGTTTCATTGCACGGGGTATACATCCACGTTCCCTCAGAGTGTAAACAGAAGTTGCTCTGCTGTCTCTAAGGATTTGCCTAAAATACACCAAGATTTAATAAGAACTTGCTACCAGTGTGAGCGGATACCAGATAAATCAATTTGCTCAAACAAACAAACCTAATTATTTGGAAATATGGAAATCCATGGTGATTCTGTTAGGTTATTTAATATGCTTCCTTGAATTACTTGAACTGCTTTTGCCTCATTGTGGGTCTTCATATAAAGTATCAATCTACAGTAGGGTACTATAGACACAGTGCAATCTTATATGCCCATTTCTTTTTATTTGACTAATAGGGCTAAATCCAGGGCAACATGTTGATCTGAAACCAAGAGGACCTACCCTGGGTAATATTCTACAGATGATGATGATGATGATGATGATAGAAAATCACAAAATATAAAGACCTGCAAATAGAAGTAGAACTATGGCAAAAGAAAGCAAAGATAGTACCAATAGTTATAGGTGCCTTGAGTGCAATCCCAAAACATCTGGAGTACCACTGGAAGACCATCGACATTGACAAATTCACCATCAGTCAATTGCAAAGGGCAACTTTACTTGGAACAGCTTATATCCTGTGACAATATCTTTAATACCATCAAGCAACAACATCTGCCTATCCCAGGTCCTTGGGAAGGACTCGATAGGTGGATAAAAATGCAAAATCCAGTCTAAACATCTGGCTGACTGTGCAACCAACCATCATTGTCATCATCGTCATCATCATCATCATCAATTCATTAAACTTGTATGCCACATGACAATTATATTAAAGAAATTCTTCAATATTATTAAATTAAATGATTGTTAAATATTTCCTGCTTATTTCCTGCACTGAGTGAAAATTTATTAAAGTTAAAACTTTTAAAGCCTGAAATCTGCCCCACCCCCCCACTTAATGTCCCATAGAACCCCTCCTCCATATTGAATCACTGAATAAAAGGAATCCAATATTGGGGTGGAAAAACAGAATTAAACTGATGGACCTATTTCCCTAAAGACAATAGCAACCCTCCAGATTAAAAAAGGGCCAAAAAATTCAGTTCACCCTTGGAACAAGCTGGCTAGCTGGGAAAAGGAAACGTTTTGAATAGCAGAGTATGTAATGAACAAAAGCTGTTAATTGAATCGAAAATGCTCTGAATGGCTCTCAGATTCTGCGCTGCCTGAGCATCACATGAAGAAAGATAATACCATCTACAGAGTTTGAAGCAGATCTCAGAGTGAGATCTTCTGTTCCTTTTTTATATTTCAGTGGAGACAATGAGGATTGAATCGGGAATCTATTCCGTGCTGACTCTGTATCTTCCCACAGAATTGAAGTTCATGTTGCAAGTAGGTAGTTCTGCAATCCAGACTCAATGGTCTAGTGGTATCTCCCTCCTGTGAATAGCAGTATGCCTTACTTGGGAATAAGCACCATTTTGTTGCAGAAAATAATTACATTTCAAATAAAAATAATGAAAGGAGTGTCTATAAGTATGTAGATGCCAAACTACTTGCCCCTTTCATTCTTGCTTGTTAAATAAAGGAAATTAAAAAAAAAAAAAAAGAATATTGTGAGCGGGAGCAAGCCTGAAGGACTCCAGAATGTTCTTTTTATTATTATTGATTTATATTTATTAAGAATGTTTTCATACAATAAAAGACAAATCAAAGGAAAGAAAAGGAAAGAAAGGAAAGGAAAGGAAAAGAGCAAGAAAAAAGTGCAAGGAAAAAACCCTCCTAAAGTTAATAAATATATGAATGACTTCCAACTTCTTTTCAACAGATAATTATTACAATCCCTTCTCCCTCTTAAATATTATACAAGTCCCTTCAGCTCCCCTATTTAATTCACATCTTTCTTAATCTTCAAATCCATAAATCATCAATTCATTTCTTTCTTCATTCAGCAAAAAATCCATATAAGATTCCCAGCCTTTCAGAAAAAAATTTGTTGCATTTTCTCTGATCAAACAGGTCAGTTTCACCATTTCTGCAAATTCTAACTTTTTCACAATCCATTCCTCCACTGTGGGAATTTCATTCTTCTTCCATCATTGTGCATATAATAATCTTGCTGCAATTGCCACATACAAAGTCAGTTTACCATGAGTCTTTTCTAAATCTTTATCCATAAATCCCAATTCAAAAAATTTCTTCACAATATTAATTTCCGAAATCCTGTGCATCATTGTATGAATTTGTATCCAAAATTTATTAGCTTTCTCACAAGTCCACCATGCATGATAAAATGTCCCCTCAAGCTTTTTACATTTCCAGCACTGGTCTGAAATGCCTCTGCACATTTTCGATAAGTTCCCTGGTGTCATATACCAAACATACCATATTTTTCCATCAATAAGACACCCCCATGTACAAGACGACCCCCACTTTCCAACCCCAAATTAAGAAATCAATATTTTAAAGATAGTGCAGAACACATTTTTATTTCGTAATTAGTTACCATTTACCTGATACACTCGGTGGGAAGAGGTCCAAACCGTCTCTCTGCAGCTCTATTTCCATGCTCTTTTGCATAACTGATTACATTCAATTACGAGTGAAACTGCCGATAGCTTGTCTCTGCAAACAGCCTTCCTCCAATTGGTTTGTTCAGCATCAGCTGATGTCAGTTACATAAGGCTCATGATTGGAGGAAGTCTGTTTGCAGAGACAGTATGGGCAGTTTCACTCGTGAGTGGAGGCTTATGATTGGAAGAAGCCTGTTTGCAGAGACAAGCTATTTCACTCATGATTGGAGGCTAGCAATAGGAGGAAGCCTGTTTACAGAGACAAAGTATGGGCAGTTTTGCAACCATACGGTTCTCTCCTCGGCTTACTTCCTTGCATAAGACGCCATTCAATTTTTAGTGTAACAATTTTAGAAAAAAGTATTGTCTTATAGACGAAAAATACAGTACATCAATTTATTTAAAAAATTATCTTAAATTATGACACAGTGTAAATTTAATACCAAGGATTCCAGAATGTCCACCCCATCCTAGGCCTATAGAATGTATTGCCATCTGGTTTAGGTTTGACCCCCCAATTTAAATAGTTGTAAAAGACATGTCAAATTAATGGAAGAATAGCTACTTATCTTGATGACTACATATATATTACTTTTGTATAATAGGTGTCATATTTACCTTGTTTATTCTAAATTTGGCAATAAAACATTCTCAAGAAGTAAATCCCATATCTAGTAACCAAGTCCAGAGCCAGAGGTCTGCACCTGTGAATTCAATCACAGCTGGTTTCCAACCAGAGTATTACACAAACAATATCCAGGGTTGGTCTGAATGGCCAAAGTAAATATAATCTTTCCTCCCCTTTACACAATCAGAGAGATTAAAATAATCATATTACTTGTTGGTTACTCCTATAGCTTTTGCCCCAAGATAATGTTGGTAGTTTTACAAATCTTGAGAAGCAGTGATAAAGATATTTTTAAAACAACACCAACAACAGTAGAGACCACCAAAGGTTTTTGCAAAAGCCCAGATACATTCCTTGCTTGAGTTACAATAATAGAAGAATGTTCGAGTAAGGAAGATGTACTGTAGCTTCATGATCATCTGCTTGTGATCTGGGTTATTGCCACACTAAAATCATTAGGTGAATCTTATCGTCATAAATCCAATCCAAACTCTGCTTACCAAAAACAAGCTCGTTCAGAAACAATGTCTGAGGGAGTACAAAAAATAAAAACAGAGGGAGAAGTTTAGAGATGCCAATGTAAAAAGCCAGGGAGTTTTTTGGAAAGAGTTGTCAAACTTGGGAGACAAGGAAGAGCATCATGAAACAACGTCGTTTCAGTAGTTAGGCCATGTCCAGTTGGCTTCTTAAATACTTAGAAGCCTCTGACTCCATCCAAGCATAGCTAGTCCTGTTCAGGTGGCTTATCTCAGTAGGTCACCCCTGAGCAGTCCTGAGCAGCTGTTTCATAACCTAACCAAGCACTCCAATGCCTCATCATCTATGACCTTCTCTCAGCTAATTGTGTCCTCTATACAGAACACTCTAAATGTTTGTTGCCATCTTGTGATTGTCTCAATTTTTATAGCCAAGATCTGGTAGCACTAGTTCTGGAAAAACAGGCAGAAGATACTCCTGGTCCAAGTCTGAGATGGGATTTTGGGCCTTGGGATATTTCTTCTTGGTCTTCCTACTTACCTGTTATGGTCTTGAGACTGGACCATAACATTCATTTTATTATCAAAACCAACAATGTATCCTGCCTCTCTCAGTATGAAAGACAGATAATAGGGATAATCTTCACTCTTTCAATATTTAATTAGCAAAAAAAAAAAAAAACTGTAGAAGGAAGCCAAAAGAGACTTCAGCTAAAATTTTGATAGAGGTATTCACTGTCTCTGCACTACATTTATAGAGTGGGTCACAGGCACCGGCTCTAGAAACCACAGATTCTACCCAACACATTCAGCCACACAGATGTATAGGCATACAACTGATGGTATGAAAGACCTAGCACACACTCTACACTGTCAGTCAAGTACTAGAAAAACCTGTGCACATATGAGACAGAATGACATCTGGATTTTGTAAAGAGAACCTGGAAGAGGTAATACGGCTATTCTTTCTCAGAGCATATGATACATATGTGATTGGATTGTGGGAAACACACAACAGTCCATTTTTGTTTAGTTTCTCATTTTTTCCAGCTTTAAACTTACTTAATCTAGTTTCTGTGGGTTTTTAACATGTTTTCATTTTTTAAAATGTTTATATAAATATTTATATACATTTTCTGGCGCATTTTCCCTACAATGTCTGACTATATTACACATGCATATATATAAATATATACATTTTCTTAATATAAGGAATTTTTGTACATTGCACAAAAATGTGTGTTACTGAAAAGAGTCTTTATATGTGCATTGTTTTGTTCATTTGAGAATTGTATCACACAATTCAGGACATGAGGTATATAATTCTGTCTGGCTTTAGTTTGTATAATGGTCCAGGGTGTCAGGTTCGGCCAGCACGGGGCTTCAGGGAAGCTCGCAGCCAGACCACGCGGAATCCACCAGCGGTAGCTAGCGGGGAAAAGAGGAACTGAAAGCGCCGCTAGTTAACGGGCCACCTGCGCCCAGCCAAACAGGAAAACCGCAGCGGAAGCTTTTAACTATAAACTGATAACGGCGCAAGCCAACAATGAACGGGGCCGCAGGCAGCGAAACAAGATCGCAACGCAGCACAGAACCCTCGGGCTTGCACGTAATGGGGAGGGACCAACCCAGCCGGAGGGGAACTGGCAATCAAGGACAATGGACCCTGACCGAACCTGCCATCATGGACAATCAAGGGGGATTATTGGGGGCCGATAATCCGCAGCAGCAACGTGATCGCGGGGCGGGAAAAAAGCGCGGGAAGGGGGGAATATAACAAGTGATGCAATTGTACCAAGCCAGTCCTGGCTTTGCTTGTGACTACTACGTTACGCATGAGTAAACCTTCTTTGTGAACCACACGTGTCACGAGAGTTTCTCTGTCGAACGGGGCAAACCTTACATAAAGCCAGGACTCACCGTTAGCGCTACCCGGTACCACCGAGGAGCGTTTCCCTTTCCAATACAGGCATGACCAGCGACGAGGAATCCACGGGTCAGCTGGAGCACGAGGGGCCCAGGCTCGAGGAGGGACGGTCAGAGCCACCCGGGAGCAACGGGACAGCGACCAGGACCGGGCGCCCTCCAGCCGAGCGGTGGTCGATGTGCGTGAACCAAGGGCCAGACGGTTCAGGCGTCACGATGACCCGAGGTTCAGGGTCCCGGAACCGCGAGTGGCACGAGAAGTTCGCCCGACTAGAGGAGAGAGTCGAGCGGCGCCTAGATGCCATGGAGGCGATGCTCCAGACCCTGCTACAGAGAGTGGGACCATCGGTGGTGAGCGATGGGGCGAGCAACGGGGGTGGCGGTCCGGCACCCCAGCCGGCACCGCCCACGATGCCCCGGTCGGTGGACCAATGGGCGGCAGACGCCCTGAGACTTCGAGGCATCACTGGGAAGTTCTCAGGGGACCCTGAACAGCTGCTGCATTTTTTGATGCACGTTAAGGGGTTCATGCAGAGGGGTGGTCACCTATTCGCTAGGGACGAGGATAGAGTATCCTACGTGGCCGAGCTGCTAGATGGCCAAGCAGCTAGCTGGGTGATCGGACTATATGACGCCAACGCAGCGAAACTACGGAGTTTCCCGGACTTCATGCAGGTGCTCCGGGACAGATTCGAGGACACATTGAGCGCCAAGCGGGCGGAGGACGACATCCTGCAGTTCAGACAGTGGGGCAAGTCGGTATCGGAGTACGCCCTGGAGTTCCGGAGGTTGGCAGAGAAGCTCACGGACTGGCCGGAGTCCCTGAGGGTGAAGTATTTTAAGAGGGGGCTCAATCCAGAGATCCTGGAGCGGGCACTGGGACGGGACGACCCGTCCACAGTGAAAGATTGGATCTGGCTGGCCGGAAGGGCGGAATCGGCATGGCGGCAGATCCAACAAAGCTCGAGGCGACGGGACCAGACGAGGGACCAGCCGAGGGAGAGAACCCCCGAGGAAAGGCGGAGCAGTCGGCGGCAGTCCACTGGGGGGCGAGAGGTGACCAGAGCCCCGAACCTGTGCTTCCGGTGCGGAGGCAGAGGCCACCGAGCAGCGCAGTGCCCGATGGAGCGGGAAGGAGCCTCACCACGGCCTGAAGTCAAGCCCCCGCGTGCGACCGGGAAAAGGGCCGGCGACTGACCGCGGAAGGGGGCAGTGGCGGCGGTGACTGAAAAAGGACGCGGGGGGTGGTCGACCCCGGAGACGGCGTCCTCCGGAGAGGACTCGGAGCCGGCGGGAAACGAGGCGCGCTCGCACTGAACGGCGTCCCAGTGCGAGCAGGGGAGTCGAGGCGCGCGGACCCAATCGGAGATGAGGACTGCCCTCCGTTCCGGGTGAGAATACACATCCGGGGGGTGAGATCCAGAGGGGAGGCACAGCTGCGGGCGCTACTGGATTCAGGCTGCACCCACTGCTTGATGCACCCAGCTGTGGTCTCGGGGCTCGGACTACAGCTGAGGCGCCTCCGGGAGCCCATTGCATTCAGCCAGCTAGACGGCACGCTGGCAGGGGGGGGGCCAGCTCAGTATTACACCGAGCCGGTCCAGATGACGATCGGGAGTCACCGGGAAGAACTAAGATTTGTGGTGGTCCCGGTGGCCGACTACGCGGTGGTACTTGGCTTGGCGTGGCTGCGGCGACGGAACCCACGGGTCGACTGGATGGTGGAGGCAGTGCGGTTCGGGGTCGACAGACCGGCGAAGTGCGAGAGCAGAGGGGACCGAGCCGTGGAGACGGGTGCGGCCGCAACCACAGACGGGCAAGTGGAGGATCCGAGACCCCGGGAGACGGGGCGAGAGCAGACGGAGCCTGAGACCCAGGCGGCAACAGCAGCAGCAGCAGCGCCGGGACCCCGGAGACTCGCAACGATCCCAAGGCATGGGGAGGCAGCGGCGACTGGCGAGACAACTACAAAGCGAGAGGCAGGGTCCGGGGAACCCATGACGGGTGGCGGAATCCCGAGGCAGTATCGAGACCTGGCGGCAGCGTTCGGGGAGAAGGAGTCCGACCAGCTCCCTCCACACCGGCCCAGTGATTGCGCCATCGAGTTAGAGCCAGGGGCGACTCTGCCTAAGCCGAAAATGTACTCCCTGTCAAGGAGGGAGATGGGGGCTCTGCGGGAGTTCATAGACAAGAACCTAGCGCGGGGATTCATCCAACCCGCGAAGTCACCATTAGTGGCCCCGGTACTATTCCGGGAGAAGAAGGATGGCTCGCTCCGAATGTGCGTGGACTACCGGGGGCTGAACGCAATCAGCACCGAGTACAAATACCCCCTCCCCTTGATGAAGGACCTGATGTCGCACCTGTCTAAGGGGAGGGTGTTCACAAAACTGGACTTGCGCGAAGCTTACTTCAGGGTCAGGATCCGCGCTAAAGATGAGTGGAAAACGGCGTTCAACACGCCGCTCGGAAGCTACCAATTTTCCGTGATGCCGTTCGGATTAAAAGGGGCCCCGGGGGTATTTATGCAGCTAATAAATGAGGTGCTGCACGACCTACTCTACCGGGGCGTCCTGGTCTACCTGGACGACATCCTCATCTACACCGAAACCCTGGCGGAGCACGTGAGCCTGGTGCGCACGGTGCTCCAGAGACTGCTGAAGGCACAGCTGTACGTGAAGCTATCGAAATGCGAGTTCCATCGAGAGCAACTAGACTACCTCGGCTACCGAATATCCAGCCGGGGAATTGAGATGGACCCGGCGAAGGTAAAGGATGTCCTAGGCTGGGAAGCGCCGCGAACCCGGAGGCAACTTCAAAGCTTCCTAGGGTTTGCGAACTTCTATAGACAGTTTATCCCGAACTTCGCCCAAATCGCCCTTCCCCTAACAGACCTGCTAAAAACCAAGGGCACTGGAAAACCCCCCAAGCCCAGCATGACACTTGCGTGGACTGCAGAATGCCAGGGGGCGTTTGAGGAGCTAAAACGGTGGTTCACAGTGGAACCGATCCTGCGCCATCCCGACCCAGATCGGCGGTTTATAATCCAAGTAGATGCGTCAGACGTGGCAACGGGGGCAGTCCAGTCCAGCCCAGCCCGGAGGGGGCCATCCACCCATGCGCCTACGCCTCCCGCAAATTCACCGAGACGGAGAGGAGGTGGATGGTGTGGGAGAAAGAGGCGTACGCAGTCAAGTGGGCACTGGCCACGTGGAGGCATCTACTGGAGGGGGCAGCTGAACCATTCGAGGTGTGGACGGACCATAAGAACCTCGAGGCCCTGAAGACCCCGCGTAAGCTATCCCCCAAACAGGCGCGGTGGTCCCAATACTTCGGGAGGTTCAGGTTCACCCTAAAACACATCCCCGGGAAGCGCAACTTCCTAGCCGATGGACTGTCTCGCATGCCCCAGCACGCCAGCCTACGGGAGGAGATCGTGGACTCCATCATCCCTGCCAGCAGACTGGCTGCAAAGGCGGTGACCCGGAGCCAGACCAAGGGGGAGCGACGGGACGCGGCGCCTGAAGTAAGGCAAGGGTTCGCGGAGGCGGCGGAGCGGGACGCTTGGCTCAAGCAGAACCGAGAGGCACTAACCAGCCAAGAGGGGTTGTGGTGGCATGAAGGAAAGCTGTACGTGCCCGAGGGTTGCCGACGGGAGGTCATGGAAAGAGCCTACGACAGCCGGAGTGCGGGGCATTACGGCTTTGTGAAGACGCTCCACTTAATTCGGCGGCAGTTCTGGTGGCCCACGCTCCGTAAGGACGTGGAGGCGTACTCGGGGGGTTGCCCGGTGTGCGCGACGGCGAAAGGGGCCAAAGGCAAGCCTAGAGGGCTACTCCAGTCGGTAGCGGAACCCGACGGCCCATGGCAAGAGATCGCCATGGACTTCATAGTAGAGCTCCCGGAGAGTAAGGGGAAGACCGCCATTTGGGTGGTTACGGACTTATTCTCCAAACAAGCGCACTTTGTAGCGTGCCGGCGAGTCCCCACGGCAGAGGGGTTGGCGAGACTATTCGTGCAACATGTTTACCGGCTCCACGGCACGCCCCGACGGGTCATCAGCGATCGGGGCGGCAACTTCATCGCGCGGTTCTGGAGGGAGTTCCTGAAGCGGGTGGGGACGAAGCAAGCCCTTTCTTCCGCGGCGCACCCGCAGACGGACGGAGCCACGGAACGCCTGAACGGGGGGCTCGAACAGTACCTGCGCTGCTACGTGGGGCACCAACAGGACGATTGGGCAGAGCTACTACCATTCGCGGAAGTGGCATACAACAACACCGTCCACAAGAGTACCGGGTTCTCTCCATTCAAAGTAGCCACCGGGAGAGACTTCGTCCCCATGCCGGAGTTGCCTCAGCCAGAATCCCAGATCAACTCCCTGGACGCCTGGTTCGCCCAAATCGACGCGACCCGGCAAGCGGCGCACGCGGCATTGCAAAGAGCCAAAGCCGACTACAAGAAACACGCGGACCACAAGAGGGTCCCAGAGGAGCAGTGGAAAGTGGGGGACCAGGTGTATCTGTCAACCAAAAACCTAAAGACGCACCAGGCATCGAAAAAACTCAGCCCGAGGTTTGTGGGGCCGTTCCCCATTGCAGAGGTCATCAATCCAGTAACCGTCAGGCTGACGCTCCCGAAAAGCCTCGGGAAGATCCACCCGGTGTTCCATTGCAGCCTGCTAAAGCTGCACCAGCCGGGGAACGCCTGGCACAAGGCAGAGGGAGTGCCACCACCCATCATGGTCGGGGGGGAGCAGCATTTCGAGATCAACCAGATACTGGACGCCAGGAGGCACAAGGGGCAGGTCCAGCTCCTAGTGCAATGGAAACATTTTCCCAAGTCCCACAGCGAATGGGTGAGTAAAACCCACATAAGGGCGCCAGACCTAGTGCGGGACTTTTACAATAAATACCCCGGGAAACCCGAAATAGAGCCTGGGGGGGAGTTGTCTTCAGGGGGGCGGTATGTCAGGTTTGGCCAGCATGGGGCTTCAGGGAAGCTCGCAGCCAGACCACGCGGAATCCACCGGCGGTAGCTAGTGGGGAAAAGAGGAACTGAAAGCGCCGCTAGTTAATGGGCCACCTGCGCCCAGCCAAACAGGAAAACTGCAGCAGAAGCTTTTAACTATAAACTGATAACGGCGCGAGCCAACAATGAACGGGGCCGCAGGCAGCGAAACAAGATCGCAACGCAGCACAGAACCCTCGGGCTTGCACGTAATGGGGAGGGACCAACCCAGCCGGAGGGGAACTGGCAATCAAGGACAATGGACCCTGACCGAACCTGCCATCATGGACAATCAAGGGGGATTATTGGGGGCCGATAATCCGCAGCAGCAACGTGATCGCGGGGCGGGAAAAAAGCGCGGGAAGGGGGGAATATAACAAGTGATGCAATTGTACCAAGCCAGTCCTGGCTTTGCTTGTGACTACTACGTTACGCATGAGTAAACCTTCTTTGTGAACCACACGTGTCACGAGAGTTTCTCTGTCGAACGGGGCAAACCTTACACAGGGACTATGAATTACATAAATGTGCATTAAAATACAATCTGAACACATTTCCCTTTTATATGTCAATGGAATGAAAAAGCAGGTTTATAGGATTGTGCTTATCAAGAGGACCATCTCCCATTTGACCTGTTCCAATTGTCCCTTTTGTAATCCTATCAGTACCGCAGACCAATAGCTAGAATTGTGCTGTAAGTCATTTAATACAATTATTGTATTTTTGTTCAGCTGGAGGTGGGCAGGGGGGAAGAATGCCCAACATATTTTGGGGGGGCGGAGTGCATTAAATTATAGCACCATGGCTCTTTTACAGTTTTCTGAATAAACTAAGTTTGATTTGAAAAGTGTCTGACATCTTGCCATGAAGTCACCCATTTCTGTTTTGGACCTTGAGATTTGTTCTTGAGATGACTGTGTTAAAGGAAAAAAAAAAGCTCTGAAGTCTAGTTACAATAGTTACATATACCCCTGGGTCACAATCAAATGAATTATTTTTTTTAAGTATTGCTCAGATAAGAATCCAATTAACTTTTAAAAAAAAACAAAAATCCAATTTATCTTGGTGTCACTGATTGGAATTAAAATACTGAAGAGGTATTGTTCTCATCAACTGAGAGACTCTCTATCTAAAGTTCTCAAAGACCAGCATTAATGTATACTGTTCTTCCAAGCTCCCAAAGCAATATGGTTTTTCTTTTATGGTTCAATCTTATTTATCCACCGTAGGAGATCTACCAATTAGAGATATACTATTATGTACTTTTTATATTTTTATTATCAGTTGTTCTAGTGCTGATCATTTGTTGGATAGATATAGATTAGCAAGGCTTAGCAACAAGAGTGTTTCTGAAATATTACAAGACCCTTCTCTTGCTTTTTGCTTTCATTTTCCTTTTAAAGTCGGGTATCTAGCTTTTTTGCTTATTTCTCCAAGGAAAACTGTTGAGTACAATTATAACCAGAAAATGTACTTGGCATTCAAGTTAGCAAATGATAAGAGATAGGTGTGGAAAATATTGATTAAGCTGAATGCAAAAATACTACTGTGTATTGTTACTACCACCTAGTCCCTGTCCCCATGCCTGTTGGCCTTCCATAAGTCCCTGAAGACAAGGTTGTATGCTTGAGCCTGGGGGGGGGGGGGAGCAGATGTGTGAGGGAGCCTGTCTCCAGGTTGTTTTGATTGCTGTTTGCTGTTTATGATTCTTGGCTGCTATGGGTTTTATGTTTTGATGATGATGATGATGATGATGATGATGATGATGATGGTGATGGGTCACATAGTCAGCCAGATGTTTAGACTGGATTTGGCATTTTTATCCACTATCGAGTCCTTCCCAAGGACCTAGGATGATGATGATGATGATGATGATGATGATGATGATGATGATGATGATAATGATGATTTTAATGTTGTAAGCCACCCAAAGTCATTTATTTGAGATGAGTGGCTATATCAATCAATCAATCAATCAATCAATCAAATAAATAAATAAATAAGGCTGGGAATTCTTTGCCAGATACTTTATGCACAGCAAGAGCTTTCCACATATCCTTCTAAGTGCAGTTGGTAACTCTTACGTTGGTGTTCATCTTTTAGTGTGGGCAATCCTTCTGAATGAGATTTCAGTGGACACAATCATGACACATATAACACACAAGTTTAAATAGCAACAACAGCAATAATTTATTAAACTTCTATGCCACCCAACTCTCAATGACTGTGGGCAACTCACAACAATCAAGCAAAGAAATTATAATCAAATAAAAGAAGATAAAAGATTAAGGTAAAAGATGGCAAGCACAATGAAGCAAGGGCTCTCCCTCGCCAAATGCCTGGATGAAGAGCCAGGTCTTCACTACTCTCCTAAACAATAGCAGTATGGGTGCCATCCAGATCTTGGGGGGAACCTTGTTCCAGAGGGCAGACGCTGCTACAGAGAAGGTGCGCTTCCAGGCCCCTGAAATATGGCATTGTTTAGTTGAAGCACCCAGAGTGTGCCAACCCTGCAGGATCAAATCAGCCAGGCAGATGCTATGGGAGACAGCAGTCTCTCAAGTAACCAGGCCCTATGCCATGTAGGGCTTTATAGGTAACAACTAGTGCCTTGAATCATACCCAGAAGCAAATTGGCAACCAGTGCAGCATGCAAAGCAGAGGTGTTACATGGGCATATCAAGGCATGTCCATTACTGCTTGTGCTGCTGCATTCTGGACCAGCTGAAGCTTCCAGGTGGACTTCAAGCGCAGCTGGATGCAGTAGTCAAGCCATAAGGTGGCTAGGGCATGAGTGACTGTCTGAAGGGCTCCCTGATCTAGGAAAGGGCACAAATGATGAACCAGATGGAGTTGTACCTTCCTGATCACAGCTGACACCTGTTCTTCAAGCAGGAGGTGCAAGTCCAGAAAGATCCCCAAATTGCACACCATCCTTGAAGGAGGAAGTACTACTCCATCAAAGGTCAGAGATGGATTGTCCCCAGATCTGGGTGGCCCAAACACTTGCAAGTCTTGTTAGGATTTTGAAATGGTTCCTCCTCACCCAAACCCACACAGCCTCCAGGCACTGGAACAGAATCTTGACAGTCTCACTTGGCTGGCCTGGTATTGAAAGATATAATTGGGTATCATCAGCATAGTTATGATACTGAACCACAAACTTGTGGATGACTGCAACCAGCAGTGTCATGTAGTTGTGGAAAAGGAGGGGAGACAGAATAGAATCCCTGCACAAAGGAGCGGCCTAGGGATTGATCTCTTCCCCCCAACCAACACTGACTGAAGCCAGTGCCAGAGAAAGAAAAAGAACTACCATGAAATGGTGGCCCCAATCCCCAACCCACAGAGCCGGCTCAGGAGGATACCATTGTCAATGGTAGCGAAAGCCACTGAGAGATCAAGAAGCACAAAGATGGATGCACAATTTCCATCCCAGCTCCACCACAAGACATCAACAAGCATGACCAAGGCTGTCTCAGTATTAAATCCTAGCCTGAAACCTGACTGAAATGGGGTCTAGAAAATTTGTTTCCTCCAGGATTCTCATCAGCTGCACACAGACCACCTTTTCAACAACCTTCCCCAAAAAGAGAAGATTGGAAAATGGTTGGTAATTGTCGAAAACCATCAGGTCCAAAAACAACCTCTTGAGGACAGGGTACACCACTGGCTCTTTCAAGGCAGGAGGTACCACCCCCTCCATCAGAGAGGCTGACACTATGGACTGGAGTCAATCACAAGTCACCTCCCTGGCTGCTTTTATCACCCAGGAGGGGCCCGGATCCAGTAATCAGCTGGGTGAGCTGACAGCGCAGAGAACCTGTCCACTTCCTTGGGAGTCACTGGCTCAGATGTATCCAAGATCACACCACCAGACTGGGCCCTGGGCACCTCAGGCTGCCCTGCCCAGTCAGAGTCCAATTCGGAGCGAATCTGAGCAACTTTATCCATCAGATATCCTGAATAATCCTCACAGCAGCCCAGTAGATCTGCCCAGTTCTGAGGGCCCTCTCTACCCAATAGAAATCAAGTTGCCCTAAACAATGTTGCTGGATGGCTATCATCAGATGCAATAAGGGCAGAGAAATACTGTCATTTTGCTACCCTTATCACCACCAGGTAATCCCTAATATGGGCTCTTACCCATGTCCGGTAACTCACTTCTAGTCTTCCTCTAACAGTGCTCCAGCCATCTCTTCTCTCACTTCTTGTCTCAAAATGAAAATTCATGGCAGGAATATCAAGGCAAGGAACACGGACATCTGCAGGACTAATTTAGAACAGAAGACAACTTCAGTCCTAGACAGCAGGCATTCCCCTGGACAAGAATGTGTAATTCCTTTGTCATTTGCTTGGAGAGTTGCTGCCAAGCAGAAAAGGAGGTTAAAGCATTTATTCTTCCTTGGGGAACCAAAAAAAAAAAAAAAAGGAAGAATCATGAAAAAGGTATGAACAGCTGTCATTGTTTGGCAACATGACAGGGAATAAATAGAAAATCAAACACACATTTTCTGTGAACTGTGTTAGTATGTTTATGTCCATCAGCAAAAGTGCAGCAATGGGGATGTGAGACACAAAGAGAATATTTCCACATTTAGGTAATAATGATAAATGCTTGGAATTAGAATTCATTTTGGTATCAGTTAGGAGAACACAGACTCTTGTTTTCTTTCTGCCCTGCAACTGAAATTATTTGTGTTTCTGCTTAATTTATGATTAGAGTCTAGTTGGGCTAAATGGTGCTCACAAGATGAATGAGTGAATCTATTGTTGTAATTCAAGAATCAGGAAGATGGTACACATTTCTTCCATGTGATTTCAGTACTATTCCTTAACAGGATGTGTGTGTTTCTGGGGATAATGCATACACAGACAGTAGGTGAGCTCACGCAACAAGCTTAGCCAAGCTACTTAAAAACCTTCTGGCTGCATGGGTATAATCTGCTAAGCTTGGTTAGCTTTAAGCATGGTTAGTTGTTGTTGTTGTCCACAAGTGGGTGACCTTAGAAATGGAATAAATAAATAAATTTAGCCCAGTTGGTAAATTAATGGTTCAGGGTCTTGTGTAAATCAAAGCATAGGTTTATTCAATAACCAA
Source organism: Python bivittatus (assembly GCF_059951505.1). Taxonomy (NCBI): domain Eukaryota; kingdom Metazoa; phylum Chordata; class Lepidosauria; order Squamata; family Pythonidae; genus Python; species Python bivittatus. The sequence continues at coordinate 16,332,090 of NW_028277056.1, read as the reverse complement.
GTATATTAGGAAAAGCCACCCTGGAAATGTTTTTAATTATTTTCCTCTTATACTTAGTCCTTTTAGTGAGGAGAGAAGGGCTAATTTTATTATGATTTATTTTGGTAACTACTTATCTCTTGATGGGTGTCAGCAGGTTGCATAGACAAATTGACTTTTTATTCTAAAATCACAATTTAGATAATAATTCTCTAGAATACTGGTATGCACTATTTTTGCAGATGCAAATGGACTTTCTAAAGCTACTTTTGCCGTTGGGCATGGCAGTGATGTTATCAGAGAAGATGAAGACTGAATATTCTGCCTTGTTTTGTGATTTTTATTTTATTATTTTAAAATAGGTATGGTAAGCTTCTGTTAGATTTAACTTCTATTTATTGCTTTTTTAAAAAAAATCATGAGATTGGAATTGGGTTAGCTCATGAATATTAGCAGAGAGAAAGGGGGCTCAACAGGCTGCAAAAAATGGAGCTGTTTGGTTGGGATTTATGGATAAGGAATCAGAAGACTCAGGGCAGATTGATTTTGTATATGGTAACTGCGGCAAGACTATTCTATGCTCAGTGATGAAGGAATAATGAAATTCCCACAGTGGAGGAAAGGATTGTAAAAATGTCAGAATTTGCTGAGATGGCAAAGCTGACCTGTTTGGTCAGAGAAAAAACAACAAAAACTTTTCTGAAAGACCGGAAACCTTATATGGACTTTTTGCTGAAAGAAGAAAAAAATGATGTGGTGATTTATGGGTTTGAGTATTAAAAAAGATGTGGATTAACTGAGAGCTGAAGGGATTTGCATAACATCTAAGAGGGAGAGGGGATTATAAGATTATAACTATCTGTTGAAGAGAAGGTTGGAAGTCATTATATTTCATAACTTTAGGGGGTTTCTTTTTTTTTCTTGCACTTTTTTCTTTCTTTTCCTTCTTTATCTTTAGATTTGTCTTTTACTTTATGTAAAATTCTCAGTAAATATAAATTAAAACAAAAACAAACAATTGACCTACTTGGGTCACAGGTTATCCAGTGCTGTTTGAAAAATAACTCTTAAGCCAATGGATTCTAAATATAAGGAAATGGATTTCCACTAAAACTTGTAGTAATCCTAATTGTACTAGAACAAGTCATTCAGAAGGGGTGTCTTCCTTGGTAGATTTTTAAGCAGAGGCCATCAAAGATGTTGTAGCAGCAGATTACTTGCATTGACAGGTAGAGGTGTGACATAACCTTTGATGTCTCTTCTAGCTCTATGATCTGATTTTTAAACTGGCTACTGAGAATAAAGAAATTGACCTTTTTTGCAAAAGGCAGACTGAAGACAGATGATAGAAATATGCAAGATAATTGATTGGAAACAAACATTTCCTTGTGCTTCTCCAACAAGCCAACATTAGAGAAAATCCAAGAAAGAATACGTTACATGTGTTTCAATTAACTTTGGAAAATGATTAGAAGTATGTGAAAGAACATTTGATATGCTTTCATTCAAGGAGCTAAAGGTGTTACAGGTACCAGATCTGATCATAACCCCCAGTAAACTTGGGCTTGTAACTGTAATGGGGTCCTTTCAACTCAGGAATTCCAGGGCCATGGTCTTCCTATCACATCTCCATCTTCCAGGGACTGTTCCTCCTTCCCCCTCCTCTTCACCTTAGAACTGTCAGGCTCTCACCAATAAATGCCATCAGGCTCCATTCATTTGCTCTACACAAGCTAATTGCAGCTTCCTAAGCATTTCCCATTGTTTCCCCAAAATAGCAGTGCTCTGCCTTCAAACAGTCAGTTGGCTGACAGCTGGGTGAGTTTATCTCGCCCTGCTTAGTGTCAGGTGCGCGCTTACCACTTTCCAGTCTCTTTGGGGGAGCCTAATTATAGAACTCTTCTTCCTGCTTTCACATTTACATTGAAGCAGCTGCATCTCATTTGAACACAATACAAAAATGGCACCTGGGGTTTTTTTTTTCCCCAGGGTTAATTTAGATTTCAATCCCTTTCCACTCCTATTTCCTCCCCCCATTTTTTTCCATACACAGTCACTGAAATGAGAGTTTTCTCGTTTGCTGTGAAACAAGAAGAATGAGATCACCAGATACATCTTCCAGAGTTCATATATGGGACTAACTACTGAGAATGATGAGAAAAGTTGCTGCTTTTATTTCCAGCTTCAGGAAATAATTGCTAGAAATTAAGTGGTGGTGAGGCAGAAAAGGCAGCACTTTGTCTTGGTTGTTAGATTGTTTTGACTAAGTCAGTATTATCTTTTCTACTTACTGTATAGCATGTACACATGCCAGGAGTAAGCAATCTTTTGGGAGATAAGAGCACTGTTAACTTTTTGAGGGTATGTGTTAGGTATACTCAAAAAGTAGCTGCTTTAGTAAAAAAGAAAAGTGTCAGGAAGGAAGGAAGGAAGGAAGGAAGGAAGGAAGGAAGGAAGGAAGGAAGGAAGGAAGGAAGGAAGGAAGGAAGGAAGGAAGGAAGGAAGGAAGTCCAATTTGCTGTCTACCATCCCAAAGGGATCTTTGGGAAGCCTTTCCAGGAAATGTGTATAATGCTCAAACCTATTGCTTTGCTCTGTAGCATGCCTATTTTCCATTTATTTGTTTTTTATTTGCTTTTTTTTAAGTTAGGGGACAGAGAACCTGATGGAGAGCCACAAATTATCTGGAGCACACTGATAGAGTATATCATAAATCCTCTATCAGTACCCACTTTTGTTCTTCGTTTTGGCCTCGGAATCTTCTACCTCCTCCATCCATTAGTTGATTTGCTCATGTTGGCCAGTACTGAAAACAGAGGTTGTCAAAGAGTCTTTCTAATGCCATCAGTGGTGACTGCACTGGGGAAACCAATTCCATGAGTGTCTTGGCAGCCTTCCCAATTTGATATTTCCAGATGGATTAAGACTACAATTCTCAGAATCCTTAATGTTTAGCCATGATAGGGGAAAGGTACAGGTTCATCTCATGTGTCAGTTGTGCACATTGGGACTACAGTAGAGGCCCTACTTATGGTACCTCGTACCTTAGTCACCTTCTGGTAGATTACTGTAATGTGCTCTACATGGAGCTGTCTTTGAAGAGCATTCAGAAGCTGCAGCTGGCTCAGAATGCAGCAGCACAGACAATTTGGGGTGGTTCGTGCTATATCTACCTGACATCTCTGTGAGCTGTATTGGCTCTCATTGGGCTGCCAGGTGCACTTCAGAGCTGGTTTTCTCTGGCCATTTCTGCTCATCCCACCAGAACAGGCATAGTTGGGCTGCCCCAGGTCCTTTCCTTTAGGAAATATCATCTTATGAGACCTAGGAGTCATGTGTTCCCTGATCTGGATGGCTCCAACTCTTCTGGCCTATTATAAGTCATTAACGGCCTGGATGTTCCTTCAGGCACTGAGGCCAGGAGGTAAAATCAACTCTGCTAATGGATTTGTTGTTTGGTCTTTATGGATTAATATTGGATTTTTAGGTCCAGGTATATGTTATTTATCATTATTCTTATTTATTTAGGTTTCTATTTGTTGCATTATGTTTTGTTGATTTTAATTGTCTGTGAGCCACCCAGGGACACTGCCATGAGATGGGCAACTAAATGAATACATAAGTTTGCTTCTGGGTTAGAAGAATTCATAAGATTTTCCTATCAACTTTTCAGAACTTGCTTTTATGTAATATTTTCAGTAGGATAGTCTTGACGAATCTACATTCAGTTTTCAATAAACCCCTTGCACAGATTGTATTATTAAGTCATGACAGATACCAGCCTTTGTGTGGTAAGAAATTATAAATGTTACAACTAACAGAGCACAGAAGTTGGTCTATGGATTGCATTCCATTTACAAGTTATATCATTAAATCAGGGACAGAAAAGTCTGGGTTATTAACCATTTAGAAAGTTGGCATATTATATCTACAAATAATAAATAGGGTTTTACAAAGTTTAAACCTGGAAATTTGATTTGAAGCTGATTGTAGCAAATCTCTATATTGAATTGAAAAGTCACAACACATTCTCAAATCAAATTATAGGTTTCCCAATTGTTTCAATCCTTCAGAAGGGCTTTTGCATATTCTCAAAACCCCTTTTCTATAAAACGATTCACAAAATCAAATCCATTCAGTGCTTCAGTCTCAATTTTCCAAATTGATTAAATTGATGAATCAAATCAGATTAATGATCCAAATCAAGTCAACAATTTGAAATGTGTAGAACCTGATTTATATACCCCAGTAATGAACTATATTGCATTCAGTGAGTTCAGTTGTTTACAGTTAATCTCCTAGAGAAATAATGTGCATTTACTTCAAAGCATGTTATAATCTGTAATTGAAATTTGCATTTAGAACTTTCTAAAGCTCTGCAGTGTTGATGTGATTTTACTTAAAGAGAATTGTTTTTGCAATCTAGCACTAAACTTCATTATTTAAAATAGCTTAATTCCTTTACTTGCCACAAACAAAACTCATTAGCATAGAAAGATAATACTTTCAGAAATATACTTGCTAGGAAAAGACAGATGTTACCAGTTCCCATAGTACCTTTGAAGTAATCAGATTTGCATTTGCAGCCTAACTATATTTTAGCATTAAATATAATTAATTTTAAAATAATACACAAAATAACTATGTTTAACTGTAACATCTTCATTAACCAGATGCCATTTTATTCAACTTCACTGAGGATCTCACCAATATTCCCGCTGCAGGATCCCTGAGGAAATCATCTGGCCATATTCAGTTAGATTGAGACTAAATTGTTTGAACTTGGCTCTCATTGAAAACAATGTGATTTAACTCTTGACTAATGATTTCAATGAACCTCAGTACAGCTAATTTAATTCTAGCTCCAACTTAAAGTAAAATAATATTATTTATGAGGAATATTAGGACTCGAAACTCCTAATAAAGTCAAATCAAATTAATTAGAACTATTGATGATATCCAGTTGGAAAATAATTCCAAAGTATTTATTATTCCAGAAACAGTATTTATTCTAGACTTACAGTTGGACATTGAAAGGAATTCTACCACTGACAGTGATTGTGGCAATTCTGCTTCCAGCTGATCCATAGCAGGAGTCACAGATGTCAAGTCCAGCTAGCGTATGTCTTGTTAGGGAAAAATCCACAGTAGAGGATGATTCTTCACCTTCTGACTGTGATTATGTTTTGAATTGAGTTTTGAATTGTGATTTTAATACACAATTAAAATGTGTATGTTTTGATTGTGATTGTATGTTAGTTGTTTTTATTTATATTTTTTATTGTTCTGGTTCTTAATTGTTGTGAGCTGCTATACAAATTGAATATATATATATATATACATACATACATACATACATACATACATACATTTGGATTAACTTTCTAAAGATACAGTGTCATAACTCTAACATTGCAAGACCCTCTACAGAGAAACATCTTTCTGTCCTGTGCTTTCTGAACTGACCGTAACAATTCCCTAAATATCTGGTTAATTTTTCTGGGAATTTTGACAACCAAATCAGAAATCTGCACCAAAAGGCAGATAAATGGAGTAGATTTAATGTTGTCTACTCATCTATATTTATTATGCAGACCTTTCCATGCTCGTTTAAAACTATGCCTTGCAAAGGTAAATAAGAATTTGTAAAAAATGTGTCTGGTGTTAAGGGTTTGCAATCACCTTTACATGAAAATAGAAGCAACATGACTAAGTCCCACCTTGTTTTCATAATGAGAGTGAATGGCAATTCAAATGAATAAAATGCTATTTCATTCATTTGTTTGTATGTTCATTTCCATTCTGGTATTAACAGAAAGCTTGATATGTAATATTTATGGAAAATAAACATCTGTGGTGTAGGTGTTTTCCATTCAAACTGTGTGAATTTTATTTTTTATATTCTTTCACTGCTTTCTCAAATTAATTTCATGCAACTGAAATAAATAAAAACAAAACTAAATCAAACAAAAATGAAACGAATTATACTTTTAAAGTGTAAACAGGTGAAGAAGTTAAACTCTCCATCCTAGTACTTCCCTTTTAGAATCACAGCATTTTTTATAGTGTAATCCAAAGTGTGATTATCCAAAACTAAGAAAACAAGAGTAAATATGAGTGCAAATTAAATTACCCTATTGAAGCAGATTGATGAATTAAAAAAAAACAAACAGCAAACTCAATCAAGTTTTTTCAAAGCATTCTATAGTCTTTCAAAGTGCCTTGCATATTTTATGCCATTTATACTGCTTCTGAGTTTGTGACGGACAATGTATGACACTACAACTTCACTTCTGCATATGGAGAATGCTGGGCTGATGGTGGTGGTTGAGTGATATGTTAGGCTTTCTAACACTGAGATGGACAGCCAGCCTCATTAAACTCTACCTGTTAGAACTCTTTTGCTCTGGGCTGCATAAATCCAGAAGATTTCTAAATCTTGAGTCTCCAGTTCAAATCGAATCAGGGCTGATTTTCTCTGGACTAATACATTTGTGTTGTACCAAACACCTGTGTTTATCTCACATTATAATAGGATAATATTCAAGATTTTGCAATACAGACTTCAACAATATATGAAGGAAGAATTGCCAGGTACACAAATTGGATTCAGAAGGCAAGGGCACCTAAGTCTATGTTGTTAACATTTGATGGATGGTAGAAAGGCAAGGGAGTTCAGACATATGTCTATTTGTGCTTTATGGTTTAACATAGCTTTTGACTATGTAGAACAAATTATAGATAGCCCTTCAAAACCTAGTTGTGTCAAGTCACTTCATCTGCCTATTGAAAAATTTGTATGATGACCTCAAGGCAACAGTTAGAATGGAATATGGAGCAACTAATTGTTTCAAGATTGGGAAAGAATCACACCAAGGTTGTATATTATAACCCTCTTACTTGATTTAATAGTATTTATAACTTTGGACAGCACACAACATCAATTTCCAAGTTTTTATCATATGAAATGCTGGATGAGAAGAAATAGAAACTGAAATTAAAATCAACAACTTTTGATATTCTGGGAGATACAGCTTTGATGGCTGGAAGTGAGAATGTCTTGTTGAAGATAAAAGAAGACAATACGAAAGCCAGTCTGTTGCCCAATACTGAAAAGCAAATAAAGTAAGATAGTATCACAGGCAATGCTAACCTGATGGAAATAGACAAAGGACAAAATAGTAACCTTGATTTTCCTGGGTATGATAATTCACAGGGAGGATGACTGTAGCCAAAAATAGAAAGATGTTTACTATCTGGAAGAAAGCTTATGACAGATCTTGACAAGATAGTATTGTCAAAACTATGGTTTTCCCAGTTGCAACATATAACTGAAAGCTGGATCATCAAAAAAGTTGAACGAAAGAAAAAATAATGCCTTTGAATTGTGATACTGGACCACAAGAAGAAGAAATTATTTAATACTAGATAAAAATCAGACTGCTTGCTGGAAGTAGTAATATGAAACTAAAAATCTGGCAAGGTGAGCATGTTCTGGGTTCCACTGGTGAAGCAATGTTGCCTGATTGACCCCAGGAAGCATGCATTCTTTGTCATGGTTTCTGTCTTATGGAACAGCCTCTCCCATGAAATACAGATGGCCCTGATTCTACTGACCCTTTGGAAGGCTATGAAGACCTGGCTCTTTGCCCAGGCACTAGGCTGGGATGTTGATGGAACTCTTGATAAGTTGGTAATGTAATTTTCAAGAGAGGAAAACTGACCCAGTTTCTTTTGAATTGGATTAATATAGTTTGGTTAAGGGTTTTGTTTTGTTTTTGCTACTCAGGGTTCCTTGGGTAGATGGGAAAAAGAAGAAAAAGAAAGGAAGGAGGGAAGGAAGGAAGGAAGGAAGGAAGGAAGGAAGGAAGGAAGGAAGGAAGGAAGGAAGGAAGGAAGGAAGAATACTTAAATGTTTTAGACACATAATGCAAAGGCAAAAGTCATGGAAAAATCCTATTACTTGGAAAAATCAAAGGCAATTGAGAAAGAGGCCAGCAGAAGACAAGGTGGCTAGATATTACCACCAATTACACAAGCAGGACTTATAAGAATTTAAAGAAGCAGTTATTTACTGACAATCCTGGGTTGTCTATCACATCAGAAACAACTGACAAATCAGAAGCAACTGAATAACAAACAAAGCAGTGAAAATGTCCACTAATGTGCATAGGCTTGCTATGTGTGCTGAGAAGAAAATCCTATTGTGCTAAATGGAGCTTACTATCCAGTAAGTGTGTTTAAAATTACAACCTTAGTTAAATCAATGATTGGAATGGAACAATTTTGTGTTCTTTATCTGAGATCCAGCTTACAAACCCAAAGGTACAGTATTCTGATATACTTTGATACCTCTTCCCCAATTTCTGGGGATGATTTACAGATTAGCCATCAAATTTCCAAGTGTTTATGGTAACTGATTAGTTTTAAAATAGGATGTTACTCATCTCCATATCAAAGAAATAAGTTAAAGTAGCAGGTGGCTAATTTGCTCTCTAACCAGGGGAAGGACCCTTACTCATTATAAGAGTAGAATGCACAAACGCATATTTATATGTTTCAAATATTATTTTAAGAATTGAAAAGCCACCCACAAAACATGGCTCAGGAACATGGGGACCTCTAAATGCTGCCTTGGCTTGTCTAAAATCACCCAGGTTGGCACAAAGTTTGGCATATATTAAAACAAAAATACCTGGCATGATCAATTCCAAGGTTGCATATTGCAATTATTCCACATGCCATTCATCTTCCTGCTGTTTAGGAAATGATTATCTTGCCAGACAGTATGACCAGTGGCAAGATATTAATTATGCTATCTGTTGCTAGTCCAGTATAACTGAGTTAAAACAAGCCTCCAACCTTAATTGGTTAATGACTTGTTGGCAGTCTCATACTTGAAAACCTCCCACGTGCTGCTTTTTAGCTGAAGATCACAAATATTTCTTTTTCTTTGGTCGGTAATTAATGTATTTATTGATCTCTAATTGCCCAGCAATTTGTACCTATGTTTCATTAACTCTTGGAGAATTTGTATTCACTTTCTACCATGGGACATCTTTTCCAGCTTTCAGCCATTAGTGTAAAAAGATTGAGCTCAAATAAATGACCATTTCAGAGTCAGCATGTGCTTAGTGCTGCATACAGAAGAAGGACCCAGACTTCCCAAATTCCTCCTCCTCTTCCTTTTTCTTCCAAACAGGAGCTCTTAGCAAATGGAGATGAAGCCTATGCTAAGAGCAGAACTAAGTCTCTCTGGACTGAAAGACTAAAAAATCTCTAGGTAGCCAACAGGAGTTAGGAGGAAGTGTTTCTAATGGAAGGTTGCAATCTATGGGAGTGAGTAAGTTATTCTGGAGATGCTATCTGGAGAAGCAAGCTGTGGGAATTTCTCCTCTCTGAATAAAGTGAAATTTGTAGGCAAGGATTTGTAAACAGATTCCTTTGTTTAAAGGTATGCTATTCTGCTTTATGGATTCTGATATTTTGAATATGTCTGGTAATTGTTTAAAGGATTTACCTCTGGTTTCTGTATCAGAAGTTTATAAGTTTTGTGCAAATCTCATTCTTAGATTTTTGTTCCATCTAAGTTACTTTAATCTCAGATCCCGCTCATCTCTTCAATCTCCCCATAACATTGTACAGAAGATTGATGTTTGAAGATCTTTGTATGATCTTACTGGTGCTAAATGTCTTATTCTACCAATGACTACTTCAGGCTGAAAGAAAATGGTCCTTTTCCTATTTTTATTGTTAATAGAATTGATTTTTAAATCATAAGATCTATACTTTGTATCTCCTCAAAAAGAGATAACTCTGTTGATCTCTGGCCATGTGTTTCAAAGCTACCAGGGTCAGCATTTGGTCCTATAGAGTTCTATTTTCCTCCTCCTCCTCCTCTTATTATTAATTTATTTATTTTCAGTTTACTAGTACATTGCTCAGGCTGTGAGACCCACATCTGTTTCACAAGCTGGTGTTAAGGAGCAGGAGCTAGGCTAAGGTATTTCCTTCCTCGAGGAAGGTCAGCAGGGGCTGCAAGAAATAATCCATAACCCATACATCTGGTGCACCCAGGAGGTAGGGCTGAAGGGCATGATCAGGATACTTGAGTCCCCTTCTCCATCCTTTCATTAAAGATCCCAACACATTCGGTGCACCACACCGAGGAAAGCTGAACCAGATGAACAACAGTTTTAAATGAAAGCAGCTTCCTGCATTCCTTCTTATGTTCCATGTATTAATTTGCGTTGTGATGTTTATTTTATTAGCTTGTTAAATAATTAAAATGTGCTGTAATTGGGAATACATCATCTGCATGAATGTGGCTTAAGGTTTAGATTGTTTTACATTAGTACTGCTGCACTAGGTGTTGAAGGCTTTGGATTAATGGTACCTAGGGGTACCAACCTGTCACAGGCATCTGCTTTGGTATCCATCATAGAACATCCTCTAATAATGAATCTTAGCCTCCAATAAGCCCATGTATTCTGAACCAATAAAAATGATGTGTTTCAAGTTTCTTGGGTAGTTGCAATTTTGTATGTAGTTTGGAAATGGACCTTCCTGCCCAATGGGGGGGAAAATAATTAGCTGGGTGGCTAGAAAGTATACTACAGAGTTATGTGGGGAACATCCATTTCTTTTAGTAAATTGATGTGTTATGACTGATCCTCTTCACTAAGGGGGCCATTAACAGCATCTGCAGGAGAGTGGGGAACAAGGGGGTAGACTCAGTAAAGCAACGTTGTGGCATTGTGATGCAAACTCTGCCCCTTTTTATGTGTGTCACAATGTTGTGAGCATGTCCAGAAGAGGCAGAGCTTGAGATAGAAATTGCAATGGTTTCATTGTTCAAAGTAGCAGGAACACTACTGGGAGCCATTTGATGTATGTGCTTCTTTTCTGTGGAGGCTGTTTTATGAGAGTGCGTATACCTTTTCTCAAAACTACTATAACCGTTGGCCTAAAAAGCTTGCCTCCCCAACCTGGAGAGTTGTATTATCCTGGAAAAAGGAGTAGAAGCATGTTCACCCCAGCTGACCCAGGATAATCAGCTAATTTGCATTTCTTAAAGTGACAGACATTCTTTTGGAGACCTATGGTGAGAGAGGAGTCCCAGCATTCTTGAATGTTGAGAATTTATTTGGAGCTTTGATACTCTCCCAAAGCCTTGCTTCCAAGGCCAATATTAACTCCCAGTTCTGTCCTCCCCATAATATTTAGTAATAAACAAAATCATATTATACACAATATCCACATGATGAGTTGTTTGCCGTGAGGAAGGAAAGGAAGTCCATGATTACAGAATGGGAACTGACAAATAGATGTGATTTTGGAAGGCAACTCTGTGATCTGTGTCACCTATAATTTTACCCTTAATCAGGAGACAAAAATGTCCAAAAATTAAAACCAGTGCTTAGTCTTTTCTTTTCTTTTTTCACCAATGGGCTGTTCAAAACTGTCAGGCTTGGATCTTGCTTCCTGCTGAGTTAAATGAAAACATTTGACTATATCCATGCTGCTTTGTATCTTGCTAAAGCTGAAATGCAGCAAGAAGCAACTCATTGGAAAAATATTCTTGTAACTATAATTCTTTACAAGGACCTCTTGAAGTAGCAGACAGACATTAACATTGCTCCAAAGGTAACCTAACAATCAGCTTGAAAAGAAACATACCAAGAGAATGCAGGGTGGAAGTTGTTCCAATTGTTTATCAATAACAATTGGAAGCATTCTTGAGTGCCTACTTGGTAAAAATTAGTAATATGATAAAGCTTCAAAAATTATGTTCCTGTAAATCATGCCCTGCCAAAGAATTTTAAGGCACTTTACTTAATTTTATTATGATGGACAATCTCACCAAGTCTAATGATAGGTAACAGATAAGCAGATAGATAGACTCAGCATGTCCATCACACTGTTCCCTTGGGGAGGGGGGCAACATTTTGCAAAGTACAGAAAAAGAGAAAGAAGAAAAGAAATTAAAGGCAAACACCTTTCACTATACCTGTCTATATCTTTGCAAGGCATATCCATATGCCATATCCAGATATCATTTGATATATGGTATGTGATTGTCTTTTGTTTTTTAATCTTCTCACCACTTTCTTTTCTAGGACCAATTGCATCCATGTACAACCTTACTGGTTTCCCCCTTCCTCTTGACTCATTCACTCTTCTTTCATAGATAGGCAGATAAAGAGATAGAGGTTCCACCTTCATTCTTCTATATCACTTGTCATATAGTGCACTTTCATACTGCTCACTCTTGTGAATCCTGATCTGAATGAACAATCAATATTTCTTGTTTTACTGCCCACATTTCTCAAATAATTAGTTTTTCTTCATTTGGCTTATTTTAATGTTTCTTCTGACAAACCTGATTCTTACTTCCATATAACAAAGTGGGAAAAACATCATACACAACCATTTGTACTATTTTGACAAATGTTCATCTCTCATAATAGATTATTCATGACCTTTCTATCACTATTTCCATGTCTTAAAATTGTTTCATCCATCTTAACTAATCATTCTACCATGGTACACAAGTTCTTCTATTTGCTCTCATTTCTTGCCATTTATGGATAACTTGCAATTGTTCACTCCATTTTTCCATGTCAGACATACCTACCTTGGTCTTCAACACATTATTTTGCAGATCTGAATTTCCTGTTGCATTAGACAATCTAACACTGATTGTAAATCACTTAGATTTTCAGCCAGCAATACAACATTGTAAGAGTATAAAAGTATGCATACTTTCAACTTCCGGTGGAGGATATAATAGTGGAAGGTCCCTCCGGCTGAAACTCCTCTGAAGCTGGAGCATTAAACATGGTTAATTCGGTGTCTCAGGAATTTTTTCTGAGACATGAAGTATTCTCTGGGCAAGGGGAAGCTATTGAATCACGTCACGTGTTTTCTGGACAGCTATAGCTTATTGATCAAACACAGGTCATGAACGAACAGTGAACAATCAACTGGGAAGCAGGCGGATCAGCTTGTCGGCACCGCGTTTAAAGCCTCTTAAAGTAACATTATTTCTGACCACCCCACCTCTAACATCATTTTTGTTGTTATTTAAATAATTTAAAGAGGCTATCTCCACTACAGAAATATTTCTTCTCTTGGTTGGACTTTCATTATTTTCTGGGACTTTTAAAGTGCATTGTACTGGATTTGAAGGATTGAAATAAGAGCATGCAATCTGGAAGTTTTCATGTTTTTAAAGAAGTTTTTTATGCTTTCAGAAGACTCCTTTTATCTATATTTTACTTTTGCTTTTAAAAAGGAAGAATTTTATATGTTTTTTTTTCCTTTCTTTTTTTCTTCTTTTTGTGGAATTGAGAGAGATTTACTCTTAAATGCTGTGGGAAAGTTTTGGTTTGACGATTTTCACAAGTTATGATTGGCTGCAGATTCAACCCTCTTTTGTTTTGTTGCTAGTGTGTGAGAAAGCAAAATCTGCCGATTTCTCTAAGCTGGGATTGGCTGCTGATTTGGCCCCCCCTCATCTTGCTGTTTGTTGTGGCTATCTAGTTATGTTTGTATTTGGGAATTATCACTTCTGGCCACAAGAGGGAGCAAAAATATTAAATTGGACACTATCAAAAGGAAGAAACAGCTTTCCTTTTTTCCTTTCTTTAATTTTTAACTAAGGGTAGAAAGAAGAAGAAACAGAAATAATAGCCTCCAAAAAGCATATAAGGCATGGATTTGGTGAACTTGACTGGATGAAAGGCATGTTTGAAGAATATACTGCTGATCTTGATAAAAAGCTTGACCTAAAACTGGACAAAATTGAAAAGGAATTGGAAGAAGGAAATTAAAAAGTTAATGACATAGTTAACTTGTTGGAAAGTGAGAGGGACAAAGAGTTGGATAAAGTTGGAATTGAGAGAGAAAGTTTGTCTAAGGTCCAGGGAAATTTTTGAGATTAAAGGATAAAATTTAATAAATATGATGGATGAAATAGAGAAAATTCTTTGTATAAATTCTAAGTATGCAACTGTATATGTTAAATCAAGTGATGTGTTGGTCTTTCAGGTACACTTTGATTTTAAATTTAATACTGAAAACGTGGATATAACTAGGCCTGAAGAAATATCAGTAAGGATTTCAAGGAAGGGAAAGGATTATGCTGTTTTGATAGCTACTTTGAAAAAGAATAAAATCTTCTTTTGTTGGGAAAAAATAGAAGGGATAGGGTGAATTAAATTTTAAAATAAAAGAATAGTTAGAGTTAGAAGGCTTTATATCTTATTGATCTACTTATATGCAACTGTTTAAATGTTTTTGTATAAATGATGCATATGTTATTGTTAAAATGTATAAGATATTGTTATAGATGAATCTGGAAGAAGAACAAGCCAAGAAAGATGGAAGGTCCCACAAATACCTACAGCAGAAGAATGGATTATCTAATGGACTTGGCTTAAATGGCAAAATTAATAGTATTAATTTTGAGATAATATTGTTTTTTAAATTTGTCTCCTTATGACAACCCTTCTTAGATTACATGCTTATTGGGGGGGGGGAATAAAAGTGTTGATTGTGGGTTTTAATAATTAGGTGGTTTGTGTTGACAGAAATAATGTGAATTTGGATTAAGTAGTGGTAAGAGATTATTTTTTAAAAAAAAATTGTATTTATATCTGTATGGGAGATAGTTGGAAGTCACTTTCCATTCTATCTATCTTCACTATTTTAATTTTTGTCTTTTTTCTTTTAGTTCTATTTTCTATCTTTACTGTATTCTCTTTTTTGTTTTTAATTGTATCCTTAATATAATAAAGTTCTTATAAAAAAAAGTATGCATACTTTCATATCCTAAACACTCTTCTAAAATCACCACAATTATCTCTTATACACTTATTCATAAATATACAATAATAAATGTATTAAATAACCAAGGGGGTTTCACACATCCTTGTTTTGCTTAATTTTGAGTAAAACTCATCCTGTTCAATTTTGAGTCATTTGCTAAGTATTCAATTTTTCCTTCACATGCTTAAATTCTGTTAAATTAAAGCATGTGAAGGAAAATATTCCTCTCCTATTACTGTACATTAAATAGCCAATCATCACCTTCATATTTATCCAAAACATTCTACCTTTCTGGACTATTTACTTTATTATATGCTTTCTCTAAATCAATAAAGGTACAATAAATGTTCTTTGTTACATTCATATGTATCTTAGTGACCTGGTGAAGAGCAAAAATGTGGTCTGCATGTTAGCTGTCCAGCATAAAACCACATTTTACTTCCAAAAAATTGCTTTTTGTCAACTCTCTTATTCTTTCCATCAATATTATGCCAAACACTTTCCCAGGCATAATTTAAAAACTATCACCCTGTATTTTTGCTTTCACTCTATTTTTTCTCTCTCTATAAAGGAACAATAATGGATGTTTTCCAATTGTCAGGCTTGGATGCAATCTTCACACATCTATCATCTAAATAATTTATATTGCTGTTGCTATATTTTGTTTTTAATCCTATTACTGTTTGTAAATTGCTCAGTCATTCATGATTAGAGCAGCATATAAGCCAAACAAACAGATGTAAGCCACATCTATATTTCAGTGTTTCCCCAGTTACACCATCTATACCTTACTATTTTTCAATATTCTCACTTCTTTTCATTGATTTTTTCCCCCTGGATGTGAACATTTATAGCATTTGTTTCAACATATTGCTATCATTATCACAGAAATTTCTAAAATGCTCCTTCATACATTCCAAATTATTTCATCACTTTTATTCTTAATACCCTTTACACTGCTGATAGCTCCTTGTTTAGCCCTTTTCATGCACTTCCTATCTATCTATATCATCTCTATCATCTATTATCTATCATCTAATTATCTATCTATCTATCTGTCTTTCTTTCTTTCTTTCTTTCTTTCTTTCTTTCTTTCTTTCTTTCTTTCTTTCTTTCTTTTCTTTCTTTCTTTCTTTTAGTTAAAACTAGTCTGCAACTTCTCTGTCTCCGTCAATCTTGCTGTCTTTGATTAATACCTATTTTTTCAATATACACCTATTATTCAATAGAATTCTCTTATCCTCACTTTTGCAAGCAACCTTTCTCTTAAGTGCATTTTCCTCACCTATAACCTCTTTCACTTCAACATTTTCTAAGTGTTCTTCTTCACGCTTCCCATTAGTATAACTCCACTCACTTCTCTGAATCTTTGTGACATAATTCTTTCCACTCTCTTCCAAGCAGCTTCCACCTCCTCTTCCTGCATACTCACCTGTCATATAGTCTGTTGTGAGATTAATCTAACTCCTAATAGTTTTTTCATAGAAGACTTATAGTATCTCTTTCTGCAGGCTTGCTTTCTCTCTAATCCCTTTCCCTTCTTTTCTTCCATGCACATTTTCTTTGACACTACCAAGAAATGCTTCCACATTTATATGCTCTCATATCCATTGTATCCTTCACTAATTATCTCAATCTGTCATTATAAATACTCCAGTCAAGCATGCGTTTACCTTCCTTCTTTTGTGTGTGTACATTTGAATAGATTTATGCTTAACAATGAAGTCAAAGCAAACAGACCTTTTTCTAAGCAGATACTCTCCAAGAAGTTCCCATTCTCATTCACTCTTGAGTTTCTGAATGGCCTAACCACTTTCTGTACCTGTCAACTCATTCCCAGCCATTCATTTATGTCATCTAATAGAATAATGTTATCCTCTGGATCACATTCGTACACCTTTTCCTCCCAAAATTAATCCCTGGTTCTTTCATTATCTCCATCCACTGAATTAAAACATGCCACTAGCACCAAACCATTGATTCCTATTTTCATACACACTCACAACAACCAAGAACACCCAGTTTGTACTGTTTAGTGTATTTTAGCTGTTTCATTTATAATTAAGCCTACACTTTCACTTTCCTGCATGCATTCATCAATAGCGTTCCACTGGATCAGACTGACTTCATTCAGATTTATTCATACATTCCTCCCCTTTCTTTCATTCTCAGAGACATACATACATATATATCAGTTTTTCTTTCTTTCACTAATTCCTGATCTTTATCATTTATTTCTTGTACATTCCACATTGCAATCTTCCATATACCACCACCAGAAAACTCTAAGCATTTTCATGCTATTCTATGAAAGTAACATATTTCACTCATCTTGGTCTGTGACTGGGCAGAACAGGCTGAGGTGCCTGGGGTACAGTCTGGTGGTGTGATCTGGGATGAGCGTGAGCTGGTGATTCCTGGAAGTGGACAGGCTCGGCCACCTGCTTACTGGATCCAAGTTCCTCATGGGTTGTAAAAGTGGCCAGGGAGGTGACTCATGGTTGGGTACATGCAGTAGTGTTGGCCTCCTTGACAGAGGAGGTGGTGCCTCCAGCCTTGAAAGAGGAGGTGGTGCAGCCCCTCAAGAGGCACTCCTAGGACCCAGTCCTCTTCAATTACTATCAACCTTTTTGGGGAAGATTGTTGAGAAGGTGGCCAGTCTGCAGCTGATGAGAACCCTGGAGGAAATAGATTCTCTACACCCATTTCAATCAGGTTTCAGGCCAGGATTTAGTACTGAGACAGCTTTAGTCACACTTTTTGATGCCCTGTGGTAAAGCTGGGGTGGTGGTGGTGCATCCTTCCTTGTACTCCTTGATTGGTGGCTTTCAGTACCATTGACCACAGTATCCTTCTGAGCCAGCTCCATGGGCTGGGGATTGGGGCACCATTTTTCCAATTTCTCTTCCTTTCTTGGGGGCTGGTTCCAGCCGGTGTTGGTTGGTGGGGAGATCATCCCTTAGGCCCCTCCCTTGTGGGGTGCCAGAGGTTTCTATTCTCTCTCCCCTCCTTTTCAAACCACTCCTTTTGAAACTGCTGGGTGAGGGCATCCACTGGGTTGGGGTTCAATATCATCAATATGCTGATTATACCCAGTTATATCTTTCAACTCCAGGCCAAGTGAGGCTGTTGAGATTCTGTCCTGTCCTCCACAGGACAGAACCTCAAGCCCGCACATGCCTGGAGGCTGTGTGGGCTTGGATGGGGAGGCACCATCTCCAACTCAATCCTACCAAGACCGGATGGCTGTGAGTGTTTGGACCACCAAGATCTGAAGATATTCCAACTTGACCTTAGATGTAGTTGCACTTCCCCATTCAAGAATGGTGTGCATTTTGGGGTTTTTCCTGGATTCACAGCTCCTGCTCAATGAGCAGGTGGCAGCTGTAGCCAGGAAGGCTTTTGTCCAGCTTCATCTGGTATACCAGTTGTACCCTTTCTTAGATCAGGGGGCCCTTCAGACAGTCATTCATGTCCTGGCCACCTCACAGCTTGGGACTGCCCTTGAAGACCACCTGGAAGCTTCAGCTGATCCAGAATGCAGCAGCACAGGCAGTGATTGGCATGCCTCAGTATGCCTGTGTAACACCTCTGCTTCACAAGCAGTTTGCTTCCAGGTGCGATTCAAGGTGCTGGTCATTATCTATAAAGCCCTTACATGGCATAGGGCCTGGTTACTTGAGGGACTGCATGCCTCCCATAGTATCTGTTTGATCTGGCAAGGTTGGTCCACTCTGACTCCATTGATTTACAATCTCCCCTATCAGAGGCCTGGAAGTGTACCTTCTCTGTAGTAGTGCCTACCCTCTGGAATGAGGTTTCCCTCAAGATTCAAATGGCTCTCACCCTGCTGGTGTTTCAGTGGGTGACCTTTGGAGAGGATGACTGATGCTTTTTTCTTCATTTCTGTTCCCTTCTAGAACATCATTGTTCCATCATTCTTCTTGCCATTGTTGTTCTTTTGTCTTGTGCTGTTTTTCTAGGTTTTTTATATTGTTTTTTGCTTTTCAATGTTTTAGCAACTGTAAACTACCCAGAGTTGCTGGGAGTTGTGTGGCATAAAATTTAATAAATCATTTTTATTGTTATCTCTAATCTAGAGACTACCTTGCAAGCCAACATACCATTGCCTGCATTGTACTGGCTAGGAGATTATAGATTATTTTTTTCTAGGACCTTCTGCGAAGCTCCCAACCCTCTTTTCTCTTACTCACCTAGCCCCCTTTTGTTTAGGCAATTCCCTGGATTCATGAAGCTGTGCAATTGGGTAGAAAATAGAGATATGCTCGCTAATGTTGCCTTTGGTTTGTTTCTCTGTCTTATAAACTCTTATAAAAGAAAAAGAAAAAAGCTTGCTTGAGGGAATGGAATCTCAAATGTCTGTGAAGAAAACTTTATTAATTAGCCCCATATATTTCAGGGCACTATGAGAAACAAACATAAAGACAAAACATAATGTAAACTGCAATGCTTTTTATACAATGGACAGGTCAAGACACACAGAGGAGAAATCTACTTATTTTGGAAGTGTATAACAAAGGGGGCAGGCCAGACAGACCAACATCATAGGGTTGAAGATGCAGAGGCTTCCTGTAGGTCAGTGTTGTCCAAACTTGGCCACTTTAAGATGAGTGGACTTCAACTCCCAGAAATCCCCAGCCACCATGGCTGGCTGGGGAATTTTGGGAGTTGAAGTCCACTCATCTTAAAGTGGCCAAGTTTGGACAACACTGACCTAGGTGGTTACACAAGTATATTCCAAATAACTGAGGCTTACACAGGGAAGGCTGAACCCTGAGTTACCATGGAATCTGAGACAAGTTAAGGTAGGCAAAGACAATAATTAACACTTTGCATCTTATCCAGAAATACATTAGGAACCAGTGCCATGACTTCAGTGTCTCTGAGTTCTTCTGGAGACCAGCCTGGTTACTGAGTTCCATATAACTGAAATATCCAGCGCAGACACAAAGGAAGCTCTCATGAAGAACATATTGTAGTTAAGCCTGGAAATTACATTGTAGACTCCACCATTTTTAGCCATTGTCTTCCAAGAAAGATGTAACTGATGTATCAGGTGAAGCTGAAAGAAGATACTCCCAACTTTTGCCTCACTTTGGAGAACCAGAAAAAGATCCAGATCCAGAAGCACTCCAAATCTGCATACCTGCTTCTTGTGAGTAAGTGTAACCCTGTTCCAAACAGGGAGATCTTCAACCCTAAAATTATTACCACACTTTCATGCACAGTTTTGTTTGCCTGTTCACCTTGCCCATCTTTGGGTATCCACATATACAGTGAGAAATTCACCTTTAATTCCTCTTCTGACTTCTTCTGTCAACATTAAAAATCGAATGTAAGAGATGGCCAAATATAATCTGGAGATGTTTTCAGAATGCACTAGACCACATTTCACATGTCATTTGTGGAATGGACCTCAATATATCCCATCTCTATTTCAAAAACAGTCTTAATCTAATAAAATATTCCATTTGGTGAATGTTGCCTCTATCAAATTATCAAATGTATCTTTTTGCTTTCACTAAGAGGTTTGATATATCAGTGGACAAAATACTCATGATTCAGAATGTGATACACATTTCTTATAGCAAGATGAAGGAGAAATGTTAGTTGGGAAGATTAACACAACAACCATAGTGTGGTTATAAAGAACAAAGATTGTCACCTGTATTGCAAAATACTTTAAGAGTAGAAAAGTGATCTGATTGACCAATTCACTTGATTACATTTCCTTTTTTCTTATGTATGACGGCAGACAAAGGAGTCTGAATAAAAAATCCAAATGGTTAATCCCAGTATGGATTTTAGTCTATCCCAAAATGCAATACCACTGAATTGATTTTCACCCTTACTCCCTGCAGTATCACATTCAGCTTTCCTCAACCTGACAACCTGACAACCTCCAGATTCATTGGAACTACAACTCATAACTGACTGAGATTTTTGGAAGCTGTAGTCCCAATACATCTAGAAGGTGCCAGTTTGAGGAAGACTCATCTAATACGATATGATTTATTTTTTAGTGTTTTTGTGAACTGATTATTGTGATTTGTAAACCATGTTTGGATGTCTAATGGGTTCCATGAACTTATAGAATTGTAGTGTAAGCCAAAACACATGCTTAAATAATCCATAGTTTAATGTGAATTATTAACTAGGCCTATATGTGTTGTCTTACCTTGACTGGTAACTAATGATGTGGGAGCAGATAGAAAATAGAGGTAAATTGGACCATATGTTTTGATGGAAAGAAGGAAAATAACAAAGGGGTACAATTTTATCCCCTTTGTGTTATCAAGTTTAGATCTTTCTGTGCTCCTTTCCCCAGATGTCTGGGATTTCAAGTATAGCCCCAAGAGAGTTATCTCAATGTCTGTGAACTATATTATCATTTTGTTTTATTTTATATCCAGCTTTACTGGAAATATCCATGCAGATGTTCTCTGCAGCCTTGGGGATGAGCAATCTAAGTTCTGCACAAATGGTTCTTGTGCAAAAAAGAACATAAAGTTTGCATCATCTGTTTTTCATTTTGATGAAGCAAGTCTATGTGGAAAGCTCTGTGACTTCAAGAGCTTTCCTCTTTCTCTCCCTCTTTCATTATATCTTTTTCACTCTAAGTAAAGGTAATCCAAGTTCAGAAACATATTTAAATCTCCTCAGGATAAAGATTATACAAGATATATGAATGCTAAATATATGTAACTTTCCCAAAGGCAAAGAACTATTATTATTTATTATGATGTTATGTTATTTAGAGAAATAGTCATTTTCCTTCAAGGAGTTTCATATCTTACAAATCCAGCATGGAATAATTTATTTTATTATGAACCAAGCCCAGAGACCTGTTTTTCCTCTTCTTTATTTTTCCTTGTATTTTGTTTTAAAGCCTTCTACTTCTCCTTCTTCTCCTTCTCCTTCTCCTTCTCTGGAATGTGCTGCTTGAACAGACCAAACAACAAGAACATTTTAATTCACATTTGATCTAAAAATGCAGTTTTAAGACCAAAGCAGCATCGCTAAGCTCAGCCTTGATTTATTTTGTAGCAAAAATGGGGAATAACCATAGCTCAATGGTAGAACACATGCTGTGCATGTAGAAAAAACAAGAGTCATTCTCCATCATCCACCTGCAGAAAGTTCAAAGAGTAAAGAACGAGAAAGACTTTTTCACTGAGATTCTCAATAGGTTCAATCAATTACTGTAGACAACACTGTGCAAGTTTAGCAAATTACTGCCTATATTAATTTTCTTCACTGGATGTAAATAGTCTGAGAATCCAAAAAAAAAAAAAAAAACATTGAAGCTCAATAATGGTATATCATTATCTTTATGAAGCATTTAGTGGAATGTGTGAGAGTTCAAATTACAGATAAAGGTCTGCAGAGTGACAGGCCTTCATGTGGTTAGATTCTATCCAATCTAATTTTTAAGTGCTATTTTGGAAACCTTTGAAGAATCTGCATACTTGCTTTTTTGGCAACTTTTCTTAACATAAAAGCTTGTACATTCCTTTTTGAATGCAGCTTTATCTCAGCATGCTTCTGTTAGCACAGCTATCCTTAATCCATCCTTTAATGGCCAGAGATGCCCCAATATCTGTTTATTTTGTAGGGCATGTTTATTAAATACATATCTCTTTATGCAAATATTTGAATGGAGGATAACAGAGACAAGCAAACTGGTCAGAATGGATAGAACCCATGTGGATGAATTGTAGTATTTGGCTTACCTATCAATCTGTGATGGATTTTGTTTATATTACTAGTTACATGATAGATATTAAGATACATGCAACCATGTTCACTTAAATAGTTTTCTTTTCTTTCTTTTTTTTTTTGCATAATAAGGGAGAATGTATGAAATTGTTTCAGTTTAAAAGTTCCAAATGTGTGACGTACACTAAGTAAGTGATTATGAAATACAGGGTCCTTTTCTTTTCTTGGCATGCAGTGTTATTCTGCTCTTTGCTGCTATGAAATCCCTATACAGCCATGACGGTAAAGGGTGCAATATGAGTGCTATTTTTATTTGATTGTTTTACTTTTCAGAATAGACCTATGCATCATTCTGATAACTTTTATAGTTGGAGAGGGATATTAACTTCCAAACCTCTCTCTTATAAATGTTTTTTAAAGATTCAGTAATCGTTCATAGTAATGGAGTTTTTAATGGGCATGTAAAATTTGGCATGATTTGAACAGAGAAAATTTAAACTTTTGCAAACAAATACTGCTCATTTGATTACATGGAGATTGACTGGAACTATTAAAAAAGTTGTGTGCCTTCCAGTGTCCTTATCAGCATAGACTAATTCTTGAACAGCTATTGAAAAAACAGTCTGTCCTTTAGAATGGAGCCAGAGATGAAACAGACAATGTCCCATGGAAAAAGATTTTTAGTTGATTTCTCTCCAGTCATTCATGTTCTGAAAGAGCTCATTCCATACATACAGGGGGAAAGGAGTCCGCACCTTGATTTAGAGCAGTGTTTCACAAAGTATGGTGCAAGGACCCTTGAGGGTCCCCCAAGGCCTTCTCAGGGTGCACAAAATCAAAATTATTTGCCAGTCCATGTTGAAAAATAATACAATAATAAAATCTCATCATGCAATCGTGAGAAGCAGTAGTGGCAGTAGTGGCAGCGAAGGTATCCATTTTAATTTTTAATACGGTAAATATTGATAAATGTAACCCATACAAACAAAAGCTCTTTTGGATTCCTCCATAATTTTTAAAAGTGGGAAGGGGTCCTGAGAGAAAAAAGTTTAAGAAACACTGATTTAGAGATATGTGTCTTAAGAGAGATCCATACACACATGGAGACCCCTGCAACTGAAGTTGTTTATTCCAACTCATAAATATTAGAAATCTTTCAAGAGGAGTGGAATACTAAAGTTTAGTTGGCTCTGATTCCTGACTTTTGACTTCTGCAAAAAGTAATTCAGTGATATGCCAATCTATTCACCTGCAATGCTTTTTAATAAAAAAAAAAAAGTTTAAATAAATAACTTGAGAATTAATCAGGCCATAGCTACATAAAAAAGAGATACAGCAGGAAAGAGACAGAAAGACTAATGGATATTTGTATTTTATACAATTTAATTCCATAAATTAAAGCTTTCCTTAAGCAACCAGCAAACTTATAAGCATAAAATATGTTTATCTTATAGACTTGGCTAAGGTGCTTAAGGAAAACTTTGATTTACAGGACAGAACCTACACAATTACAATCAAAGAATTCCTTGCAAACCGTTTTCCTTAAATAAATTAGTTCAAATACCAAACATATTTTATAAATGACAACCATTTAAGGGAGTCAAAGTCCCTGGGCTGATCTAAAAAAAATTTTTTTTAAGCAAACTGATGTGTTTGTTAAATCAATAAGAACAGCATGGAAAATTTTGAGAAACCCTCCACTCCAACCCCTCAAAACAATTTTGCTACTCTTTCATACAATGGAAAGATGCAAGACCATTGGAAACATTCCATGTCCAAAGGGCCTTCATTCTTTTAGCTCTGAAACACTTGGTTAGCAATTGTAACTTGCATTATTTGAAAATTAGGTGATCTTACAAATCCAGAAACTAAATACTGTAGAACCAAAGTGAGTAATCTGTGGTCACTCCAGACCCTCTTTATGCCTTTCACACTGCCTCCAAAACCCATATAACTTCTGGAGGGGAGAGGAGGTCTCTGTTTTAAGCCTAGCAGAGTTCCGTGATCAGAAACAAATATTTTTACAAGCAATATTTTTCTGAATTACAGACTTTGATTACATTCTTCTTCATGAGTCATGATAGCCAAGTCCCTTGAGTGGTCATTCATCATGTTTTCCCTATCAGAGGACTCTCTTTTTAGTTTTTCTGATGCTCAGCCCATATTGGTAAGCCTCACTGACTGAGCATCTGCTTTACTTTGAGGCATTTGGTTTGATAAAAAGACTTTGTGGTTATCAATGACTGCTTGCTTGACATTTTCAACTTATTCAGAAAATGAGCTCTCAGGAAATACTGTCTGTTTTGATTAGGTCAAATTCCAACCTGATTGCCCAGCTAGTTTTAACTTCCAGTGCAAGGCCATGTTGCAGAAAAGACTGAAGTGAGGGAGAAAGTTCAATATCAGACCAGCTGAAACCTACAGAGAAGATGATTCTGCTTAGTCTAGCTTAATCTAGTTCCTGGAGGATCAACCTGGCTCTTGAGCGGGGTGTGTGTGTGGGTGTGTGTGTAATGGAGAAGTTTCCTATCTACCTGAATACATTGACTTTTGCTGTTTGTTCTTTGCGTGAGGAGTGTGTGAATGAGGATTAAAGCATTGTATTTTAAATACTGTGTATTAAAACATTGTCCAGAAATCTACTTTGCAATTTCTAAAGTTATTCTATTGCATCAGTTTTCTGCTTTATTCTCTGAGTTCTTGAGAACTTATTTTGAAACCAAGAGAACAAATGGAGCTAGTTTAAATTCAGTGTTAGCTAGGGTCTTTTGCACTCTTATGTCCATCTAACAATAATTTCCTTCTTTTTTCAAAATTGGATCACCTTTTATTGTTTCCAAACTGCCCAGTCTAATGCCTACATATGCAAATTCACTATTTAGTGAATAGTGTAAATGTGTGACTTGGGAAGAATATCCCAAATAAGAACAAAATATGCCAGTAAAACCTATGCAGCTTGATATGGAATATCACAAGATGTGGCAGAACTGTCAGGTAACTCCAAATAAAAGATAGATAAGACATCAGTGCCAAGATGTGGGAGATGGACATTCTGGCAAAACCCATATAAAGAGCATTTTTCTTGTTTCCAATTATTGCTTTCCACCTTAGAGGATGTGGGGAAATGTCTGATGTGCATACTTTCTTCTAGTTCTTACAAAGGATATGTTTGCACATGTCTCACCATTAAGTTCCTAGCATTGGCCCAGTATAGAAGGGAAATGAATAAGTATATCAGAACAATTTACTCACCAAATTGCAGGCTTATTTATCACATAAATAATGTATTGGTGCTCTTGTCATCTTTATTTTATAGAGTGCATAAAGGTCCTTCCTTGGATTTAGGTGTTCTGTGGAGTTTGCCTCTGGTATCTAGCTAAGATGTCAATAATCACTGATGGATCGATTAATTAATTGATTGTAAATATTTTGAAACCACTTTAATCCTATCTGATAAATATACTGAAAGATTTCACAAATAAGATAAGATAAAATGTAAAAACTATTTTTAAACTGGTAAATTACAAGGTAAATAAATAAAGTTCAAGTTGATGCTAAAATAATAGAAATATCAAGTTTCTGTATGGAACTTCAACACTAGGAATGATTGAAACTGATCATTTGGATTTCTAATGCAATAAGATTTCCCTGCTATTCCTGCTACATCAGAGAAAAAACACCTCTGCAGTTCTTTAAACATGATTACTCTGAGTTATTGAATCAGTCCAATGGTCCATTCAGCTTCTGCAACTTGGTGTTCCCCAGATGTACTGGGATTACAAATCCCAGAATCCTTTTTTCTAACAGTGGTGAGCCAGATATCTCTGGAAGCTCACAAATATATCATATTAATTTCCCCTTTCCCTTAGTATTTAGCAATTAGAGGAAGTTCAATTTATTTACTATGCCTAATCATTATTTTAGATAAATTCTTTGTGAATTAGGCTAACTATTCTATTTCCCAACTTGTTAGTATAGTTCTAATGTGAATGTAATGAAAAACTGCATAGATAAACATTTCTTACAGTTTAAACACAGACTTCATGATGATCCACTATTTATGGCAGCTGATTATATTTTGTAAATGTTTTATTATTTTATTTTAATCATTCATTTTATTTTATATTTATTGGGGGTATTTTAAAGCCTTGCACTGCAGAAAGATCCTTAAATGACAGGTGTCTATGAATATTCATTTTTCTAATTATTATTTATTATTACATTGGCTTCTCTGGGTATAAACATTCAGTGTGACTTATTTCAAATAAATAATTTTATTACAGCCATATAGTTCGATTATAAGCACAGTTTTGTTACAGAAAATGATATTTGGGCTGTACTGTGGATCTGAACAAAGTCTGAATTAGAGTGCATCAAGCTAATTTGGAACTGATTTTAATATACCAAAGATGGATTAGACCACATCATAGTCCACCCTACTATGAATCAAGAACATTCATGACGTTTTGGCCCTGATCTGTTGTTTTGGAACTCTGGCACACTGGAAATGATGGTGCTGAAACAGCTGCATCAAAAATACTTTTTAAAAAAATCATCTATTGTTCCTTGATTAATTTTAAAAAATAGGGAAGCAACAGAGGGGAAATTGACAGAATTTTCCTAGCATGACCTTTGTGACCCCAAAGTTGTAGGTTGAGTTCTGAGATTATAGATGAGTGGAGAGAAAGAAAAGTTCCAAATTTGCTTTTAATATATTCTTAGATAGAGATGACATAGCTAAGTGGTCCCTAAATAGAGTTTTGAATGATTATGTGCCGTCAAGTCATTATTGATCCTTAACAACCACATACAGGTAGTCCTTGCTTAATGAACCCACTTGGGGTCAGAATTTAGGTCATTAAGTGATGCAGTCATTAAGCGAATCATCATGTGACTGAACCTGATTTCACGACTTTTTTAGTGGCAGTCATTAAGCAAATCACCACAGTCGTTAAGTGAGACACATGGCCATTAAGCAAATCATGTGGTTGTTAAGTGAATCATGGGGTTCCCCATTGATTTTGCTTGCCAGAAGCCAGTTGGGAAGGTCACAAATGGCAATCAGATGACCCTAGGATGCTGCAACCGTCGTAAGCATGAGTTGGTTTGCAAGCGCCTGGATCATGATCACATGACCATGGGGCCACTGCAACAGTCTAACTTTGGGCACTGGTTATAAGTCACATTTTTTAGTGCCATCATAACTTTGAACAGTCACTAAATGAAGTCATTAAGCAAGGACTACCTGTAGATAGATTTTTTTTCCATGACAATCTGTCCCTAGTCTGGTCCTTCAGGTCTTCCAATGGTGTACTCACCACCACTATAACTGAATCCATCCACCTTGCTGCTGATCATGCTCTTCTCTTTCCTTCCACCTTTCCCAGAATTACAGCCTTTTCCAGAGAGATGGGTCTTCACATTATGTATCCAAAGTAAGATAATGTGAGCCTGGTCATTTGTGCCTTGAGTGAGAACTCTAGGTTAATTTGTTCAATGATCCATCAATTTGTTTTCTTGGCTGTCCCCAGTATTCTCAGGAGTCTTCTCCAATGCTAAAGTTCAAAGGACTCAATACACTTCCTATCCTGCTTCTTCAAAGTGCAACTTTTGCTTCCATAAAGTGACACAGGGAACACAATTGCTTGCACAGTCCTGATCTTTGTAGGTAGGTCCCTAAATACCTGCCCTGCAATGAAAGAAAGAATGCTGTGGTAAGAAGCATCAACGTAATATGGGCTAATTTAATCACAGCCTTCTTTTTCTCCTTCACCAACTTCTTTTGGGGCACCCATTTGTCTATGGCATGTTATTCTTTGAGAACCAGAGCTACCTCCACCCTGCCTCCCAGTTCAGACTACATCCTTTGCAGACAATTCCTTCATAGGACCTGGGTCCTAGAACTCTGACTACTGCCATTCATAAGGATCAGTCAAGGCACTGTATAAGCTCCAGTTGGGTTTTATGTTTAATTGTATTAAATGAGTGTGGAGAAAAAAGTTCATGTGAAAATCTTTAATCTTAACTGTCAACTGTCCTAATGAAAGAACTTGTGAATTTGCAAGTGCTTTTAAAAAGTGTGATTTTTGTCCCTCTGCTAGCAGAGGTGCAAAAGGAAGATTTTAAAGTTTGGGTTATAAATATTGGATATTGAAAAGTGCCCAATTCATAAAAAGTTCAATGCATCATTTATGGGACAGCAGCTATAGGAGAAAGAAAAGTGCTTATCTGAATAGTATACACTCACTTCAATTCATCAACCTGCCCGCAGTTCATAAATGTGTTATTCATTGTGTATCCAGATGCTGAGACTCTCAACAAAAAAATTGCAAAGCCAGCTTAAAACCAGACTAAATTTATTCATTTGCTAACTATGATTTCCTAAAGAAACTCACAAGACTCTGATGACAAAAGCCAGGACTTTCTACCTCATTTGTTTGAGGTAAAGTCCAAGTAATGTAGCTTGGTGATGCATAATATTTTTTAAAGGAATAAGGTAAAGTGGGAGTAGGCAATTATTTTGAAGTGGCGTGGACCTTTGGAATTTTGAGAACAAGTCATTTTCAATTGCTGCTAGCCACAGGATGGAGATTTGGATGGAGCTCCCAGATCTGAAATTAGGACTGCAAAATCAAGACAATCAATAGAGGCAGCTAAGAGATACAGGATACTTTAATTCAGCTGTATCTATTGGTTGTCTAGCTTGAACTTTTACAAAATGTCTGCCATGGTCAGTGTGAAAGATTCCCTCTCTAAAGACTTCTGGAGTCATGTTCAACTCATACTGATGACGTGGATACATCCATGTCATTTTCTTGGCAACAGTGCAGAAATACTAGCCATTGCCTTTTCCTCTTCTTTCTTTCTCTTTTGACATTGCAGTCTAACCTACAATCCTGGGGGATCCTGGTTTGCTTCCAACTAAATACTAACCAGGACTGACCTTGCTTAGTTTTGGGGAGGATCAACCAAGCTTGGCTAGGTATTAAAATTTGCCATGCAAATCAGTGCGGCCAGTCACAAAACAACAGAAAGAGGAAAGGCAAAATTGCTCTCCTGTAAAGGCTTTTCTAAAATGCTCCCTACCATCTCATTTCCAGACAAAATCCTGGGTTGCAGATATCCACCATGTTTATTTTATAGCAATACATCTCGTGCCTGTAGGGGTATCCAAAGGCACTTTGCAAAGGAAGGAAATGCTGGAAGCTGTTGTGCTGATCTTTCAGCATAACAATTTCCCAATTGTTTAGCTAACCTTTCTAGTTAATATCAACTTGACTTAAGTACAGCTAATTTTCAATAGGTCAATAGCCATTATTTCTAAAAGCATAATCCTGTAAGAGATAGAAAAATGTTAAAATTACTTATAGTGCAAGTCTAGGCATCTTTAGTCAAATGGACTCGCCATTTATTTATTTATTTATTTATTTATTTATTTATTTATTTATTTATTTATTTATTTATTTAGTACGCCACCCATCTCCCCCAGAGGGTGACTCTGTATTCAGCGATACATTTCCCATCCAGTCTAAATGACATCTGCAGTGGTATGGATATAGCAATTTCTGCTGCTGTTCCAGTATCCTGTTATCCCATATATATATTTGTTTCAAATAAATGGAAGACAGATAGATAGCAGGCCTTTCAGCAACTGTGATGAATCAGAGTCTTCATCTTGCTACCATAGAGATGCCTATTTCTCTTCTCTCATTTCTTTATAAGAAGTAGAAGCAGAGTGAAAAGAGGAAGCAAGTGTCCAGCAGTGAACTCACCACAGCCAGCTGCTATTTTCTACTTTCATCATATTTATGTCATTGCTTAAATTAGAAACAACCCACATAAGTATAGACTCTGAATTAGACTACTAAAACCATTTCTAGGTCAAGGACCAATTTCAAACATTATTTTCCAAGTGTGGAAAAGAAAACTTAGGTGACATCTAGTTGGACTCACCTCCTGGCAACTGTATGGACAAATGCTCATTATCTTAATTAATGATAATGATAGTTCCTCCAAAGATATTCCAGTTATCTATGTCATCCCATTCATCCACTTGATCTCTTGACTTGACTTCCTTCTATTTCTGTCAGCCATGCTAAACATAAGCCATTTTTCCAGCCCACCATCTGCTTCCATCACATGTCCAAATGATGTGAGTTTCTACTGGCTGACAATTCTGTCTGTGTTTCAGTTTGGCTTTATTTGATCCAGGAGCAATTGATTGGTCCATGGTACTCTTAGTCTCCAAATCAATAATCAAATGTGTCTATCTTATTTCTCTTGCTCTGTCTCAGTGTCCATGTTACAAAGCCATACATTACCATTGGAAATACCATTACTTTAACTATTTTGATCTTTGTCGTATTGCAATGCCCTTGTCCTTTATGATTGTATCTAAGTTTATTGTTGCCTCCATTTCTAGGATTAATCTCCTCTTTATTTCTTAAACACTGTTAGTCTTTTATTTATTCTTGTCCAGTAAATAAATAGTTTGTTTTTAGACCACAAGGGACCTTTTTTGTGTAGGTGTGCTTGATTTGCTACAAACAAGTAACTGAGAGTCCTTGGGGTTCTCTGAGCTTGGTTGTTTTCTTGCAAACTTTTCATTACCTGGTTAGGTAACATCTTCAGTGTTCCAGTACTGAAGATGTTACCTAGCCAGGTAACAGAACATTTGCAAGAAAACAACCAAGCTCAGAGAACCCCAAGGACTCCATTGTTCAACCCTGAGCTACATATATTCTTTTCTATAAGTAACTGAGAGATTTAAATACCTTGTGAAAAGAACAAACCACACCCTGTTGTTCTTTTCCCACCAGGAATTTAGCACACTCCTGGGCTTCATATTAAAAGGTCAGTTGTAAAATTTTGCCTGAACCACATGAATAATTTTCTTCACAATAGAAAGCTATGCCATCTTCAGGAAAAAAAAAAAGTTATTTGCTTTTAGCATGCCAGGCTCTTTAATATAGCCAGAAGAAAATCTTATGCATTCATCTGCAAATTCCTGAAATTGATTTTCTACTTGAATTCCCAGGGTTGCTCAGTGGTCATAAATGATTGCTGAAATATAATTTCTGGTAGATTTTTGAACAACCCACATGAGAGGGTGCTTTGATTTTCCACACCCCTTGTCTTATATTCCTTACAGAAGATTATAGTAAAACTGCCATTAATTGACTTTTAGTTATCTCAAATAGCCAGGTGAATCTACTGTGGAAATATAGGCTTGGTTTAGACATTATATTCAGAGTTACGCTGCTCCTGTAATGGATCCAACGTTGCACTAGCCAAAACATGTATCTTCCTATTATGTGGTTAGGATAAAATACCATGCTGGTGATGTCTGCACCACTAGAGCAAGGTAGGCAATTATTATTATTGTTTGTTTATTTAGTTATTGTATTTCTATACTGTTATAATTGAGATCAACGTCCATTGGTGTATGTCAGTAAAAACCTGCAATGCATATTAAAACAATCAAACAATATTAAAGGTAATAAAATAATAATCCAGAATAATAAAATAAGACATGAAATACAATTCTCTGGGTGGTGATATCTCTCAATCTCCAAATTCAGTTTTTGATAGTTTCTAGAAGGCCAACAAGAAGTATGCTTCTCTACCTCAGGAGGGAGGGTGTTTGGACAGGATGCTTCTGTGTGGAGGAAGTGGTTCTGTGGGTAACTAGTCATCAAGCCATATAGTATTTGGTAGGTTAAAACTAGAAGGTTGAATGGCAGCCAGAAACCTATTGGCAACCAATTCAGCAACAGCAATGTGAGCATGGTGACTCCATCAAGCTGCTGTATGTGAACCAACTGCAGTTCTAGATGGTCATCCAAGGCAGCCCCATGTAGAGCCCATTATTGCAAATGGTCATTTCCGCAGATGTAAAGAAGCAGTAATACGTTCAAGAGTTAGGTTTACCAGTGCTTCCATCTGTTGAGGAAGAAGTGAAACACTAAAGCACAGTGTCTCCCAACCCTGGCAGGCAGTCTGTGAGGAAACTGTGGTGGTTGGAATTATATGCTGCTGAGAGATCTAAAAGGACCAGAAGGAGGGCCCTCCTTCCACCCAGGTCCTGTCATATGTCATCAACCAGAGCAACTAGTATCTTTTCTGTCTCATTATAAGACCTGAATCCAGGCTCAGAGGATCCAGATAATCTGTTTCTTCAAGAGAATTATGTAGCTGATATCCTAACACCTTCTCAACCTTATTGTTTGTATGTTTATTTATCTGTTAGCTTTATATTCTGCCTTTCCTTCAGAAGCTCAAGAAGGCACGTGTAATGCTCCTTCTTCTCATTTTCTCCCATAACAATAATTCTGTGAGGAAGGTTGGGCTAAAAAAAAATGGTGCAAAATGAGCTTCTGTGACTGAGGATGGACTTTAACCTGGTGCAAGCCCAACACCTTAATCACTACACCACACTGGCTTTGGTTTGGAACTCAACTCTCAGTGACTACAGGGCACAACTGTAAAAGCTCCTTGGTAACAGCACATAAGTGGTTTGCTCTTGCTTTCTTCAAGGAAATGTTTCAACTTCCCAGTCTAGCCTAGAGCTGATGAGCTCCCATACAAGTAATAACCATATCCAACCCTGCTTAGCTTTTGAGTCAAGACAAATACAACCTGGTACAAGGTTTTATGTCAACAAAGGACAAGTTTTAAGCAACTATGAGTTCTCTTTCTTTCCAATGCTCCCTTTACTCACCCAATTGCTCTATCACTGCACAGTACAATTTGGTTCATCTTAAATGATGGAGAGCTGTTGTGAGAACATGTGTTCAACAAATGGTGACTGGGGTTTCTTCATACTGTAGTAAGCAAGCTATGTAGATGAGTGCTATGATTATTCCAAGATTATCCAATGGTCATGGCTAGGTATAATTTTTAATTTGCTTCTCTGTAGCCTGACTTCTTGCAAGTTCATGCATATGTGATTCATGTTCATGCATATGTCATTCATAGTACCTACTGCATAGTAATTACTGCAAAATTCATTGTCATTCAGTTTCTTTTAATCCTTCATGACTCAATGGACATAATTTTGCCAAGATTGTCATTAACTGCTTCTCTAAGTTCTTGCAAGTTCATGCATATGTCATTCATAGTACCTACCCATCTTGTTTTTAGCTGGTCTCTTTTTCAATTGCTTTCATGTTTTTCAAGCCTCAGAGTCTTCTCTAAGGATTCTAACCTCTTTGTGCTCTTCCTTGTTTGTCTTCCTTGGTTTCTTTTTTCTGTTCATTTATGTACAGGTGAGGTCAGCAATATTTTCAGGTGCAGAACATCATCCTGTGATTTTGTGCCATGGTGCAGATACCAATAAATAAAAAAAAAGTTTAACAATTACTTGGTGAGATATCACAAGATCACCAAATTCTTCATTATATAATTTTATTAAAGATTTTTTAAAAAGGAAGATAAAAACTAATACAAACTAATATAAAGTAAGAAAAAGAAAAGAAAAACAAATCAAAGAGAAAGCTAAAAGTTCAAGAAAGGAAAAAACCTAAAAGGAAAATAGGAAAGAAAGAGAAAGAAAGAAAGAAAGAAAGAAAGAAAGAAAGAAAGAAAGAAAGAAAGAAAGTTTAAAAAATAAAGAAAAGGGATACGAAGAAGTAGCTTCCAATCTTCTTTACAGCAGTTATAAGTACAATTATAAATTTACCTCTTTCCCTATGGTTACAACATAACTCTCTTCTTTCTATAATCTATCCTAATTATCAAAATCATAAATCATAAGTTCTTTTTTCCCCCCCTGTTTTATGCAAAAAGTCTATAAGGGGTTTCCAGGCAGCATTAAAAGTAGATATTGTCTTTTCTCTGATCAAAGAAGTCAATTTAGCCATCTCAGCAAGTTCCATCATCTTCACCAACTATTCCTCCATTGTGGGTAGTGTTGAATGTTTCCACCTTTGCGCATTCAATAATCTCTTTGCAGTTATCATATACAAAAACAAAGCTCCATGACTTTTTTCCAACTGTTTGTCCATCAATCCCAAAAGAAAAACTTCTGGTCTCAATTGTATACTAATTTTTAAAGTCCTTTGAATTAGTGTGTATATTTGAATCCACAATTTTTTAGCTTTTTTACATCTCCACCAAACATGATCAAATGTCCCTTCTTGTTATTCACTTTTCCAACATAAATTTGAAGTGCCTTTATACATTCTAGACAATTTCTCCAGTGACATATACCAATGGTACATCATTTTATAAAAATTCTCTTTAAGATTCTAACATAATGTATATTTCCATCCTTTCAACCACATATTTTCCCATTGTTTAATCTGTATATTATAACCAAAACTTTTAGTCCACTTTATCATACATTTTTCACTTCTTCATCTGTTTCAAATTTCAGTAAAAGTTTATATATTTTGGCAATTATATGTTCATCATTTGTACAAAATTCTATTTCAAACTCAGTCTTACAATGTTCAAGACCATAAACTCTTTTGTCTACTTTAAATCTTTCTAATAACTGTAAATAAGAAAACCATTGACAACTATATCCCTCTGCCACCCATTCTTCTCTTCATTTTATTTTGCATTCCCTGCAACAAAATTCTAGTATGTCACAGTAAGTTAACCATTTGTATTTGCCTATTATTTCTCATCTATAAAATGCTTTTTGTGCTGACAGCCACACAGGTGTTTTCAGGCACAACCTAGATTTGTATCTATTCCATATTCTCAATATGGCACATCTAACATAATGATTTTTAAAATCCACATTAACCTTGACTTTGTTGTACAACAAATATTCATGCTGCCCGAACCTCAGATCATGTTCTTTTCACTCCAAAAGCCTTGTATGTCTCAGCAGCACCCACTCTTTCATCCAAACCAAATAGCAAGGTGCAAAATACAATTTCAAATCAGGTAGACCCAATCCTCCTCTTTCCTTTGCATCTTGTAACACCTTGTATTTAACTTGTGGTTTTTCCCCTGCCACACAAATTTAGATACATCCTTCTCCCACTGTTTAAATGGTGCATCAGTTGTCAAAACAGGTATTGTCTGATACAAAAACATCATTCTAGGCAAAATATTCACTTTTATCATAAAAATACTCCCCAGCAATGACTTTTGTAGTTTCTCCCATCCTAAAATGTCTTTTTTAAGTTCATTCCATGTCTTAACATAGATATTTTGAAATAACATACAGTTCATATTTGTCATAGTGATACCCAGATATTTTACCTTCTCCTCAATCTTAAAACCCATTTTATTAATCAATTCT
Source organism: Python bivittatus (assembly GCF_059951505.1). NCBI lineage: Eukaryota > Metazoa > Chordata > Lepidosauria > Squamata > Pythonidae > Python > Python bivittatus. The sequence goes on along the minus strand of NW_028277056.1, from coordinate 16,296,281 downwards.
GTTTGATCTTCTATTTTCATATTTTTTGTTAACACCTTCGTCTTCTGTTTATTAATCTTGAAATCTGCTAAAGCACCAATTTCTTTTATTTTGCTCATTGATGTTTGAATTCCCTTTAAAGGATCTTCCAAAACCAATACCAAATCATCTGCAAAGCTCTAAACTTATATATTTTTTTTAAATCTTTACTCCCACAATCCTCTCATCTTGTGTTATAACTTTATTTAGTATTTCAAGAACCAAAGTAAACAAAAGAGGACACAGTGGGCATCCCTGTCTTGTTCCTTTTTGTATCTCACAGGGTTTTGTTAGATTTCCATTAACAATTATTTGTGCATGCTGTGAAGTGTAAATTGATCTTGCCCATTTTATAAAGTTCTCTCCAAACTTCATATCTTCCAAAATCTTGAACAAGAAAGCCCAGTTCAAATTGTCAAAGGCCTTCTCTCCATCTGAGAAAATCAATGCAGCTTTTTTTTTTCATTATGTTGCTCTCTATTCAGAAATGTCCAACACATTTCTAACATTGTCCTTTAACTGTCGTTTAGGTAAAAACCTACATTGATCCTCATGAATAAATTCTTGCAAAATTATTTTCAGTCTAAAATTGCTGTGAAGAACTTGTAGCCATTATTCAATAATTATATCAGCCTATAGTTTCTTGTTAAAGTCAGATCTTGTCCCTCTTTAGGTATTATTAACTCCAACTCTCTGGCATATTTCCTCCCTGTAAGATAGAGTTCATCGTGTTTTTAAAGGGTGTAAAAGTTCATGCTCAAAACATTTATAATAAAAATCTGAAAATCCATCTGGTCGAGGCACCTTTCCTTGTTTAATCTTTTTTATAGCTTCAGAAACTTCCCTTATTGTTATAGGTCCATTCATAATCTCTCTCTGTTTCTCTGTAATCTTTGGTAAATTTTGTTTCTTTAGATATTCATCTATTTTCTCTAGCGAGATGTCACTTCCTTATACAAGTGAGAATAGTATTGATGAAATACTGTTGTATGGCCGTGTTGTCCATTAATACAATATCTCCATCTTGTAATTTCAATATCATTTTCTTTTCTTTTTCTTTTCATAATTTATTTGCCAGCCACTTCCCTGGTTTATTTGCAAAATCCTTTTTTTTTTTTTTGCTTTTCATAATTAATTTTTATTTCCATTTCTCTTACTGTTAACATAGATAGCTGTCATTGTAAAAGCTTAATTTATGGAGAAATACTTATCTTCTCTGGAAATTTCTTTCATTCTTCTTTTCTCTTTATCTCATCCAAAATAGCTTGTGTTTTCTCTTGCCTTTTCTTTCTGAGTTCACTATTAGGTTGTATGAAAAAACTTCTGATAAAAGCTTTACTTGCATCCCATTCTTAAATCAGTGCCTTTATCTAGATTATTTTCAAACAAATTCTTTCAATTTCTTTTTACAATCCTCCACTACTGCTTCTTTCTGTAACAACATTTCATTTAATCTTCATCTAAAAGAACTGGATTTCCTTTTATAAACCAAACACACAGGATTATGATCTGAAAAAGTCTTTGGTAATATCTCTACTTTAGAAGCCTAAGTAGCCAAGTTCTTTGAAATCCAAATCATGTCTATTCTTGAAAAGGATCTATGTCTTTCAGAAAAGTAGGTGTACTCTCTTGAATTGCCATTTTTCTGTCTTCATGTATCAAGCAGCAGTAAATTATCCATCATTTTTTTTAAAAAAAAAACCTTTTGATAATTTGCCTTGAGTGATTTTAATATTTTTCTCAGAAGTTGTGATCAGAATGGAGATCACTCCATTCCAATCCACCATGAAAGACCCATTTTCACCAAAAGTGACTCTAGGCAGTGTACAATAATCCAGTCAAAACAGTGCATATATAAAAACCATGATATAAATATATTAAAAAGTCAGTGTTTAAAATTAAATATTATTAAAATTAAAATATACAAACCCCAGGCATGGAGAGAGTGAGTATAACCACCTCTGTAATGGAGCCATCTAAATATGTCTTTGGTTTCCTGGGATCCCCAGGCTTGGTGATGTAACCAGTTCTTGAGGGACTTACAGAACATCAAGAAAGATGGAGCCAACCGAACCTCAGGGAGGGGGGTAGAATGTTCCACAAAGCAGGACCATGGCAGAGAAAACCCACCTCCTGGGACCCATCAAATCTAAGTCCCTGGCAGATGGTAACTGCAGCATGCCTTCTCTGCCAGATCTAATGGGACAGGCAGATGTAATCAGGTAGAGGTGGTCCCTCAAATAACCCAGCCATGAAGGGCTTTAAAGGTCAAAAACTGCACCTTGAATTGGACCTGGAAGCAAACTGCAGCCAGTGCAGCTCACAGAGCAGAGGTATGACATGTGATAACAGGCACGTAACTGCCTGTGCTGCTGCATTCCGCACCAGCAGAACCTTCTGGATTCTCTTCAAGGACAGCCCCATGTAGAGTGCATTACAGTAGTCCAATCTGGAGGTGACTAGGGCATAAGTGACTGTGAGCAGAGCCTCCCAGTCCAGGAATGGGCACAACTGATGCACAACATGAAGCTGTGCAAAGGCCCTTCTAGCCACAACTGCTACCTGCTCTTCAAGGAGTTGTGAGTCTAGGAGGACCCCCAGATTGCACACCAGATCTATACCACCCCATCCAGCACCAAAGATAGCATAGCCCTAGAACCAGTAGGCCCCAAAACACAAAGCCACTCAGTCTTGCCAAGGTTTAGCTGAAGCCTGTTGTCCCCCATCTAGACCCTCATAGCCTCCAGGCACTGGAATAAGACTTCTTATGGCATTGCTTAATTTGCCAGGGACACTGATATATAATTGGATATCATCAATGTACTGATGATACCCCACCCTATGTCAATGGATGAGCTCACCCAGTGGCCTCATATAGATGTTGAATAGGAGAGGGAAGAATAGCAAATCCTGTGGCACCCCACATAGTAGGAACTGAGGGCAGGATCTCTCCTCTCCAATCACCACCAACCGGAATCAACCCTGGAGAAAGGAAGTAAACCAGCACAACACGATGTCACCCACCCCAGTCCTCAGAGTTGATCCATGGTCGATGGTATCAAAAACCGCCAAGAGGTCAAATAGGGCAAGGCTGTCCTGCCCACCCAGAGATCATCTAAAAGCATGACCTCCCATACCTGGGTCTGAATCCTGCCTGAAAAGGATCCAGATAATCCACTTCATCCAAGGCCCCCTGAAGCTACTGCGTACCCACCTTCTCAATGACCTTCCCCAAAAAGGGGAGGTTAGATACTGGATGAAAATTGTCCAGCATGGTGGATCCAGCAATGGCTTCTTGAGGAGGGGTAAGCCAAGGCCTCTTTAAGAGGTAGAGGAACAACCTGCTCACTCAAAGAAGAATTAACCACCACTAGAACCCACTCACATGACATCCCCCAGGCCACTTTCACAAGCCAGGAGAGGCATGGATCTAAAGAGCAGGTGGCTGAGCTCATAGTCCTAAGGACCCTGTCCACTTCCTCAGGTCCAACAGGTTCTAACTGTTCCCAGATAACCGAGCAAGACTCCACCCTAGGCATCTCCTCTGGACCTGCAACATGGCCAGCATCCAGCTGCAAGCAAATCCAAGCGATTTTGTCTGACAAACACTGAGCAAATTCCTCTGCATGCCCCTGCAACAGGATCCCTGGGTCCCCTTTGCCCAAGAGGGCTTGTGTCACCTGAAACAAGTCTGTGGGGTGGCACTCTGTGGACGCACTAAGGGTGGAGAAGTACCGATGCTTTGCCACCCTTACCACCACAAGGTAGGCCTTAATAGTGGCTCTAACCTGTGTTCGGTCAGGTTTGTCCTTGGTTGAGCACCAGCGATGCTCTAGATGTCTCTTTTCTCATTTCATCTCCCTCAGTTCCTCTGTAAACCATGGGGAGTGGCAGGATCTGAGAGAGGGGAGAGGTTGCACAGGTGTAATCCGATCCAAAGATTTCACACAATCTGAAGCAACAATGCAAGTGTTACAAGCATTCTGGCCCTCAGTATACAACATTGCAGATGCATGTGGTTTTTTCCTCTCTCTTTTATGAAATCAGGAAAGTTCTCAAAAAGTATTTGAGAAGCGGTTTTAATGGCAATGAACACCTCTGACACAGATTTCACAGGAAACTTATTTTATTCTATCACTAGGGAAAAGATGCTTGTGAACAATTTATTAACTACCTGGGGCATTTCTCTGTTCAGAGATTGGCAGGCACTTTGACAGAATCAGAGACTAAGGCAGCAAGGAATAGCTTGAAGGCAACATCCATCTTTTACCAGGGTGATACTTGTAATGGATACTGCATTCCTGCAGAAGTTAGTAACTTCTGTTGGTCTAAATCAGGGGCTGGCAGTCTTCCTGTGCGTTCCCCAGGTTCCATTTTTGTGGTCCTCACTCCCCTTCCAAAATTCCATTGCCCAAATTCAGTTGCAATCACAGATTTTTCAATAGTGGATTTTTTTTCTTGCTTTTTGGAGAGAAGAGGGATACAATAACTTTCACATTATTTTAATATTTTTTATTTTTTTTTAATTAAAAGAATTTCACCTATGACCTAAGCACTTAGAAAAGAATCAGAAATGTTGGGCTGAAAATGATGGGCCCAGCCCCATCTTGTTATATGGCTGTGGCCCTGGAAGAAAAAAAAGTTGCCCATCCCATCAGGTCAAAATCTGCCCATTACAAAGAACTTTATATATTATATTATTATTATATTATTATAAGATAATATTATACATTATCTTCCCATGCTTTAGTTGGTTTCCTCTTGTTCAGAATAGTCACTGCAATAACAGAACCAAGTTCAGAATACAGTACGTGGGTTTTAAACCAAATCAAGGCACAGTGTTTTATTTGGAGCAACTTCACCCTTGCCATGTGTTCTAAGCCATTTGCAAACTGTGCAATCTCCCATAATTGTGAAATTAGCCCCAGCCATTAGTCTGGAAACTTTAAATAAAGTGTTGGGCAGAGAAGTACTATGCATTTCCCCATTCCCCAGTTCTCTTTCCATTTGGTGAAAGTGAATTTCTTGAGAAATTATTTCAAACAGGAAAAGAATTTTAGAGAAATCTTCATGACTACAGTATGATGCTTGCAGTTGGTTAGTGAAGAGCGCCTTCACTGTATAATCATCTTTCCAGCAGTCTGTAGTTTTCTTGGCTTCCCATACATCCATTAAATCCCAAGGGAAGACATGAGGATAGAACTCCTGTGGTTGATTTTTCTTCTAGTAATGGTGGTAAAGTGATCACTAAAATAAAGTGTTGCCCTGAGATTTTTGTTGAAGAATTTCTCCTTCCTTTGACAAATCATCCATCCAGTTTCTCCTTGCCCACAGATGCATTGGAACTAAAGGCTATTTTAATCAGCTTGCTGACACACAATCTACGATATCATCCCACCTTGCTCAACTGGGGGCAATTGGGCAGCGAGAACCATGGTCAGTTTAGGATCAAGCATCACAAGGAGGGTTTTTAATAGTGACTGATGTTCCACTTAATAAACCATTTCTGAACAGTTGATAATGTGCTGTCTCTCCAAGGGCAAAATCCTTCCAAGAAATTGTTATTGATTTAATTTGCATTCAAATTGCTCAGGATTTCTGCAGCATATACCCAGCTGAATGATTTGCTATCAAGCAAAGAATGAAGGCTGACGTATTCAAGCTAGAATGCAGAACAGAATTTTAAACCATAAGGTGACAAAAGAGAATCAGACAGCAGTAACTTAAAGCAAAAAAAAAAAAAAAAAAACAGCCATTCTAAAAAGGCAAGAGAAGCAGATTACATAAAAATTAATGCTATAGGAACTGCAATCATTACAGCATACACTATGAGACTAATTATTCTTTGCATATAAATCACCATGACCCATTTTGTGAAAATAAATTAAAATGCATTTCATTTCTTGATAAACGAAATCCAGCCTTGGAAGATTTATCACTTAATAAATGAAAAAAAAGTCTGAAAATTAGGCATATCTAAATGATATAAATATTATTTAGGCACATCATTAGAAGAAACATCTTGCATTTGTAGAATTGTTCAATTTTCTAAAATGCTGGATTTTCCCAACAGAAATTACATTTAGTCCTCCTGATTGAAGAGCAATCTTTGCAGTGCCTTTCAAGTGAAGAGAACTTTTACATTATATGATCCAGTACAGAAGTCTTGTGATTTTATAATGGTCCATCATCACTGCCAAAACAGTCATATTCAACTCCATTTCAGGAAAGATTTTTGTCCAATCCAGTTAACTCAAAGTGAAGACTGATATGGAACAGGCAGAAATAGACTGTCTTGGAACAGAAGGAAAAGTAGAATTCTTACAACATAAGAAGTTGCAAGGTCATACTTTCTATATAATACTTTCAATTCAATATTTAGTTGTGACATTCAACCAAATATCTAACTTTAGTGGTACTATACAATCTAAAGCAGTGTTTCTCAACCTTGGCCCCTTGAAGATGTGTGGACTTCAACTCCAAGAATTCCCCAGCCAGCAAGGCTGGCTGGGGAATTCTGGGAGTTGAAGTCCACACATCTTCAAATGGCCATGGTTGAGAAACACTGGTCTAAAGGTTTGAGCAGGAGAGGGAAACTCTTGGTCTCCAAGTGTCCCTGGAACTACAACTTCCAGCAGCATAGTCAACGGTGTGGGGTGCTGAGATTGTTCAGCAACATCTGAAAAGCTATAGTTTATTCATACACATACAGCTTGGTTTCAGATTTGGTTGTTTCTTTTTTCCCCCCTCTCTTTTGCCAATGATTAAGAAGGGGAAAAAAGCCTTGTTATTTGTAGCAAATGCAGTTAAAAGATCTGTTTAACCTCCTTGTTCTTTTTTCACAGTTTTGATAGCCCATTCTTTATTCAGAGACCACGTTAATGAAATACAACACCGACATTCATGGTGACTTGTGATAATAGCCAGTTATAAAGAAAGAGAAAGCAAAAAATCTATCTTGGGTTAAGGTGGGGGGAAAAATAAAAGTTTGTTTGAGCCTTAGAATGTAAGCAAAGAACAAATTCAAGGGAATGCAATTATGAGAGTTAGCTCTCACAGTCAGTGAAAAATAACATGATTGCAAAGCTGACAGCTACAAACAGAAGGGACCAATTAAACCAGCCTGCCCAAAAGAAGGGTCAAGCAGTCCATTATGTAGAGCAGGAAAAAAAAAATGAAATGCAAGTGTTTGAATATTGCTTCTGTACCTAAGGCTTGCTCTTGAATTCCAGCAGTTGCTGAAAAATTGAGGTATGGCTTACTTTCTTCAGTAAATCTGATACATTTGGAGTTCCTGGATTTCTTTAAGCTTGTCCTAATGCTTCACTCCTACCTTTGATTTATTTAATTTCTTTTTTATTTTATGTATTTATTTGTCAAATTTATATAGCCGCCCATCTCACAAAAAAGGTGACTCTGGGTGGCGTACAGCAAAGCTCAAAAACTATTAATCAGTATAAACCAAACAATTGTTATTATAATTATCATTATTAAAAAAAACATTAGAACTATAAAAACAAAACTAAAAGAGAAAAAATATTGGGCAAAGAACAGATGTTAATAATAATGGAGGCACCTCAATATTTCACCAGTCCCTGGGGTCCCCAGGCCAGATGACACAACCAGAGTTTGAGGGACCTCTGGAAAGGGATGAAGCCAGCCTCACTTTGGGAGGGGGAGGATATTCCATAAAGTGGGTGCCACAGCAGAAAAGACCTGTCTCCTGGGACCTGCCTAATATAGCTCCCTAGCCAATGGGACCCGATGGAACCCACAGCATTCCTCTTCTGCCGGATCTGAAGCAGAGACAGTATATGGAGCTTCATCTTTTGCACAGTTTGGGTTCTCAGATGTTCATGAAAAATACCTGGAGAAGGTTTGTTTGTAGGAAAGGTTCAGTGAGGAAATTTTCAAAAGTAAACTTATCTCCTCCTTTGTCTCTGCTCATTTCCCATGCTCTATTTCCCCATTTTGGGAAAATTTCCCAGGTTATTCAGAAGGTGCAGTGGAATATAGCGGGCAGGGACTTTATTTTCATATATGTCTTTAAGTCAACTTATTTTAGGCTCCCAGCCAACATCACTGAGATTTCCTTCCCGTGGAATGAATCAAAACTACATTGTGGACCTGCTTTACAAGCTCTAATAGATGTGATGACGATTGCTGTGCTAAAATCTGCCTTGCAGTTATTCAAAATTATTTTTCCATTGCAAAAAAAGCTTCCCTTTTTCTACTTTATTGTCAGGTTGCTTGATCATTTTGTTTGAATTTCTCTTTGAATTTCATCTTGTTTTATGGTTAAATAAAGAGAATATTACATTTGCTTACATTTGCTCTTTGTTTAACAGTTGTTGTTGTTTAGTCGTTAAGTCGTGTCTGACTCTTCGTGACCCCATGAACCATATCACCCCAGGCCTTCCTGTCCTTCACTGCCTCCCGGAGTTTGCTCAGTTTCATGCTCATTGCTTCAGTGATGCTATCTAACCATCTCATCCTCTGCCGTCCTCTTCTCCTTTTGCCTTCAATCTTTCCCAGCATCAGGGTCTTCTCCAAAGAGATCTCTCTTTGCATTAGGTGACCAAAGTATCTGAGCTTGAGCTTCATTATCAATCCTTCCAATGAGCAATCAGGGTTGATTTCCTTTAAGATTGACTGGTTTGACCTCCTAGCAGTCCAGGGGACTCTCAAGAGTCTTCTCCAGCACCACAGTTCAAAGGCATCAATTCTTCGGCGCTCGGCCTTTTTAATGGTCCAGCTCTCACAGCCATACATTACTACTGGAAAAACCATAGCTTTGACTATGCGGATCTTTGTCGGCAAGGTGACGTCTCTGCTTTTTAATATGCTATCTAGGCTTGCCATAGCTTTCCTCCCAAGGAGCAAGCGTCTTTTAATTTCATGGCTGCAGTCTCTGTCTGCAGTGATCTTGGAGCCCAAATAAATGAAGTCTGTTACTGCTTCCATTTCTACCCCTTCTATTTGCCAGGAATTGATGGGTCCAGATGCCATGATCTTAGTTTTTTTTAATGTTGAGTTTCAAGCCAGCTTTTGCACTCTCCTCTTTCACCCTCATCAAGAGGCTCTTTAGTTCTTCTTCACTTTCTGCCATTAGGGTGGTATCGTCCGCATATCTGAGGTTGTTGATGATTCTCCCTGCAATCTTAATTCCGCCTTGTGATTCTTCCAGCCTGGCATTTCTCATGATGTACTCTGCATATAGGTTAAATAAGCAGGGTGACAGTATACAGCCTTGTCGTACACCTTTCCCTATTTTGAACCAATTGGTTGTTCCATGACCGGTTCTAACTGTTGCTTCTTGGCCCGCATACAGATTTCTCAGGAGACAGGTAAGGTGGTCTGGTACTCCCATCTCTTTAAGAATTTGCCACAGTTTGTTGTGATCCACACAATCAAAGGCTTTTGCATAGTCAATGAAGCAGAAGTAGATATTTTTCTGGAACTCTTGTGCTTTCTCCATGATCCAGCGAATGTTGGCGATTTGATCTCTAGTTCCTCTGCCTCTTCGAAATCCAGCTTGAACATCCGGTAGTTCTCGGTTCATGTATTGCTGAAGCCTAGCTTGTAGGATTTTGAGCATAACCTTGCTAGCATGTGAAATGAGTGCAATTGTGCGATAGTTTGAGCATTCTTTGGCGTTGCCCTTCTTTGGAATTGGAACGTAAACTGACCTTTTCCAATCCCGTGGCCACTGTTGGGTTTTCCAAACTTGCTGGCATATTGAGTGCAGCACTTTAACACCATCATCTTTTAGTATTTTAAATAACTCAGCTGGAATACTGTCATCTCTACTAGCTTTGTTGTTAGCAATGCTTCCTAAGGCCCACTTGACTTCACTCTCTAGGATGTCCGGCTCAAGGTCAGTGATCACACCAGTGTGGACATCAGGGACATTAAGATCTTTCTTGTATAGTTCTTCTGTGTATTCCTGCCACCTCTTCTTAATCTCTTCTGCTTCTGTTAGGTCCCTGCCTTTTTTGTCCTTTATCATGCCCATCTTTGCACTAAACGTTCCTTTCATATCTCCAATTTTCTGGAAGAGATCTCTAGTCTTCCCCATTCTATTGTTTTCTTCAATTTCTTTGCATTGTTCATTTAAGAAGGCCTTCTTATCTCTCCTTGCTATTCTCTGGAAATCTGCATTCAGTTGCTTATATCTTTCCCTTTCACCCTTGCTTTTCACATTCCTTCTTTCCACAGGTATTTGTAAAGCCTCATCAGACAGCCATTTTGCTTTCTTGCATTTCTTTTTCTTTGGGATGGTTTTAGTTGCTGCCTCCTGTACAATGTTACGGACCTCCGTCCATAGTTCTTCAGGCACTCTGTCTACCAAATCTAATCCTCTAAATCTATTCATCACCTTCACTGTGTACTCACAAGGAATATGAACTAAGTCATACCTGAGTGGTCTAGTGGTTTTCCCTATATTCCTCAATTTAAACCTAAATTTTGCAGTAAGAAGCTCATGATCTGAACCACAGTCAGCTCCTGGTCTTGTTTTTGCTGTCTGTATAGAGCTTCTCCATCTTTGGCTGCAAAGTATATAATCAATCTGGTTTCGGTATTGACCATCTGGTGATGTCCATGTGTAGAGTCGTCTCTTGTGTTGTTGGAAAAGAGTGTTTGCTATGACTAGCTTGTTCTCTTGACAGAACTCTATTAGCCTTTGCCCTGCTTCATTTTGTACTCCAAGGCCAAACTTACCTGTTATTCCGATTACTCCTTGACTTCCTACTTTAGCATTCCAATCCCCTATGATGAAAAGGACATCTTTTTTTGGTGCTAGTTCTAGAAGGTGTTTTAGGTCTTCATAGAAGCGGTCAACCTCAGCTTCTTCAGCATCAGTGGTTGGGGCATAGACTTGGATGACTGTGATATTGAATGGTTTGCCTTGGATACGCACTGAGATCATTCTGTCGTTTTTGAGGTTGTACCCCATTACTGCCTTTCCCACTCTCTTATTGACTATGAGTGCAACTCCATTTCTTCTAAGGGTTTCTTGCCCACAGTAGTAGATATAATGGTCACCCGAATTAAATTCACCCATTCCCGTCCATTTCAGTTCGCTGATTCCCAAGATGTCGATGTTCAATCTTGTCATCTCATGTTTGACCACATCCAGCTTGCCTTGGTTCATAGATCTTACATTCCAGGTACCTATACAATATTGTTCTTTACAGCATCGGACCTTCTTTTCGCTTCCAGATACATCCACAGCTGAACGTCCTTTCGGCTTTGGCCCAGCCGCTTCACTCTTTCTGGAGCTACTTGGAATTGCCCTCCGCTCTTCCCCAGTAGCATATTGGACACCTTCCGACCTGAGGGGCTCATCTTCCGGCGTCATATCTTTTAGCCTTTTAACATTGTCCATGGGGTTTTCTTGGCAAGGATACTGGAGTGGGTTGCCATTTCCTTCTCCAGTGGACCACATTTTGTCAGAACTCTCTGTCATGACCTGTCCATCTTGGGTGGCCCTGCACGGTATAGCTCATGGCTTCACTGAGTTACGCAAGCCCCTTCGCCACGACAAGGCAGTCATCCATGAAGGGGTTGTTTAACAGACTGCCCAGTAAAAAGATCTTGAGATGGGTTACAATCCATAAAAAGGCAAGTAAAATAAATAATTCATTAATTTTAAACAGATGAAACTAATGATAGTCACATTGACAGAGAAGCTTTGGAGTACAAACAACATAGTCAAACTGGAGTGCTAAGTCTTGAATGAGAAGGAACAAAGGCAAGTGTTGAACTGGTGTCAGAAGAGAATGTCAGTACCAGCCAATCTTCAGAAGAAAGACTTCTGGAATTCTAGGAATTGGTTTCTCTTTGAAGCCTCCTTAGTTTCCTACATGATCCATCAGTAAAAGTTCCATGGAGCTCCTGATGTCTTTCCCTGGAATTTCATGAATGCGTGAGAAGGCAGGGAACCTACAGATTAGTGGGAAAAGCTTGTGGAGTGAAGGAAAGGGTGTTCACAGTTATGCACTGCCTCATAAATAAATAAGTGTGTGAACATCACACTCCACCTATGGTAATGTTAGACATTCCATTTGTACTACATTAGTGCTCAAAGACATTGTGAGCCCTTATGTTGGGACAAACATTTCTAGACACACCTATCAAGTTTCTCCTTGAAAACATCTCTCAGCAATTGCTCATCAAAGCAGTGCTATGTGATAAAACTGCAAAGCTGACTTGGGCAACCAACTCCCAATTTAAATTCTTTTACACAAGAATTATTATCAGCTTGTTTCATTCTACAGGTTTACGTAGAATGAAACAAGCTGATAATCTGCTACAATATTTCAGTAGATGCTTAATTTTTTTTTTTTTTTTAAATAGAGAAATGATCTCAAAACCTACTTTTCAAGTATATGTCTTCTACACACTTTTCCCATGTAGGCATTATTAAATTTAATCTTTTATATTTAGCAACCTAAAAGCAAACAAAGCAAAACAATTATTGCAATATGACAAATGTGTTCAGTATGTCCCAGATAAGCATTTATTGGCTATCTTGGGGCTTGAGGCTTTGTATTACAGCCTTATAATTTTGTTTTCCTCCTTCCTTCATTTTCTCCCTCTTCTTCCCCCTCTTTGGGGTTTTTCTGCCTCCCAGCTTTGCCTGTGAGTTAACCTTTGCCTGATAGTAGCTGAAAATCAACAGTCCTGAACATTTGATTTATGTTCTCTTCTGAAGAACCCAATTATTTTTAGTTTAATTTTATTATACTTATTGTTTTTATTATTTTAATGGTTATTAAAGGGTTATTATTATAATGTTTATTAATTTTTTAAAGATGTTTTGCTATTATGTTTTAGTATGTGTCACCTACAGTCTTTTGAGTGGATACTATAAAATGTTGCAAAATATACATTCATATATACAGACAGACAGACATTTATGGATATGCACATATAACCATAATGCTATATTTTATAGAGTAGCTACATAATTGAATAGCACTGTTACTTTGCCACATGATAAATTTTCACCTAATGACAGAAATTTCATCTATGGGACTAAATATTTTATTAACATTTTATGGCTGGGGTGGGCAGATTTTACTGAAATCAGAATATATATTCGGACTATTACTCCTAGAATTTCAACATTAGAAACTATTTTATGATGGTTAACAGGTTTATGTAGAATGAAACAATAGCTGTCATAATGATCTGTTGACTGTAGAAGCATACGGTTCTTTTGTTATTACAGGCAATGGTGGCACAAAATATTGTTTTGCAGCATCATTGCAATCATTCATTATTATTTCTTGATCTGTGTTGTTATAGTAACAAAACGTTTGCTCCAACTAGAGTACTATAAAATGATTCAATTGTGTTTACATAATTGTGGTCTAGTGGCTTCCCCTAATCTACCACCTCCCATATGTTTTGGACTTCAATGCCCATAAGTCCCAGCTAGCTTAATTACACTGAGTAGAAACTGTTAGATTTCGGATCCAACTGGAAGGAATCTGGTTGCAGAAGGCTGAGGTAAAATAAAAATTTATTTAATACTCTTGAAGTAGGACTCACCAGATGGTGCTATTGTCTATAGTCTTCCAAGCTATCTCCATGAACGTGAGATCAAGAAGCCATTTTGGATTTGCTAGAATAGCAAGTTTCAGGAAAGAAAGAACTTTACTATTCAGTTTGAAGCGGTGGCTTTCCTCATTTTAAAGAATATTAATAATTACATAGACTGTACTAGTCTTCCAATCTCTTTATCCATGGGAGTTATTCTCCAAAGATACTGTTCTCTGGAACACTTGTCTCCTCAAGGAATAGTAAATATATTTACTTTTTCTAAGGACATACATTGTGTGCATTTTATCCTCTTAATAATTAATTGAAGTTGAAATTAAACATCAGAACGCAGCTCTAGAGCTCTGACTTGTCCCAGATTAATAGGGTCACAATTTTAAGTTTCCTTCAGTAAAACAATGTCAAACCAATTTAGAAAGACAAGAAAATCTGGGTCTCTGCAATTACATCTATAGCCTGCTATATTCAAGGAGAGGACATTGGTCTGGTTACAGTCAGGCTGTTGTGCTAGTCACTTATTTCAGCTCAAAGACATCTTTCTTATAACCAAGTGCTACTATTAGAATCCAGGAACTGCAGGGTCAAAATAAACAAGTTTCCCACAATTGCTTGCTGTATGTGGTTGTGACCTGAATTTATGGGGCTCAACAAAGACATGCTTTCTCTAGTAGGCTGAAGTCAGAGGGCTGGTCTTAAATTTAATAAAATTAAACTCTTTGGGTGACTCATCTGTGGAAAGTTCAGGCACAGAACCTATCAATAACAACGGCAATCTCTGTTAGAAATGCAAATGTGACCGTGACTTAGAAGTATTAAGATGCTGAGCAGCTCAGGTTGAAATATTCATGATGACTGAAGCATCACAGGCAGGAGGAGTTATGTAACATGTTTGGGGTTATTCTTATTAATTGTATTTATATCCAACTTTCCTTTAAAATGTTCAGTATGCTCTCCCCATGTCATCACACAAGAATTTTGTCTAATCCATCCCAAAATAGTATTCATATCAAATACACTATACTCATTCTTTTTTGTGATCCACTCTCTCTCAGATTCAAGATTAAGTTTTGAATTGAAAGAGGTTGCTAACAATATATTCCTTGGACAAGGATAACACTTGCAGAGTTACACAGAGCCTTCAGCTGATAAATCCTGCAGGTGAACATAATTACCTTTCCATTATTTCTTCATCTCTATGAAATGGCTTTTTAATTCTGTTTTCATTTCAGTAAAGACATGTGTCAAGCTGAAGTGACAAACTTTTCATCTTTGGTACTTCATTTCCCCACCCCACCCCCCAAATTGGTTTGAAAAAACTTGATCAGATAGCAAAGCTTTTTTGCTGGAAATTATTTCTCAACATCCAGTGAGCATCCAGTAAAACATACAAAGAGGTACCTACTGTATTCTATTTCAGTAAAACCGTTAGCTTAATTCAAGGTGACTAGACCATGTTAAAATGGTTTGTTCTGTTGTGATGAATATTACTCTTTGTTAAATAAAACTTGGACCTGTGCAAAACTGTAAAAGGATTAAAACTTGGACCTGTGCAAAAACTGTAAGTCCACTCATCTTAAAGTGCCCAAGTTTGGACAACACTGCCTTACTGGAATGCCTATCAGAATAAATTCTATCCTCCAGTGAAACCCATCTAGCATCCATTCTTTTCCCCCAACAGCATTTCCAAAGATTATTTTGTTCCTTTTCTTCTAATGTTACCCAGAATTACCATTAATTTTGCATGCCCAGAAAGCAGACGTGAAAAAGGAAACAGATTCTGTACCAGGATTAAAAAATAAAACTTAACTCAAACTTCCATTACAGATTTGCATTCAGTTGAGTGCATTCAATAATCATGATGCCCAACATTTTACATCAAATAAAAACTCTTTCTGTAATTTTGCCCATCCTTGGAAATGATTTTCAGGTTTCACCATCATCTGAGGAATATGGAAATATTCTAGATAGCTTATGGACAATTCAAATTTTATATACATGCAAATATGTAGTATGTTAATTGTCTGCTTTTTGCAGGACCTTTTTTGAAGTCTGGATATTTTTGACAGTTTTTTTTTTAATTTAAAGAAAAAAGGAAAAAATATTCTTTGGATTAAACAAACATTATCTTACAATGTTTTGCATGACTTTTCATGAAAAAGCCATGTGCAGTAATTGCAATGTTGGATTCATGGTACAGAATCTGTTTCCTTTTTCCTTTCATCCTGCCCCCCACCCTCCAATTTTATTCTACAGAAAATTATGCCCAGTTCCAACAGAAGAGAATATCTGTAGCTCAGGGTTGAACTGTGGAGTCCTTGGTGCTCTCTGAGCTTGGTTGTTTTCTTGCAGACGTTTCATTACCCAACTAGGTAACATCATCAGTGCTAATGAGTGAGGGGTTTGCGTCCCATTCATATATAGTAGCTTGCCCTGCCATTGTTGATGGGGTTGTGATTTTCTCCTTGGTAGTTCCTTGGTTAGAGTATTGTTTTCTGCTTGATTGTTTGTCTGGTGTTAATTGCTGTTAATCTGGGTGTTGGCTGATGGAAAAGATATGTTCTGGTCTTTTTGTTTCTTCTTAGCTTTTTTATTGTCTCTTTTGAATGGTGTATAAATGTGGTTTATCTCTATGCCCAGTATTTCTTATTGGAATGTGATAAGTGTAGACCAAACTTCCCACATTCATCTTCATCTTCATAAGAATTTTGTCCTTCATAAAATCAGAGGGGGAATATATAAACACACTGTGAAAGTAACCCTCTAAAACTTTTCTATTTTTTAGAGTTAATCTTTCCTCTTATTTCTGTTTCTGAAAAGGAAAGCTTTATCAGTGCTATAAATAATAGCTTGTCATGGATACTTGGGCAGATGGAGCACTATTCCTATACAAATAAGCCATGATGCTACATGGAAATGATACTCAAATATTGATTCAGGACTGGGATAGATGAAAACTTATGATTGTTTAAATATCAATGAAGAGGATGAAATATTGGCGTAATATGCCTGTAATGTCCAGGGAAGTCAGTATATTCTGTAATAACTGAAGTTTCCAGACTTCCAAGTACTGCATCTCATGATATATTATGGCAATAAATATCTAAGTTGTGAACATGCAAGATATACCAGCATTGAACCAAACCTGTTATATTTCTATATTTCACTTTTCTCCAAAGAATTGGGACAGAATTAGCAGTGGCATGCATTAGATCAACATACTAATTTGTTTTCAATTTGTCTGTGATACTTTATAACCTGTCTTTTTCTCCACAAAGGCTTTCTAGATAGCTTATGGACAATTCAAATTTTATATACATACATACATACATATGTGTGTGTGTGTGTGTGTGTATGTATACACACACACACACACACACACACAACATAGCCATAATTATAGCAGTTCTCTCTTAGCAAGTCTTTTCAGAGCTTTAGGCAAAATGGTTATAAAGACTCTGCTCACTACCAGGAACGAGGCAAATGCAACACAAAGAATAGATTCAGAATATTTATTTAACATAGATACACATATATGGATCCTTAAAATATCTTGACCCAAGATCTTTTCGACTCTGTATCCCAGGATAGCTACCTGGCCGAATCAGGATATGACCTTAATACTTCCTTGGTAAATCAGGTCCAGTTAGACAGATGTGAACATTTTTATTTGTTCACTTCTTATTTAAAAAGGGCCAAAAGTGATTGTTTACTACATAAATGAAAAGGAAAGAACCTGATATTTTGAAGATGGGAGAAACATCACTACTTGGCTCATTCAATGAAGCCAAGACCTTTCAATACTTAAAAGAAAGTCAGGATTTGAATTATTTTTTGCATTGACTCCTGTTTCTGATGCTGAATTGGACTTGACTTTTTCTTTTTCTGACAGTTTCTAATTGTTAACCACTACCTGACAGGCATTTAAAATATAATCGTTATGTCAGGAGTAGCTCTATGTACTAATATTGTCCAGTGAATTGTATTTAGTTCTTTGATAAGAAATTTAGAAAAAGTACTGGGGAAAAATGAAACTAAAAAGAAATTGCCTGAGGAAAAAAAGTGGAGCTGATAGACCTGCCCACCTCTAGATTGAGCTGATAATTTCTGGGAAAAAAAATCTGATATATATTTCTTTTTCCTCAATACTCCATGTCCAGAAAAAGAAGACCATTTCCTTCAAATACAGTACTCCCTCTCAGTCTGTAGTGAAGCTACCATTGTTTCCTCACACATTTCCAGAAGAACAGCAAAGTATGATGATGCAGAAAGAATGACATGTGCCTGGTGATGTCATAACACAATCCTGCCCTTACATCTAATGCAAATACGTAAATCATAGTCATATCAACCTTCTTGGCCTTCTGGAAGGCTCTTAAAACTTAGCTTTTCCCCTTGGAGTTAGGGCCAGGATGTTAGGGGAGCCCGATATATGTGTGTGCTTTATGAAATTGTTGGGCAGTACCTCAGTTATTTATTTTTTTCCCCTTCTATTATTCTTATTTGTTATGGGTTTTTATATTATTTTTCTATGTATTGCTCACCACCCACAATTATGTATTTAAGATGGGTGGCTATATAAATTTTCTAAATTAAAAAAAAAAAAATTGTGCCCTCAAGTGCAGAGGTACCTGTAGAATCCAATGGTGTTGTCAAAGTGATGAAAGCGGTGTTGTGTTGTTGCAATGCAAGCTCTATCTTTGCACGTGCAATGGGGGAAGACTTGTGTTGCAATGGGGCAATGCCGCTTTCATCATTTTCCTCCTAATCCCTTTGTGGATGCATTTGGTTGAGTATATCTGAGCTATTATTTCATTTCAGGTACATTGGGTTGTTAGTGCACATTTAATATCAGAAACAATTTCATATCTGCTGAAATGTTTTTTCAACCCATTGGAAGAAAATGCTACAGATGTGAAGGATCTTGAAGCTCAGTGATACCAAAACTGGATCTGTTGATAAAAGAGAGCTTAAGGTAACACAATTTATTCTGAAGCGAGATTAATTTATTTTGCTGAACAGTAAACAAAACTTTTGCAACACGCAGAGCAATAGATTTGACTTATTGCTTAACATCTGTTGAATTGTTAAGGCACCATTTCTCAACCTTAGCAACTTTAAGATGCATGGACTTCAACTCCCAGAATTCTGGGAGTTGAAGTCCACGCATCTTAAAGTTGCAGGTTGAGGAAAAACTATTTTAAAGTGTAAGATAATCAATCTCCACATTGCAGACCAAAAGAGAAAGTGAGTGTGAGATTTCAACTTATACAGACCTCACTCTTAAGCCTGCACTTTCAGTATTGGTGATTAACTGTAATCAGGACTATATTCTCAACTCTGTGTAATGGAGTCCTTCGTGTTTATTACAAAATATTAATAAAATACGGCAGGCATTGAACCTTTCCAGTCCAACACCATTGCACACAATTAATATAATGTCTCCCTCAGGCCAGGCAGAATTATAATTTCTGAGCTCCTTCTGCACTGTTCTTCAGGAAGATATGACATCACACCTTCAGGTGTATCATCCATTTATCAGCAACAATATCTGTCATACATAGCTCTATCAAAAACATCTATAATAATAATTCATCAGATTCAAACCCTAACTGGAAAAAAGAAAAACAAGAACAAAAATGCAGTAAGCCGAGCATCTCCAACCTGAGCACTCTTCAGCTTCTTAGTGGTTGTGCTGGTTGGGGAATTTGGGGAGTTGAAAGTCCATAGATTTGAAAAGTGTTCAGACTGGAAACTGTTGATGAAAGAAAATAAGAGTTTTGCATTTGTAGTTGAAGTAGCTTGCATGTGTTGTATATCATTATGCAAAGGAAGATTGCTGAAAGCAAATAAGATGTTTTAAAGAAAATGAAATAACTTTCATTTTTATTCTGCACACTGGAGCATTTTTGCAATAGGATCCATAGTAAATTGAAATAATGTACATGTTTGGTTAAAAATAGAAAAGTAGCAAAAAAAAAAAAAAAAGAACCCACAACCCCAAACCCTCAATCCAGTTATTTCTTGCTGGCAGAATTCTAGGAAAGGTTCTTGCCATTATATCTGCCTGTAGGTCATGGGGAGAATTTCAAGAGGTCATGTGCAGCTAACTTGATCAAAAATACAATCTTGTTGAAACATTGGCATATTCTAGGATTCATTCACAAAGGAGAGCAGTGATAATGCTCATTTTGGGCATTTTCCAGAATCCTCAGTAACATATAGTGTGTGTTCATAACAGCTGTGCAGAGGAAATAAAGAAATGCATCACTGAAACTGGAAAACTTAAAAGATGAATTATGAGCAACTAATAAAACATATCAACACAGAAGCCTTTCCTAAAATGTATCCTGATTCATTAAAAAAAATAAAATAATCCACCAGCAATGTCACCATGCAATGATCAACAATGAGAGTTTAAAACCTACTGAATGTCTTATAAACTCAGGAAGTCTGACTTTACTGTGTCTTTTTTTTCCTCCTGGTACCACGCGAGAGTTATGCAAAGGGAGGGGTGAATTCCCAAAAGAACAGCAAAACACAGACTGCATTTTCCAATGACATTAAGGGGAAGTGTCAGAAAAGAAAAAAACATACATGAGGTAATAAACCAAATATTTTTTTTGAAACAGAACAGAATTCAGCTTGTCTCACTCTTAGGGGAAAAATAGCATTGCCTAGGCATGAAGGAATAATCATAACCGTTATATAAGTTGTTTGATTTTGATGTTTTGTGGAACTTTAGAATATAAAATAGTGGAATCAGATTGCAGGATTGCAAGAGTATAATAAGGAGAAGATTGTTTTGGATGTAGGCTTTACAGATCATGTTTCTTTAAAAAAACAAGTAAAACCTTCTATTAATTTATTACTGCATTTGACTCAAGAAAAAAAGGAAGAATACACAGAGTAACCCCTCATTTCATCCTTCAACTACAACAGTTCTGTGAGGTAGGTTGGGCTGAGAGAAAGTGACTGACACTAGTTGAGAGGAATCTTGAAGCTCGGCATCCTAATTCAAGCTTAACCACCAAACTTCATTTGGCTAGTAGCATTGATCACTGTTGATCAGAGGTCACTGGAACATCTTGCCATTGCAACGTTATTTCAATGGCCTAGTTCCTGCAGACCAAGAACCAGCTAGGAGTGTTTCTTGCCCTGCATCATTTATATGAGATTATATGATTATATGATAGCCTTTTCTTGTCACGGCACCTGCCCTTTTGAATATCATTCTTTGGAGATCAGATTGGCCCCAACCCTTTCAGCCTTCTGTAAGGCCCTAAACACCTGGTTCTGTCACCAGGCCTGGGGTCAGGAAGTGGGGTTGAGCCCATGTATTGGCTATGTTAATTTTTATGGATGGATCTGTTTTTACCCCAGCTGCTGTTGTGTGATTGTGTGTTGTCTTTCTTTTTTAAAATACTTTTTAACATTGTTAGTCTCCCAGAGTCATTAACTTGAGATGGGCAGTCATATAAATCAAATTAATTAATTAATTAATTAACCAATCAATCAATGTTTACAGCAGAGGTAGACAATATTTCCAAGGACTGTGGCCACAGCTCAGCATGTTGATCAGCCAGTGAACTAGAGGAGGACTTGTACCTAGGCCTGGGTTTGCTTTAAAAAAATGATTTGGAAGAAAGGTACTAACCTAATGGTGACAACAAGGAAGGGAACAGGGCCAAAAGATTTTAGCCCATATTCTCCATCATTTTGGAGAATGGGGGTAGTTAAGATAAAAAGAGGAACATTTTACTGTTGCTGGTGTTCCCATTGTCACCTTTATTTTCATGTCTTTAAGGCAAGAATTGTGCTACCAAAATTTGGCCATTTTGTCATGAAATTTCAGTGGGAGAATGTTGAGAGTTTGGGAGCTGCAAATTGGGTACTGGGAGCACCCCCAGTACCTGTATCCTGACTTATACAGAGTACACCTTGTGCTCTGTATATCTGTCAGTATGGGGAGAGACCCAATCTGGTCTCAGTACAATTGGATTCCAGGTTCTTCTTAACTATCCCCATTCTCCAAAATGAAAGAGAGTATGGGCCAAAATCTTTCAGCCCTGCTCCCTTCAGTGTTGTCATCATTAAGGTAATACATTTCTTCCCAATCATTTTTTTAAAGCAAACCCAGCCCTAGTTCCAAGTCCTCCTGTAGCCCACGATCCATTATACTATTCTGTGAGAGAGACAGAGATATAGTCAACTAGAACAACTCTCACACTTTCTGTCTGGTTAGAAATTAAGAAAATGTACCAATGAACTCAAAATTTTATTTCAACTGTAATAGAGGATAAACTATAACTAACTTAAGGTTAGACTGCATGTGCTATTGAAACTGTGCTGTACTTCTATTTAAAAAAAAAAAAAGTGTGCATACCCTTGTGTGTAGGAGAATTCAACTCTTTGCCCTGCATATGCAATTAAATTTCTGCTCCCTCTGAAAGCATTTCTGTGTAAATGAAAGAAAGATTTGCTATTCTCTACTGGGACCTCAGCAGGGATCAGACCCCCATATTATCTATACTACAATCCTTTGCAAATTATCCTTGGGAGTGTTGGGGGGAGTCACACTGACCATTAATTTTTTAAACCCTGCATTTAGGGATGAAAAAAGTTTTTAATATCACACATAATTTGGTTTTGGGCTGGTTAAACAAAAATGGAAATATGGAATATAAATTGCTATAAATAATGTAAACAAAACAGTGAAGGAGAGCCATAACCAGAGAGATCCAGGAAAAACAAAACAGTGGTTTCTTAAAAACACAATTTATTTATATCATATTCCTCCACAGCAGTTAGTTCTAAGACTGTTTCAGAAGTTGCATGAAAGAAACAGTGATGGGTCCAGATGAAGAAGGGGAGAGAATTTAACTTGATTGGATATGCATTTTTCTGAACTGAAGCATATATCAGATGATTGGTAAATTTCACTTCTCCTAACTCCTAATTCAGTTCTCAATTTAAAACATATCTATGATTTAGGGGAAATTGCATTCCAAAATGTCTATGCATGCTGATAACAGCATTTCTCAAACTGTGAATCTGGACCTAACATTGAGTCTCAGCATTGTTCCAGGTGGGCCTCATAACCTCATCACTTCCTCCTAATCTGCTTCTAGTCAAACGATGAGAGAAGAATTGGAAGCAGATGGCCTGCAAATACAATAGAGTTACAAAGAGATTAAAAGGTCCATAACAATAATGAATTACTCCTCTTGTTAAAATAAATGTCCCCTTGAATAAAATCAGATCATGATCCCCTCAGTGATCATTCTTTTGTGCTCTACCTCCAGCAACACCTGCCACCATTTTGAAAATGGATTTCTGTAATTTTTAAGAACCTCTAGCCCACAATAATTAGCACAAAAATTATGCAGACTCTTTACTCCAGTACATACAGAGAAAAACAGGATGGGGCTGAACCTTTGCTTCAAAAAGTCTGAAAATGTTAGAAAACAATGCAATCAAGTTTTCTGTCACTGATCTAGACCATTCTCTGTCCTGGAATATTGTTACTCCTCCCTTTATCCCAACAGACAATTTGGGCTCTCTCCAGATTCATGGAGCAAACAGACCACATACAGTGCTTTTTGCCCTGCATGATTAATGATATACAACTGAAGAGACAATTATTAGCCACTCATTCAACCACAGACACAGATTTTACATTTGGTTTTGTCCAGGAAAAGGTTTGCTTACATTGCTAACTTAGTGTTTGATTACATTTATGTGGAGCTAAGAAAGTTAGACCATCATTGCACTCTTTGGAGCTTTGGGGGGCCTTTTGAGGGCCTTTTTTTGATAAAGCATAGACAAAAATGACTGTCCCCTTGCAAATAAAATGCTGATTAGAAAAAATGGCCAATATAATTCAGCTGACTGGGTAGAGTCTATACGATCAGGCTATTGTTGCTGGAGGATGGATTTCCGTGGTGGGGTAGACCTCTTCCTCCTTTTCTGTCATGGATCTCATAAGCAAGATGGAGGAGAATATAGGTACCACAACAAGCTGGTTTTCCCAATACAATGGGTTAGAAATGTCTCTGTGTCAAAGATGTGTGTGTGGCAAATGATGAAATCTATATGTGCTATGAGGACAATGCATGTATGTAAGGGGCAGAATTTGCATCACAACAGTGCAACACAGCTTTTGTCATTTTGATGACAAAGACATTGATTCTGTGGACATATCCACAATGGCCTCCCACAGCCCACATTCATTTTCAGCTCTTCTAGGTGCAGTATGGATGGTTCATGTTTGTGAGATTTGCACCTTGAGTAACAATAAAATTATAGGCTGTGTTCACATACCTTGATTGCTGAATGTATTCATTTTGTGAATTGGCACAATTCATTGAATCATAAACTAACCAAATGGTTTGGGTTCGCACAATATGCTAGGTTGTGGGGGAAAGAAAAACAACACAAAATTAAAATTCAAGCTTAGGGTGTTGCTTAAATGCAGCTAATAGATTTGTAATTGATCTTGTTAAGCTTGTAGTATTGTTGCTTTATTCATAGATTCATAAATGCTAAAACCTGGTGTGCATTCTTGTAATATGTAGAAAACAGCAATTTCTGCAACTCAAACATTTAGAAATTCACCATCATTCTAAGCTTCACAACCTCCTAGGGAATAGCCAGAACTCATGCTGAATAATCTGTCCCAAAAGGAATGCTCAATATGTTCGAAATTCAGAACAAACCATTAACTACCTTCTTGGAAAATGTTAACCCATGCTAGCTAAAGATGATGATATTTCAGTCCAACATATTTCAAAGGTGCCAGGGTTGAGAATGGTCATAATGATCTTCTAGCCTTTATGGAGCTCTTGAGCTTGTTGTCAAATACCAATAATTCAGATCCAGACCATTCTCTGATGCTCTCACTGCTGCTGGCCATTGTCCTAGCATATAGGCAATCAAGTTAAACAATAAGTATAGTATGTCATGTGCATACTGTGTGAGCATAACTAATGGGCCTTTCAGAGTGACTGATACTATCTAAAATAGGCTGACAACCAAATCTTAGGAAAGTTAATTATCAGCATCTCCATCTTGCTGGAATTCACCTTGAATTTATTGGCACTCATCTAGTTACTGAATCCAGGCATTGTTCAGCAACTTAATGGGTGTTCTCCTGACTCAGAAGATGAAGAGGTATAGAATTGGAATGTTACTGTCAGCCCAAGGAACTCCAAGAGACCATGTAAATTCAGTCCAGCAATGTTTATTAGCTACAACCTCTAGCAAGAATCTTCCCAGACTGAAACCCCAGTTCCCAAGTAATGCTAGCCACAACATTGTGAATTCCTCAGGGAGGTGCCAGTCTCATCCTCTTATCTCTCCTTCTCGCCTCAGGAGATGAAAGAAAATGTTTTTCTCCCTGAGTCTGGCCTTCATAATTCAATTTCATCACAGTTACCAATATATTGATGCTACCATATTCTCTATCTATATCTATCTATCTCTCTGTCTGTCTGTCCGTCCATCCATCCTTAAAAATTGGATTACCAGCATTGTTAATTCTATCTCTTCTTCTTTTAGGGACACCTTTATTTATTCTAGATTTTAAATCATTCAAAGAAAAATGTGCACATCAGAAATATTTTAAAGCTGAAGAAAAACCCTCCAGGCAAGCTGGTTTGGCTAATACAGGATTATGGTTGTTCGTGCCAAACCACAGACTACATGTTGTTAATATGCCTTTCTGTTAGAGTAAACATGCTTTGGGACAAACTTGCTGAACACAGATAAGTCTTGCCCTGATCCAGGAGGGCTATTCTTATGTAAACTTGTAACTCTTAAAGGATGTCCCTTTATTCTTCTGGGTTGTTGTTATTATTGTTTTTTATGTTAAATGTTATGTTAAATATCTTCAGGTCATTCTTGACTCCTGACAACTGCCTGGAAAAGTCCCTGCAGTTTTCTTGGCAACATTTTTTTCAGAAGAAATTTGCCCTTGCCTTCTTCCTAGGGCTGCAAGTGACTGGCCCAAGGTCACCCAGCTGGGTTCGTGCCTAAGGAGGGGACTACAACTCACAGTCTCCTGGTTTCTGGCCTTTAACTACTGTACCTAGCTAGTTAATATATTAGATATTAGATATTAAATGAAGAGCATTTTGGTGTACTGGTAAAAGGCCACAGGCTAGAAACCGGGAGACTGTGAGTTCCAGTCCCTCCTTAGGCACAAAGCCAGCTGGGTGACCTTGGGCCAGTCACTCTCTCTCAGCCCTAGGAAGGAGGCAACAGCAAATTCCTTCTGGAAACCTTGCTAAGAAAACTGCAGGGATAGTCCACACAGTCACCAGGAGTCAATGCTGACTGGAAGGAACAAATAAAATAAAATAAAATAAAATAAAGTCTTAAATTGTGAATATGCTAATTTAGGGATCCTCAAACTTTTTTGGGCACAATAGGAATTTTGAGAGCATGTTGTAAATGTTCTCACAAACTGCCCACCATAGTAGCTGTGGCTAATCACAAGAAACACAATTATCAGAAGGCAACTGGTGAGGTTACTCCTCATTATTCTATCTAACCTTCTAGTATGCTCTATCCTACCTCACTTTTTTTTTTCTTTTTTCCCCTTTTTCTGGGCATACTGCAGCCCTCTAACATTCTTACTTTATAAAACTGCTTCTTGGGATATGCCAAACACAGAAGCATCCTTGAATTTTTTAAAAACTATCGTTGAAGGAGACACTTTGCTTTCCAGTATGCTGCTTCCCTTTTCTTCAAATTTAAAATCATCTTAAAACAAATAAAATGGGACAAGGAGCCTAGCAGACACTAAGGGAGGGATTGGTGAGCACATTGTGAATCCAGGTGATGGATGATCTAGTGTTAAGGGCCAGCACCAGATTCTTCTTTAACTTTCTCCTTACTTATATAGAAAATATTCAGTGCAAAACCAATCATAATCAATCAAGAAAATGTATACTGGAGGTGACATTCATAAGACTGGTCTATCAGCCTATTATAGAGTGGATTGACTCTTTGGATAAAAGAAAACAAAACCCTGGAAATCCATGAAATCTAATTATTAAATTAAAATAAATCCAAAAGAAAACAATAATGCCAGTTCTGAGATAATAAGTGTAAAATCAGAGCATACAATCAGAAAAGAATCATCTCTGAGGTTTCCATTGTGGATAGATGTCAGTAGACTACAATAGTTCTTGCTCGTTAAATGCAGAAAGAGAGATGCATATGAAAAATTTGATGGCTGGTGAAGTCATCATGAACTATATATTGCAGACTGAAGCATGTTGCTTACGTTGAGTTCCAAAGGGTTCAATCTTTTGCAATTATCCATCTCATTGCCAACTGTGTCATACTTTACAAGCAAATGCAATCCCTCCCACAACTCTCCGTATATTTTTTATCTTGCTCTTTAGAATATACTAAACCTTTTCCTTCCATTTGTTCTTTGAAGATGTGTCTTTTATGTTTCCAATTATTTACCACAACCATTTTTGCTGTAGGTGGACCAGTAAGGCACAAGACAGCCACATTATTTCCTAATACTATCCTGAAAATTGTTTAGCGCCTATATCCAAGGATTCATTTCTAACTGTCAGAAAATGAAAGACACGGGTTCAGTTGTCCAGTAGACAGAAGTTTTTTTATTGGGCACGTTTGCAAAGGTGGGTCCCTCCCGCAGCAATGGAGGAACCCCGAAACAAGGTCTGACAGATTTTTATACCCCCTATCTGTCCTCCCCCTCCTAAGAGGGCTTGGCTCACAATCTCACCTTTTTTTTACCACCCCGGAGTGCCGCTAATTAACCGCAAAACCGCAGACATTCCACTTTCCTAATCCAGTCAGCGCAATACACATTGTAATACCCACTTGACCCAACAGCCGCCCCCTGCCACCCCTCTTCACTCTGGTGCGAATGTGCCTTCTGCCCATCCTCCCTCCTGCCGTCCCCCCCAAGGCTGCCCCATGGTGCACAGCGCTCTCCCCTAGCAAACATGGTTCGTTTGAGGCCCTCACTTCTCCCTGCCTTCTCACATAATCCTACCCTTGCAATTAATTAAGCAATAGTCAAAAATGTACTGGTGTAGGATCTCATGGCCAGTATTTGTTGGGCAGTGTTGGGCTTCAAGGTTTAGTGATCGTGGTCTAGAGAGCAGATTTCCTGACATGTTTTGCTGGCAATTGTGGCTAATCTGTTCTCTAGACCACAGTCACTTAACCCTGAAGCCCAACACTACCCAAGAGGCAAGAATTCTTTCCAACATAGTTTAAGCTGCATTGAAACCTACATCAATAGCATCTTTATTTAAACATCTTTTAAACAACTCAAGATGGTGATAAACAAAATACATATCTTTTCTGAGTTATAATTCCAAAATAAAAGACATATAGCAGCACATACACCCAGCATCGTGGAAACAGTTGCCATGCAGTATATTCTATTTTATGGTCGAATGGGGGAGGGGGAGTATTTATTTATTTGTTTGTTTGTTTGTTTATTTATTTATAACATTTATATAGCCGCCCATCTTATATCAAACTCTGGGTGGCTCCCAACCAACAGTTACAACAACATCAATATACATATATCTATTAGAACCATGAACATTAAAACCTGGCACCAAGTTAAACTTTCACATGCAGTCCATCACTAAGTCCTCTAATCAAGCTCACCCTATCCCAGAGCTTGGGGAAAAAGCCATGTCTTAAGTGCTTTCTGGAAAGCTAGGAGGGTGGGGGCCTGCCAAACATCAGGGGGAAGGATATTCTGTAGAGTAGGGGCGGCTATGGAAAAGGCACACTTCCTAGATCCCATAAGATGGCAATGTTTAAGGGAAGAGACAAGGAGTGTGCCCACCCCATCTGATCTGGTAGGATGGATAGATGTTCTTAGGGAGAGGCAGTCCCACAGATAGCCCAGCCCTGTACCATTATGTTCTTATATATTTTCTCAGTGAGATAATTTTCTCATTATTTTCTCAGTGGGAGAATAAGGACTGGGGGGTCCTAGGAGGAGAGCCTTCTCTGCCATTGCCCCTGCCCTATGGAATACTATCCCCCAGAGGTGAGGCGGGCCCCTTCCCTCCCAATTTTTCGGAGGTATTGAAGACTTGGCTCTGCCAACTTGCCTAGCGTGAGGAAAGATACAATCGACCCTGGGGATGGCTGGCGCCTTGACAATGCGCCCTGAGTTTATTAACACCTAATTAGCACCTGCCTCTTGGAACTATTACAAAGGAAGTGTGTTTTTAACATATTTTAATTAATATTTATCTATTTTAATCAATATTTGTTATATTTTTACTGTAAACTGCCCAGAGTCACCCCACAGTGAGAAGGGCAGTGACAAATTTGAAATATAAATAAATAAAATAAATGAATACAATTATTGGTTCCGATTCAAGCTGATGAACGAGAATTCACTTTAGACATTTATCTGAAAAAAGAAAAAAATTCAGAAAAAAATATTTTAGTTGGGAGTGTGTTTGCAATAGTGTATGTGAACGAATTCTCTTCCATTGCTCAAGTATCTCTCTAGTGGTTTGTAGACTCCTCATCTCAAGGGAAGGCCATCTTGAAAGAACCCCTCCATTGGGACTTTTCAGATAGGGAGGTAAGATATCCAAGGATGCTTCAGAGAGATGGAAAGATAGGTATCAGGAACTACAACAACAAATGCGTTATCATCTCGGAAAAGCTCAAAAATATTTTCAGGAAAAAAATGAAATTTAAAAGAAATTCTCAAGCATCTGGTCTGAGGTATTTAAAAGAAATTGTCTTGCAAAAATCTCATTTGCAGGGGAAAACAGCTCTATAAATCTGTTTTGGCTGGGGATTAGGGTTCCCTATGTGTGCATTCTATAACCCTCAGCTCTCAAAATTCTGGGAGTCTTACTCCCAACACATATGGAGGATACCTTACAGAGAAAAGCTCATAGGATATACAGTGTGCTGCAACAGGAACATGATGGCATATCAAAACCCCTGGTATCACCAGCTACATATAGTCACATTATTCACAAATGTGAATTGTAACAGGGAAATTTATATGGAGATAATTCCATGGTACTGGGAGCTTAT
Source organism: Python bivittatus (assembly GCF_059951505.1). NCBI lineage: Eukaryota > Metazoa > Chordata > Lepidosauria > Squamata > Pythonidae > Python > Python bivittatus. Next base: position 16,266,620 of record NW_028277056.1, on the reverse strand, counting down.
GTGAACAGATATTTGCCAGGCAGAAAAATAAAAGGATTTAAATTATCGGAAAAGCAGAATATTAGAATTGGAAGTGCAAATCAGGTCTGCACCTCTAAGTATTTTGAAATATTTAATTCCTTGGTCATCCCTTCCAGCTGCAGTGAAGCAGCAGGAGTTCATGGAAAATTGGGGGGGGAAAATGGTGGACAGGAAGCTGTTTTGGGTAATTACTCAATGACATGTCACTCAATGTTTGAACTGGGTCAATGGAAAAAATGTGAGATGAAATGCAAGGGCATAAAAAGTCTAGCTCTGGTTTTGCATTGTGATGGTTCATTCATCCCGGATCCAAAGTATCCTGCTATCAAGAGAGGAAAATGACTGTGAGAGGGAGGCCAGCGTTTTGAAGACTGAAATTAAAATTGTGACAAATAGGAGCTTCTTTAGGTCCTATCATTAGAAACATCTTTTAAGTAGACACTTGATTGCTACTTATTAGGTGTGGCTGCATTGATTCTGCCAAGATTCAGGCAGATGGTAAAGGTATCCTCGTGAGAGCCATTTCAGTCCAGATGATCAGATGTTGTTTATATTTACCGAAGAGCTTTGATAAAAATAAAACTGCTCACTCTATCCATTATCAACCTGTCCAGATGTTCTGATCCAGGTGGCAACTAAAAAGAGAGCTGTTAGAAGAGACAAGGAACAGTATTAGAACAACTTCTATAAAGACATTGAAGATGGAGACAGACACAGAAGAAAAGGGAAGTTTTCCAAAAAAGATGTTGTTCGATAAAATATTTTTACCACTGCTTCCTCACAATACTCAACAATATAATCAATATTGTTGTATTTACATCCCAATCCATTGCCTGGAGCAGAAAGTACTTCCTTCTCAATGTTATTTGCAAAATAAGAGTCTGATAGGACTGAAAGAGACTGATGCAAAATCACTTAGTAAGATCGTATGGTTAAGGGTCGTATGATTTAATCTGTATCTCCCTGCTCCTAGTCCCTGCTCCTACTCTGCTGTATTGGCTTTCCTTGAATATTGGTTCTAAGGTACTATGGAGTCTGCAAAATAATGTGTAGCACAACAACTGATTTTTTTTCCACTTGTATCAACAAAAACAGAAAGGGTAGATAAGAGGAAATCTCTGCTCTTCACATTGCTAATAGTATCCTTCCCTTCATTAAAGTTCCATGGCCAGTGGAAGGCCATAGACATTAAAATAATAAATAAAAAGTAAAAATAATAAATTAGTAAACTACTGGGAAAAAAATCCTTGCTCTGGAGAAATTTAATGAAATTGTATCATCGCTGTATTGTCTACAGTTAAGGTGGGGAATTTTGAAAGTAAGCTGGTATATTATGTCCACTGCTCATATAAAAGCAGCAGCTTTGTAGCATGAACAGTGTGCTATCTAAGCACACTGATGAACTGCTAAAAATTGTCATTTTTCAAGTTATTGAAAGTTGCTCTTCTTTGTAGTATTTTTTCCTGCATACTTGCACAGTCTGCCTTTTTTGCACTGTGTTCACCTAGTTCTTATTCTGAACTATCAGTGTATGATGTGACAAGAGGTTTTTTTACCATTTTTACATAATAATTTTCAATCCTTTGATTGATTGATTGATTGATTGATTGATTGATTGATTGATTATGTGCCATAAGTCGTTGCTGACTGTGGAGTTCTTGGTACTCTCTGACCTTGGTTGGTTGCTTGCAGTTGCTTCATTACCCAACTAAGTAACATCATCAGTGCAAGTTGTTGTGGACTTTTAGCAACCACATAGATTGATTTTACCTGTGACAATCTACCCCTAACCTGGTCTTTCAGGTCTTCCGACAGTGCACTCATCACCACTGTAACTGAGTCCATCCACCTTGCTGCTGGTGATCCTCTTCTTCTCTTTCCTTGTACTTTTCCGACCATTAAAGCCTTCTCCAGAACGCTAGATCTTTGCATAATAATTTTGCAATCCACACAGAGAACTTCAATTCTAGGGCAGAATAGAAGTAATAAACTGTATATGTAACTGTATATTTATTTATTGTTTTAATATGTTGTAAGCTGCCCAGAGTCCCCCATTGGGGGGAGATGGGCGGGGACAAGTTTAATCAATCAGTCAATCAATCAATCAATCAGCCCGATTAGAATATTTAAGAACAAAAAAAAATGTAACATTTAGATATTAGTAATAAATCATTTTTTTCTTTCTGTATTTGTCTCAGTTGCAGGGTCCGCCTGGTTTGCATTGCATTTGCCTAGCTGATGGGGTGAAGCTACTGTATCAACACACGATGAAATGAGGGGGCTGCTTTTTCAGTTTGTCTCAGACCCTGATGCTGATTAAGGAAGAGAGGGAGTGATTGCTCCAAGGTCACCCAGCTGGTTTCTAAGCCTAAAGAAGGATTAGAACCTCAGTTTCCCACTACCTAGTCCAGTCTCTTAACCACTGCACCAGGCTATTTCTCTTTCAAGTTCTTGAAAATAATGTGAGTAATTTCATAAGATTCTCTAGCTATGACATCAGTGAAGCTGACAATATTCTATGGTGTTGTAATCCCTCACTTGAACCGCAGTAACAAAAAAGCCACTCTGCTTTTCCAAAGTATTCCCATTATTTATTTTATTTATTTATAAAGTTATATACCACCCATTTCAATGGCTCTTGCTGGCTTACAAGAACTTACTATAACATCAATTGTGTCTGTGTCTAGAAAAAGGTGTCTGCAAAGTGGCAAAGAAATTCACACCGTTCATTGATGCTAATTGTATTTAGCACACATTTCTAATTCCATTACAGATGTTTTACTGACAGAGAAAGATGAAGTACTGTCTCTGGAGCTGAGGAGAGAGAAAAAGAGATGTGCTAGCTTATCAAAGGTAATAATCAATTCCTTACCAAATTGGTGCTTTATTGAATGATGCCATGATAAATTAATCAGACACCAACCAGGCTGATGACAGGTTTGATGAATAAAAGTTGTCACACCGACAGGAGAAGCTTATAAATCAATTCTGCTATGGCACAAAGGTCAGGCAATAAGGTGTTAATGTAGCCAGCCTAATGACTAGCAGGGAAATGATTTTTAACTTTTTTTCTCTAATGTAGCATTTTTACTGCATTCAGTCAGGTCCATCACACTGTTGGTGTGTCATTCTGATTTCTGCTCAGCAAGGAGAGTTCAGCTGTTCACAGTCACATCCTGGTAACATCCAGAGTAGATTACTGAAATGCACTGTCCATGCATTGTACAGCTTGCCTTAGAACACAAGTCAACAACTTGGACACATCGACTGAAACAGACCGTATGGGTACTTATTGAATGTTGCCAGTTTCTTGTTAGACAGTTGGGTTTCTTAAAGAAAAAATAAGACCGTAAAATTAAGACATCATTTTTATAGAGCATTCTCAGAGTGAATAAACAAAGCATTTCACTATCTTGCTGTATTTCTTATAGTAACTTTTATAATCATTTGACAACCATCTTATTTTGATTAATATCTGGTTGTTGTGCATGTGCATCAATGTCACACATACATATAGAAAGGGACGAGGCTTTCGTGGGATGGTTATGACCACCATCTTGATTTTTAAAATCCCCTCCATGGATGCTCCTGTTTGGTTGATACTGTTCCATCAAATTATTGTAATTATATTTTTATAATAATTAATTATTGCAATGGGCCATACCCTTGTTTATTTTTTCTTCATTATATTTTATTAAACAATCAGTATAACCAGAGTTATATATATAAGGGCTTCTCCTACCTGGGTACATGTATATACTGTACTTTTTGTCAGTAAAGGATTACCTTATTTCATTATGTATGGATAATTGTTTTCATTTTAGTATATTTACTGAAGTTGTTTTAATTGTATTTGTATTAGGAATGCTTTATCAATTGTAAACTGATTTGGTAGTACAGAAATAAAGTGAACAAACCATAAAATACCTAAGTATGCTGTATTTGTCAGGTAGTTTCTAGTTTGTCAGGCCCCTTGAGATTTTTGTTCATTCCATTTGATAGATTTGCTTTAGAAATGTTCACCAAGGACAAAAGAATGTCAAATAAATCCTCGTGGATGGAGTTGGGTGTTCTTGAACTTCTTTAGTTTATAAATGGCCAAGGGGTGTGGTCTCCTCTGCTTCTATTAATTCCCAAGCAAGTCGTCAAGGAGGAATATCTGAAGTGGTGCTAAGGCCATTGCTAAGAGAGAATCCAGCTCTTAAGAAATTGCTGGAACATTTTTTTCTCCCATGGAGAAATTGTCTGTCTCATTTCAATTTTTGAAAATTTGAAAAGTCCATTTGTGTCCCATTCTACCTGGAAGGCATTTCTCAGAGCTGAGCAAAGAAACAGGAATTCGGCATCCAGCAGGAAAAGTAGCAAAGATGTAGGAAAACTTCAGAGCTCAAACATACCTTGCTTACTGAAGAGAAAGGCTATCATTTAACTTTAATTTTTATAAAATATTGTTTTTTAATCAATAAAAAATAAAATAATATTTTATTTTTAAAAATATTAAAATATGTTTTAAAAAGAAGATGAAGTAAATGAGCAAGCAGCAAAACAAAGCATTGGTCTCTGGCATCACTTTTTTTCCAGTAAGTTTCCTGGTCCCAGATAGATCATTTCTAGAAGGTAAAAATCATTCTTAAAAAATGAAGATGCTGGATTGTGGAACTAAGATGCTCTCCATGCTGCGTATGGAAATGTGCCCTCTTGCTCAGGAAAAAGCAAAGATAGGCTTGGATGCTTGGAGAGCATCTTAGAGAATTACCATAATAAAGATTAAGATAGATAGATAGATAGATAGATAGATAGATAGATAGATAGATAGATAGATAGATAGATAGATAGATAGATCATGGAGATTATGTGCCATCAAGTCAGTGTCATCTCTTAGTGACCACACAAATTGTCTCCAGGACAATATGTCCCCAACCTGGTCCTTCTAGTCCTCCAACGGAATTCTGTAACTGACTGCATCCACAATGTTCTCAAATTCCAGATATGCCCACTGGCCCCAACAGTTGCCTACCATTCATTAGACTGTATCCTGACTGGGATATTCCAAGGCTTGAGTATCCAGGGCTCAAAGGCACTTAGCTGCAACCCACACTTGAAATTCAACAATTCAACATCTTGCAGCTCCTGACAGTGTCTTATCACATCACATACAGCAGGTAGTGGAGGGTCAAAAAGCATCAATGTGCCTCAGGCTTTGTCCCACTGAGCTTGTCACAAGCAAAGGTGAGATGTTGATGGGGAACGTTTTCATTTGTAGCTCATTCTCTTAGTCACTGCACCATGCAAGCTAGAAAAGCTTTTCCTTTATAATTGGAATGATTTTTCAGTGCCCTTAATTTAAGAGAGCAAAGAGGTTGAGACTGTAATGCTTCAGGCTTGATTCAAATTGGCAGAGATATTTCAAAGGCAAAGAATGACTGAGATAAAATTGTTACATTGGTGAATCATAAGATCATACTATGGAGCTGAAAGTGTTCTATAATGTTCGCAATGTGATCGTTCATTAAAAAGAAAGGCAGAGGAATATTCAAAACGTATTGGAGTGAAATCCTTAAAATTATCCAGTTGAAACTTTGCAGTATTACTATCCTTTAAAGGATCTACTAGCCTCTAATGCTTCCTCCTTATAGTCCATGGTTAAAGCTTTTATTGAATCAAATTTTAATTTTATATTCAATTAGAACTCAACATTTCCATTGATGAACACATGTACATTGAGTCTTGGCTGATTCTAGGGGTGTCCATAGGGTGGGTGAGGATCAAAGTCAAGATGGCAGCCTTAACTCAAGGGCTGGGAATTGCAAGGTAATGTCTATTTACGTATGAGGTGTCCAAGAGTACTGGTTTTCTGTAGATAGGCTGTCATAAGTTGATAGGTCCAACATCAAGGAACTTTTCACTAGAAGCAGAATGGTTCAAGTATGTCAGAGAAGAAAAAATCCAGCAGACAGAAAGCACTGTAAATACAACTTTCCTGCAGAGCTGAAGCAGAATAAAGTGAAGCTGTTACTATATAGCTTCAGTGCAGATATCATCTAATATAAGTAATAGAAAACACATATACAAACCTGCAAAGATTCCCCCTGCTGTAAATAGGAGATTGGGCAGATCCAGACATCTTCCTTTTGTGAGCTGTTCTGACTTGAGAGACCCACTCGCTCTATCTTGTTACAAACTTAAATAAGGTATAAAGTTTTATTCCCCTCCCTATTAATTTGAAATTGCATTTCCCCTGGCATATTTCTTCCAAGTATGCTTTCATCTTTGGGTATTTGGACATTCATGTGACTATGGCTGATGTATAGGGTATAAATAATGTTTTGATCTCTAAAAAGGCACTGAAAACGTGCCAGCTGTAATCTTTAAGTCTCTGAAAACAAACATTCTCCTTCTACCAAACAGTCATATTTCCAGCTGACTATTTCACATTGATTGTAATTAATAGGCAACATAACATGTCTAAGAAGAAACTACAGCTCTTAGAATTATGCCATTCTGTTAGCTATGACAACTTCACCCTCCCCCTTCTCTTCCTTTGCAGAAGATGTAGAAGAACAGTGCTAAATTCAGAATAGTTTGTGATTTTAAGGATAATAAATCATTATTCTATTTATCTGGTTAATTTTACTCCTATTCACTATGAACCTCTTTCATACATTTTATATGTAATTTCAGAACCAACTTGAGATTTGAAGCATCCTGGTAGGTTCCCTTTTAATTTCAGCCTCTCCCCTCCCCCTTCCCCCGCCTCTCCGGCCAGGGTAAGAAACTAAAGGTGGAAGTAATAAGAAGCAACTATACATTGGCCAGATGGAAAATCATTATACTTTATCATAATGATTCAAGAATTCTACATCAGGGCTATTGCAGAAAATAGAACTCCCAATGCTAATCAGAGTCACAGAAGACAAGTATTTGTCCCAGCTGGGTTAGATGGTTAGAAATTCACAGGGAATAATATAGTCAAGTAGTCCAGAGTCTTATGGCAGAAATCCAATTAGCAACAAATGAGCTGGGCAAAAGAATTGCCAAAATATAGGCTGGACTGTGGGGATCATCATTCATTTTACCGGAACTGTATTGAGTTGAGGTCAAAGTTCAGAATAGTTTGGTAATCTAGGAGGTCAGCAGTGGTGACCCACATTCAAGTGTGTTAGTCTTCTTGATCAAAGCATGGTGCATCCCTGCCTTAATGTAGACATTGCAAGCTGCAAAGTAGCTTATTATCTTCTCAGGTATACAGTTTGCTTCAAGGATGATTTTCTTAAGGAACAGTTGATCTGAACTACAGGCTATTAACAATTTCTCCTTTGGAGTCCTTGAATAGAAGAAGGTTACTGCTGAAAAATAGTTCAGTGCTGCCCACTGACAGCTATCAAGCTCTAGACATAATTTGGGCTGACTCTGCAGGGATTTTAGTTTTGGAGTTACTTCATTGTGCAGACAAACATGGGTATAAGGAGTTAATCAGTCTTCCTTTACTGAGTGTGGTTTGACTGACTTTTCTAATGCTAAAATTGGCAAACCACCAGCTAAGATGTCCTGGTGTGATTAGTAATATTAGAAATAAAGTGGTTTTATTGGTGTTAATTTAAAAGAAAAAGCTTAGATAGTCAGCTTTAACAGTTTCCATTTGGGAGAGATAAGAAGAACATTCTAAAAAACTGTACTTGGTGTGGCTTCTTTAAGGCCTGTAGTGTCCCATATATTTAAGAATAGATGCTATATTCAAAATTAAACCAAAATTTAATGAATGAGCTGGGTTATTTCTCTCCATTTCAGGGTATAAGTAACTTTGTAGTGCTTAATAAACTGGATATAAAGTTCTATTTCTTGGACTATATTTGCTGCAATGAAAATAGGATTTTGTTCATGCAAGGCAAATATTTTGCTGCTTTGTTAGTGGCCCATTGCCTATATTCTACATTTGCAACAACAGGTCCCCCAATCATCCAGAGCAAATGGATATGCATGTGAAATGAATTCAGGGCCCGGGAATAAGGTTAAAGGAAATTAGTCAGTCTGGTTTGTCTTATCCAGTGGCTGAAGTACAACCCTTATTTATAATACTATATTTCAGGAACATGAACCCTGAATCTGCAATTCCATGCTATTAACGTTCCTAGGATATGGTTGTATTTTGAATGAGTGATTAGAAGACTTGCATTAATATGGTTTTTGTTTTGCAGCTTTTCTGACAAAATATGTAAAAATATCTTTTTGACTCTAACAGCACCAGGTTATGTCAATGATTTTTAAAGGTCCAAAGATGCAACACCAGTATATATCAATTTATTATCTCCTATGTTGGATACATTTTTCTAATAATTTTCTACAGTACATGAGATTCTTTTTCCAAGCTTCCAGTGGGCCTCGCCTTTTCTCATTTATTTTTATATAAAGAAATGAATGCATTGTACATTTTTACTGCATTGTAAATTGTAACTAAAACAAAAAACAAAAACCATCCCTTCTGGTTTCCTGTTGCTGTAGGGTGTGTTAAAAATACAGACATGATGCAATAGTTTTTCAAGTGATCTGAGACAGTACAGCAGCAAAATTTGTCTGAGAAATTCTATGATTGAGCCCACAGTACAATTCCATGTCTTGTGGGCATTTCGCCAACTTAGCTGAACTAGTCCACAATATGATGGTGAAGTTCAGGCCTTGCCAGAGCTTTGCAAGGAGACCTAGATTGAAAATCCCAAGCATAATCATCCAGAAATTTGGAGGCAGGTATCACAACTAGGTTGAAAATATCCAGCTTTATTTCTCTTGTCAAGAGCTAGTTGTAGATGTGATGAGATGTTGTTTGATTCCACAGTAGGATGGATGAAGACCAATACATTGCTGATGAAATAATAGAATGGTTGGAAGGGGACAGTTGGATCATCAAATTCCTGATCAGTACAGGAATACCAATTAAAACATCCCAGACAGAAGGGATGCTTAATGTCCATTCAACATAACCAATGGAAAGGATACACGATCTCTTAAGGTAATTGATTCCATGAAGTAGGAACAATGAAGGCAGTTGTGGATTGGTTGTTCCTTGATATGGAAAGCAATGTTTTGGGTGGGTTGCACTCACCACAGAGGAGTACAGTTCAGTTGGAGAGTACTTTCTGAATCCAACATGATCCAGAAAGTCATTTAGATACTCTTTTACTAGACTTGCTTGCAGTCTTACAGCAGAAGAATATTCTGATTCACAACTTGGCAAGTTCCAGACTAGGTTAATGTAATCTGTTAAAAAAAAAAAAAACAACCTCTGACAACCTAACCTCTATTCCTTTGTTTGGCTTATCTAGACAGCTGATTTATACAGAATTTAGGGCAGAGGGCACACATTTCATCAGGCCAGGTGCTGCAACAGCTTTTGATTGGCAGATCAGCAAGGGGTAAGGTTACCAAAACAGGAATTGGAATTAAATATTGATATTATTGACTTAAATGAATTAATGGTTAGGTTTTATCATAGAATTGCACATTTATGAGATTCCCATCTCCTCATATCTCAGTTGATTCCCAAGGTTAAAATTAACTAGAAAGTATGTTAGCAAAGAAAAACATCTTATACACACAGAATCTGTGGAGTTATTGAAGGCCACATTTGAACCTTTGGCAGCCTTTATTTACCATCTCTCTCCACTGACCATAAAACTGTGGTCCTTGTAGTCTAGATAGGATAAACTACACCAAATCTGAAAAAAAGTTTGTCATTACTGAGCACAATTTAAGTTCCTAGTGTTTACTTATAAATCCCTACTCAGATATATTAAATAATGCCTGTAACTCATGTCCATCTATCTACATGTTAATCTAATCAACCAAGGTCTTTTTGTTTATCAGGATAATTCATGGGTCAGCTACTTTCTCTAATGAGAAAGTCTTTTCTATTTTCCAAACCATCTTGCCTTTGAATTTCTTCTCAAAAAAGGTACGGCTGGGACAAATATTCTTGTGGACATCAGATCAAAATACGAATTGCACAGGTATTTTAAAATATTTTTCCAATTTAATTTTAATGTTTTAAGCATCGTATCATATTTAAATTTAAAATATTATTTAACTTTTAACTTTGCTTTATTATGGCAACTATTGTAGCATACCTGCATCCTAAAATGTTTTGGAGTGGAGGTCTCATATATATATATATATATATATATATATATATATATATATATATATATATATATATACACACACACACACACACACACACACACATTTCATAAACAAACAAACAATGGATGGTGGGTTTTTTTATGATTTATCAATGGGAGTTAACAGATAGAATGTGGCATCTTGGTAGCTGAGAGTCTCTTTCAAGAAGTAGCTGAGAGTCTCTTCATGCTGAAGAAAGAGGTAGGGAGAAAGACTTCAGCAGTTAGCAATTTTGAGTTAAAAATAAAGAGAACACATATGTTGAGATCTCAGGGTATGTACTTGAAATTCATTGAAAACTAATAGTGGGGAAGTGTGTGCAAGTGCAACTTGTTCCTTATAGAAGCCTCAAGTATGTTCCACTTCCTACAAAAATGCAGTAACACCCCAGAAATTTCTTATCAAAAGAAAACTAAACTATCATTTCTCCCCAGAATATTCCTCAAGTGACAGGATGTGACTCACTTCACGTGACTGTCAGAATGGGAATTGCACACTGAACATTTGCTCAGTTCTGATCTATGCTCTCATTTCCAACATTTGCTCTAATCTTTAATATACGGGAGAAGCAAGACAGAGGCAGCAGTTCCCATGAGTTGAACTCTGCTTAGGAGACATGTCCTTCAGAACAGAGGAAGGAGAATGTGGTTTCCAATTACTCCTTCTTTCCTCTGCAGACTTTTATGGCTTGTGAAAGGAAATGGGACAATGTGCAAGAGGAAAATGGGATCAGCAAAAATTCTCTTCCAGTGCGAGGTACCCATTTAGGGAAAGATAACTATGGTTCTTGCCTATCATTATTAATAGTTCATTTTGCTATAATGGTTTTTGGAATTTCAATGATTCCATGCTGACATTCATCTTTCTAAAATGCATGCCTGAGATCTTTGCTCAGTCTCCTGTTAATTATATTTCATGATTACATGCCAACTCTCAGTGCCAATGCAGGTTTATGTTGCTTCTCAAGTATTTCTCCTGTCCATTTGATACTTCTTTGTTCAGCTGAGATATGAATAAAATTTTATTATCTATTTTATATCTTTAAAACAAAATCATTATCTTCTTCCAGTGTTGATTATATTTGCCTACCACCAGCCTTGTTTGATCAGTTACTATGCATCCTCCAGACAAACAACTCAAATGTAGGTCAATTTTTCAAACATGAGCATGTATCTTTAACACAGTAGAAAGCTTGGACATATTTATTCAGTGGTTCTCTCACGGTTCTTGATACATGAAACGGGCTTATTAGCTACATACCAATTTAAGCACCAAGAATCAAGGTATTCAAAGGATTGTTTTTGGAAATTAGCTTTCACAATTTCTGAATGGGGAGTGGAATTAAACTAACAAGCAACTCTTGTTTGGATTTTTAGAAAGGAGGAATAGCTGAGTACAAAAGAAAAAAAAAACTTGCTGACTGGTTCCTAGTTTGCGGACAGATACAGTATTTCATTAAAACAACAATATAAGTAAATGTAATCCACAAATGGAGACCTACCATGAAGATGAATGAGGGTTGCTGGGTTCCCGAATTAGAATGAGATTACCATATTCTAATCTCTAGGAGATAAAGAGACAAATTAGGGTGTGAATGCTTTTGCGATTAAGAGAAAAAGACTCAAGGGGAAAATAAGGCCTGAAAATGGAAATCTGTATAAAGATCTATAAAGGCTTGCCTTTATCATCTACAGGCTTTCCCCTTACTGATGAGTAGTGTCTTGGCTTAGACAACTGAGATCATCACTGTGCAAAGGAAGCTGAGGAATCTGTACCATGGAAATCCAAATTCTTTGTCCAGAAGGAGGAAAAAAAGTTATCCTGATTTTTATATAAAGGTACTGGGTCAGCATTAATAAGCCATGGAAAGCTGGTGCCAAAAATGAATGCTTTTGAATCCAGCAAAACTGGAGAAGAAGTCCACTCTGGCCTTTATGAGCATCCAGGGGACCAAAGGTTAAGAGAGACTTCTAGTCACTAGCTTAGTCCCTTATACTGAGAACATTTGATGAATTCTACGTTAAACTCTACAAAAACTCAAAGAGACTGTGGTACAGCTGGGCTGAATGCATTACAATGAACACTTATTTGTTTCCAGTTGAAATACAAGGTGCTGGTTATTACCTTAAAAAAACTATAGGGGTGGATTCAGGTTATTCTGAGAACACCTCTTTCTATAGCACATTGTTCATTCATCTGAGGAGGTTCACCTCCTGGCCATTGGGGGACTGAAGTTTATCATAACTCTCATCCTGACACCCCTTCTAGAGACTCTCCCAAAAGTTTGGCATTCCTTTTCAGTTTGATTATATTCAGCCTTGTAATACAAACATGATCCTTTACATTTCTTCATTATAATAATTGTCCAGGGGGGAAAACTCACCCTTTTTTGGAAGTAGCACTAAAAAAAAAAAAATGTTCCACCCATTTGTTATCTACTGAATGTCTTCAATTGATAAACTCTTCTTTATTAATCTGTTGATTCAATTCAGAAAAAAATAGGCTTGAAGTAGGAAATTAAAGAGCAACAAAATGCCAGTTTTTCCAAAATGACTTGGAATCTGTTGCAAAACAAAACATTTTTTTTTCTTGATCTTAAAAATAGCTTCCTATGGATTTAACATTACATCTATTCTATTTAAAGAAAAAGTTATTTTGATCGGAGTCATTGTTAATGGAAATTGGACTGGGAAGCAGAAACAGCCTGATGTTCTTTTCTCAGGATCAAAAGATTAAGTTTATAAATGGAGACTAGATAATTAAAGATGGAAAAGGTTGAACAAGAATTTGCATTTTGCAGGATTCACTGTAGGAAAACAGCCTAGGCTTATTAATAATAATAAAATATTATTAATAATACGTCTGTGTGTATGTGTGGTCTGTTCAAATTCAAATAAAATGAGGCAAGCCTACAAGGGAACTTTCTCAGTTGCATGACCACACCGAGAATGACCTTCTCAGCGAGGCCAATCTAGTACCTTGATGTCTTTGGGGTGACAGCATAAGGCACTCTTCTTCTCCAAGTTTGCACACTATAGTTTGTTCACTATAACTATACAACTGCACAGTAACTTTCTGTGGTGTAGTGGTTAAGGTGCTGGACTAGGAGTAGGAAAACCTAGGTTCTAGTCCTCCCTTAGGCACAGAACTAGCTGAGTGACCTTGGGGAGTCACTCTCTCTCAGCCCTTCAACAGCATCAAATTCTATGACATGTAGGCTGAACCCCCCCCCCCTTTATTGCATCATACATTGATAGTTTTGCCATATCAACTAAGCAAGCATGCCACAGACAAAGTGAACCCTGCAACCAAGTAGGACAAACGATAGGAAGACAAGAAAGTACACTTTTTTCTTTCATACTTGCATTAAAAAAATTAGTTTATTTGGTTTTTAAATGTTTTAATTGTTTTCATTATTGTTACTTCTATTCTGCCCTGTAATTGATGCTGTCTGTGTAGATCATAGAGTTAGTAAACCATTGAAAGTTACTATTCAAACAATAGAAATACATGAAAAACAGTAAAGTTATGAAAGCAATCATGGATTTCAGTAGTTCTGTGATTGAGATTAAAAAAAAACAAACAAACCTCCAGCAATATTTTTAAAAAGCAGCATTTCCTAAAATATAATTTTCTGGAACAAAGCTTAGTGCATAATCCTTATATAAATATCTATCATTAGTGGGGAACTTCAAAAGAATCTGTTTTTCCATACACTTCTAGAAAAATATTTCTGATATGCTGAGTTAAAGAATTAATTTCCTGTAATGAATCATAATTCATAATTGTTCACTTAGTTACAGATCAAATGTTGTAAAGATAAAGTTCTGCGCTATTACCATTGTTAGACTAACTTGTGCACGTATATCACTGAAATCCATAACATTTCTTCCCTGCCCTGCCCCCCAAAAAATAATACGTCACAGTACTTCCTTCTCTGATGGGTTGTCATTGCATTTGTTGTCTATCTCTGCAAACATAGACTAAAGTTATAGAGTTCAAGTTACTCATTGCTATAAAATGTGCCACAGTCAAGACATACATTTCATTTTCTACAGGGCTGCCTATCTAAAGATGGAGATAAGACTACCCTCAATCTCTGTTGGAGTCCACCTTGCATTGCTAAGGCACCATAAGAAATTGGAAAGTCCTCAACAACCCCATCTGGTTACATCTTGTGACTTGAATTATATGGTGGGATCAACGGACCAAACTTTTGTTTCATATCCTACTACTATATTCCCTGCCCCCAACTCTCCCATTGAGTAACTTAGTTTTGGAACAGGGGAAAAAAAAAAAAATAGAAATCAGTTCCTTGAATGGGATACCATTACAGGTGCTGTTGTGGTGCAGCCATCAAAGTATTCCTTCTGATACATCATTATAAGAAACATAAAAGCTTTTCCCAGTATCTGGCTAACAATATCAGAGTTCCATGGAAGAATGCATTCACATTTTCTGCTTACAGACTATGCCTTCAGCATATTTTGAAGGAAGATTTTGTAAATGCCTAATGGAACAGCACCTTTGCCCCTGTGGTGCTGGCCAAGTGGACATCATTACTCATTATGTCCTGTACTGCCTTATCTATAATGCGATTAGGAGGAAAACATTGATGATAGACAAACTTAAGGGGTCAGATTCAGAACAATTGAATTACCTTCTTGCAGATCTGATTCCATTTGTTAGCAGCTAGGTCACTACCTGTATTCACTTTTAAACATAGGGGAAAAAAAATAGCATTTTTATGGTTCAACTTAATTCATGTTGCACTTTATGCATGTTGCCTTTCTTTATGTTTAGAAGTTTTCTTGTGGAATCCTTGGGGTTCTCTGAGCTTGGTTCTTTTCTTGCAAACATTTCATTACTCGGCTAGGTAACATCTTCAGTGCTAAAATGGGCTGGGGTTTGCTCTCTATTTATGTGCTGTGACCTGCCTTGCCAGTGCTGGTAAGGGTGGGGTTTTTTTTTTTTTTCCTCCTCTGGTAGTTCTTTGATTGGCATATGTTTGCTGCTTGATTGTGTGCCTGGTGGTAACCTTTGCTTATCTGGGCGATGATTGCTGGTGATGATTGCTGGTGATTGATTGCTGGTGAGGCGATCTTCTGGTCTTTTGTCTCTTTTGAATAGTATGTAGATGCTGTTAATCTCTTTGTGTCTGTTAATTGCTGCCTTGTCTGAATACCAGGCTTCCAAGAATTCTCTTGCATATTTGGATTTAGCTTGGTCTAAAATGCTGACGTTTCCCAGTTAAAACTATGGTTGTGTCTGTCCATGTATTGTGAGATTAAGGAATTTTCATCATGTCTTCTGACTGCTAGCTGGTGCTTATGGATGTGCTCTGCTAGTCTTCTGCCTGTCTGTCCTATGTAGTGTTTGTTACAGTCCTTACACTGTATATTGTAGATGACTCCTGCTTTTTCTTCTTGGGCTACTGGGTCTTTTGATTTACTTAGGATATTTTGGAGTGATTTTGCTGGTTTATGTGGTACAGAGATGTCATACGGTTGTAATAGTCTGTTGGTGGTTTCTGAGACATTTCTGATGTATGGCAGTGTGATCCTTTTCATAGCTTGTGTAGGCTGTGTTGTAGTAGGTTGAATGGTCAGGCACTTTTTGATAAAATTACGTGGATATCCATTTTGTTGGAAGATGTTGTATAGGTGGTCTTTTTCTTTTTTCTGCTGTTCTGGGTTGCTGCAATGCATTTGTACTCCCTTGAATAATGTTCTTACACAGCTCCTCTTGTGGGAAGTTGGGTTGTTACTTTGGTAATGGAGTACTACTTGATTGATGTGGATTGTCTTCCGATAAACTTGGGTTTCTAATTTCCTGTTCTTTCCTCTGCTGATGAGGATATTCAGGAAGGGGAGCTTTCTTTTTATGTCATGCTATGGTGTTATAACCTACGCTCACAATAAGCTTATTACATACTTAACCATTTTGTGGCTGGGAAACTTATTTTAAATGATGTTGATGGCTCTGAGGGCCACAGGGGTTATGTCCTGAGTTGGTGAGGATAATATCTTTGGGGGGAGGGGAATGAGTTGGGGGGAAATTGAAGTAAATAATATTAAGCCTTATAGAAACTTAAAACAATGTTGCCAGTGGAAAAAGCAGGAAAATTGTACGGCTGAAAAATTAGTGTTTTGATATTGAATTTTGGCAGAGTCTGGGTTTGTGACTGCCATGGGGAAAACTCTACAAAGGGTGAATGTCCATCAGGTGGGACCTATATCAAGTGGGTGGAACAATATATTGGATACATATTTCACTTTCCTTTTGAAGTAATTAAAGACAGCAAAGAAATACTGTAGACAAAAGTAGTAAAATTTAAGATTGATTCAAGCCCAAACATAATTACAAATGTGACACTTAAGAAGCATAATGTAACATCCTTTATGAAAACACTTTAAAGAGGCAAATTGAAAAGAGGCATCCTGACACTGAACTTAAATGCAGAGAGATGTCTGGAAAGCAGAGGTAGTTCCAAAGCTGCAATTCCCTCTAGGAACACCATGTTCCCTGGAATGTTCTGATTTACTTTATTCCAGTTCCTTCTGAAAAATACCTTTTCACCTTCTCAGTTCCTGGTAACTGAACTGATGGCCTTTATTCTAGCAGAGCAACTGGTCAGGTAGGGAGGACATCCAGATGTCCTCTCTCTTCCTGTAGATAAAATTATGGAGCTATGATGCATCTCAAAGCTATTTGGTTTGTGAATCAAAATGTCTTTAATGTGTCCCAGGCCCTAAGTCCATATTCTACTCTCTAAAGTGGTCAGATAATCTTGATCTCAGATTGCCATTCACCTTCAGAGGTGGGAGAAAAGATAGTTGCTTGATTTTACAGTTCAAATTCCTATAGGTTTCTTTCCTGTTTTCATTAGTTAACATGTCTCTTAATTTCCTCCTTAGTTTTGTTAGCTACATTTTCTGCTGCAGGAGACAAGTATATTGCTTATGTTGCAGTAATCTTCCTTAATTGATTTGGGAAGTGTGCCAGTTGCTTCTGGTACTCAGGGCTGGTATTTTTATGTGACTGGCTTTCTTCCAACAGCCATCATCTCTGGAGTTCACTTTATCCCTTTGCTCTTTTGATATCTATCTAGCATTCCTTGCCTTTGAATGCTTGGAACAATTATTGGCTACGGGCAGAAAGCAAGTATTTTCTCGTATGCAAGTATCCACAGATCACATTTTCTGATGTCCCCTGGTCTGCTTTTTAGTAAATACTTGAGTCTTTTTTTTTTCAATATAATTTTTATTGAAACTTTTTGACAAGTTAAAAACAATACAAATATTAGAAAATAAGCAAAGAAAATAAAGAAGAATAGTGAATAAGTAAAAAAGGAAATAGAAAAACAGAAAAGGAAAAAGGAAAAGATTATAAAGAAACAGATTCTGATCTTTTTGACAGTGGTTATAAAATGCATTTATAGTTTGCTGTCTCTCTTTAAGGTTACATAATAATTTCCTTCTTTCCATAAGCTACCCTTTCTAATCTTCAAACCCATAAATCACAAGTTCATTTTTCTCTTTTTTCAGCAAAAAGTCCACAAGGGGTTTCCAGTACTGACAAATGTAGTTGTTGATCTTTCTTTAATCAAACAAGTTAATTTTGCCAACCTTGCTAGTTCTATCATCTTCATCAACCCTTCCTTCATTGTGGGTATTTCAGAATCTTTCATTTTTGTGCATATAACCATCTCGCAGCAGGAATTATATATCAAAATAATCTTCCATGGCTCTTTTCTAATGGGCTGCCCATTAATCCCAGCAAGAAAAATTCTGGTTTCAGTTCAGTGCTGATTTTAAAAATTCTTTGTATCATTATAAGTATTTGAAGCCAAAAATTTCTGGCTTTTTTACAAATCCACCAGGCATGATAAAATGACCCCTCATGTTGTCCACATTTCTAACATAAATTTAAAGTACATTTGTACATTATAGACAATATACCAATGGTACATCATTTTATTAAAAAATCTCTTTTAACTTATAACATAATGTAAATTTCAATCCTTTTAACCAAGTTTTCCCATTGTTCCATCAGTATATTGTGTCCAAAATTCTTAGCCCATGTTATCATACAGTCTTTCACTTGTTCTTCCATTTCAAATTTCAATAAAAGTTTCTATATTTTAGCAATTACATGTTCAGTAAATACTTGAGTCTTGATTGATTCGGAGTCATGGGTTCCTTCCATCCAGAAGATGTACAGTGGAATTTATTGGAAACGACAGAGAATCTTTTAAAAGATTCCCCCTCACCTTTAAAAGATGGTTTACTTGAGGAAACAGAATTGGAGGGGACAAAAGTCCAAATATAGTGTATGTAATTTGAAGCTTTAATAAAAATATTATATTTTTATATAATATTATATAATAAAAATTATATATTTAATAAAAATATATAAACAAATAAACTATTTTCTAATCTGCCCCTCCCCTTGAGGGCTAGGCATGGGGGCCGCCTATAAATCAAATGAGGCAAGCAGAGAAACACACAGTTCTCTGCTAATAAGTCTAAAGTTACATTTGTCAACTTTCTCTGGAAGTAAGCATTAGAATCATAGAAACAGGATTAAGGGTGGCCTTCAGAGCTTTGATTGGAGCTGAAATAGCAGCATCTTCAAATACGTCCACTGCCTTGGCTCATACAAAGTCGTAGTGTGGATTTTTTCTTTTGATATTCCATGAACTTTGATTCTACGCAATATGGTTAGCATTGTGTGCAAACCAGGCCACTATAGCTTATTCGATACACTATATTTAAGAAAGTCTTTTGTTAGGAGGGCAATCAGAGCAATTGAAATACAACACAGCATTTGAAATGATCCAATGGACTGATTGTTTTTCTTCAAGTCAGTGAAATCAATCTGTTACTAAGAGTTGTTTCTGTATTGTGAGTTTCTCCACATTCTTCTCTTCAGTGATATCTGCCATGTGTGTGTCAAACAGGGAAGGTAGGGGCTACAGAGGCACAATATAAGCCCTACCCCATTCACATCAAGGATCAGAGATCTGGCTTTAAGACTAAATTGAAAGATCAGAGCTTTCTGATTATTCTTCTTTTAAAAGTATTTATTTTTGTACTCACCTCTAATATTATATTAAAGAGCAGGCAATAGCAGAACATAAAGTTAGGGCCTACATTCAACTAATTAGCTGTAATAAAGAAAAATGATGACTCATGCACCATGGTGTCACAACGCAAAACCCAATATTGGTCACATGCATAGGTCACAGAGATTGTGTTGTGATGTTAGTTGCATCACTGGCTTCCCTTGCCCCATTTGCAGATTCCTATGCCCACATTAAATGGGTTCTGTCAACCCTTTGGGGTAGATCGGATCAGGAAACAGACTCCACTTTACTTACTGCTTTACTCAGAAAGGCTATAATACCAGGATCTTGCAAGCCTAATTGTGTTTTACCTCCAGGTGGGCCCAGTGTACAGCAGAAGCTGCACATAACCACAGCATGAATCACAATGATGCAATTAATAAACTCCTGAAAATTAACCTGTTACCTCCAGATTAAAGAGTATACATAAACAGGTTGTTATACCTCCAAAATGTACAGCTACAAATGACCTGAGCTGGTGAACTAGGACATTGGGAAAGTTGAGCCATGAGGCGAGCCGGGGGCCTTAACAAGCCAACAAAACAAAAGAAGACTACTGTAGCCAGCAGCACTAACCAACATAACTCAATTCTTTCCTGCTCCTTCAATATGACAGTTTATAAACTGAAGGGATTAAGGAGTCTTTCAGATAGCTTATAACATAGTCAAGAATAAAACAAGTGTATCTTTCCCACATTTACTTGGTTTAAAGGTCTTCTTTCAGGATTAGTTCCCCCAGAAATGAGACTTTTTCACACTAGGACTACAAGGTTCCCCAGAAATCTACTCTGACTGTGTGTGTGCAAAACATGTGACTACTTGCTTAAACTTTGTAAAGGCTACAATAGTTTGAGAAAACTTAACCTCCTGTTCCAGCTAGTTGGAGAGAATTCAAATATGTTCACATTAATTTCTCTTCCCCAGCTGGCCCAAATGTAACTCAGAAGGATAAATTAAGCAAGAAGAAACTACCTTGGTTATTTCTTGCAGCCACCTCTGTTAAATGAACTGTGATCCATTAATTAGACTGTGAGAAACAGTCTGGTACAATGGTTAAGGTGCTGGACTAGAAGCCAAAATACTGTGGGTTCTAGTCCTTCCTTAGGCATGGAAGCTGGCTGGGTGGGTGACTTTGGCCAGTTATTCTCTTTGAGCTGAGCCCACTTCACAGGATTATTGTTGTGGGGAAAACAGGAGGTGGGAGCATTATGTACACTGCTTTGACTCATACAAATAAAAGTGAGATATACAGTACATCAGATAAATAAAATCTATGACATTTATATAATCATTAGGTATGATAGTCTATAATTCTGGTGTTTTTGGCGTAAAACCAAAAACCCTACTATGTCTATGTCACTGGAGAAGATTACTACTTTGTCCAAGTCTTCCTGCTGCCATGTCTGTCTTCAGAGATGAGGATGGGCTTGCCACAATACCTGGAAAGAGAAAGTATATGAAATTAGTTACACCTGTCCAACTTTCTTTGCTTACCTACCTGAGAAACAGCTCCCTGTGCTCCCTTGCCCAGCTTCATGAAACAAGAGAAGAGGAAAGTAGCAGCAGGAGGAGGATTTGGCACTCTCCTGCAGCATAGAGGAAGAAGCCCCATTCAACTGTGTAGGCCCAAATCTATTGCTGCTGGAAGTAATGGCTCTTACCTCCCTAGGCAACATTATGGACTGAGCAATGCAAGTTATCATCTATCTTTCTGGCTCTCCTTTGCCAAGGTGGGTAGTACTTAGATTGGTGGTAAGCAAGAACATAAGCTTTATCTGATGCAAAAAATCTCTGATCCAGACCCTGATATATTCAGATAACAGTCATGACTCACAACATTTTGGCACCTGGGACCGGTTGCTCAAAGGAAGTCTCCATGTCCTCTCACTTGGGCCAAAACATTGATCCTACTGAAATATATCTTGAAGGGGGCTTCAGTTGGTCATTGAATTCACTCTCAGTACTGCACATATCATAATGTGCTAATATTGTCTCTAGTGACCTGCACTGTTGGTGTAGGTCTTCTTCAGGTATAACAAGGAGCTTGGGACTATCAAGCAATATCCCTGCGGAAGGAGAACTGCAGAAGCCAGCATAAGCTCTTCCTTCTTCTCTTTATTTCCAGCCCTTTGGTTTAGCTGAGGACTGAAACTTTAAAAGTGCCACTCTTGTGAGCTATTTCTTTTAGGGATGGCACAGTTCTTGCAGGAAACATTTGGCTCTTATTGGGAAAAGTATTTTATTATACAGGGCTTGGTTTTTACATGATCAAGGTTGTGCATCTTTGTTATATTTTTATGTCTTATCTATCTGTACTTTGAGGAATTAACTCTCTAGACGTATGTAGATATTTAGCTTGAGTTTCCATGTATTTCTTTTTTCTAAATCTTTTGTATACCATCTATTTTTATCCTCATCCCAACTTATCATGCTAGGCACTATTTCTATACTTCTATTCTTTATCTTATTTCCTCCTTAGTACTTATTTTAGTTTTACTTCCGCAATTAGGCTTTAGTTCTGAATTTCTTAATCTCTCTTCTCCATGCCTGTTAGTTTCTTTCTCTACCCAAATCCTGGGAATTCTACTTCCTACACTGGCACATCTCCTTTCTTTTTCTCTGTCTTCTGTTAATTCTTCCTTCATTTCTTTACTGCTTTACAGCATTACTCTACTCTTAAAATTTATTATGCTCTTCCCCACTTCTTTCTCCCCAGAATCATTTGCCCCTTTCAGCACCTCTCCTTCCAAGTATCTGGTTTATGATGCTGGTTGTCATCAACTCCCCTTAGTTTTTCTTCAAAGGCTCTTTCTAGGAGAGCTGTTGACTGACTTTCCTGAAGCAGCATGGTTCTTCCTGAGAACCGTGTGGGACAAAAGGTTGAGAGTTTAATTCTCAAGGGTTTAACTCTTAGATCTGGGTCTGAATTCCTCTGTTCTTTCTTTTCTTGTTGACAATATTATTGCAACCATCATATGCAATTCTCAACTCTTCCAACTTTTAAAGAAGCATATTTGTCATAACAGGTCCTGCTGTATCATCAGTGTCATGACATTCTTTAAAAACACTTTTTGACAGTCACAACTGCAGGGATGATGACCGCATTCTTTTGTAATTGAAAAATAAACCATTAACATCCTTTGTTCTATATGACTGTGGTCAGGTTTGCAGTCCAGAATAACAGAAGATTATGTTGCTGAATTCAGATCTGCCATAATCTTCTGTTTGACTGTTATTGCCAGAACTGCGTGATTTCATTTTGAATTGTTTTTCCAAGATAGTAAAGTAAGTAGATTACTTGGCCAGTGGCTTTTCTTAAACTCCCCTAAGTTCATCATCAAGCTCAGCCTCACCTCAACAACTTTAAGGATGTTTCCATTGCTCAATACATATAGCTGATCTTTAGTGTCATGAAATGCTGGTTTGGGTACCAAGCGTTTTCAAAGGGGCAGTGAGCTTTTTCAGAACATCTTCCCTTGATGCTCATATTGTCTCAAGCGCCTTTCACATATAGCATGGACTGCTTTTTCTGCCTTCTCATGGCATGCCAGATTTTTCTAATCCTTTGTCCCTGTAGAACTCCCTGTGGCTGGAACATTAGACTGGAAGAGTTTGCAACAAAATCAGTAAGCAACATTCTGGGGTATATAAGCTCCATAGTTCCTCCTTCTTTGTTGTTAGGGGGATTTCATGCTGCTACAATGTGGGATGGAAAGTTCTATTTCCATTGTCTTTGGAGAACCGGAAGATTTTCCCTTGATGTGGCCAATGCAGCTGAAAAATGTCCTCCAGGGTCCCGAATCATCCAGGTTTAAGAAACGAAAGTAGTTGTTTCTTGCATTTCTACCACACTGTTCTGTGATCTTCAGTTTTCTTCAAGAATGTGTATATCTATTTGAGTTAGGGTTGCCGCAGGGGCTGCCAAGTTACCTGGAACATTACATGTCTCCTTACTATTCATTTCCTCACTGGGGGTGGAAGGCTCACTGTGAATATTTGCGTCAATGGATCTCAGGGGAGCTCCTTTCTGCTTAGACAGAAAAAAAAAGCTTCCTTCCTTTGTTTCTTTTTTCTAAATGCTGACCCAAATGGGCATTTCCTTCTTGTACTCTTAGGTGATTGCTGTTCTGTACCAGTTATAATGGCTCTGAACACTAAACTAAAGGAGACAAATAACCAAGGCCTGAACAAGGGAAGCTACTAGGGTCTTAAGGACCTAACTGGTCCTACTTGTATCTCCTCCTTTGTCTCTGGGCCACTGACCACCTTTTTCTATTCAAGTGGGTTCAGAGAAACAGCAGAAAACAGGAAGTTCCCCAAGATGGTGTTCACCAGCCCTTAACTAGATATGAGTAGGATTCAGACCTGAAGTGGGCAGGTGAGTTTTGGATCCAGCATGACCACTGACAGGTAGAGCAAAGGTGCCCACACAGGATTTGAAACACCCTCGCTCCCTTCAGATCTGAATGCTGCCCATCCCTAGTCCAGACTCAAGGGATGACAGAGAAGTATAGCTGGCTTCTTCCTTCTCTTTGCTCTCCCTGCAACTCTTGCTGTTTTCTGTTATTCTCTTCTACTCTCTTCCCTGCCTGTTATGTTTCTTATGCTCCTTTTCTCACATCTCTGTGCCTCTGAACACAAAGTATATGTATGCACCAGCAGGAAACAGACTGGCTTTAGTACTGCCACTCCCTCACCCTGCACAAGAGACAGCTGCCTTAGTTCACCTCATGGTCAGGTCAGCCCTGTCAGGCAGTCCCCTCACCAGACAAGACAGGATTTGGGGCACAAGTCCAAGGCCCCACCAAGGAGGACCGTCTGTAAATGCTACATGGGAGTTGACTATATTTTGACGAGCCAGTTTGTGCACATTGCTGTCTAAGAAGTGGCTCCTATATGACCACTAGGTCTGGTCTAAATGTCAAAATAAATGTACAAACAGAAGCTTTGTGTAAACATGTCCAACTTGCTGACCCCAGTGGAGCAGCTCTTGGTTTTCTAACCTCTTCTGAATTCTGCAGAGCTCAGGAAGAGATCCATGTCAGACCCTCCCAGCAGGGAACAAGAGAGCAGAGGAGGTGGCTTCTCCTCCAGAAGCTTGATCTCCTCAGTGAGTGACATGAGCCCAGAACACCCAGCCTCTGCAGTCCCTTGCCATTGTCCATGCTGGCTAAGGCCCATGGAACCAAAGTCCAAAATGTGTGGAGGATATCAAGTTGTCTACTATGCATCCAGGGGGAGGAAGGCAGGCAAGCGGAAGTCACTTGCCCTTGTAAGTGCCACCAACTCATATGTTTCAGGCAGGAAGGGGAAATGGAAGAGAAAAGCCCAACTCGGGGGGCTTTGTCTTACAGAGAGGAGCAACCTAGTCAAAGGGGCCAAACTTCTCTTTCACCTGTGCGGCTTGAGCCTGAGGATCTCCTCTGTGGTGGCCAATCCTACTTACACATCAGCAGACCCCAAGCCACTCACGTCTGGGCTGCCACTTAGAATTCAGGGCCAGTGGGTCAAAGCCAGGACCCAGGACCATCCAGGATCCCCTGCCAAACAGGCACGAAGAAACCAATCTCAAAGCTTGATCTTTGTCCCCTGCTCCCTGCCTTGGAGATCAGAAGGCGCTCGCCCCAACTCCAACCTTGCTCTGGAGGGGCGGTGGGGGCGGTGGGGGGGAGAAGTGGGACAAACTGAGATTGCGAAGGTGGGAGCTCGCCCAGGTGTCTGAGCGGGAGGAGATCTTGTCCCGATCCCCTGCATCGCTCGCTCCCGGGCGCACCTCAAGAGCACCCCCTCTAATAGCTTCCCCCAACTTCCGAGAGAAGATCCGGTTTCTCGCTGGCCCCGGGGCCTGTGGGAGGGGATCTGCTCGCGCAGGTTGCTCGGAATCAGGAGAGCGTCTCTTTCCTCCCCTCTCGGCCCCCTCCTCCCCCCTGCGCAGCACCAATCCCGGCCCGCCGCGCCTCCTTTGGAGTCAAAATCACCGGCGCCTTTTCCTCCCGAAGGCAACTAGAGAAGGGAAAGGGCTGCACGCGCTCCCGAGCCATCTAGCCGTCCCGGCGCTGCCCCGGGCGCCTCCCGGAGCTGAGAGACCCCCCGCCGCTTCCGATCGCTCCGGCCAGCTCCGCGGAAGACCTTGAACCCCATCCCGCTCGGCCAGCCCAGAAGGGCGACCCGCTCGGCAGCGACAGAGGGCGAGGGGGGCGTTGTAGCCTCCGGCTCGCCCGCCAGCCTTCTCTTCTCCCCCCTCCCCTCCCACACATAAACACACCGCAGTGCGCGTGTGAGGGCAACTCCCCTCGTTCAGAATCCCTTTTCTTGCCGGAGCGCCCGGTGGCGGAAAGGGAGACGCGAGAGCTTTCCCGGTCTCGCTCTCGTCCCTAAGTCGGCGAAGAGATCCCCCACAGCCATTCCGCGAGAATCTGTTTAGAAAGTTTCTTGACTTCGGACGTGAACTCAGAGAACGGAGGCGAACGGGGCAAAGGAAGGGAGCGGGTCCTTTGCGGGCTTGAAAAGTGCTGTGGAGAAGATCCACCACGGGCAAGAAGATCGGTCGCCTTGATTCTTTGCATTTTGAAAGACTTTCACCTCTGCGCCGAGTCCCGATGCAACTGCTCGCGCCATTCCTCCTTTACGTGGTCGCCTGGGCCAGCTTTTGCCCCCAGCAGCCGGGGTCCGCCGCCGGCAGCCAGAGCGGGTCGATCAGAGCCTTGCGCGCCTCGAACCGGCGGCGAGATGGTGAGTGTCTTTCTCCACCTATTCCTCACTGATGGGGGACATTGGCCAGGCGGCCGCCAAAACCTGGAGGTTGTGAAAGCGCGCCCCCTGCAAGTTCTCCTGAGAAGTGCACTTGAACAGAGAGTGAAAAAGAGGGGAAAAGGTTGGGGATGGAGGGATGTGCAAACAACTTTTCTTCAACCCTCTCTTTACTTTTTGGACTGCTTACAGCCAGACATTTCCTACCTCCAGTGTAAATGGTCACAGAAGTAATGCATGGACCCGAGGTGATGGATTAAAACTAGTATACAGTACATAAGTGAAAAATTACACTCAGGTTGTGGAAAGGCTTCACATGTAGCAAATTCATACCATGTAAAGCAATGGATAAATTGAAAGGTGGTCTGGGTCCCATGAAATAAAATGTTCACAACTTCAGTTGAGTTAGATGCTCAAGTCATGGTTCTGATAAAGGTATATCTTTTCACAGATCTATAGTCACCCACGTGTTGTCGCACATACTGCTGCAAAAGTTGTAGGCACTATCAGCAACCCAGAGGAATAATGGCTAGTAAATTCTGCCCATTGGGGGAAACCCAAAAGTATGCATCTTCCTTAGGATTTCAGGTTGATAGGATAACTGCATGCAGCTCTCTCAGAATCTTCTGGCAGGACCATCTCATTCATTAGGCTTTTGCATGAGATTATTGCTTTTGTATAAGGAGCAGAATCACAACCAAGGCAGAAAGTATTGTGTGTGGTAATGCTAAACTAACTGACCTTTAAAAAACATGCTGGCAGCATATACATGCTTAGGCAAGGCATAGCCAGTGAACAGTTTCCTGGTGAATATTTCCACATCATGTATACACTCTGCATTGAGTTTTCACCACATAGAAGTTCTTTCCATGTGAAAAACCCACATTTATGAAAAGCTGGCTTTATGTTCTTTAATCAGTGGGAATCCCATGAAAAGTCTTATCAAGGGGTTAACACATGGGCAGGGTCTCAAACTACCTACATTGTCATCTCTTGAGTTCACACAGGAAAAAAAAGGTGAAGCAGTCATAGCCTGTGGTTATTTAATGTGCAACATCTCAGGCTTAACTGCATGCACCTTCAGACAGCTATCTCAGATGGCACGGCTGGAAAGTACTATTTTCAACAGTGTCAAGAACGTCTTTCAGTTCAAGGTTAAAATGAACTAGGTAGACCATTGATTGATTGATTGATTGATTGATTATGTGCCATCAAGTAGTTTTTGACTCCTAGTGACCGCATAGATTTTCTCCGTGATGTTCTGTTCTTGGTTCTTCAGGTCTTACAACAGTACACCCATTACCACTGTAACTAAGTCTATCCACTTTGCTGTTAGTCATCCCCTTCTTCTCTTTCCTTCCATTTTTCCAGCATTAGAGCCTTCTCCAAAAAAATTAGGTCTTTGCATAATGTGCCTGAAGTAGGATAATTTGAGATTGGTCATTTGTGCCTTGAGTGAGAACTCTGGGTTAATTTGTTCAATGATCCATTGGTTTGTCTTCTTGGCTGTCAGTGGTATTCTCAGGAGTTTTCCAAGTAGATCAATGATGCATTCACAATTCCAGAATTCTACTTGTAGATAACTCCACTAGGCATAGTAGAGTAATACCTGTATTATCAACCAAAAGGTGTAGAAGTGCATATAGGTTTTCAAACTTCCCAGAACTCTTCAACAGGCAAGATGCTATTAAAAAACAAACAACAAAAAACAGTTCTGGAGAAGGTTAGATGTTTGAGCTGTGAGGTCTGCACTTCAGAGTCAATCTCAAAATGAGACTGTTGGGGAAGTAACGTTGGGGAAACAGAGAGAAAAGGAGATCCATTCTTTATTGTTCAAAAATATAGGACATTCCACTGCATTAAAATGGATGTGAACAGCCATTAAAGGGGTACTTTAATTTGGATTCCTGCACTGAAATGATGACTTGATGGCCTAAATGTCTCCTTCCAGTCCTATGATTCTATGAACCATAGGATGCAAATTGGTATAAATTCTGCAACATTTTCAGATATTTTTGATCAACCAGTTCCTGTGTGTGACTAATTTCTAAGATCAGAAGTGCTGGGTCTTAGAAGTGTGCCCTCAAACTATCTTCTAGATGGGATGTTGGTTATTTAGGACCAAAAGAAGTAGTATTTCTTGCTTATGATAACATGTTATATTCTTCCTTTTCAAATGGTCTCTTGCCCATCAAAGCTATTAACAGAGTTGTAAGTTATTCCAAAACAGAGTTGTAAGTTACTCCAAAACATCTTAAGCAAACCAAAAGACCCAGTAGCCCAAGAAGCAAAAAACAGGAGTCATCTACAACATATAGTGTAAGGACTGTAACAACCATTATGTAGAACAGACAGGCAGCAGACTTGCAGAGCACATCCATGAACACCAACTAGCAGTCAGAAGACATGATGAAAACTCCTTAATCTCACAACACATGGACAGACGTAACCATAGTTTCAACTGGGAAACTGTCAGCATCTTAGACCAAGCTAAATCCAAAAATGCAAGGGAATTCTTGGAAGCTTGGTATTCAGACAAGGCAGCCATCAACAGACACACAGAGGTAAACAACATCTACACACTATTCAAAAGAGGGAATAGAAAGGAAAACAAAAGACCAGAACATCTCCTCACCAGCAGTCATCATCACCCAGATAAGCAGAGATTAACACCAAGATTATCACCAGACATACAATCAAGCAGTAAACAATACTCTAATCAAGGAACTACCAGAGAGAAAAAATAAAACCAAACCAAACCCACACCCTCACCAACAATGGCAGGGCCCACCACTGGATATAAACAGAGAGCGAACCTCATCCCATTCTAGCACTGAAGATGTTACCTAGCTGGGTAATGAAACGTTTGCAAGAAAACAACCAAGCTCAGAGAACCCCAAGGACTCCACAGTGTAAGTTATGTTATACATTTGGCATCAGTGTATCCAACATATACAGATTGAAGCTATTGGCACCTCTCAGGCTGCATCTCTGATTTTTGTGGTCTCCAGAATCACTCTGCTGAAATTCAGCATCAAAACTGAAACTTTCATCTGCATGATTTTCAGCAGCATGATAGTCTCTCTATTCTTTGTACAATTTAAGGCTTAACATAGGTAGTATAAGCTTCCCATGTGGGGGTGGGGAAGGAGGTTGCTATAACTGTTTTGGGTTTAAGAAAAGACAAGGTCCAAAGGGGAGAAGAAAAAGAAAAAAGACAGGTTGAAAATGTCAGCTCTTTCAAGTAAGGTAGTATATTCTTATGGCCTTCTAAGCCAAGTGTGGCCATAATGAGGGCTGCCAATGTAGTTTGTTTTAAAAGAGGACTAGAGCAATTCATGGAAAATAAGTCAATCAGTGGCTATTACTTCAGACCTCAGGATCAGAGATAGCATCACTTCTAGTATCTCTTGATACCTGCCTGCTGAGAGAAATGGGCTCCTGCTTGCAAGACAACTAATTGACTGCTGGACTGGACTAGGCAGACCTTTGGTCTGATCAGGAGGCTTGCTATTATGTATGTTTCTTCTCCAAGGTGTCCTTCACCATCCAGACAACCCACTTACCAAGCAATGTGAATTTCAATCTCCTGGATTTCAGTCTCCTGTCTATGCTCTAAAATAGAATCCTAGTGCAGAAAGCTAATTCTATGGCTGAATGCCTTGGGAGTTTCATCTGTGTGAAATTATTTCACTTGCAGATGGCATTAAACTATCTTTATTTGATAGTTAAGTATCAGGCAGAAAACCAAAATTCAGAGTAAAGAACAGCTTAAATTTGTGCTGGAGGAATTCCTCCCCCTTTTTTTGTTTTTTATTTGTTTAAGCTGAGTGAGTGATAGAAAGCAGCTTAGCATTCATGACCCCCTCCTACTGCTAGATTGGCCCTCCCTGCTGGATTTCTGAATATTCAAATGCCAAGAGTTGGAATAAACCAAGCTCATAAAATTGTTTCCTCTCCTTGCAAATCTTCACCGAGATCTCTGCAGCTGCAGTTTTGTGGCATCATAAGACTTAAGATTTCTAGTGATTCAAATGAAAGGGGGGGGCAGGGAAGAAACCACAGAATTTCCTTTGTTGAGGGAGGTGGGCAGTTGAGTAGAAAAAGGAACACAGAGGGGAATACAACAGTGAATATAAATTCTGCCCCCCCCCCGTTGTGTAAATATTAAGTTTTTCAAAGATTTACAGCTGCAAACAGCTGGACCCTTAACACTTCTCCATAGCAGATGTTTACAAAGGGAAGTCCTTGAAGAAATAATAGCAGAGCTTAAGGAAGTCTTCAAGAGCTGCAGAAGGTGTATTATCCTTCCTCCAATCAATCAGTTCCTGGTCTCTCCTCTAATATCATATTGTTCAAGAGTAGGACTGCATTTCTCTTCTGCTCCCAATTCCCAGTATTTCAACCCCCAGGCATTTAGTGAAGTTCCCTAGTTTAGAGGTGGGGAGTGCTTAGTCTTATTTGGGATATCTCCCCAGGAGTAGCCTTGTGTCCTGCCAGTTTCAGGACTCATGCTGCGTCCATGGAGAGAGTATATTTAGGGCTGCAGGCAAAGGAAAACTGTACCTTTCTGCCTTTTCAACTATGTCTTTGATTTAGATGCAGCTTTTGAAACATGCTTTCTTTTTCCTAATCTATCAACCTGGAATTGCTGGCATACAATAATAGATTATAGGTCTCCCCTGCCTTTTAAAAAAAATCTGTCCCAAATGTACATTTTGTTTTATAAAGTCTGCCCCAAGCTGAACATGTTCCAACATTACTCCTTGAATTACAGTGCTAGGGCAAAATTCAGTAAAATATTCCAGGCTCTTGTCCAGATTTCAACAACCTTTGCTGCTTTGAAGAAAAAAAAATTAAAATAAAAAAAAAATTGAGCAATTCCTGATCTACTGCTAGAGACCACCAGTTTAAATGTTGGAAACTCTAAGACAGTAAGATCTTTTTGCACAATGGGAAATAACCATTTGGATTACTTTTCCTAGAAACCTTTAGATAAAAAGCACTTATTTTAGTAACTGAACAGATTTTAAGAAAACAACTGTATTCATCTTTCATGCAGTAGAGGTCCTTTTGCTTTGCCAAGTCAAGTACTACAGAGCCAGATGTTGCAGTACCCTGGAATCAAGCTAAGTTATGGCAACTTAAGTCTCCTAAGCCAAAACCTAGCCAGGAGAAGAAGTATGTGGAACAAGAAAAAAAATGAAGAAATTAATAGATACCACATTATAATTCAATCAACCACTATTGCAGTCTAGCTCTTATATTTCAGTCTTGCATAACAAAATCATGCTGGCGGAACAAAGGAGCTAAGTTCCCATCCACTTCTTTCAGTGTGCTCAGTATTCCACAAACTCTTGAACTGGAAGAGTTCTAGCAAGGTTTCACTCCCTCAATGGCCCTGTTCTGTTGGCAGCTATGGTAACGGCTTGATTATTATAGCCAATCGCTACTGGGAAGCAATCAAGGTTCTGGAGTGCCTTGCATTTTTAGCCACTCTTCATCTCCATCTCATTCCCCTGGAGGACTGACTAGGTAGAACTTGAGCATCACTCCACAGTTGACTAGGGTTTGGGGTTTATATTGCATGACTGACTGGGAGAGGGTAATTTGATTCATAGTTGCCTGACACATGTTGAATTAAAACTGCCCCTTTCTTGCTGGTTCTTACTGGGTTAGTGATTTTATGCAACACAGCACAACGTAATTTGTTTGACTAGGCATGTTGTGCAAGCCCACCATTATGTGGTTGAGTTCATACAATATACTTATATTCATTACTGAAGTAGCCCATTTTCAATATTTGTACATTTCAATATTTGTACATTTGTTCTCTGTATTGACAAAGGCACCAGGCTAGAAACTGGGAGACCATGAGTTCTAGTCCTGCCTTAGGCACGAAGCCAGCTGGGTGACCTTGGGCCAGTCACTCACTCTGAGACCTAGGAAGGAAGCAATGGCAAACCATTTCTGAAATCTTGCGAAGAAAACTGCAGGGACTTATCCAGGCAGTTGCCAGGGGTAAACATTGAGTCGAAGGCACAATAAATAAATAAAATTGACCATAAAAGTTAACAGACTGGTTTCATACAACACAGTGAAGTATCCAAAAAACCCCAACAAAATAAAAACCTAACATTATAATTAACCAAGCTTTGTACACTGTACACATGAAATAATTAGTTCCTTAAATGCCCTGATTAAGTGCAGCCTTTGCATACAGGGAGCTATAGAACAAGCCACAATTCTGTTGTGCGATTCATGACATCATGACATGAATTGTATAATTTGCATCAGTTGTGCCATACAACCGATGCAAATTATGTAATTTGAATTATGATGTCATGATAGACATGATGAAATGTCACTTGCCTCACCCCCTTTGCCTGTGGCTATAAGGGTTTGGTAATTAAGTGAATCTCAGCATTCTCAGTGCACAGACCCTTTGCACACATCCTGGTTTCAGAGGCACAAAACGGGTCTAATATGTTCACAGGAATAGCTGTGCTTGTCTTGAAGCAAAAGCAGCAACTAGTTTTGTGGCATTTCAAAAAGTAACATATGGATTATATCAGAGGTTTTCATGGATTACATCTTATGTCATCAGATATACAAGGTGTCCTTGACTGTATATACATACACACAGACATTTATGATTTGATGGAAGGTAATTCTAAACAATGAGGACAGAGCCAAACAAAATGCTGAAAGCAGAGACAATGATAAATACCTAACTGTCAATGGCCATTCACAAAACGGTTATTGAATCACGATACAGTCATCCTCGCATAGGTTAGGTAATTAATTGGATGGTTTCTAAATAGATTATTCTTGCTCAAATCCCAAGATCCATACCTCTTGATGAATTGTGTTACGTTGCAGTTCACTGGTTTTTACTCTTTGGATAATATTTTAAACATGTGATGAAGTGGACTGTAGTCCATGAAAGATTTCATCAGTATAAAGCTTATGTGTCACAAGTCCCTTCATACTTCTGTTGAACTGTAGATGGAACTGGAGGACATAAGAGGAAGAAGCTGCATGGTTTACATAATGCAAAATCTACCTTTCCCTATCTTGGAATCCACTACAAATGTTGGACTAAAGCTCCCTGCTTCACCCCGTGCAGCACAGGAAATAGTGACATATCGGGCTGTGGGAATCATTATTTGTATTTACAAGGGAGCAAGTCCTTTAGCGCAGGGAGAGGTATCATGGTAACTATGGAACCACCATAACTGAAACACTACTCTTAGTGCCCACCACGTTCCAAAGCAGTTTTGAATGTCTTGCTATCCATAAAAAATGGACCAAAGACTAGAGGAGCATCTTGAGGACAAACAGCAACTACCAAACTTGCCTTATGCTTTACTGACCATGGCAGCCATTTTGTGAGAATATCCACAATATGCAGCAGAGCTAGACTCCACTCTTCCACCTCTGTGATTCTGTGCTTCTAAAATGTCATAATAATTAATTAGATTTCTATCCCGTCTTTCCTCCAGGAGCTCAAAGCTGTGGTCATTGTAATCCTTTGTCCATGTTTTCCCCCCACAAAAATAACACTGTGATATAGGTTAGGCTGAGAGATAATAGCTGGCTGAAAACCATAGGTGAACTTTTATGGTCAAAACTATACTTAAATGAGAGTTTCCCCCACCCGCTAGTCCTATTCCACATCTTAACTGCCACATCACAGAGGTTCATAAAGATTTGCCCACCCCTTTCATAGTAGCTTACAAAATGCATCTCACCAGGTTGACAGAGATTGAGGTGAGGGATGCTTAGAGCATATGCCCATAACAATTTCACTAGCTCAGCTCTTAACTAAACATCTGCCTTTGAACTCTAGAATAACGAGGGAAATTACAAATCTGGTTCATCTGTAATCAATATGCTGGAGTTCCACAAAGCACTTGGCAGTCAGTGTCTGCCTTGTTTTATCAGATAGATGTATATCATGCCAAAGCAGATATTTCAATTATAAACTCGCCAGTTAGTCTCAGAGTTACAGGAAACAACTGAATGGTATTATCAGCAGAAACCTTTAAGAACCCTTTAAAGTACTTCTGTCTCATCACAATTTTTTTATAGTTAAAAATACATAAAATTGATAGATAAAATTGCAGATTTCTAGTTCTGAAAGGATGGCGTGATGGCAGTCAAAGACAATAGTCTACTGTGAAAACTGGCCATGCAAAAAGATGAACAATATATTTTTTCCCCTCATTGCAGTCTTCATCTTGCAAAGGTACATTATGACATCTGCTTTAAATTAGCCTTTGGTGGCCTGGTGGATCATAATTCCTGTCACCTACAAGCAGCAGATTCTCAAGGATGGATTCTCCCTTCAGTAGAGACAGTAATACTGAAACAACCCAAGAGAAAAAACTCCCTCATGATGTCTTCTTTTGGGAATTAATAGAAATGTAGGAAGCCAAGGAAGCTGTCGTTTGCTGGAAAGATGGCAGTACAAAAAACCCAGGCCATTCATACACATCCCTGGCCTTGCTTCTCATTAAATAAGTGCAAGAACACCACATTCTTGCATAAGTGCAAGAATACCACGTAGGAATTCCTCCAAAAATCTCTTCTCCATTGAAATATTTATGAAGTACATTCTCTTTGATGAAATGGAATGAGAATTGGTTGGGCAAATGCAAAATGAAGCTTTACTTTTAATTAGCTTTTCTCAGACTGACGTGCTACAGATGTGTTGGACTGCTATTCCCTTCATCTTGAGCTAGCACAGCTATGCTGTCTGGAATCAGAAGTTATGGTTTTAGACCATGCCTGATGGTTGTTGTTTTTTTCTCCCTGCACAAAACCTCTGGCTCATTGCAAACTTCACCCTCCCCAAAATGTTAAGCTTGGCCTACAGACACTGATACGTTGTCCATGGAATGTTCTGCTTTCTGGCTCTTCTGTGGCTGGCACACTTGCTTTGATTCAGTTTCACTGCTACTTGTAGATTTGGATTTAGGCAAGGGCTGTGTTCCAGGACGCTGTGGGACTTGGGAAACTGAGGCAATGAAGCCTTGGTCCAGCTGCTGCCCCAAAGACAAAATAGTGAAGATGGTTTTGCAGTATTTTCTTTGGATACCACGTAGTGGGAAATCCTGCCTCATTGCGTGTCCTACCTATTGGGTTTCATCCCATTCCCAGGATGGAATACAGCAGTGGGGTGCTTCTGTGGCTGCACAAAATTGCTGCCAAGGATGTGTGGAAGTGACCTTGTTTTAATTTCTGTAGTTGTATTTGAACTGTTGGTACATTTTAGCCTGAAGGGTTTTATTTATCTTCTTGTGAGTCGCTTTAAATGCCTCTGTGTGGCAGTAAGGCAACATAAAATTAATTTTGATGAGTGAATGGGATAATATGGACTGAGTGAATTCAGTGTGGGTCACTGCAGTGCTTCCTGAACTAAAAACGTATTGCAGGCTTCCCTAATTTGATACCCTCCAGGCATATGCTGATTATGACATCTTGGAGTTTCACTTGACTCATCTGAAAGGGCATGAGATTGGAGAAGGCTAATTATTCTGTAAAGAATCTTCTGCAGTTTTTTTTCATTATAAGAATAGCAGCCCAAATAAACATGTACGGGTATTTCTCCTACTATGAAGTATGGCATTTCCTGGGGTTCTGGTAAGTCATAAATTCTCTATGACATCAAGCTTCCTATTGTATCTGAGTAGTTTCTGGTCTCATTCCTTGGCACTGATCTCCATCTCACGTTTTAAAAGGCAGCTTCCTACATTTGTGCTTTGGCAGTTTGAGCTCCCAATGGGGGAAGGCTGAGAAAGGAACTACTTGACCTGCAGAATCAACTTCCTGCTTGCTTCCAAATGCCTCTATTCTGTGTGTGGACCTATATGAATCTGAACTCCATGGAAGCATAAAACTAACTACATACATTTTTAAAATATGACAAGCTTAGTCTTAGTCTTTCCCATTGAGATAGAACATGGCAACATCCCCAACCAAGTTAGTAACCTCATTTGACATTCAGAGCATTGCAAGAGAAGGGGATCTGGAATCTGATTGCCTCCTTTGTTTCCTATCTTCCTATCTTCCAATAGTGTTGCAGCAACTATGAGTCACCTTGTGTGAGATGGGCGGCTGTATAAATATGATAAACAAACAAACTATGATGTCACATAATGTTATGGAAGGAAGAGTCAGCCATAGAATACTAGGGCCTGATAGCATCTTGCTGGAATGTTAGTCTGGTGACAATGCATGAGAAATGCCATGGGACTACACAGTGTTTCCCCATGTATTGTTTTAATTGAAGTCAGTGGGACATACTTGACCTAAGTTATTTCCGGATTGCCTGGTGGCGACGACATCGATGTGACAGGAAGCAGTGTTTATTTTTCCCACATGGCTCACTGCTGCATTGGAGGTTAAGGAAGGTTCATTTGAAAGTGCCATGAAGAGGCTTTGAGAGACTTTGCAGCTGACTTGAAACCAAGTAGGATCAGTTGCAGCCATAACAATTATATGCTTAGAAAACAGTTGGCTGCTTCACTGATTTAGATATGCTTCATCTGGGATGCGGTATTCCAGTTTTCTTAGCAAACACTTTTGGGCATAAAAGAAGTCATCGTTTTAATCCTGGATTGTTGATAGGGCAATCAATTCAGCATTCAGCATTTCAGCCTCAAAAGGACATACATCACCCCCCAAAAGAGTAACATGAAATTTGCAAATGCTAATTGCTGTAAAGAGAAATATTTAGAAAGTGTAATTATAAATTAAATAGAAATGTATGTATATCCCACCTGCCCTCCAGGATCTCTAGGTTCTTAGACACCTCTTTCAGTTTTTACCCACAAAAATGACAACATGAGACCGAGCAGCCTAACCTGGCCCAGAGTCACCCAGTGAGTTTACACAGCCAAGAAAGACTTAAATTTGGGCCTCTCTGATCTTAGTTGATGCCCTATCACACCACATTCTTTCTCATATAAAGAAGACACCTGGCCAGATGTTTTAAGACCTTTGGACTCTTCTTTTAAGTATCCTTTATTTTTAAAGTGGATTTGAACTGGACGCTTTTCAAATATACCCCTAACCCTTTTAACTAGACCAGTTTGTGACAGCCCTTCATCAGCTCAGTTGTTCTTTGTCAATTAGGAAATGTGGCCACTCTTGTTTTGAACAAGCCATGCTGAAAATCACAGAAGATTTAATGAGTAATGTTTTGTTGTCTCCATCCACCTTCACTGGAAATTTCTGTGTCTTATCTTAGGCATATACAGTATTTCAGGGGTTGCAATTAATATTGGAGCTGGGGTCAGCAAAGGGAGGGGGAGCTATATTTGCATAGCACCTGATGGTTACATTCATACAACATATACAGCTTGGTTAGTTTGGTATGCCCTCAGCCCTTTTGTTTAATTTTGATTCAGTGTTTTAATCTAGTTAATGAATTAATCTGGGTTTACTGAAGATATTGATCCATAAACTAATCAAATGAGCTGGGTTTGTACAATACATTAAGCCTCTCCCAAGGAATAGAAGTTAATACTGAGCATATTATGTAAGAATGGCCTTTAAGTCTTTAACTGACTTACAGTAGTTAAGCGTGTTATTTGAATGCACCCTTTTTATTGAAGGCATCATTCTAACTTGTGGAGTTCAAGGCAGGCTGTATGTATGGCACATTACTTTTTCCTCCAGCACTTTTTTGAGGATCTACCATATGGGCCAACTGTTTCACCTGGACTAATGGTGGGATTAGTTTATTCCTTAGGACAATCATTTATAGGAAGTTCACACCAGTTCATAAAATCTTAGGTGTCTAAACTCTACTACAACCCTAAACTGTAATCCTAACCCAAAACTATTAATTTAGCATATAATAAAAATTGCACAAAACTGAAAATCTCACTGTCATATTGCATTCCTTGGAACTGTCCTCAGGGATGAGCCTAAGGTCAATCTGCAATTGATCTGTGTTTTCTTTCCATCACATTTTCTAAAAAGCTACTTCCTTAGAAGATTGACAGAAAATACATCTTCTTGTTTTCAAATTCTAATAACTGAATCTTAGAACAATTGTAGTATGCAGTAAAAAAAGATTAGCAATAAAATATTAAACTGATTGCGTCTAAGTGCCCACACTTAAATGAAATGGGTCAGAAAGCAGCAAAAATATATCTTGTTTTATCTAATGACTTACTTGATTTTAAGTGAGTTATATTAAAAAAAAACCTGAATATACAAGTGGGGCAAAAAAGTATTTAGTCAGCCACCAATTGTGCAAGTTCTCCCACTTAA
This sequence comes from Python bivittatus, assembly GCF_059951505.1. Classification (NCBI taxonomy): domain Eukaryota; kingdom Metazoa; phylum Chordata; class Lepidosauria; order Squamata; family Pythonidae; genus Python; species Python bivittatus. The sequence goes on along the minus strand of NW_028277056.1, from coordinate 16,228,261 downwards.
AAAGATGAGAGAGGCCTGTAATTTTCATCATAGGTATACCTCAACTATGAGAGACAAAATGGGGGAAAAAATCCAGAAAATCACATTGTCTGATTTTTAAAGAATTTATTTGCAAATCATGGTGGAAAATAAGTATTTGGTCAATATCAAAAGTTCATCTCAATACTTTGTTATATATCCTTTGTTGGCAATGACAGAGGTCAAACGTTTTCTGTAAGTCTTCACAAGGTTTTCACACACTGTTGCTGGTATTTTGGCCCATTCCTCCATGCAGATCTCCTCTAGAGCAGTGATGTCTTGGGGCTGTCGCTGGGCAACACGGACTTTCAACTCCCTCCAAAGGTTTTCCATGGGGTTGAGATCTGGAGACTGGCTAGGCCACTCCAGGACCTTGAAATGCTTCTTACGAAGCCACTCCTTCGTTGCCCGGGCAGTGTGTTTGGGATCATTGTCATGCTGAAAGACTCAGCCACGTTTCATCTTCAATGCCCTTGCTGATGGAAGGAGGTGTTCACTCAAAATCTCACGATACATGGCCCCATTCATTCTTTCCTTTACACGGATCAGTCGTCCTGGTCCCTTTGCAGAAAAACAACCCCAAAGCATGATGTTTCCACCCCCATGCTTCACAGTAGGTATGGTGTTCTTTGGATGCAACTCAGCATTCTCTCTCCTCCAAACACAACGAGTTGAGTTTAGACCAAAACGTTCTACTTTGGTTTCATCTGACCATATGACATTCTCCCAATCCTCTTCTGGATCATCCAAATGCTCTCTAGCAAACTTCAGATGGGCCCAGACATGTACTGGCTTAAGCAGGGGGACACATCTGGCACTGCAGGATTTGAGTCCCTGGTGCCATAGTGTGTTACTGATGGTAGCCTTTGTTACTTTGGTCCCAGCTCTCTGCAGGTCATTCACTAGGTCCCCCCGTGTGGTTCTGGGATTTTTACTCACCGTTCTTGTGATCATTTTGACCCCACGGGGTGAGATCTTGCATGGAGCCCCAGATCAAGGGAGATTATCAGTGGTCTTGTATGTCTTCCATTTTCTAATTATTGCTCCCACAGTTGATTTCTTCACACCAAGCTGCTTGCCTATTGCAGATTCAGTCTTCCCAGCCTAGTGCAGGTCTACAATTTTGTTTCTGGTGTCCTTCGACAGCTCTTTGGTCTTGGCCATAGTGGAGTTTGGAGTGTGACTGTTTGAGGTTGTGGACAGGTGTCTTTTATACTGATAACAAGGTCAAACAGGTGCCATTACTACAGGTAATGAGTGGAGGACAGAGGAGCCTCTTAAAGAAGTAGTTACAGGTCTGTGAGAGCCAGACATCTTGCTTGTTTGTAGGTGACCAAGTACTTATTTTCCACCATGATTTGCAAATAAATTCTTTAAAAATCAGACAATGTGATTTTCTGGATTTTTTTCCCCATTTTGTCTCTCATAGTTGAGGTATACCTATGATGAAAATTACAGGCCTCTCTCATCTTTTTAAGTGGGAGAACTTGCACAATTGGTGGCTGACTAAATACTTTTTTGCCCCACTGTAGCTTTAACTAGAAAATGTTACATAAAGAAGAGCTTCTTAAAAAAGGGAATAGAAGTGAAGTTTCGTTTCAGTAGGATAAGTAAATTAAATACCTATTGTATGGAGAACATAACTGGATTTTCCCAAAAAGGTTCTAGAAGCTACTTCAGAATCACACTCTGCACAATGATCAAAGCAGACTTTAGTCTGTTCACATTTCCTATGTGAATATTGTGGTTTTCGAAACTTCCCCTGGATAGGTTTCTTAAGTTTTCTACGTAACTTTCTATCAGCCATAACTCTGTACACAGTGTTATTTTCATACTTCTTACAAAACATAAATTGTCACGTGAGGTTTGTGGCATACACTCCTAACAATTTATATCCATTTACCGAGGATAAGATTCTCTGTGTACTAGTCCTTGGAAAAATCCTGTTTCTAGTTAATCTGTATTGTTGCTTTCTAGTAATATCATGTTAAAAATTCAATAGCCTGAGCTGATAGAATTCAGGACTTAGTTCCCTCTCCAAGATGACAAGAAGTTAACAATCCACAGTGTGACATAGACAAAGGAGGAGGAGCTGTTTATCATTGTTTGTATTGTTATCTTCTATCTTTGTTTTCAGGAAACAGATTCCAGCTGGTTTCTTATACCTCATACCAGTGTTTCTCAACCGTGGCAACTTTAAGATGTTTGGACTTCAACTCCCAGAATTCCCCAGATAGCCATGCTGTCTGGGGAATTCTGGGAGTTGAAGTCCACACATCTTAAAAGTTGCTAAGGTTGAGAAACACTGCCTTATACATTATAAAACCGTTCAAGAAAGAAGAAGGAAACCATGTCCATTAGCTTACGTGACTGGTTTATTGTAGTCATGTGTAATACATTTTAAATTTGAAGTGTCACAAAGCCACAAAATACCCCATCCTGCTGCACCAGAAGTGTTCTGATGTTGGAATGAGCCATTCTGACCTTGCTGGAAGTAATCCAACTTCCAAATGAATGGTTATAACAGCAGACAGAGGTCAGAATACTGTATTTCCTTTTGACATTAGGCCATTTCTAGTAAGGTTGACACGGGCCAATGCAATGTCACACTCCCTCCAGTGAACCATTGGGACCCTTTGGGGCTAGAACATTTCAACCTAACACTCTTTTGTACAGTACACCTCTAATTTATTGCTTTCCATAAAAAGAAATGCCTTTCTAATGTACTTCTGCTGCTCTGCCTTGCTAAAAATATAGGAACTTTTCAGCTGTCTTGATTCTTCAATATGACTCTGTAGGGTAAGAAGAGAAGATGGTGCTTTGACCAAAATGTGTACACACACATCTGCAACTCCTTAAACCAAGGACATGTTTTCTCAGGCACAAGTTGCAGAGGCCAGCCTTACAGTCCCAGGAAAGAAGGAACTGCTTTAAGAAGTACCTGACAGATACTATGGGAGTGCCCCCACCCACCCACCAGACACATGGAAGCACTTTTTTCTTTCGAAATGCAAAATACTGCTCAGGCCTATTCTTCATGAGCTTGACTTCCGCACAGGTTTATCAGTTTCTATAGACAAGAGGTCTGCTGCGCTTTCATAGACGTGAAATGGAGAGAATTTCAGCAGTTCTACTTCATGGGGCATGTCCTGGGGAATATAAGCTGTGTTTTTAGGAGTTCTCTTCCAGTTGAGTTTAAAGAATATGAAGACAAATGCAAATACTTCACATTTAAAGGGAGTTTTTGAGTGTTTAAAGCGGTGTTTCTCAACCTTGGGAACTTGAAGATGTGGGAACTTCAACTCTCAGAATTCCCCAGGTAGCCTGCTGCCTGGGGAATTCTGGGAGTTGAAGGACCCACAACTTCATGTTGCTAAGGTTTTGACACAAAGATTTTAACAGCAGCAAATTGATTACAGCAAGTAATATTGTTCGTTACTGAGAATGATCAAGCAGGGTTGATAAAAACTAGGCAAGCAGCAGACAACATTAGGTTAGTTGTAGATCTAATAGACTTGAATAAAAATAAAGATACATTTGCAGTTTTACATTAGATGCTGAAAAAGCCTTTGACAAAATATGTAAACAGTACATGTTTGCCGTACTAAATAGATCTGGATTTCCTCTGGAATTTATAAAATGGATTAAGATATTATATGAGTCACCCATATCTAAAGATGTTTTCTTCTACTTTTTTGGCATTTCTCCTACTTTTCCACTATTTAGAAGAACTAGCTAGGATGTCCACTTTCACCCTTGCTTTTTAATATCTGTGTGGAATCCTTGGCTTGTGCTATTAGACAACATAGGGAGATTTACAGAGTAGTGCACAACTCAGATGAACACAAATTGGTTTTATTTGAGGATGATACTCTTTTGTTTATTTCTAAACCTCATACTGCTATTCCAGTGTTGATGCAAAAGATAGATGCCTTTAATAAAATAGCAGGATACTCTATTAACTGGTCCAAATCAGAATTGATGCTAATAGGTGAAAATCTGGTTACCTGTTCATTTAAAGAATATCAATTCTGTATTTGTAAATTAAATATCTAGGTATGTGTATAAGGATATAACTCTGTAATATGTAATATAAAGAAAAAATAGAGGTTTCTTTAGATATTGGCAGATGGGAGTCATTAAACCTCACCCTTTGGAGAAAGGTGAATGCTCTCAAAATGAATATTATTCCCAGATTAATATATATTCTGAGAAGAATTCCAGTTTTTATATCTGGAAAATATTTTCAGAAAATAAATTTTTTGTTTAGAAAATTTCCAGGGGCTCTTCAATTCCAAGAATATCTTTACAGAAAATGCAATTACCAATTCATGAGGGACAATGGCTGGTGTGGGTCTTCCGGGCTGTGTGGTCTTGAAGTCTTGTTTCCTAACGTTTCGCCAGCACCTGTGTTATAGAGATCTGGGGGGTGTGGGGGGGGGTTGGGTTACTGAGTGGCTGCTTGTTTTGGAGTCAGCATCTCTGTGTATTTTCCTGGGGATTAGGCAGGGTTTTTTTCTTCTATTGAGTTGTTAATGAGTGGCTGCTGGGGGTGATTAGCATGTTCATTGTGTGAACTGTTCACACGTCCTGGTGGTTGAGCTGAGTTCGTTGACCTTTTGCAGGCTGTATTTTTCAGGATTGGGAGCCTGGTTTTGTTGATTTTTAGACTCTCCTCTTTTTTTTTTTCTTTTTTTTTTTTTTATTGAAACTGTGCTGGTGTTTGTGAATCTCAGTGGCTTCCCGGTATAGCCTGGTATAGTGGCTGTTGGTGTTGTCCAGTATCTCTGTGTTTTCAAATAGGATTTTGTGTCCAGTGTGCTTGAGAGCATGTTCAGCTACTGCAGATTTTTCTGGTTGCTGTAGTCTGCAGTGCCTTTCGTGTTCTTTTATCCCCCCTTCCCCCCCCCTCAGATCTCTATAAATACCCACAGAAGGGTCACATCACCCTGGGCACAGAGAGAACTGCTCCTGTCTGTGCTCCTGCACTCTGAAGATGCCGGTCACAGATGCTGGCGAAACGTTAGGAAACAAGACTTCAAGACCACGGCCACACAGCCCGGAAGACCCACACCAGCCATCGTATGCCAGCCGTGAAAGCCTTCGACAATTCATGAGGGACAATTTGGTTTTCCAAATCTGGAGCTGTATCATCATGCTTTTCCATTGTCAAGTATTAAATACTGGAAGCCAACAATTGGTGTTAATTTTCTGATTTGGGCAGCTTTGGAATATACATATTATAGCACGTTTGGTTGGATGGACAGTATTAGGATCGAAATACACTAAAACACTAATTTCTAGAAATTAGATATTAGAATTTTCTAATCTCTGGAAACAATTTTGTCAGTTAAAAAGCTATGGAATGTAATGTCTAATTAAAAAAAAAAGGTTTTACTCCTTTTCCCATGTTAAATTGACTTTATGGGAAAACCCAACTTTAAAAAATGGGAAAAAGATGGTGATATGGAAAAATTGGATGGAAGCAGGAATATTGACTTTGGACCAACTGATAGATGATGAAGATGAATTTTTAACATGTTCTGTGTTAAGAGATAAATATCATCTATCAGATGTAACCCAGTTACATTTACAGGTACAACATTTGTTAAGAACATTGTTTGGACCAGCAGCATTTTCAGCTTCTGAGATACCTGGGATATTAGAACAACTTGTTAAATCCTTTAAAACTAAAAAAAACCCTCTACTATTAGTTTTTATAGATATTTGGTATCAATAAATGAATTTGATATGCAGATATTAAGAAATGAGTAGAATAAAGAATTAGAGGTTCCTATGTTGTCTAGACAATGGGAGAGTGTTTTAAATTCTATAGCAAGAGTGTCAATGGACCTCAAATTACAACTTATACAACAAAAAATAATATTTAGAATTTATTGGACTCCATTATGTTTGTATAGAAAAGGATTGTCAAAAACAGCATTTTGTTGGAGATGTAATAAGGACAATGCTTCTTTAAAACACATGTTTTTACAATGTCCTATGCTTATCAGGTTTTGGAAGAAAGTAATGAACTATATAAATATGATTGTGGGATGAAAGCTAAAATTTTCAGAGGATAATATTCTTTTGAATTACATAGCTACTACATGGAACCAGACAGTGTAAATAGATTCTCCATGCCCTTACTATGGCCAAAAGACTGATATTGCAGCATTGGAAAGATGAATGTGTAGCCCCATTCACTCAATGGATTGAAGACCTGATTGCACTTGCTACTTATGAGGGGATTGCCTATAGACGTAGACTTTGTATGGACAAATATAATGAAATCTGGGTCTCATTTATACAAAATACAGTAGGCTAAAAAAAATATGATAGTCATATAAATGTATTAGAAATATATACGTACTTGAATAATATTTGCATTAGATGTATATATATATATAATTGTAATTGTTTGCTGTTTATAATGACAGATTAACTTTTTTTCTTTGTTGTATTTCACTTCTTTGTTAAAGCACTTTCTATGTGTGTTTTTCCCCCCTTATTCTTCTCAATAATAAATACATTTTAAAAAGTTGCTAAGGTTAGGAAACATGGGTTTAAAGCACCTCACGTACAAGCCTGCCTGTAAGTTTTTTAATCTGCCTCATTTTGGACCGGCCAGTGCAGGGGGTCGAAAAAGGCAAGATAACAGAAACCCAAATTAAAACATTCCAGCAAATACCTGTCAATCCTTTGTTTAAACATATATGGTGAAGGGTGAAGCCTTTGCTTAAATATATATAGTAAATCCCACTACCTCTCTTTTGATAATCAATTCCACTCTCAACTTTTTTCTACTGTTCATAAATTTTTCCTGGCTTTTAGCTGAAGTCTGCCTTCCTAAAATTTAAGGCCATTATTCTGTGTCCTGAGAGCCAGTTTGGAGTAGTGCTTAAGGCACTGGGCTAGAAGCTGGGAGCCTGTGAGTTCTAGTCCTACTTAGGCACGAAGCCAGCTGGGTGACCTTGGGCCAGTCACTCTCTCTCAGCCCTAGGAAGAAGGGAATGGCAACCCACTTCTGAAATCTTGCCAAGAAAACTGCAGGGACTTGTCCAGGCAGTTGCCAGGAGTCAAGAATAACTCAAAGGCACTGCCCCAAAACATCTCAGTGGGATAAGAGAGGAAAAAAGTTATATGAAGGTATATGAAAAGTGCTGTTATATCTCCTCTAATAATCTTTTCTCACAACTTCCCTCAGTCTTTCCTTATTAGGGTTAGTGTTCAGTCTCCTGATCATTCTTGTTGCCCTTCTTTAAATCTGAATTAGTTTGGGTACTTCTTAAAGTGTAGTGCCTAAATTGAACATAATGCAGAATAAAGTGGAAAATTATACCCTATTATTTGGAAACTATATTTCTGTTGATGCAGCCTAAAACTGCATTTGCCTTCTTAGCAGTCATATCACATTGCTGACTCATATTCTGTTTCTAATCAACTATTAACCACTTTATATAAAGCCAAGAGTCTGCCATCCTATAGCTGTGTATTAAATTCCTGTCTCCTAAGTGAAAAACTTTGCATTTGTCTCTGTTAAATTTCATTTTGGTATTTTCAGCCCATTTCTTTAACCAATCAATATGGTTTTGAATTTCATTTTTATTCTCCAGGGCAGTTGTTATCCCACCCAATTCTAGATCATCTGCCTATCTGAAAAGCATTGCCTCCACTTCCACGTCCAAATGATGAGTAAAAATATTGAACTGTAAAGGACTATGAGTCATCCCAACTCAATATCTCACTCCAGTTTGATCAAGTACATATTCCCCTCTTTAAAACAATAAGAAAAGAGCTGACTCATCCTTCTCATGCTTTTTTTTTCTTTTCTTAGGATTTTGGAATATCTCAGCAATGTAGATTTAAGGAAAAAAAAGAGGGAGGGTTGGCAAAATTGGTCAACAAAGCCACTGAGTCAATCTAGCAGTCATGAGATGAGGATAAACAGCATCTAATCTAACAAATGTGTCTCTGCACATTCAGAGGAAAGTTCCTCTAATTCTCAGATGATGGAATTCCCAGAATCAGAAGTTATCTGTCTGAACTCTATTAGAAATACTCAAGATGACGGTTAGCAAAGGCTACCTTGTCTTTGTGGCAACTCCAGAATGCTTTTCTATTGGCAAAAATGTCCAATTTGTTTAGAAGTAATTTACTGCCTTCGTGACCTTATTAAAATTAGTGCGATATCAGCTGCTCTTCACCTCATGTTAATGACCAGTAAATAAAATGCTAATTTACTTTACAGCTTTGTGCTGCAAAGGTTTCAGGTATTTGTATGGTTTTAATGAGTGTCCAATTTGCACAGTAGACTGAATGGATGACTATTAAAAAAGCATCTTTGTGGCGAAGGGATAATTATAATGCATCAGATGGCACCATTATTAGGGGTGGGATTTTGTTCTTCTACATCTCTAGCTTTCAGGGAATATATATCTCCCTCTTTAGCCACTTGGACATACTAATGCCTGAGGAACAGAATATAAATTTTCTAAACAGACAAATCTGCAGCAAATTAGCTTATCTGGGATGGAAGTGTGCTGAATATTTTTCTATAATGTGCTTTACTGAGTGTGGTGATCTTTTAGCATGAGGAAACATTAACACCACCACCCCCTTCAGTCTGAAGAGCAGTTGTCCAGAAATCTAGCATCTGATATATAAATTGGCTTATAGGCAGGATGTTTTCTTATAGGCAGAAATAAGGTGGTATGAGTTAATTCATTGTTGTTGGTCTTTTTTTTTTTGGTCTTGCCTGCAGCTTAAATCAGGATTAGCAATTTAATACCTGCTGGAGGTTTGAAATTACAATTTGCATCCTGTTAACATGGCTAATGGTTAATGGGAACTGAAATCCAAAACATTAGGAAGGAACCAGGCTGCCTACCGTGGTCCTTAGTCAGTAGATCTAGACTAAGTTGGTTGACTTTAGTTTTCACTAAAATCAATGGGACAAGTTCATCCTGATGCAAATTTCCTCTATTATGGGTTGAATTCTTCAAGGTTCAGTCATATGGCTTTTCAGGTCTCTGGAAACTGACTGAGGAAAGTAAATATTTATAAGCCACTATTTCCTCTTCCTTATACCCATAAAAATAACATTTCTCTCTTTCACACTGGCTGTATTCACAAAGCACATTTTACCAAGTTACTCAATTATCCTATTTTCTGTGTTTCAACAACATTTTAAACCATAGAATAACCAAATCTCCTGGATTTTCACAGCAGACTAAGCTACAAAAACTAATAAAAATGCACAGTGTGAAGAGTGCCACTAGATTTTGAACTGATTTGGTGAAAGGTGTTGCATGAACATGCCTGTGGTGTGAAGGCCTCTTCTCTTTCAGATAGCCTTATTGTGAAGGAAGTAGTCACGTTTATTATTTATTTATTTATTTTATTTTACTTCAGCACCATCCGACTCCAATTGACTCTGGGTAACTCACAGGATAAAAACGACAAATCTACAAAAAGTATACACTATATGACAATAACAAGATGGTAAGGCCTATACATGATGCAAGAAACTTAAGATTCTTGGGAAATTATTATTGAAGGTCTTAACAGAGTAACAACAGCTACATTTTCAGTTGGCCTCCCAGTCATTCTGCCACAACTAATTGTTGCGGACACCCATGGAGGAGGGGAGTCAAGGACAAAACCTGTGTTACGCAACCCACTTACGTACATTCCATATGTACTTGTGCATGACATTTCATTATTTTCCCATCCTTGTGGTTTTTACTGGACGGCTTTGCTAGACGTATCGTAATGTGGCCCTGTTTCAGTCTGGAGCAGGGTGGGGAACCAGGTGTCCTTGAAACGTGGCTGAATTACAACATGGGACTTTCTTCACAAACTGACTATACTGCAGGGTTTCATGGTTTTTTTTGCTTAACACTACAGCATAGTTTTTGATTGCTCCTTAACATGTTAGGAGATGTTTACTTTGTTTAAATTCATAATGAAAACTGGGAGCCTAGAAAATAACCTAGGCGAGTGTTTTTCTGATTCTTCAGACTTTTTTGGTATTCTCCTTTCTTGAGAACAAATAATTAGAAGAACTTACGCTCCATTTCTCTTCTTCCCTTCCATAAAGCTATTCATCTTGTTACAATCCACCATCTTCATTAATATTGATCTCTGCTTGGCATATAACAGCCTTTGCATTGCCATTTTCTGCAGCACGTCCTTTTTTCTCCTTCTTTGGCAAATGCTTGTTTCATCAAACTCTTAAGCTAGAATTAGTCCATGTGCTGTTAGGGAGATATATAGAGCAGTTTTTCCTTATTTTTGTAAATGTAAATATGTGCTTATATTTCTGTATGCTAGAATCAGACTGGTGTCGTTTGTGAATTCAAATACTAGTTTATCTATTAACTATTCCCTAATTCTTTATCAGTTTAAAAAAGAAACTATTTGAACAGATTAGTCCCCATTTAGAAAATAGAAGTTACTCTATTCCACAAATTACAGAGCATAAATCTCGTGTATGTGTCATAGCTCCGTAAAACAAATTCCCAGATTTAAATGGCATCTGATATGTGTACCCAAGCAAATGCACATATAGAAGAGAATATATGTAGGTCAGAGTTGAACTGTGCAGCCCTTGGTGCTCTCTGAGCTTGGTTGTTTGCTTGCAGATGTTTCATTACCCAACTAGGTAACATCATCAGTGCTAGCACTGCTGATGTCACCTAGTTGGATAATGAAATGTCTAAAACAAATAACCGAGCTCAGAGAGCACCAAGGACTCCACACATACACATATATTTGTAGCCAAGTCTATAGCAAAACATGTTCCAAAACCCCAATTGCCACCATGTGAGGAAGGTAATGGGATATGCATCAGCAAAAACAGGTCTATTTTTCTTTGACTCTGAACAAAATGAATTCTCTCAGAACAGAAAACTCTTCATTTGATGTAATCTGAACCAAGAGAATTTGACAAATTGTTCTGGTGTTGATGTTTCCTTCTGAGTTGATTTTCTGCAGCAGGAAAGAAAAGCTTGGTAGAAATAACAGCCACACTCGTGCTAATCCACTTTTTGTATCTTCAAAGAGTTTACCATGTTATCTGTAATTATCTAATCAGACTCATCTTCTCAAATGTAGGACTGTCTCATATTCTCCCCCATATCTACACTTATCAATAGTTTTACTAGCTATCCTTGATAAGGACTTTCTACACATTTCTGTGGAGTGCGAATAAAGATAATGATGTAATGATCTTTCCAGAAGCAGATGTGTATTTCCAGGGAGGTAAAATCTCTTTTCCAGCTCACCTGATTCATACAATTTTTGATGGAAATCTGCACACAGCAGAAATGAAGGTTAAGCATATGTGTGCATTTTCTCTCAAATGTGAGAAAAGTCCTTCGCTTGTTTCTCTCATTCTCTTGCTTCTCACAGCTTTATTCTTAAGCATTTATTCTTCACAAAACACCTTCCCTGACAAAAGACCCCCATTCTTGTTTGCTATTCTCTCTCAGGTCTTTCTGTGGGCTTCCTTCATTCTTTTCATTACTTTGTTCAGCATTACTCACCCCAGTCCTTATTAGTCCATTCCCTTCCTTCAGGCCCTCTAACCCCTCCAGGCTCTCTAACTACAGCCTCCTTTCCATTTGATGGATTATGTGTGGTTCTTCTCCCATCACTTTCTACCAGATATTCACCCACCCACCCTCCTCCTCCTCCTCCCCCTCCCTCTCCCTAGAAACCAGACACTATTGTAGAGATGGCAAAGCATATTTTCCATCTTTTCAGGGTGGTCCACTCATACATTCCATGTATTTTATTCATTTATTGCCTAAATAAATAAATCACGTGACTCTGGACTATCTGCTATCATAACATAAAACAACCATAAGTTATCCCCCACAATAAATCCAATACAATAATAAATTGATACACTGATAAGCTGAAGAACTACTATGAACAAAACTGTTATAATCATAGATAAGTTTGATTTCTTTGATTCTTGAAAATAAGTCTACTGTGAATAACTGAATGATTGCCAGATGAATATTCTACCACTCCTTTGTTATCAACACTTGAATTTATGTAGGGATATCTGTGCCTGAATATATATATTGTGGTGAATATATATTCATATTCACCACACACAGAGAGATACATACATATATATATACATATATTTTACTTAACTTATAATATAAAGTCACTGAAGTCCTTCATGTTATTTATAACATTAATCCTTGAAAACACTGGAAAATATTAACATGTGTTATTGATTTGAAGTTGAAAGCTATTTGTTCTACTTTTGTGTGACGCCAAAAGGCATGAAACACAGAAAATGTATTATTTATAGTTGTAGCATAATAAAATCCAAATATTGCAAGAATTACTGCAGTATGAGATCAGATTATCTGGGATCATCTTCAACTATTCAGTTGGGTGCCAATTATTAAATAAAAATTCAAATACCCACACACATACATCAGAACTCAAAATACAGAAAACTGGTATCCTTTTAAAGCTGCTGATCCAAGCAAGCATGAAAGGCTCAGGGCAGATGATAAACCATACTCCAACATCCATTGTACATGTTGTCTCCCTCTGTCCCCAATCCCATACTTTCTGAGCTGAGACGTCTTCAACATACATGCACTTAATAGAGACTTATGTTTTCTGGAACCCTGATAAAGTGAACTTTCCAGTTTGAAAGGGATTTCTCAGGTTTGTACGTTCAGTTGAACTTCAGTTGGACTTCCCTCCAGACCTTGCTCATGATGAAGCAAGGTCAGAAACAAGGATAGTAAAGGTATCATCCCCCACTCTCTTTAGTTATCACATATACAGGCTGAATGCCAGCAGAGTACAGTAACTGGATTGCCAATGTCTGACTCTAAAACTGTGGTTGAACTTCATCTAATGCCAGTCTTAGCCAGAATGGCCAGTGGTGATGGATAATAGGAACTGTGTTTCAGTAACATCTGCCTATATAATACAGTATACAGTGGTACCTCGGGTCACGAACTTAATTTGTTCCCCGACTCTGGTCACGACCCGAATTGGTCGCGACCCGAATCAAATTTTCCCATAAGGTTCAATGTAAATACGGTTAATCCGACCTGACCCCTACCAATTTTGGTCATGACCTGAATCAAATTTTCCCATAAGGTTCAATGTAAATACAGTTAATCCGTTCTGAACCATATGTATTTTTTTTTAAACCACAAAAATATGACACAAAGTACAGTACAGTACACTATGAAGAGAGAGAACGCTAACCTTGCTTGAGGTGTGGAGGACAGGAAGGTGGGTGGAGAGGCGGTTATTGTTTGGAGGGAGAGTCCCCCTCCCTACAGGAAGCCACGACCACATGTCACAGCAGGGAAAATGGCCACGGATCCTGTTCGTCACCTGATGCAGAGTTCGCAAACGGAAGCAAAATTTTGCGAACGGTGCTGTTCATGACCCAAATTGGTCGTGAACAGAAGCGTTCATGAACCGAGGTACCACTGTATATAGCATGGGTGGGTTTAGACAAGGCAGTTTCTGATTACTGTATTACATCATTTACTGGGTTTGTACAATGCCTGCGTCATAAGTTATCCAAATGGGCAGGGTTCACACAAGATGGTGAAAAACTAACCAATGTAAAACTAAATAAACTTAGCATGTTGGGCAAATTCAAGCGCTAGGTCATTAAGTGATCTGATTAAGCACATCATACAATGCCAGCCTGCCCATGTAATTCAGCAAATGAACAGAATTCTTGCCTTTTCCTGAATGTTGTTTCCCCTCTTGAAACCAGGAATGCAATTAATGACTTCCTCTTCCTGCCAATTTTAAAATCTCCCATGAACCAACTTTAAAAATGGGAAGAAATCTAGATACACACTATATATGAGATTGGCCACATTTTATCCAGGTCCAGGATTTATGGCCTATTGTTTCATATCTTTTGATGGGTTAAAATCATGAAGGTGGCTTCCAGTACAGAAATTCTTTAGGTTCAACTAAACCTCTTTGATCTGATGCAATACTGCTCTGGAAAACTTGCTCTTAACAAATTTGTGCTGCTGCTAATTTGTTCTGCTATCTGTTTGTGCTGTTGACTTTACTTCATGTCTAAGAGTGGTCCTTCCTTCCTTCCTTCCTTCCTTCCTTCCTTCCTTCCTTCCTTCCTTCCTTCCTTCCTTCCTTCCTTCCTTCCTTCCTTCCTTCCTTCCTTCCTTCCTTCCTTCCTTCCTTCCCTCCCTCCCTCCCTCCCTCCCTCCCTCCCTCTTTCTTTCTTTCTTTCTTTCTTTCTTTCTTTCTTTCTTTCTTTCTTTCTTTCTTTCTTATCAAATTTGTCATTGCCCATCTCACTGTAGAGCGATTCTGGGTGGTTTACAGTAAAAAGGATAAATATTAATTAAAATACATTAAAACACAAGATTCCTATATAAAAATAAATAGCTCCTAAGGAACTGATGTTAACTCAAAGTTATTAGACTCGGAGAGTGTCTTCAAGGCGCCAACCACCCTAAGGGTTGGTTATATCCCTTCTCACCCCATGTGATTTGGCAGAGCCAGGTCTTCAACCCTTTCTGGAAGGCTGGGAGAGTGGGGGCCTGCCTCACCTCTGAGGGGAGAGTGTTCCATAGGGTGGGGCCAACGGCAGAGAAGCTCTCCTTCTGGGCTCTGCTAGATGACATTCTTTCATAGACGTGGTCCATAAGATACCTTCTCTGCATGACCAGTGGGACAGGTTGATGTAATGGGGATTTATGCAATACTTGCATTGAGTACATTATATAAAAAGAACCAGTTGGGCTAATTATATTGCTCTTTTCTTTAATTTGTTTAAGAAACAAATTTGTTTTTTTTTTAACTGAAGTGAGCCAGTTTTGTGATATTCATGTGTATAGCAAATTCAAATATTCTAGAATATTTACATTAGCACTTATGCTATTGAAAAAAAAAAGTACTGACTCGTGTCAGAATGGAGTGCTTCTGAATGAGGATTCTGAAATTCTTATTCACCTTTTTCATTACTTTCTTCTTTCTCTTCGCTTCTTTGAAATTCCCTTGGTGTGATCTCTGTGCATTTCATGGAATAATTAGAGACATCCTGAATGAACACACTGGAGACCGTTAGAGGGTGAAATGGCCTTAAGTAAAGTCTCCTTCAAGTCAATCTTGATTCATGGCAACTTCATGAGCATGAATTTTCTTGGCAGCAGTGAATAATTGGTTTGCCAGTGCCTTCTTCTGGGGTGGTTTTTGACTTCCTAGCCTAATCTACAATTCTGGTACTCCCTGAAAGTACCCCAGTCCTACTTAGCTTTCAAACCAAGTTCATGTTTTCTAACCAAGGTTTGTGGCTTACCATTATTCATGAACCAGATCATTGTAGCTAGCTGTATGAAGTATGGATAAAACAATTCTTCATTTATATGATATGAACCCAGCCTATAATTAGAAACCAATTCAAGTAGATAAGGCTAAACAATGCAGCTTTCCTTGGATAGTACAGTTTCAGCTGCAAAATTTTTTTGCAAAGAAAAACTAAATATAAATCTTTCTCGTCCAAACTGAAATGGTAGAACTGAACAAATGCTGTTACATTTTGGCTTCTTGGAAATGGACCTTGATTCTCTCGTGATACAGGACAGCTGTCATCCAGTTAAAAAGAAATGTAAGCATTTGTCATAGAATCTTTACATTGTTTAACCATAAATGGAAACAAATATTTTTACAATATCAAGGGTACAGATTGTCCTTTTCTATTTTACAGAATTAGAGTTTAAAATATACTCTAGCAGATGGTATAGAAGTAGGAACTGTAGTGAAGTAGAAAAGAAAATCGTTTCGATGTTATGTATATCAGCTAGTCTTATAAATGACTCTTTCAACTGGTAGTTCCTGGCAGATGGCCCTCAGTCAGAACTTTTGGGTCTTAGCCAAGCTCTCCTAGGGATTAATAGAAAGAAGTGAACTTCCATAACTCTTGTGCATATAAAAAACATTTCAACAGGCAACATTTACATCAGTTAGATGATGTGGACATTATCACATGATAAGGCCATTTTCTGTTATTTTGCCAAAATGTAACCAAGATTTCAGTCATGCAGAAAAACTATAGGATTTCTCATGGTACATGTGTACCATGTATGAAGGTACATGAAGGTCTGAAGGCTATTTGATAACAGTTTGCTCATGTTAGTGATTTTAATCAGCAAATCCACTCAGTTGACTGCAGCGTAGTTTGATTAATCATGAAGGCTCATTGATGGGGAGAATTTTTCATTGGTGGTCTTCAGTTGAAAGGTATTTATTATGTGATATTATCTTAGACCTGGCTATTTCTTTTGGAAGTAAATATTCTCCAAATAACAATAATATTAAGATTTTGGCAGCCTGTAAAATTATTTTAATTGGTTAAAAATAGGTAAATAATCAGCTAAACACAGCCTAATTTGGAAAGCTGAAGTATAATTGTTTTGATAACTTTATGGATTTTGGTGACACAAGAAAGTCAACATGTTTTTCCTTGAACATGCATGAGAATTTCCAGTTCTTCCCCCTACCCTCCACAGGGGAATGTATAATAAGATCAGAAGTTGTTCGTCACTAAATGAGCTGTTTTGAACCAAAGCATCTAGGCTGAAAAACTGCAGATGTACCAATACTGTAATTTCTCTCTGAGGATGTTCCAACTTTTGGTGGAATATCCCATCTGGAAACATTATGGAGAACTCTGGTATTGCCAAGATGATTTGTCAAATTTGAGTACTTCAGTGAATCAAGCAGTTATTAAAATGGTCAGGCTGATGTGTTTTGCTTAAAGAATTATTTTCGAGTTCTAAATATGTAGCCCGTGTCACACTAAATTCTTGAAAGTTAGTTCATGGAATATGTTCCCTGCTAACCCATTCAGTTGTAAACTTGTAGGAAGCTTTATATAATATTTTAGATCATCATAAAGCCAAAGACTCGGTTACATGGTCTTTATTATGAAAAAGAAGCAGATAATTCTGACATCAAGAAAGAAGTTGAGAAAAGTTAGAGAGCTAACAGCTTGTTTGGCAATCTTTCTTCATCCATTATTTACTTCCTTCTGACTTTCTTCTTAGTAGCTAATTTTTCTTGGGAACCGGGAATGGCAGGAGAAGGCAACATTTGAGTGAAGGGATATGGTTCAGATAACTGTAAGTAACATTTCAATCATACAAGAGTTTCCCAGTTCCTTCATAGTCTAGCTCTTGTCGTGTACCACAGAGAAGTTTTTTATATTGGAGGGACCTGCTGGAATCATGGAAGGTGTGCAACAAAAGATTCCAGCTGATGGGAAGTCATTCTTTCGACTGATGGAACTTAAGTCCCTTACAAATAAGAAAAAATGCATCAGCAAAAATGTCATACATTAATATATTTCTGGTTTTATAATTCTTTACTGTTACTTCACAAAAGTAATTGAGATAATACTTTTTCCCTTCCATCAAAGTATTATTTGGAAGTATTTACTTTATTTAAATTATATATAATTTATAAGTGTGTGTGTGTGTGTGTGTGTGTGTGTGTGTATGGATGGAAGGATGGATGGACGGACGGACAGACAGACAGACAGACAGACAGACAGACAGATAGATAGATAGATAGATAGATAGATAGAGGCACTCTGTGATCCTATTCCTTAGAAACATAAAATCTTAGGACTATAAAATGTTCTTGGACAATTTCTAAGTGACCACCAAATGGAGGGCGCTACTTTTGATTTAATAATTATGTGCCATTAACCTGACTACAGCCATCCAATGACCATTGCAATATCTCCACCAGAAGTTGGATTTACTAATTTCTAAGGCAGTACATTAAAGAGCTTTTACCATTAGGAGATTTTTCCTAATGTTTCACTGTAATGATCACTGTTTCTATCATGGGAACAGGAGAAACCATTCGGCTTTATCCACTGCAGTCCTTCAGATATTTGAAGATTGCTTTCATAGTTCCCCTTAATTTTCATACCCACCTCTTTTGATACCTCATTGGACTTAGTCCTCAGAACCTTACCATCTGAGTCCTCTCTTCTGCACATGTTTTTATTTGTTATGACATAAAAGTATATTATTCAAGAATAGACGCAATACTGAACAGCTAGTTTGGCCAGTGCTGAATACAGAGGAACTTTTTTTTTTTACTGACCTAAAAAACAATTTCTGTAATTTAATATTATATTAGCATTCTTTTGCAGGTGCATAAGACAATAGGCTCATATTCCAATGAAAGTATTCCTTATTGCTTCTCCAATTCCAAACCAGATAGGTTGGTAGATATTAAACAAACATCCTCACAGGTAGGTGCAGTAACCTAACACAGAAATGGACAAGATTTTTCCCCAACCAAGGATACAGGGCATGGATGCTAAATGAAAAGTAGATACTACAAATGGAATGAATGCATTGTGTGTGTGTGTGTGTGTGTGTGTCTATTCAATTGTGTCCAGTTCTTGGAGACTGCCTGGATAAATCCCGGCAGTTTTCTTGG
This sequence comes from Python bivittatus, assembly GCF_059951505.1. Lineage (NCBI taxonomy): Eukaryota > Metazoa > Chordata > Lepidosauria > Squamata > Pythonidae > Python > Python bivittatus. The sequence goes on along the minus strand of NW_028277056.1, from coordinate 16,209,742 downwards.
CGAGGTTTTTTGGAAGTGGTTTACCATTGCTTTCTTCCCATGGCTGAGAGAAAGGGACTGGCCCAAGGTCATCCACATGGCTTTGTGCCTAGGTGGGACTAGAACTTATGATCTTCCAGTTTTTAGCCTGATGCCTTAACCCCTACAACAATCAATCAATCAATCAATCAATCAATCAATCTCTCTCTCTCCCCCTCCCTCCCCCCCCCATCCTGTATATAGATCCAAGGGACTACAAATGGAATGAATGCATTTCACTTCACTAAATTTTTACTCCTTGAACCTAGTGCAAGTTCATGCAAGATCTTCTCTAGATTAGACTATACATCATACTGTCTTGTTCTTTCATAAACTCTATAAATTTATTTTACAAAATGGCTGGAATTCTCATCATAACAAATTTTATAACAGATTGGTAATAGGGATAATAAATGAGTTGCTCTCTTTAGTCCCCAAGGAGCCTATAGGGTAGCAGAAAGATAGGCCAACGTTTGCAGCACCATGGATAGCTCTGAGTCAGCAACTTGTCCCAACAGAGACTACATTTTCTTAAACCTTGGAAACCTTCTTCTGCCCTTTCTGAGCTGGAAAAATTTTTAAAGGAGCAGTTCTCCCTCTCCCTCTCCCTCTCCCTCTCCCTCTGCCTCTGCCTCTGCCTCTGCCTCTGCCTCTGCCTCTCCCTCTCCCTCTTTTTTATATATATATCACACACACACACACATAAACACAAAGAAACAAACAGGTTGGCCTGCATTTAGCCCCTTTTTCTCAAGAAATGAAAAGGTGCATAAAAATGTTGACAACCCTTCTCTGGGAATTCACAAAGAAATACACTCCAGATGGTTCCTTGCTGCAGTTAGGTTTCAGAGCTGTTGTATGTCATCCAGGCTCAAAGGTCTTGGACTAAGGAGGCTCTAATTCTGCAGTGGTCCTTTGTTTGGTGCAACCTCCAGGTGGTGAGCTTTCCTTCATAGGATGTATTGAAGTCTAGGTTAGACAGCTATCTGTTGAGGCTACTTAAATTTGGATTCCTGCATTGAACAGTTGGATTTGATGGCCTAAATGGGTCCTTCCAGTTCTGTTGATGCTATGAATCTATAAACCAGTTCCCTGGTCTTTATTCCCTATTCTTCATCCGTATTACTGCTAGGCTCTTACATCCTGAAAATAACCCTAAGATGAAAAGTATTCAAAGTATTTTGGGGGTGGGAAGAAGAATTCCTTGGGGTATAACTATGGTCTTGCTGTCCTTCAATGATTTCTCAGAATGATCCAAAAGCCAGGCAAGGCTGTGTGATAGTCATTCTGTCTCCTCTCACATGGCTTCCTTCATCTGAAATTTGAGGCAGTGAGAAGTGAGTGGGAAGGAAGCATCCTTCAGAAATCTCTATTGTGAAATTTATTTATCCCATGTTGTATGATTAATTTGATAGAAGGCATTTTAAGAAAATCTATGGTTTCCTTTTCTGTTTCCATTTATCTGTCAGTTGAAGCTGTTCTGGTCTGTGAATCAGCCAAAAAACACCGGCTAAGAAAAGAGCAAAGGAAGTGAGGTTAACATTTAAACAAATTAGAAAATGCTTGAACAATCATACCTTACCTTCTGCTGAATTAATGTCTATAGCTGCCTTTAGACCTCTCAGTGGGGTTTAATACCATTAATCATGATAACCTTCTGGACCAACTGTGAGTGTTAGGGGTTTGCTTTGCTTTTGCTTTGGTTCAACTTCTTTCTTATTGATAGTTCCAGTCAGTTCAGGGTGGGGAGAAGTCAACTATGTGGTTGCTGTCTTATGGGGTTCCGTGGGTTTGACTCTCTTTCCCCCCTCCTTTATAACATCTTGCTGGGAAAGGTCACCTGCCAGTTAAGGACCAGATATACTAATGTGCTGATAATATCTGGTTACAAATTTCCACCCCCAGCTATAAGGGACTGGGTAAGAGAAACAAGCTGAATTTGAACTTTTTGTAAAATAGAAGTACAAGTTGACCAAAATCACTTGGTTCTCCATTTGTTCCTGTCTTGACTGTGCAGGGGTGGCACTCCTCCTGGAGGAGCAGGTTTGCAACTTGGACTTGTGGCTACTACTGGATTTGCAGGTAGACCATGGCCAGGGAAGCATTTGCTCCACTTTGGCCAGTGTGCCACTTGCAGCCCTATTTGGAGTAGAGGCCTGGACAACTGTAATTTGCATTCTCATCCCCTTAAACCTGGACTGTTGTGGTGCACTTTCCCATCTATTTAAAAGTGGTCACATGATTTTGTCCATGAAAAGAGGGAGGGAGTAATAAGTCAGGAAGTCTCTCCTTTCCCCCTTTAATGCCTGAAATATGTAAGTTGTTGTTGTTGTTCAGTCGTTTAGTCATGTCCGACTCTTCGTGACCCCATGAACCATATCACGCCAGGCCTTCCTGTCCTTCAATGCCTCCCTGAGTTTGCTCAGTTTCATGAAATATGTAAGTACTTGTGGGAAAGGCAGTTTTGCTCTACATCGTTGTCCCGTTAAGGTGGCAAGCCTTACAAGAACAGGTCACTGGATGGATCTAGCATACTCTCTTGGACATGAGTGGACATCTATGGCCTTGACTGAGCCCTCTGTTTGCAGCTTCCAGAATCCCCCAAGATTTCAGAGCTGGAATTTGGTGGCAAACTATTGAATGAAGGCAAGATTTATTTTTTTTTAATGCAAGTAAGTGGAAGTTTGTGTTTTGCAATGGTTAAAGCAGTGTTTCTCAACCTTAGCAACTTTAAGATGTGGGGAATTCTGGAAGTTGAAGTCCACATGTCTTAAAGTTGCAAAGGTTGAGAAACATTGGGTTAAAGTGTTAAAATAAGAGCCAGGAATACTCAGGGTCAAGTCCCAGTGTCACTCAGAGGACACTTATTCTCTCTCAACCCAACCCACCTCATGGTGTTGTGGGGATCAACTGGGAAGATCCCATCACCTTGTATATAATTTTGAGTTGTTAGGAAAAACGAGTAGAATATAAATACAGTAAATACATAAATGAGGGGAGGTTGCATGATATGGGAAAAGAGGGGGGGTTGGATGCTGGTTGAGCTAAAATAATTTTGAATCAGTTTGGTTTGAAATCAGAGAGTCCATCACTAAATCAGCTTATGCTTTCAATACATCGGTATTACATGAACATGGAAGGCATATGTGGCCCCCTTTCTTTCTCCTCCTCCTTTTGTCTCACATTTTTATCTAGATGAGGACCATGTGGTCTGAGGCTTAATTATTGTATTCACATGGAATAGTTTGTGAATAATACATACAGTACAATGTTGAAGATTATTTAAAATAAAACAAAATAAACCCCGGAGTTCTGTTGTCTTCCATGTAGATCTCCCTAATAGAAGGAATTAAATGGAAATGTTAAAAAAAAAAAAAAATCACTGGCTAAAAGCCTTAGTGGGGCTATGCAAGGCTAATTGCTTATTGCTGGTATAAAATGATTATGTATGCTTACATAATTGTAAATTATAATTAAAATATCTGATGTGAGTAATTGTAATAAATTATGCTCTCCTAGTTATTTAGAACATTCCACTCTGCTTAACAGCTAAGAATTTGGAGTAGAGTTCTTGGGCTGGTTGATTATTTTCTGTCTCATTCTGATAAATTATTAGTGCCTACCAACAATGGGTTTCACTTATATAAAGGACTGTTACTTTTTCAATGCAGTTAAAATTGGCTACATGAAATGGCATTAGTTGATGTAATGCAGAGGTGGAAGAAGACAACTGAACCTACTGATTTTCAGTAAGTCAGCAAGAATTTCAGAATTCCATTTGCTTTGAAGTAGTAGCTAAATCATATGGCTGAAATGAGAAAAACGGAGGTAAACAAGGATGAATTATTATGTGGAAGTCAGTGAGTCTACATTCAGTCCATAGGAATCTGTTTCTAACCATGATGATGCCGAAATAATGAAACAAATTACAGTGAAAACAACAGAAGCTCTGTTCTTTTGTTAATTGCATTGCAAGTGTGGGGGGAAATGTGCATCATGACGTACTTCTTCCAATCATAAGGTTTCCTTCAATATGTCAATATTTTCCTTTTCTCGGTGGGTGAGAAAAGTGGGTTTTGACCATAGAAGACTGGATTCATAATTTGGTGCTCATAGTTAGCAGTGTACCCACTCCTTATCCCATCTCCCCTAAAAAAATGATTTCAGTCCAAATATGAATAGTACAGAAATGAAAATTAGTTGTGCTGTAAAGCAGAATTCCAGTCCCCCATTTAATCTGTGTTTCTGAGTACACCACAGTTCCTAAGGGTCCCATAGATATTCTTAGAAAACAAAATAGCTGTCAACTGCGATTCAGGTGGTAGTGTCTCCAACTGCCCCAAAAGAAGAGAAAGCTGAAATGAAACAGTGTAATAGAAAGTATTGTCACCAATTTGCCTTCTAGTAAGTGGGTTTTATATGACTGGCTCACCAATTGTGACTGCTGCTTTATGAATGGGTAGAGCCCCGATGACTCTACAATGTACTTTTTAAAGTTTATTTGTGCACCCTAGTCCAAAAGTTGAGTAGGCCTTGCCCATGAACATAATGATCAATAAAGTAAGATTATTTAGTCAAACTATGGTTGATGTCCTGAGACATCTTTGATGCATCTCTTCTGTCATAGCCCATTACGCATATGGTAGTCCTTCAGGTTCACGCATACACAAACACAAACATGCAAATTCTTTACAGCTTCAGTTTAAAATAACAACAATTCCTGGAGTTTAAATGAGCATTATTTTTTCAATAATTTAATTGAGAGTTATTTTTACAATAGTTAAATGGCTTAGCTAACATCAGTGGAATGGATTAATGCATTCATGTAAGCATTAGTATTCTGCATAATTCAGATGAAGACACATCCCATAATTATCTTTCACCTTCACCCTTTGCAGCCTCTGAACACTGGCTAAAGTCCTTGCTTCTGCTCTATGTCTCCAACACAGAGTAGAGTACCTCAAAGACACATTGGACAAGTGAATGAAATGTGGGATCACTTCCAGAATATATACCTTGTGGCTCTTTGCTACATCATAACGTTGCAAGCTTCCCTGATGGTACTTTATCTGCCTCGTGCAGGAACACAGTAAAACATAAATTTTGAAAAAGAATGATAGAAAAGAAACAAAGAAAGAAAGACATCACCAGAGGGAAACATTGAACCACATCCCTCTCCTGGATAAAGCAATATCTAGTCAACTGGCTAAAAATAAATATGCAAAGGCAGAGTCTTCCTTTTCAAATTACTATACATTCATAGCTGAAAGCTAAGAAACACATATCAGTCTTTCCTCTTTAAGAGAGGTGCTAATTTTTAACTTGGGGGGGGCAAGAAAGTTTTATTATTTTAAATAAAGTCTCTAACTTATGGAGTGAAAGCACTGTTGGATTTTTGTGTGTGTTAAATACCACCTAGGTACCACCTTCGCTGCCTCACTTGACTTAATTTTTTTTTCTTTTTAATTACAAATGAATTATGCTGCAAAGCTAAGTATCAGCTTCTAGCACCATTTTTATGTACAAAAATGCCTCTGGACCCCATATAAACCCAAAGACATTTATAGAAAGTCAAAAATGATAAATGGCTTCAACCCCTCTTCCCCCCCCCCCTTTTTTTAAACTGTGCACACCTGCCCTGAATCAGAGGCTAAGAGAGGGTGGGGGTCAAAAAGGTGGAGATGGCAGGTATGACCACACAACTAAAGTCCTGCCCCTTTACCACTTGCATCATATGTGATGCGCATAAAAAGAGATATGGCTGCAATTGCACAGTCATGGCTGTCATCTTGACTGTTTTGACCTTCCCTCTGTGGGTACTCTGCCCTGGTAAGGGAAAGCTGAGGGAGTTTGGGGGAAGTGATTAAAGGAGACAATGTTTTGCCTTTTAATACCTGGGCATTTTTTGATTGACCGTGGCCACCCCAGCAGTCAGTCTGTTAATGCACAAGCTCCTATGTCAGCCATTTTGTGAGAACAGTCATGACACATTCTCAAAATTCCCCATTTTTAAACTGTGCCTATTATATTTTTCCTTTTAATAATGTTTAGCTGCAGGGATGTCTATGGGGAGTCAAGATGGTGGCTGTGACCATCTTGACTTCTTGACTCCTGCAGATGTCCTTGCTTCACTGTTAACAGAATTGTAGAAAACTGCCTTAAATCAGGTCAGACTAATTGTTCATATAACAACCTTGACAACAGCATCTCCTCTCACTCCTTCTCCCCCTCCATCAGTGTCTTATGCCGAAGCATCTCAAAGCACTTTATAATAAAAGCAGCAGTAAAATACATACTGAACAATACCCAACTGTAACATATTCACTCTATGAAAGAATCTTCTCCTGAAAGTATGAGAGGCTCAGCCCTCCTTGTTTTTCAAAAGCTAAGCAAAGCAGGACTGTTTCAGAGTGCTTTCAGCCTTTGACCCTGTCTTGGCAACCATTATTGCTAGCTTGTTGTTGTTTTTATTTAATTTATTGCATATTGGAATTTTTGTTTGCCACCCAGAGTCCATAGGGATTTGCATAGCCCATAAATGCTATAAACCAACAAACTAACAAATGAATAAGGTTTGGGGGAACAGAGACCCCTTTCTTTCCTCTCCCAACATTAATGCCAGGAAAACCTGGGTGAAGAGATGAGTTTTCAACAGGCCCCTCAAGAAGGTGTCATAGGGGCCTCCCAAATTTTGGTGGGAAGAACATTCCATAGCAAGGGTATCATCACAGAAAAATCTCATGTACACAGAAATAGCCATTAAATAGCTCTTGGTATTTATAACAGGATTTTCTGTTGTGCATACTGTCTATCTGAACTAACAATGAATGTGAAATTGGCTTTTCACATCACCAATTGTTTCATTCTTCTAATGGGGGATGCCAGGCACAAGACATTCTGCATAGAAAGTGTGTCCACCACTGTGACCATACCACTGTGCTGTGGACATGCTCCTAGAATGACCAGATTTTAACCAGGAGATCTCTTGGTCCTTCTTGTTGAGCCTTCTCATGCTAAACCACTCTAAAGATTAATCATCCAGGTTCTACTTGATGCCATGATACTTCACAACGTGTGTGCTGTTTTTGGTTTTCAATCTGTCATCTCTAAACTGCATCTTTTGCCAGATGAATAAGTCAAATAACCCAAGATCAAGTAATGATGTAGACTTTCCAATAAATGCAAAAGTACCCATTGTTCTGTACTGCTTGGTTTCTATTTTAGTTTGAATTTTTTTTTCCAAGTTTGAGATTGCATGATCTCATGAAAAAAAAATCTTCTTTGATTTAATCCATGTGCAGATGTGCTGGCTGTATCATTAACCTTGGAGAACACATTCCATGTGTGGGGTATTGGAAGATCTGGGGATTTAAGATAAGAGAACTGCAGAGACTTCTTTGTGGTTCTCAGTTTGCAAATATAAATTTGGATAGATGCTGAGACAATAAAGAACGTCAATAAAAAGGAGAAAACGAGGGATGAAAATGAGTGATGTGGTGCTTAAGCTCTTCCCCCCCCCCCTTCTCTCAGCTCGGAATGTGGATGTTCCTCTATAATGTAACAAATTTGGGGCAACTGCTTTGGTATTCTTTCTCTCTTGGTCAGTGCCATTAAGCTGGCCTCTCTGTGTTTCGTCCATCTGGCGAGGAGGGAGTCTTCTCTTCCAAAATGTAAAATAGCTGCCAGAGGATTCCTGTCGAGTTTGCTTAGCCATAAGGACGCTAATTGCCCAGGCTCAACAGCTCAGCAAAGTTCTGACCTCTCCACTCGGCTGGGTTTCTGAGCTCTCAGCCTGGCTGCACTGGACCATGTGCCCCAAAGGCAGAGTGCAGAAAGCGGGAAGGCTGTCACCCAACAGATGGAAGCAATCTTTGCCTTCCTGAAAACTGACCTGGTGAGAAATGGAAGGTAGGGAACACAGTGCAGAGGGGAAGGGAGACATTCTTCTCCACTCCTTTGGACTTTAGAGGCTGTGTTCCATTCCCAATATTTCAATCCCCAGTTGATACTGGAGAATGAAAGATGGAAAGTAGGCAGCCCACATGAGGTTGCCAAGTAGGAAAGCACAGTCATTTTTGGCTACAGATGTTGGTGTCCATTGTCGAAAATGTTCTTCTGTTTCCAAAATAAGCAAAAAAGCACACATTACTAACAATATCAGGAGGAGACAGAGTTGGCTGGGTGTTCACATCATCTTAGAATCTTAGAATGTAGAAGGGACTGTTGAACCCACCACTACCCAGCTCTGGGTAGGAATCCCAGTTAAAATAGACACAAGACCAATTGTTGGGAGAACATTATTGACTTCTTGAAGGGCCTTGGGAGGCAGCATTTCCTCAGATTCCCCCACATGGAGAGGCCTGTCCTGCCCAATGCATGGTTTGGGGTTTGAAATGATCAGAGGCTTTGATTGCTCGGTGGTGCCTGCCATTTTGAAGCCAGTGACCATTGGTGAACATACCCCAGCTTCATTCAAGGCAATGAAAGAAAGCAATTGAAACAGAATCCCAAGAGGGTGGGTTTGTTTTGTTATTTCGGTGGTGGTGGTGGTAGATATATAATTTCAACAGATCCCTACCTCTCCCCAAAAAGTGGACCAAAAAGCTGACATAGACAAAGGAACCAGGAGAGACCCAAATGAGCATTCTGCCTCCACACATGAACCCAGACATGAGTCCAGATCTCATTCTCTGCTTGGCAGCTTTTCAGAAACATCTGGCTAAGCACTGATGGGGGGGGGGGAGACATGCTGGATTAGCTGAATCCTTGGCTTGAACTTGAGAAGTTGGAATCCTCTGTTTTTAAATCCCCCATTCTTAACTAGTTTGTGGGAAACAAGGCAGTCCACAGCATTAGCTAGGTTTCCCCCCCCCCCCCCATCTTAAATGAGAGGCACAGCACTTGTTTCCTTGAGTTCTTCCTTGCAACTAATTTGTATTGTTTGGAGAATAGGGATTGTTTGTTCTGCAGATGTTTACTGGTGCCTTTAATAGACATGTAGGATTCAACAGACCCAGTTGAATTGGGGAGGGGTCTGGTCATTTACAGCTCCAGGGCAAATTGTCTGATGAAATTGAGACAGCAAAGCAATAAAACAGATGCTAATCTGCATTTAAAATTGCCAGGCATACTTAGTAGCAGAAGCAAATCAATGTCTGTGTTCCATTTATGTGGCATCTACTATGAACTATTTTATAACTCTGAATCTCTCCCACCATCCCTGCTTTCCTATACATAAAGTATTCTGGGTTGAAATATAAGAAAGAGTTTACTTTTAAGTAGAATGTGTTATTGAAATGAATTGTGTCCTTTAAAACAGCTTTTCTTCCACCGCAAAGATTTCAGGAAAAGAGATTAATGTTAGAGAGTTGACATGTGTTTCTTTACTAAATTATCTAATTCCTGCAGTTTGTGAATGCTATAAAAATGTAGAATCTACATACCTCCTTGCTGAACTTGCATACTGATCTCAGCTGGAACAAACTGTATCTAATAATGAGTTATAGGGATTCTCAACCTCCAATTCATGCATAGGTTTATTCTTGGGTAAGTCCTCCACTTGTCACAAGCATCCCATCAGACACACTTGCATAAATCAGCACTTCTGCTCTAATTTTTGTGAGATTTTTATCCTGAACTCCCCGCACCTATTTCACTTTTCTTTCAAAAAATCCTATGGGATAGGTTTATCAGAGAGAGTAAGTAAAAAGCTTCCATATTTCGGGGCTGAGCTAGACCTGAATCTTTCCCCTTCTCTCTGTCCCTTAAGACTCAGAAACATACACTGAGATATAGGAACTGGTTTGAATCCTTCAATCAAGGAAGCTACTTTATGTTGAGATATCTAGCTCAGCCATCAAGCTAGATGGATCAGCTTAAACTGTTTTGCAAAATGGTTTGAATATGAAATGTTTCAAACTTCAAATACCCTGTTTCAAATTCAGAACAGTTGTTTGGACCTTATCAGAAATGTTCCAGTGATATTCCAATTGTTCCATAAGTGTTCCAGGGCCATCCTGAATTCAGAACACTTTGGGTAATAGCTGTTTTAAAATTGAAATGGAGTACTACAAGATCAAAAATAGGGTGTTTTTGCTCAAGAAAAGTTCATGTTTGAAACAATTTACACATTTCTGTTATCTAAACCAGGATGGACAATTTGTAATCTCAGAGCTGCATGCAGTCCTCATAATTTGTGGCAACCTCTGGAGCTAGGTCTACCATGGGCCTAGGGAAGGGAGGAGACAAAGGGTGACACAAATGGCATAACTTCTGTATTTTCATCAGACTCTTGGTGTAATTTGATGTAAGCTGCCCAGAGTCCCCCATTGTGGGGAGATGGGCGGGGACAAGTCCACTAAATAAATAATAATAATAAAAAATTAGATAATCACAACATTTGCATGATTATGTCATGAAGTGCATGTTGTCCTTTTGATGTCCTTGTGGCATGTTATGGATGTGAGTGATTTTTATTGCACCAGGGTATTTCAGTTTCTCTCTCTTTTGAGGTGGGGAACATAAATATACAAATCTTAGTAAAACAAGCAGAGATCACTCCCACTCATTGCCTTCAAAACAGGGAAAAAAACAAACCATGTGATTCCCTCCACTTTGCTTCATCACACCACCCACTGCAGCCCTTGATCTCCCCCCAGACCATTAGCTCTGGCCCCTGGTTACCAAAACATTTCCCTGGGCCCCTGTGATGTCCACAGGGAGGGGTCAAGATGCCAGGCATGGTATTGTAATTGAAGCCCCACTTCTTTAGTATGTATATTCTATGTGGGGTTTCAACCATAACCACCCACCCACCTTCTTGCAGATTTTGATACTGCATACAAACATCCATGCCTTGGCCTACACTAACTAGGAAAAATTGAATATAATATTTTCTCAGCCATAGCTGGAGATGCTGAGGGTTGAACCTAGAAACTTCTATATGCAAAACCAGTGTTTTAACCACTAAACTGTCAACCCAGGTGAGGCATCTTTTTCTTCAGGGGCTGCAATTTGTAATTTCTCTGATGACTCTGTCTATCAGATGCAGTAGTCAGGAGCTTGGCTGTAGTTCGTTCATTACAATATGGATCCTAACCACAGCTTGCAAAAGATAAGCTCTCAAATTTTCTCCATATGTTCCATTTATATAATCAGTGAGGAACTCGTTGCTGACAGGTTGCTGTGCCCCCCAAACCATTTTTTAATTATTCCCAAGGATTGTCTGAAACCACACTGCCAGAATTCAAGACCAAATCCCTAAAAAAGGCAGAGAGAGAGAGAAATGTTGATTTTGGCATACAACACATCAGAGTAGGTGTGTAAATCATTGAAACATATCTTAAAAGAATTCTACTCCCCAAATCTCCTTGGAAATCCAAGCCCTGCCAATCTGTATTGCATTGTCATCATGCAATACAGGTCATTGGTATCCCACTTTCTAAGCCAAGAAAATATTAAGCTGAAATTGTATGCATAGTTAGTAGGACGTATGCTTCAGTCAATTCAAGGATTTTACATTGTGCACACATGTTTAAAAGCCAGGATTTTGCAAGCCTTCAACTTCTGAATTCTAATTGGTGCATAACTATTGAGGTTCTATACCCAGTGTAAGAGTCTGTTCTTCTGCCATGCAAGATGCGTACACATAAGCCCAGTTCTAACCTGATTCAGAGAAGCTTGTCTGAAATTTAGGGTTAAATATATTGTATATTAGAGAGAGTTCTTAGCAGGGTTGAGTCTTGTAGAAAAGAAAGATGAGATGAGGTCCTGTCATGGCAAAGAACATCAGGTCAATGAAATAGTTTTATTGTTGGTAATGTTAACCTAGAATTGGCAAATCTTGGGAGAATGGAGCCCAATGTTTTAAGGAGGGCAAGGGGCTACACTGAGAAGGGGATGTTGCAGAGTGCCAGGGTGATAATATAAAATGGGCAAGCCTGCGTCACATGTGTGAGATGTTCCAATTTGAGTTGTGCTTTGGTTTGTGTGATGAGGTATTTGGGGAGGTTCTTTGTTTTGAAATGTATAAATATCTGAGTTAATTCTGGAATTACAAGCTGTCGTTAAAATGGAAAATGGTTTAAAGGGAGCATTTAAACCATGTATCACTTGGGTACACAACAGTTTTTTAGGTTTCCCAATACTGGTGTAAAACCGCGCCAACATTTTTCTTCCTTTAATAGTCAAAAGGGAGTCCTAGGCCATCCAAACGAAGAGATTCAAGGCCATCTGAGGGCCTTGGGTCAGAGGTTGTCCATTCGTAACCTCAATTATGTAATTAAGTGGCATAACATGTACTGATAATATCTCTAGTTTATTATTAGGAGTTCTACTCCCTGCACATCTCTTAGAGCAAGCTGCAAAAGGACTTTTTTTTTTTTAAAGCCAAGGAGAAGGAGCAGATGGAGTGTGTGGAAAATGGATTGTATTTCAGTTAATTCATTGTGCCAGAAAAACATACACCACAGCCTAGAGCCCTATGTCCATTTTGAGATAAGATCAGTTCCAGCAGAGGAGTGGGATATTTCAGGAGCAGAACAGTTGACCTTGAAACATTTTCCGTACCTCTATAAGAAAAACAGACATTTTTGTGTCTGCAGATGCTAAGGGGCTAATTTATGCCAACAATTTCATCTTGTTTCTTTTTGAAAGGGCCACTGGGAGACCGGAGTTAGTGAGATGATAGCAGCCTAAATATCTCTGAGAGAGGCTGATGCTGAATTTAAAAAGAATGAAAAGGAAGGGGTTAGAAGAGAGAGAGAGAGAGAGAGTTAAACCGCTAGAAGGCATGTCTTTGTTACTGCTGACAAAATTGCTCTCATCATATCTCAGGAATAACCATGTTAACGAGCCTTTTTATAATAATCATTCTCTCTCCTATTGTCTGAAAGAAGATTGCTGCTAATTATTTAGCATGGACTTATTTAGCTGCCATTGATCATCAAAATGTACTTTGTCAAAAAAGTGCCGTTATCACTCAGCTGCTTACACCTACCAAGCCGTATGAATAAAATCTTTCTACATGTTGGTATGGAGGCTTTGACTGTCTCCTGTGCTTACAGAGAGCATAGAAGATTTGACAGTTTTCCAGAAAATTAAGTTCCTTTCTTGTCCATGCTCCCTTGAACGTTCTCCATGTCCTGTCTTGGGATTTAGATCGAAGAGAAACGATTCCTCTACAATAATTATTGGGATTCTTTTTCCAGGAGTCCTTTTTCCAGTCCTCTGAATTACTGTATTTATATGGCGAGGATCTTTCAGTCTGAAAATCACAATTAATTACCATGTTCAAACACCAGGAGTTAACATAATTTCCCCCCAAAAGACTGACCTTGATCCTGCATGCAACTTCTTGTACGCAGCTGCACCTTTTAATCCTTCCAATGACTCTGCATCAGAAGTAGAAAGACAACTATTCTGGAAGAAGGAATTGGAAAAAATCACCACTGCTTCTCAGTCTCTCTCTCTCACATCTCTATGTACTTTTCAGACAACTGATGAGCACTTAAGCAGAAAATGAAGTTATTATGGCAGGACATGTCCTACAAAACATTGGTTTATTTGCTTCCTTATGTATTTGTCTCAAGAGAGGAAGAAAGTAAGGAAAAGTTAACCTTAAGAAAAAGCAGAGCTTGTCTGTTATTTTTACAGTATCTTAGGTTTAGTCAGTCTCTTTGTCTTTCTTTTCTACCCCTCCATATCCACTTTCTGGATCAACCATTTTGAGACAGTGCCCACAACATCCCAAATTCCCAATGTGCTCTGCTTTAAACTTTCCTACTGTACCTGTATATCTCTGCATGAGTGTGATATTGCTGAAACTCTTTCTATGAAAACAGAAAACTCTTTTATAGAATTAGATATGTGTCTAATATGGTGTACTTAAGAGGTAGGAAACCTTAAGATGTTTGGGATGACACAACCCATAGTTTTTTGACAATTGGCAGCATTGGCTGGGCCTGATTGGAATTGTGCTCCAACCTGTCTGGAGGGCACCAGATTATTTTATTTTATTTTATTTTATTTTATTTTATTAAGTGAAGTTCCCTTTGGTATTGTTTTGTTTTGTGTTTGGGGCCTTCGAATCAGTGTTGACTCCTAGTGACAAGCCGCTGCAGTTTTCTTGGCAAGGTTTTTCAGAAGTGGCTTGCCATTGCCTCCTTCCTAGGGCTGAGAAAGAGTGACTGGCCCAAGGTCACCCAGCTGGCTTTGTCCCTAAGGCAGGTCTAGAACTCACAGTCTCCTGGTTTCTAGCCTGATGCCTTAATCACTGCACCAAACTGGCTAGTCTAGCTCTGGTCTAATTCAAATACCTTTCACTGCCTGCTTTCTGTCCTTCAGCGATAGTTGGTCAAAATGTAGAGTCTGTTGCATGTAAATTGAATGTAGGGTCTCTTGCATGTAAATCACTTATCCCAACACAGAACCCTGCCTTCCTATACCACCAGGCAGGTAGACACTGGATTTATAGCCCACCATTTCACTTGAATGCTGGTAGCAGCTAATAGTTGCCCTGGACCAAACAGTTGCCATAAAGCAATGGAACATTATTCCAGATGTAAGAATGGTCATACAGGAAATGATTCTTGATGGGTAATTTATAGAGACTGCATTGACTCCTCCATCTGATGCTGGCAGTTGGCATGCTTGAGCGCCAGCACTACTAGTGACAAATGGCTCCTGGATTTAGCCTCTCCTTCTGGTGCTGCCAGTTGATGTAATATAAGGCTAGTCGGCTATGCCCTGAGCTCGTCTGTCTGCACTACGTTTCCCTGTGATTTTTGTCAACAGCCACCCTTTCGAGATGCACAGGGCTAGAAGCAGGAAGTTGCTGTCTGTGCAGATCAGAATTGACTTGCCCATTAGATTGTTACCTCTTAGGATTTAGCAGTGTAATCTTCAGTTAGGGGAACGGGGATGGAAAGGAAGAATCAACATTTTGGAAATAAAATACTTGCTTTGAGAGAAAAAAAGAATATTTTTGGAAGTTACAGTAATATAAGAAAATATTTAAAGGTATGTAGTACAGGCATTTTTGTACTGATGTCTTTTTAAAAAAATCAGTTTAATGCAGGAAGAAAACAGGATGGAATGTTGAAAACACATGCAAAAGTAACATGGAACATTTCTGCATTAGCAACTTATAGCATCATCTAGCCATCTGCTGTAGCAATATATCACTAATGAAGACAGGTTTTATATCACCACAGCAATGGCAAGGTAATGCTATAAATCAGTAGTGCAGAAATGTTAATGAACCAGAAGTAGACAGTCCTATCCATCCTTTGGCTTATTTGGAAGCAAAAGGAAGGGGTTGCTAGAAAATTACCAATGTTTATCAACTCATTTGTGTTTTGCAATTTGTCCTCTCATTTTCTTTCATAATTCATCATGCTTGTCCTATCAGGACAGATATCAACATGTTTATCAGTTTGATTGCATATGAATGATAAGCATAACTCATGTGCAATCATGGACACCCTTAACCAGCTAGGTCTTTCCCACTAGTCCATGTGCTCTCCAGTGGTCATTACTGACTTGGATAAGGTATTATTGCCAACCAGGAAGAGTGGAATAGATTCACCAAGGCTTGTTTTTAGTTTCTCCAACTGGGAGCAGACAGATGTCAAAGATTAGCAGGACAATAACCTAGCCAGTGGTAGTGACTTGAGAGGTGAATGAAGTAAGGGAGAAGAAACCAGTTGCTACAATGGAGAGTGCTCAGAACTGAGCAACAACTAGCTTATGTTATTTGAACATACTCTATATGTGATTTGACACAGGACTGCCTGGACTTTCCTGCCAGGAATTCCACAGAGTACAAGATCCATAGTTGTTCTTCCCTATCCCAGGATTTTGCAAAGATAAGCCCACCCTCTTCACATCATAACACAGAAGAGTTTGCAAGTGGAATTATTTTCTCAGCTAGCTGGCTGCACCTAGCAAACATTGGCTGATCTCAAGAGGTTGAGCAGGATTTGGTCAGTACTTGGGTGGGAAGCCACTAGGGAATACTAGGGTGATTAGGCTAGACTGAGAAGGTGAAGAAATCTTGGAAGAAAGCAGTGGGAAGCCACTTCTACATAATTGCCTACAGAATTACATGGACATGGGCATGAAGACACAGAGACTCAAGCTCAGTTTAATGAAGCCTTTATTTTCCTTGGAGCAGATGGAAACACCAATCCAACTTTAGCAGACCTCCAAAAGCTATATGAGGTCAGATCTGGTTAGCACTTGGATGGGTGACCACAGGAAAGCCCATTGCTGGAATGTCATACCCAATATTGGACATTCCTGGGATGTCCAATATTGCCTACTGAAAGAAACCCTAAGATGTCACAACCCATAGTTCCTGACAATTGGCAGCATTGGCTGGGCCTGATGGGAACTGTGCTCCAACCCATCTGGACGGCATCAGATTCTTTTATTATTTTTTTTAAAATGAAGTTGCATTAGATGATTGATTGATTGATTGATTGAGCCTTCGAGTCAGTGTTGACTCTTGGTGACAAGTCCCTGCAGTTTTCCTGGCAAGATTTCAGAAGTGGCTTGCCATTGCCTCCTTCCAAGGGCTGAGGAAGAGTGACTGGCCCAAGGTCACTCAGCTGGCTTTGTGCCTAAGGCAGGACTAGAATTCATGTTTTCCTGGTTTGTAGCCTGATTCCTTAATCACTACACCAAACTGTAGTACAAAAAAGTACTACAAAAAAGTGCAAAAAAACCAAAACACAAAAACAATCCTGGAAAGACTGGGAGGAGATGCTATCTTGTTAATTAATATCTGATTCTTTTAGCCTTTTGCCAATTGTTTAAACACTGCAGTTAATGTTAGATAATCTTCCTCCCTCTCTAAATAGATACATGTGCTAAATCTGTAAGCTTTGGAAGATTCACTTCATATCTGAACAAACTAGAATGTCTCATGTAAGTTAGAAAAAAGAATTGTTCCAGTGAACTTTCCTCTACATTCCTGGCCCCACATCTGTTTGCCAGGCACTGCCTGTCATAAATAGACATAAAAAGTCAAAAAAAGTTTTTTGATGTTTCAAATGGGATGGGATGGGGAGAAGACTGTTCTGACATTTGGCAAGGGATAAAAATGACATTTCCACGCCAAGAAGGAGGGCGGGGGGGAATTCCTTGGTCCAAAGGACAGAAGTATGTATGCTGGCAGGGAGCATCTGAGAATAGCAATCCTGACCCGCCCCAATCCTGTGAATATTTCCTTGCAATTGTGCTAGTTTTATTCTTTCAAAGGAAGCATCTCCTCTGCAATGCACAGGCATGGTCCTCAGAGAAAAAATGTTCTCATTATAGCTCAAAAGGCAGTGCTGTCACATTGCAAAAAGTCCTGGCAAAAATAGCACATGTATTTTCATAGATTCGCAAGAAATAGATTTGCAGTTTCTATTAGGTCAGTGTTTTCAGTAAGCAAAATGTAGAATACTGAATATTTGTGACTGAACAGAATCCTGAATATTTGGGATGAATCGTATTAATTCTGTCTCTTGTAGTATAGAAACCAAGAGATAGAGATCTAGGAAATTACTTCTTGGGTATGCAAGTTGGAAAAAAGGAAGAAAAAAGAAGAAGTTAGTTTCCAAACAGATGAGAACATTGTAGGTAAGGCAATAGGGGTGTCCAAAATGGTTTAAATCTAGTTCATATTAGTCTGGTATACTCAGTAGGGCTTTCAAATGGACAATATGATTCAAAGCAAATTTGCTAAATCATTCCTTTTAATCTTTAGAGGTGCTGAATCAAATCAGGTGCCCCTAAATTGTCTCTACAATGGTGAGGAACAAAAACAGAAAGAGACATTCAGATTTTTTTTGCCTAAGTGCCTAAGTGAGTCTGAAAGGTATACATGCTTTGAGAATATTGTGTATATTAAATGGACTGTTTATTTAAGCTGCAACCGCTTTGGTGGTTCAATCTCTTCCTCTTCCTCTGGTTTTCACTGCTCCTCCAACTCCATGAAGTCTTCATTGAAGAGATCCTCCATCTGTGCAGCTAGCAGCTCATCAAAGTCCCTCTCCTCCAGGTCGAGCTGAAGCTCCTTGCTGAGGGCAACCAAATTGCTGATAATAGCCTGTAACTCCCTTTCCACTGCCTCAGACAAGCTTTCTGGGAACTCCTTGGCTGTAGCCTCGTCTGCACTTGCCGCTTCACTACTGACTTTGACTTTATGAAGGTTCACATGAGCCTTAAAGCAGTGGAACCACCCATGACTTGCAATGAATGCCTTTTCAGCAGCACCTTCAACAGCCTTCTGTTGTAAGTCATGGAATAAGCTCTTAGCCTTCTCCTGGAGCAGCATTAGGCTAAGCGGCACACATCACTGATTCGGGTCTTCAATCCATATGCTGAGCATCACTTTTCCTCTCCTCTTGCTATTATTGTGGATTGCATAGTCACTGAACTTTTAACACGTTCCGTGATCTTGTGTTTGTTCTTAATGATCATTCTGATTGTGGAACGATTCATGCCGTAGGAACGTGCCAAGTTCTCTATATCCCCCCCCCATTTTCTTCAATATCTCCATCTTTGTGAGCATCGTAATGGATTGCTGCTTCTTTGCATTACCCCCTCCCCGTTAGCACTCTTGCACTTAATTGCAGACATTTGCAGTCTGTAATTTGCAGTCGCCACACACAACTGAACATGCAAGAAGTCAGGACCAGAAGTCGGAACTGGGATTCTGGAGACAGTGGGAAAGAATTAGTTTGCGGCGCGCCCTTTCCCAACTTCCGGCCTGATTTCCGGCTCTGACTTCCAGGTCCATCTTGTTCATATCGGCAAACGTTCACAACCCGAAAGTTCATAACTAG
Organism: Python bivittatus; assembly: GCF_059951505.1. Taxonomy (NCBI): domain Eukaryota; kingdom Metazoa; phylum Chordata; class Lepidosauria; order Squamata; family Pythonidae; genus Python; species Python bivittatus. The sequence continues at coordinate 16,190,888 of NW_028277056.1, read as the reverse complement.
GGGACTGGGAAGCTGTAACACAAAATGCCAGTCTCAAACATCACCTTTATTTCCAGTAATGTTTCTGGACCTTGCATGGATTCCAGAGGCATTCTTAGCAAATAAAAATGGTAGGAAGCTTCTGTTGCGCAGAGTGCAGCAATACTCCCAGGAAATTGGCAAAAATACACACCAGTATGAGAGATTTACAAAATGCAATGTCCATATCTTGTTCTCCAAAGAAATCCAGCCAGAAAATATAAAATATCTGGTTGTTTATTGATAAAAATGCAGAACTCCATAAAATACAAGTTTCATACAAAATATAGGAAAAAACACTTCTTCTCATGTATTTAGCATCCAGGACTTAACAACTACACAGGTATAACAAAGTCTCTAGCTAAACAAACTCTCAGAGAAGAGGTACACTACTTGGTTATTAGTTACTACTACATAACCCATAAAACTGACTACATGGTGGCTAAAACTCTACTGAGAGGCTGGGCATATAATCCTCCCGCTTTATTGCCACCCCTTGAATAACATATGCTAATAGGTGGCAGTAAATAGCAGTATACGTGCACAATTACAATAATAATTTTCACATGACTTGCTTAGCCTTAACAATCCGTTTTGAAGATAACGAGCTGTACTTCTCCCCATGAGAAAATCCTAACAGCTGCAACCCAGGATTCTGTTTGTGCTCATCTGGTAATTTGATGGGAGTAGTGAAATCAACATGGTAGCCATTTTGCAAGTGAACATGTTTTATGTAGTAGAATATTGCAGAGGAAAGGTTGGGGTGAGAAACAGTGATTGGATGATAGTCACCCAGTGACTTTCCATGGCTGGATGAGGCTTGAACTTGGATTGTCCGAAACCTAGTTAAATCCTCTAATCATTATACCACGTCTTCATGCCTAACTTTCCCTAACATACGCTTTTTTTCATAAATGCACCTTTCCTTAACTGACACATTTTATAGAGATGTCTCTTATATATGATGAGAAGCTTCTAAGTTTGGCTACATTCTTCCAGCTGTAAAATCCATTTAAGTGATCATGTATTTCACAGTTTTCATCTTTTTAAATCATTTGGTGTCATCTGTTAACACAGAAAGCTAGTTAAGGTGTTATAGTAGTTAAGGTATTGGATTTGTATTGGGAACATCCAGATTCAGTCCCAAATCTATCACAGAGCCTATTGGTTGAACTGGGACCAATCACAGTGCAATCTATCTCAAATGGGAATAAAATTAGGGAATCAGCATAGCAATCTAGAATGCTGGGGGCTGCACTGAGTCTGCAGGCCACTCACCCCTACACTGGCTCAGTTCATAGTCAGCAGTGCCTTTTTCTGAAGCAGTCAGTTCTGAACAGCTTTTAATGTTAAGATGTTTTTCCAAATCAACATCAGAAAACTGCTTCCTTGTAATTTCTCTCTTTGATTCTAGTTCTGTCTGAAACAAGGTTCAACTCTGCTGAAAAGCAGCCCTCCAAATCTTTGAAGATTGCTACTCTTTTCCCAGAATCTTCTCTTCTCCATCTAAAAATCTCCAGCTCTTCTAACTGGTCTTTGTAGGATCTGGTTTCAGTGTTCTTGGTTGCCTTATTCTGTTTACATTCCAGTTTGTCAATGTGGTTCATAAATATGGCACCTAGTTCTTGGCACTCTATTCCAAGTGCAACTTGACCAACACAGAATGCAGTGGAATGTTACTGTTCCTAAGTTGGATATGAAGTTTCTTTTAATGTAGCCCATAAATGCCTACATTGTTTTAGACTCTGCATCAGCTTGTGATTCAATCTGGAGACACCAAGATTGCTTTTTAATATTTCAACAGGGTGTACATATGTACATGTGCACTTTGCCACAACTTTCAGTCGTTTCAGCTCATTTGTCTTATCAATCCACAGGAACGCATCAATAAGACAGTGTTGATTCAGTGGCATAATCATATTAAGGTTGTCCTAGTTTCCCTCCCCTTAGGGTTTATCAATGCATGGATGTGCATAAGTATTAGTGTAGAAGAGAGAACTGTCATGAACTGAGCAAGCTAAAAGCTATGACAAAGTGTTCATAGTCCCATTTCCAGAATTAATTTTAGAAATTCTCCCGGCTGAACAAGAATTCAGGAGCAATGTTAATATAGCAAAGAGTACATTCAATAGAACAATAATGGAATAAAACCAGGGAAATTCACTTATCCATAAAACTGACATTCATCACTGGAATTGTTTGTGATTATGTTTTAGTGCCTTCTTTTTATGAGCTCCCATCCATCTTGGACTCCTTTTCCCATTAGTTTCTCCTGCCATAGAATTCTACTTATCACTACTGTGAGTTTATTAGAATCTGTTCTCTCTCTTTTTTCCCCACCAGGCACACCACACAAACTGAAATAAGCTCATGCTGGCAAAAATTATATGTTGCAAAAATGGGGCTGGGGGCTGCACATGGCTTCTGGATTGCAAATTGTTTACCTCTGCTTTTAATGGTAGATGCAAACATAACCTTTTTCTTCACCTTTCTCTCTCTGTCTCTGTACTTACACATACCATTTTTTGTTTTTCTGTTACATACCAGCCCAATTCCCTATGATATTTTGAAAATAATTGTCTCTGGTTCAGTAAGTTCATTAATCAATTTGCTCAACACTCTGGAATGTATTTCACATTATGCACTGATGACCTGAGAAATTCAATTAAGAAATAATATGCTAAGGAGCGCAAGAACAGCATACATAGGTTTTTACCTCATTTTATAAGGAGGATTGGATGGTAGCCTGCTAATATGGACTATAAAGCAGTCTGGATTTTGACTGATCTGTTCCATCTGCTGCTTGCAGCACTACATGGGCACCTGGGGCCTAAGAGATGCCCTCCACTACACCTGAAGCTTCTTCAGCCAGATAGCCAACCATTCAACAAGCTGCTAGAATTCTACAGACCTATATCTTAGCTTATGTTCCTTGTCAGCTGCATGCATGCACAGCCATACCATAGTCATCATACTTCCATGCACAAGACTCAATCTCCTGACAAAGCTGACCCAGAAAATCCACAAATATGAATAGAAAGCGGAGGAAGGGCAGGCTGAAAAGAACCAATATTCTCTGGGTTAGTGACAGTCATGTGCACGGAGGCTTCCTGTTTGAACTAGAATCTGAAAGGGCACCGTGTTAGGCACAACTGGGCCTTTGAAGATTTTCACTTTTCTCTTTAATTAGTGAGGGAGCAACTCCCACTTCAACAGGCCCAGGTCTAGAGGAAGAATCAAGTCATCTTCCTTTGCCTGTGTCTCCAGAGGTTTGAAGCTTGGAAGGAAATAACTGGGGTAAAGCTACCCCATGCAAAGTTCTCTCTAAGATGCTTCCTAGCCCAGGGTTGCCCAGGCTAACCCAACTGCTGCTCAGAAGACATCACAGCTTGCTCATCTGCTTCTCTGGCTTAGAGGGTATTTTGGCCTTAGCTATTCCTCGCCTGGCAGCCTCCAGATGTTTTAAACCAAAGTCTCATCATTCGCATGGTAATATGAGTAGGAATGATGAGATCTCTGGTCAAATGGATCTGGAGGCTTACTAGGTGAGCAAAGGCTGACGTGTACAACCATTCTAGGACATGAACTGCAAGAGTAGCCAAAACAAAAGTCTATGATTTAACTGCAGCAGAACAAGCCTGGTGTTAATAAAGATACCAAGAGAAGTTAAATGCTAACTCTCTGTATGTCACTGCCATGATAATGGATATGCTGGCATATGGCTGCATAAGGTTTTATATCTGACAGAATGCCAATGAGCCATCTCTCTCAAGAATGGAGATGGGAGACTGAGTGACAGCAGTTGGCAATAGCATCAATCTTCAACAATGAATATTTTTGCTTGTGTTTTTACTGTCTGCCCATCTGCTTCTCCCCTCCCTGTTCTGCAATTCTACCTGCCTAGGTTTAATCACACATTAGATATATACATATAGGTTTCCTCAAAATATGATTCAGTGCCAATCAGAAAAGTTACCGAGCATGATTTAAAAGAAGAGAGGGCATTTGCAATGCAATCAGATTGCCAGTGACAAAGGATGGAACACATGACAAAGGATGGAACTGTCTATTGCTTTGTTTGAAGGAAAATGTACATAAAAGCACCAACTGTTGTTAACAGTGATGTAACTGGTATAAGATGACCCCAGTCTGCATGTACATGTCAAGGAGCGCTCATCAACTCTCTGCTGTTGATGCCATGGTGCTTTCATTCAAAGAGGGCAACGATACTGCAGTTACTGTATGGGAATCTGTCAAGAAGGTTGTCTTGTAATTCACAGGTGGTTCAGTGCAGACCTGTCCCTTGATAACTTTAACTTGAAGCAGTGACCTGAAAGCCAGTGTGGTGTATTCTGATTGGTATAAGTCTGAAGTTTCAATAAATAAGTGTTTTTAAACCCATGAAAGAAAAAGATCATAACAATCATAAACCTGGGGGCTGATGCGTACATATAACATCATATCTCTCATAACTATTGTGTGGGTGAGTGTTTTATACAGAAAGACACCAAATTACCACTCTTTATATATTAACAGCAATGATTTTCAGATATGGAATCATGCAATAGGGCATGTGTGCATATAGAGCTGATTAAAATATATGATTCATATAACAATTGAATTAAATATATATATATTATGGATTATATAGCCACCCAATTGATGTGTGACTGTAAAGAGAAGACTGAAAGAAATGTTGAGAAACATTTATGGATTCAGTCATTGCAGGATGCTCAAACCCAACATCTGATGGTCTCCATCACTAATATGGCCATTTCTTCCCATTTCCTTTCCAGGAAACATTGTTTCAAAATCAGTTTTTGCAAGCAAGAAGAAAACATGAGATTGGCCGTACTTCAGAGCACCAATTCAAGATGATCTTAGGGTTTTAATGGACATTTCGTCAAGGGCTTTCTGAGTAGCTATTTCTCCCATGCTTTTGTTAGACTATGTTTTCCTTAAAGGCAAAATACTTCCTTTTTAAAAATTTTTGATCATCTAAGCCATCTCAGTGATGCGAGATAATTCTGATCTGCTAGAAAATATAAGCGTGTGCATGTGCTTTGATTTGGCAAGATGGGTATTGTACCTCTGGCATATTTGAATGCTTTAAATATTTTCATCTGCCCCATCAGTCTGTAATTGCTGATGCTTAGGATATGCATTTAAGGACTGAGTTTGTATCTGAATATGAGCCTAACTAATTTCACACCTATTCTGAACCAATATATAAAATCAAAATGTAGTTACCATTTTTTTTATTTTGTCATGTAGTTCATGCATTTAAACAAGTATAATAGAAAAAAGCCTCTGTAAAAATGCATGTATTCATGAAGATAATGTACAAATATGTATTATATTAGAAAAAATGTCTGCCATCCTTTCCCCATACATAAACAAAATTGCAAACACAATAGAAAAGTGTGCATCAAATTCAAGTTGGATGAATGAAAGGTGAGAAATTCATAAAAATGAGAAACTGGGGGAAAATGTTTATAGGCTTTATATATCACAAGTTCCCAAATGTGTGATTCTATTATTTGAGGCATAACACATATATACATATGTGAAGAAAAATACTAGGATTATAGAGAACTGCTGCGGGGTGGGGGTAGATAGCTCATATCTAGATGGACAAAAAGTTTTACTGAAAGGGGAAGGGGGAAGTTAGAGTCCAGGGAAATAGAATGTGGATATATGGAAGAATATTTGCTTTTGGGGCAGTGGGAGTTTCTGTTATGGCTTTATGGGTTTTTTAACATTTTTATTGTTGCTTTGTGAACTGCCCAGAGCTATGACATATAAGATGGGTGGCCATATTTATCAAATAAATAAATAAGTTGTATGTTCATATGTGAAAGCCAGTTGTAGTAAGATGGTTGAGCTTGGACTGGGAAGCTTCTAAATCCTCACTTGACAATGAAGCTCACTGAGTAATTTTGGGCCATCTATTATCTTTATCTACCTTATGACATAGGGTTGTTAGTAATAACAATAGATACACGATGTGTTAATTCCAGTATAGATATGAGCATGTACCAGGAACAGCAGGGCTTTTCCTTGTGCACACGCCTATATAAAATTTGCTTTTTCTTTGGCCCACTGCAGTCATCCAAATGACTAGGATCTTCATGGAGCTGACCTTGTCCTTAGGGATGTCCAGTTCAAATTCTAAAAATGACATTTTAGAAAGTACTTGAGGAAAGACACCATCAAAACTGAGCTGCTCTTTGCCTCTGACACCTCAGTAACTGAGTGGGATTGTTTATTGATTCAGTGGATTACTACTGCCCTAGGATTCCCCTATAGACCCAGGTGGCATGTTGTGCTACACACAGAGATTTTCAGTGTTTAACTGCATGCTTGGCCTGCTAAAATCTTCAGAATGTTACTAGTGCTGATCAGATGCTCACCTCTGTGCTGTGTAGCTTGGCAGCAAGAGTATGACCTAGAACCATGTTGATACTGAAGACCTCTAAGAAGTATCCTGCGGGCTTCTTCCACATTATCCTTGAACTCATCAAACACTGTAGAATGTAGTTCTAAATATTCCATAGGAAAGCCATTAAAGAGCAGTCATCTTTCTGGATAAATAAGGGCACACCACAATTATATGAAGTTAGTGGAAGAGCTGAGGTCAGAATACATGGCCCATTTTCCCCAGAATTTATAGTGGTCAGGGGATTTCTGCTTCTCCGATTTTCTCCCTCCCTTCCTCCCCAAAAAAATATTAGGGAAAAACCAGGACCTGAAAAGAGTCTGAACTCAGCCCATGAATTGACCATCCTTATCATATTTGGAAGAAAATATGAGCCTAATTAACTTATTTAGGCTATTTAATTAATTATCTGGGCTAACCAATAGTTTCCTCTCAACTAGAATAACATTCAGAAACTTCTAAATGCTTCTATCTCATTAAGAGATCATTCTTTAAGATCAGCAATCCCACTTCTCATAGTATGGTAGAAAATCTAGCCAACCTTTTCAACTTACATCACTTTTGATTGATTGATTGATTGATTATGTGCCATCAAATCATTTTCAACTCCTAGCGACCACATAGATAAGATTTTCTCCGTGATACATCACTAAGGCTGGCACTTTTAGGAAGTCAGGGGGGCTGAAGCCTGAAAGGTTTTTTCAGTGATGGAAACAGCTCCTGTTGGAAGTTCATTTACCTCCAACTTTACCTGCCTTCCCAAAAATGTTAAAGGCAGACCTTTCCCAGAGGCTTTTGGTGCCTGATGCCATGTGTTATTTTTCCATAACTGTATTTGGTTCTTATGTTAAACACACACACAACTTAGCCATCTACACTTTGAGCAGAAAAATAGACAGTGGAAAAGGGTTTAAACTCTCTCTTTTTCCCCCTGCTATGCATCTTATTCAAAAGAGGACATTTTGCAAAGCTTGGTGGGACTCTAATTGAATCTTTCTGAGCACAGTTTTGTCTTGCACTTGTGGAGCATTTGCTCTCTGCCAGAGTAGACAGAGCTAGCTTTGAGATAAATATATACAGGTAGTCCTCACTTAACAATAGTAATTGGGAATTTCCACCTCTAAGCAACAGGTTCGTAAAGCATAAAGTCACATGACTGCCTTGCTTAGCGACAGAAATTCCAGCACTTTTGGTTGCTATCATTAAGCGAATCACTGGAGGTTGTTAAGCAATGACATCAGGTTGTTGCCGTTTGCAAGTCCTACTGGCCTACTCGTTGACTTTACTTGTAGGAAGCTGGCAAAGAAGATTGCAAATGACAATCTTGTGACCGCTGCAACATCATAATTGCAAGGACTGGTCATAAGTGTCACTTGTTCAGCACCACTGTAAGTTTGAACAGTTGCTGAACAAGTGGTCATTAAGTGAGGGCCACCTGTATACAGTTATAGTGGCAATGAGTATACTATTGGAAGACTTGAAAGACCAGGTTAGGGACAGATCATCATGGAGAAAATCTGTTGGTTGCTAAGAGTTGACAATGATTTAATGACACAATCTTTTTTTTCTCTCTCTCCGTATATACTGTATATGGTTATATTTGCAGCCCCATAACCATTGAAGCAGTTTATTTTATAAGCATGCCTCTCCTGTTTTATATATATGCATACAATACTCTGTAATGGGCTGCATGATCAAAGAGACATTTTCAATTAGATGTGAATTCTATTTTGTGGCATTATTAGTTCGTGTTTAATTAGCAGTGCAATGTAGTCTTTTCACTGTTCTTTTTACACAGTCAGTGTGGTGTTTCAAAAGATGCTCACCCGTTTTGCTCCACTGAACTCTGACATTGAGTTCGTAGAACCATAGAGTTGTAGAGTTGGAGGAACCACAAGAATCATCTATTCAAGCTCTCTGCAATGTCAGGAAAACTAGTCAAGCCATCTCTGAGAGGTGTCTGACCAGCCTCTTCTCAAAAACCTCCAGAGATCAAGAACTTACAGCCTTTATAGGTAGATTGTTCAAGTCTTCCAATGGTATATTCATTGCCACTATAGCCGTATACAGATCCTATTGTCAGGGAGTTTTTCTTGATATTTAAATGACCACAACCCAGCTTCCTCAGTCCCTTGGATTAACTGGACTACTACTATGGCAATGCCATCTTGTGGGCCCTGCATGCTATTTTAGAGCAATCTTTTCAAAATATAATCAAATCATTTGGCCTTCTGAACTTTACTCTTCTCCATTTAGATACTGTATTTCTTAGAGGGTGAATTCATAACAAAGGATTTGGTTTGCGTGTGTGTGTATACCCATTGAGTAGAGATACTTGAATTGAACTTGGACCTCCAACCAGATGTTACCCAGTCTCCATCTTTCCTAGATTATACCTGAGCAGAGGTGGAATGGGGCTCAGATTTGTGCCCATATTTATCTGCCTATTACTCTTTGCATCTTTTTCTACAGAGCCAAAAGCATGACTAAAAAAAGAGATTTTACATTTATCTAAAGTCAGCATTTTTTATGCTCAGTTCTTTATGGCTCCCCCAACTGTGAGAAGGAGGGGGTATGTTAGTCCATTGTTCCTTCTGATAGTTTTTATGGCACGAACCTAGACTAGTGAGAATCCAGTATGAATAGATTTGGGGGGTAGTCATTTCTGAAAAAGAAATATTCACCCATTACTGAAGAAGCTGCCAGATATGTAGGAGGGAGAAAAGATTCATTCCACAAAACTGTGATCAATTTGGAATGCAAGCAAGTGGGGAATAGCATATCAAATTACTTGAAGCCCCATCTCTGCATCTACTTCAACCACTTCTACCCCATCTACCTGTAAGGAAATTCAAGTAAAAGTACATATGAGGTCCCGAATATTTGAAAGACTGCACCATTTCCATTTTCAGTTATATTTAAAGGATGCATATAAATGGCTTCCAGAATTCTGGAAGTTGAAGTCCACACATTTGGAGGATACTGAGATTCGGGAAAGCTGACATATCTGCTCTTTCAAAGATTGTTGTGCTTCAAAACACTATTAGGGAGTTAGGGAATGGCTTTCTTTTTTTTCTTTCACTTCTCTCCTTTGCCATAATGCTAGTTGAAGGAAAAGAAAACAGAAAAGATGTTTGGATTATAGGGGAATGCCAAGGAGTTCTTCTTCTGTTTGGATCACATCCAAACTGGAAAAGAATTTGAGGGCTTGAAAAGTTAACCTTCTAAAAATGAATGTCTTAGCTTGGTTCAGTAGAACTTCAGTAACAGCACACAGGTTATAAATGGGATCTACTTTCCCATCTACTGTTTTCAAGTGCCAGAAAGTAACTTATGTGTGTTCTGTAGTCCTACAAAAGCACCAAATGGGGGTGGGGATGATGGGGAGAGAGAGAGAGAGAGAAAGAGAAGAAAGACAAGCTTCATTTATTCCCTTTGAGTGCACTTCTCCTTTAATACATATGAATGAAATAATGCACCCAGCTTTACAATGGACAAGGAGTTCTGTGGAGGATGGAACTAGCATAACCCATAACAAAGAAGCCACAGCAGGTCATTTTGCTGCTTATCAAGGTGAACTCTTCAGCAAAGTAAAAGCTGTGTTAAATCTGTGAAGAGGAAGGAAAGGTGGATATTTGTGGGGTTGATGATAGGTTAGGCTCCGCAAGCAGGAAAGGTGGGGGTTGAAGTAGCCATTCTGATATTTAGTGTATTTCCCCAGAGAAAAGCCAGAATAATGAGAAACTATTTTACTGGCGAAGACAAGGACTTCAGAATGGGTGAGGCTGTCTGCTTTTTTTCCTGTTGGAAAAGATGCAGGATATTGAAGAAAGCTGACGTACCATATTGCCAACTGCAGTGACAACTATAGAATAGCACAAGTTTCTTCTCTGTTGGGAAGCACAGATGAGGAGTGGAAGGTGATGGCTTGGCAGATAGTGTTATCACTACTGAGTGGGAAAACCAGATAGTGAACTTATCTTTTTTACTGGTGTCTCACAAGGCAAGGCTGCCCTTGCAGCAAAGGTGGTGCTCTCAACCAAGGTCTCACCAAAAGATGAGAGTCAAAATGGAAGATGGAACCAGCTGTGAAGTCACTATGTTTGCCAGATCTTTGACTTCAGATATCAGATCATGGGGAGCATTGAATGGTACCTGCAAAAAGGCATAGCCAAAAAAAAAAAGGGAAAAGTTGCCTTCAGCATTTTGCTCCTGGTTTGGAATAGAAAGTGATGATATTTTACAGGCTAGAAAGGGGATTATATGGAAAAGCTATAGAAATCATATAAATAAATAAGTTATTAATTTTGGTGCAAGGCACTGCTGTGGATGGGCCTATACCACACAAGCAAGTGAATGGGATTTTTCGAGTTCTTTTGCCTTTTATATTATGTATAGTATAAGGCAGAACTCTTCTGCATATATATATATATATATTTGTAAACCATCTTTAAGGCCTAGAAGGCTTGTCCACACAAACAGATGTGCAAATTTGCAAGGATTTTCTAATTTCTTATGTTGCATAGACTTTCAACTCTCCATTTAGGAGCACCAGTTCAGCTGAAGTGCACATTATTCCCAAATTAGAAGTGACTGGTTATATAAACATTTTAAAAATGCTTTGAGGACAAGAGGACAAGTAGTTCATCATTAAAGTAGATTTCAATCTGATGCAGACTATTATTTACTTTGTAACAGACTGCTTTTTTAATTGATGTGTTTTAGTCTTTATTTTTAACTTTGCTGTTTTATTTTTATTTCATTGCTAGCTGCCTTAAGTACTATTTTTGGTTGAAAGGCAAGATACACGTGGAATAATAATAATAAAAAACAGTATTACCTTCCCTTCTGCAAATTGAATTTCATAAAGGGTCATCATCTTTTTCTTTCTTTATAAATCCTCAATGAGTTTTCAGAAACATGAACATTTGGCTATTTTCTGACCATTATCCATGATTGTGGCTGTATAATGATCACACACACAAAATTTGAAGACCAAAACAAAGGAGATCTTTGCAGTCTTACCTAGTGCACATTTCTGGATTCACAAATGTAACAGGAGCTGAATTGCTTAATCAGGCTGTCAGGCTATTAGTCATTCTGTGTAATACACAGATCTTGTTGATGCTCTCCAAAGAGCAGAGGCAATCTGGATATTCTGCACTCCAGGGTTTTAAGTAATTCCCCTTTCGTAGCCTATTAGCATCATAGAAATGTGCCTTCTCGATAACTTCCCACATTCTTTTGTCAAATAATATTCTTCTTTGTAGGAAACTCACCTGCTGATCTATAGAGATTTTCCATCCCCTCTGGAATTTTGTACATTTTTCTTATAACTCCCATGATCAATGGAGACAAAACACTTAGGAATCCCAGTGACAGCTTCCTTACCCCCTCCCCTTTACCCATCCTGATAGATCCCATGCATTCCTTTGGAAAATCACAGGCATCATCTTTTGCTTTGTTTTCTTGAGGAACATCTGTGGCACATATGTTGTGTTGTCATTACCTACAGAGAGGCAGCTTGTAACATTTTTGACAGTCCTGTTAGTTTAAGAGCTGGAGCAGACTTGACAACTTCTCCATGCTGATAATCTCAGCACTTTTGTTTATGCCTAACTGAATACGAACCATGTGCTTCCACCAATGGCACTCTTTGTCCCTAGTAGCTATGTGGCTGTCAATTGAATTACAGATATACTTGTCAAGGGTTCTAAGCCATGATTCCCAGTTGGGGTCTTTCTGTTGAAAGATGGTAATCTGTAGTCCACCAGGTGCTGAGAACAAATAATCAGGAAAGCTGTTTCTTCATGCCATGCAGATATGCTACAAAAAACAAGTGCATGATTAAACGCCAGAAACAGAATGTTAGCTTGTTCAGAGATACTAGAACAAGATTCCTCCAGACTCCAGCTTCCATCACCCCAGTTGTGATCAGGGTCAATGGGATTATAATCCAATGTCATCTGGAGGATGCAGGTTTACCTATGCAAGGTAAACAATCTGTAGTTCCCAAAGTTCTAAAGAGTTTTGTGGAAGTCCTAGTGTTCCTTCCAAAGTTGCTCCTGATTCATACAGTTGTTCTTGGGCTTTGCAATTATGAAATGCTCCCTGACTCCACTCCGTTTGCATTTGTTTGCCTTATGTCTAATAGAGTTTTAACGATGAATTTTTCTGGTAGCGTTACAACCACATGGCTTGAGTCTAAACACAGCATTCATGACCTAACTCTTTAATTCTTAAAAAAAAAAAAAAAAAAATCTGTATGGGAAGGCTGTGCATGCTTTGAAAATGATTCAGAAGTGTTTGGACATTGTGTCAACAATGTATCTCTGCTTCATGCTTCCATTCAAGCTTGAAAAAAGGATGCTATTGCTTTAAAAAGTTTGCTCATTAAAACTAATAAGGCTCTTAAAGCAGCAGCAACAGCACCTGTTTTGAGGCTTGCAAGGAAGTGTGGAAATGGTTAGGCTACTTTAAACAGAGAGGTGCTGTTCTATGAGGTCTGAAGATTTTTTCTAAATCATTTCTGAAGCACGTACAGCTCTATTGTATGGTCCTCCTCAGTTTAAGAGCAGCCAGACTCCTATATAAGTCCTGAAGAGCTTCCTTCCAACTGTGAAGTAGTCCAGTTCAAAACATTCTGGATTCTGTTCTCTGCTGCATCTAGACACGGTGTCTTGCTTTGCACAACATGCTTAAGCAGGTGAAGAAATTTCTCTGAGTTCCCACCACACACTGAACCATAAATTAACCAAACAGGCTGGTTTGCCCAACATATTAAGTCAGAGGCATCTATGGTGGTGGTGGGATAGTCAAAAAAGGTAAGATGTTGTTTGTGACTGTGAGATTGAAGCTCTGGATCTTTTTTATGTGCATCATAATGCACATTAAAAATGGGCACAGCTTTGATCATGTGGCTGCAGCCACTGTCTGGACTTTTTGACACCCCTTCCCCCTCCCTGGTGCTCCTGAATTAAGCTGCTGCCCCCACCAAGGCTAACATAGTTCACGTGTTGGTCTTTAACTGATCTGATTAAATGTGTTGTGAAGATACAGCTAATAAACAACAACCAGCAGACAGATAGAACTGTAGCTCATAGACAAAGTGGTCGAGTTTTAAAGCAGAGAACTAGCGGGTTTTAAGTAAGTGTAGATAAACTAAATTAATGGGAAGGTTTTAATTCATTGTTTTATACTGAAGAAATGATGATGGTAATAGTCATAATAGTAATTATTATAGTCATGGGAGTAAAATGATAATAGACCCTAATTTGGGGGGAAGGGGGGTTGAGTCAGTCTTGACTCCTTCAACTAAATGGGCACAGCCATGCAGTTTTCTAGTGTGATTATTTAAATTATACAGTTAGTGTAATCATGTAAATTAAGTAATTGAAGGAGAAAACCTTCCCTTCCTTCTGCCTAGAAATGTGGTTCCCAACAGAGGTCAGAAGTTTATCTGGTGCCTCTGACCCACATTAGATGGCCATTTGTTCTGATCCACTGGATTCTCTTTGTTTGGCATACTTTTTGAACCAGATGTAATTGAGTTTGATGAAGCTCTTTTGCATCAGCCTGCATTTTTATCAAAGTAAATATAAGAAAGCACTTCTTATGGCAAATATGAAGACAGATATAAAACTTTGCATCATACCTAAATATTTATATAAGATGTCAGAATACTTGGTAAGAAGGAAGGAGTGGCTTTTCCACACATATTCACCATTCAAGAATGACACACTGAGAAACATAATATGTGATTATTGCAAGGTGTATAATTGTGCATCATGTTGAACAGCAAGAATTTTATATTAAATTCATAGCTGTTGCAATGTAATATATTTTCTAGCATAGCAGTATAATTAAATTGAATGGGGAACTATCAGGAAATACAAAGGGTGAAGTCTATAGACTTGGAAGTCAAAATACATCCTGGGAGAAGACAATGACAAACCACTTCCATATTGCTGCCAGTATGCTCAGATGTGCCAATGAGTCATCAGAATTAACTTGAAAGAAAATTTACCTTTATAATTAGAGGATGCTTGGTAATTTATCAAAGTGTGCATGCAAATACTTGGCCAACTTATTAGAAAAATGGGACTTTGAAATACACACACCCCATTGTAATGTATACTGAGTATCCTCAGTAGTCCCAAAATATAAAGTAAGCTGGGAAAAAATAGAAAACATAGTGGAATGCTGGACTTGGAGGAAGTAAATAGGAGCAGTCGTATTGGCTAGGAAGATATATTGCTTTATTGAATGATTCAGCATGGTGATTGTGTAAATGTGCCATCCCAGTCCTTGCCCAGACTTCCTCTAGAAATTTTAGAGGTATAGAATAAGCATGTAGTATGGAGGTGTGCCAAAAACTGAGTTCACACACTTGGTTACTAAATTAATTTATTTTCTGCATTTGCACAATGCATTGTTCAATCACCTACCCTTGACCTGATGCTAATCAGTAAAATAGCTGAAGTAGTAGAAGTGCTGTAGGTGGAACAATATGACCATGTAATGCTAGAATTCTTGATTTTAAGAGAAACTAAAATTGAGTGCAGTCAAATGTATACTTGGACTTTTAAAAAGTTCAGAACAACAATAAGAAGGATCTTGTGGCCTGAGAAATATATGGGGAAAGGAGCTCAAGATGGGCAGGAGTTCCTAAGGAAGGAGGTAATTAAAAGCAGTTCCAATGAAGAACAAAAAATAGAAAAAGATCAGAAGAAACCAGTGCAAGAAAACTTAGTGAAGATATGAAAATAGACACATATATGAAATGGAAAGAGGGCCCCATCACAAAAGTAGAGTATAGACAGGACCTCCTTTGAACTTTTGGGCACAAAAGTGAAAGCTCAGAATGAGTTGAATTAAGGATACTAACAAACAGTCTGTTTTCAATGTGTTTAAGTATATTAGCTCCTTGGTGAAGATGGCAAACAGGTAACAAAGAAAATGTAGAGCTAGTATTTCCACTTGCTCTTCTCCAACAAATACAAAACAAAACCAAAAACACTTCTATGTATCTGAGACACTGGCTTAGTCAGGAGGAGAGGACCCATCACTTTTCTCCAAAAATATGAAAGGCTGTTTTCCCCAAATCAGCTGCCCTAAAATGATTAACTCCCTCCCTTCAAGCAGCGCTGGACCTGGCCAGTACAGTAACAGTGCCCTATGGAATGAGAACATCCATTAGGTGACATTCATTATCCAGAAATAGTTTCAGGTACATGTTTCCCCAGTGCTTATGGGAAAGATTTATTTGGTGACTGGCTCCTAACCCAATTTTTATGTGCATTTACTCATCTATTAACCCAACTCTGCTCAGTGGGTACAATATTTGATTGTTGAAAGAACTGCATATTAAGAGATGCTGTTAGAGAATCGTTTATATTGAGCCTTCAGAATTAAAAATAAAAAAACCCTTGTGACTCATTTTAAGTTCACATTTGCAAGGGGTAAACAGGAAGTGTAGTTTGTGGTTTTAAACCAGTGAAAAATTCTGCCCTTCCCAGGGATAATACAAAGACAAATGGCTAATTTTGAAGTTAGAGCAAACGTTTTTTTAAAAAATAAAAATCTGCCCACATTTGAATACTTCACAAATGGCCATAGATTGTCCTCTATTCAGCCTTGTTCTTATTGTAAGGTTTTTGGCTTTTTCCTCCTCCTCCTCGCTACGTCTAGTTCAAGTTTCTACAACTGGCTTTCACACCTTTAAGAGCGATTAAATCTGTGGGCAAACCTAAGGTCATACCCTCTCCTGCTAGAGTTTTCTTTTGCAATGACATCCTCTTGGGAAAAGTTTTCACTTGGTGTGTATTCGGTGCCAGTAAAATGATTTAATGTGTGCCTTGTGTTTTGTTTGTGACTCGCCTGGCCATCGTACTGCATGTTCTTATAAACAAGAAATCATTTCTCAATTGCCAATTACCTGCCTTACCATTGTACGCTTCGACAGTTGTTTACTGCGTAATGAGGCTTGGTAATCCAGCTCAATGAGATGGGCTTTTGGGATCCTTGGCATTTATTTTCAAGCAAGAAGCAGAGTCTCTGGGTATCGCTCATAACTATGCAATGCCGTGAGCCTGGCATAATTACTGTACATTGCCGTCACTGGAACAATGACATACACCCGCCATGTACCAGCCGACTCAGGGGGTAAGGGGGGAATTAATGAGATATTATGCATAAATCCTTCATAAGGAAGGTAAATTCTAAATTGGTATTTCCTGAAACAGAGGACAAGTTAAAGAACAAAAGGACATCAGAGGTAGCTCTTTGATATGCATGGGGAGTCAAGCACCATCACATGCATCAGGGGAGTCAGAAAAGTCAAGATGGCGACCCCAACTGTGTGATCAAAGCCCTGTCCTTTTTAATGTGCTTTGCATATTGCAATCACATATTTGTGGCTGCCATCTTGACTTTTTTTAACCCCCTTCTGGGTGCATCTTGACATCAGGATGCAAATGATGAAAATATATTGGATCTGTTTCTCCCCTCTTTTACCTTTTTTCTCTTGTTTTGTTAATTTTGTTTTTTATTCTTAAGGTAGTTTAGAATGGGATTTTATGGAGCTTTATTTCATTTTTCTCTGCGGCATAAAGCTTTTTTTTCTTTATCCAAGAGGTTTGGATTCTTTTTTAAATAATGTGGCCTTATTATTCTATAAAAGGCCACTTTATAATAAATAGCATTGTAGTACGATATTGCTCTTTAGTTTACACATAATTCTACAAACTATTAAGGATTCTTACACTGTTATGTTTTTAAAGATTAATTAAATTAAATTTTGAACATCGGATTTCTATCTGTTCAGCTAGTAGCTAGTTCAGCTGTAGGAATCACCTGTTACTCTGCCTTTCACAAAGTTCAGGCTGCATGTGCAAAAGGATCATGGACAATGTATCAATGTTCAGATTCTATGCAAGCTTTCAAATGATTAATAAAAGCTAGGAACAGGGATATCGAGCATAGTATTGATGTTATGGACACCCATGGGGGGCATATGACATCATATGTGTCCTGCCATCATGTCATGCAATGATGTCATGATGTCCATAATGTCACTTGTGGCTTCTAGTGTGGCCTACAGTTCTTGGTTTTTGTTTCTCTAAAATATATCTCAGCTGCAATTATGTGTCCCTTCCAGGAGATTATTTTGTTATCATTATCTCTGTTCATTTGACACTGATGTTTAAAAAAAGAAAACTATATTTACATAACCTATGTAAACATTTACATATATAAAACACACTTTAGTCTACTCTAATCTATTCAAAGCCTTTTAGAGCTTGCCCTTTATCCGGAAAGGATTCTACTAGTGCGGTTTAGAAATCATAACAAAAAATCCTGCTGCTGCCCTCAGATTTATAACATAAATAAATGGACACAAAAGGAAAAAGGGACACACGAAGATTTCTATTGTTAATGTTTTTAATGAGTGATGGGTGGGTGATGAACCCAATGGATTGCAAAGCCTGATAGAGCTGTGTCAGTCTTTCATCCAGTGTCCTCAAAGAGGTTTGACCAGAATTCCTGGACAGCATAGCCAGTGTGGCTGGGAATTCTAGGTATTGTAGTAAAACACAACTGAAGGCCATCAAGTTGGAGAAGACTGTTCTAGGTCTCTGTATCTGGAAAATACAGAAAATCTGTTTTTGAACGTGGTTTCTTTAGCATATCTTTAAATTTAAGCTACAATTCCATATCTATTTAACGTAGATCACATTGGATACAGTCAGACATATTTCTGAGCATACATATATAGGACTATGCTACCAGCCAGGTCTGGAGGGTTCCCTTTAAGTTTCTGTTGGAAGTTTTATGTGATTTATATATTTAATAGAAAGTGTATTATTCTCTTGTAGGGCCCTTTGCTCCACGTAATTTAGTGATGCATAACTAAGATTGGGTGAGAAATTTGTTCCGTTTCTATTTTAATTAGAGCTGAATTAACTAACATACAAATCAGAGTAATGAATAACCTTTAATTTGCATTTCTCTGAATTTTGCAATGTAGTTCTCTAAGTAAAACGAGTACAAAAAGTTTCATTAAGGAAAGGAACATAGAAAACATCTCCATTTGTCAAAATGGCAATCTAAAAGGCATATCTTAGAGGACAGGGCTTGCAGGAAAGTGAGCATTTGAACAAAACTGAGACCCAGAGTATGAGAAATACATATGAAAAGGTGTGCACATTTTTGAACCTGACCTAACAATCAGCTTACTTGTAGGAAAGAGCAGGGCACATGCTTGTGGTTATCCGGAGTTAGATTAGATGATCACATGACCCCTTCCAACTCTACAATTTGATGATCTGTGAAAATGGTAGGAACTGGGAGAGATCCCTATTTATAAGCCATGCAGTTCTACTATAAACAGAGTTTTAAAAGTTATTCATGGATACTCTTTTGATCAGCCTCTGTTGTCAGAAAAAAAAGCACTCTGAGTCAGTCCTAAGATTACAGAGAGCCAAGCAAATCAACTGTGCAAGAATCCAAAACACTATATAATTTGATTCAACACCAATATATATTTTGCTTCAAAACACGCAATTTCACATCTGAGAGCTTTTACATTGGAGAAGGTTTGGATGTAAGTAGAATAAGGGGGAAAGAAAGAAGCAATTACTGTCAGATTCAGTCAGATGTCAAAAGAAAGAGAGAAAAAAATGCAAATAAAATGTTCCAGTTTTAATGTGCTCACTTATCTTCAAGCTTCCAATAAGTAGCTATAAAACATAAAGCAATATTAAAAGAAAAGGAAGAATGCCAACTGATTATGTCATCGCAGGACTGTTAAATAGTGCTGTAGAAACAGCTATGCATTTATATTTGTTTTCCATTTCATTACCCTTCTCCCAACTCTTTTTTTTTTAATGTAGTTTTGCACAAAATTTGTCATATCATAAATGGAATTCTTCAGTCTACATTAGAGGTTCCAGGACCTCAACTGGCTTTCCAAAAGTTTTGGATGCAGCCCCAGGATATCTGCTCCATGAGCTGCACTGATTGCCAGTATTCATTCATTCATTCATTCATTCATTCATTCATTCATTCATTCATTCATTCATTCATTCAATTTGTATAGCTGCCCATCTCACGTATGTGATTCTGGATGGCTTACAAAGTTAAAAACACAAAAAAAAAAAACCAAAAAAAATAACCACAAAAACGTTAAAACAAAAACACTATTGTTCAAGGTATGCTTCAAGGTACTGAAAGTTACCTATAAAGCCCTTTATAGCATGGAGCCAGATTATTTGAGGGACTGTATCTCCCCAGTTGTGTCTACCTGTCCCATTAGGTGTGGCAGGAAAGGCATGCTCTAGGTCTTCCCTATTAAAGAGTGCCATTGAGTGGGACCCAGGAAGAGAGACTTTTCTGTCATGGTATCCATCCTTTGGAACATCATCCCTCCAGAGATTAGGTTAGCCCTGACCCTCCTTGATTTTCCCAAGGCCTCAAAAAATTGGTTGTGTCCTTGAGTTGGGGATCTAGATATGTGATAGTTCGGTTGGTTGGTTTGCTGGTTTTTTGGTTTCTACTTCAGCTGCCAATTATGTTTGTATTACTGTTATTCGTTGTCATATTTCTAACTATTGTTAGCTGCCCAATTTGAAATTATACAGGGCTGCTGTATAAATTGAAATAAATAATAATACAAATTAATAAATCTCCCAAAAGTTATACCAAATTTAAATCTAAATGTGATAAAAGAGACAAATGGTTCAGTGCATGACTGGAGAACAATTATATGAACTGTATTCAATTTTAATTATGTGTAAATCATTTTTTTTCCTGAACCCTGCTTTTGTGTACATTTTTTTTTGCTCCTGGTAGACAGTACAAATTCCAAGTGTGGAAAAAACAGTGCATCCAGGCATAACTCCAGAAAGTGAAAAGCCATCAATTAGATCTAAAGCTTGCCTGTTCTCAAGGTCTAGCCCAAGATTTAAACTCCTAAGCTTTTCTTTTATATTCAACACACAAGACATTGGGTGTGAAGCTAAAATCATGAGGGTGCAGGAGGCTATTTCTCATATCCTTTCACTTCTTCCCCATTATAAAATGTGGACCATCTCTATTTTCCACATGTTCTCTTTGTATTTGGGGATGAGATGGGGAGAAGAAAGGAGAGGCGGAGATCAAGAGAAGATATGCAGAGCATGCAAGGAGGAGATCTTTAGTGTCAAATCCCAAACAATCTGATGAAGCCTGAGCGCATTCAGTGACCATGGAAAACATACAGACTATTTCAGGGAAGATAGATTCCCAGCTATAGGGAGAGAATGAATGGCATAGAGTGTCCTAGAAAAAGTCGTAACTTCTGGTTGGAAACCCACAAAAGGATATTCAGCACTAGAACATTTTGCTGCACCTTTTATTTCTCCTTAATGATAAATATTTCAGTGGTAGTGATGTGATCATAGAGATTATCACAGGGTTATGTTTGGACGTTTTGTTTGTTTTTAATTTTGTAAGCCACCCAGAGTCATTTATGTGAGATGGGCAGCTATATAAATCATATAAATAAATAAAATTATGTCCAGTTTTCCCTTGTTTGCTGACTGTAGGGAAAATATTGAGATAACTTGGATTGGAGATCCTCCAGTTCATTCAATAAGGTGAATATATTAGCAGAATATACATCTCTAAGTAGAACCAGAGTCACTAAGAGGATCTAGGAACAGATGTTTACTAAGTTTATGAAAGGCATTGTGTGCTACAGTAGAAACCCTGCCTTTCTGAATTTTCTGTCCTCATTGTGGGGAAAATGAAAAGAAGAAAGGAAATACTCTGTTCTTCCTGTAGGAAGGAGGCTTAAAGGGAAAGTCTAGGAGTGTCAATCTTCCAGTCAGAAGAAAACAAAGCAAAGGAAATGCCCTGAATGATTGTAATGGCCTGCTCCCATTATATCAGAATTGCTTAAAATGTTTCGATTTTCTTCTCAGTAACAATGGGTATGCACAATCATTTTAAAATACGTCAAACTGTGATTATCTTGGTTTCTTTGCAAAACATTGTACGGATGATTCCATAATCAATGGTGGAATTATGTTCTCGTAGAAAAACCATCTTGTTTCACATTACTTGCATGGAATTGTGTTCGATTTTATTGAGGTCTTACACTGTGGGCTTGCTTTGGATTCATTCATATTGCTCCCTGACTGCATGGCAGAACCACATATTTATAAAGTGCAACATATTCATTGTAGTCTCATATGCGTTACATTTGGTTATAGCATTCATACCTCTACATGCTTGTCTTTGTTCTACTTGTTTGATTTTGGTCAGTATAATATTCCAGTTATCAATATGCTTTTTAAAAATGTAGATTGTGTGCAGTTGTCACTTCTCCTTCCTTTGCCCTCTCTTGCATATCAGTAGTCATTTTCACACAAAACATTAGACTGTGGTGGGGAATTGATGGTTCAGTGTGTTATTGTCTTGCCATGTTGTGTGAACCAGGCTGTCACTTTACACCATACAGTGGCTCGTTTGTTTGGGCATAGCATGTTCTGCAAAGTCACTATGTTTCTTTAACCTGGGTTTTGACTTTTACATGTTGTCTAAATCTAGCCAAATCCAGTATCTTTCTCTCCCTATGGAGTTGGGCATCCCCATTTTCATTCCCATCATGTGCAGCTGTAATACACAAAAGAGAAAAATGATCCCGTGAAACGTTAGAATGGTTCCTATTCCCCCTTCTTAGAGCTGTTCATTTTTATATCAGTCTTGGAGTATAGAGCCATTCAAATAGGACAAGGGTGGACAGTGTAAATGGCCTTCCAGTGATGGTTAAACTAGTTGCCAAAACTTTCCCCATTGGTCATGCTGATTAGGGCTGATGGGAATTTCAGGTAAATAACATCTGGAGGGCCAGGTGTTGCCCATTCTGAACATAGAGGGTGCCTTCCAGTGGAGGATACCTTCAAATGGGATCTGTAGCTACCTTCTGGATGTTTGAGATGCAACCTGGCTGTGAGTGTTATAGTTCCAAGAGGCTAGTGTCACTGCCACTGCAGCCAAAAGGTAGGCTTGCAAAAGAAATTCTAGGAAGGAAATAGACATTTCTTCTTAAAATATTTATTTTTCAGACTCTGGGAATGTTTGCAATAGGTTTACAATCTTGCAAACTATTCAAAGAATTAGAAAGGGCGCAACGCTGCTGTCACCACTGATGATTGCAATAGCAAGAGACGGCTTCACTACAGCAGCTGCAATCAAATGAAATATGGAGTCAGACCTCTTGTTTAATTTTTGTCATTACCTTTGAGGGTGTATCTCAAAAAAGACTCAGACACCTTGAATGAACATGGGACCTTCGTTGTTGCATTGTTGGAGTGGTTGATGTGGTTTAAAACACCATTATACTACTTTTAAAACTTCCAAAATTGGACTTGAGTTTAAGTAGCAAAATAAATACTTTAGCCTTAGAAGGTTTAAGGCACCAACTTCTCAAAGTACAAAAAGGTGCCCAAATAGTTTTGCCTATCCATTCAAGTTAGATGACACTATCACCGGTTACAGTATATTCTTTCTGTCACCCAGTTAGGAAAGAAGGTTATAGTGCAGCCCATAAGCTGAAAAATATTGTTTACTTCTGATTTACACCATATGCATCAACACCTCATTTTTGTAGCCTGTTTCAAAATTATTGGTCACAACTTGCATGCATGGCTTATCCCTATCACATAAGAGAATCTATTTGCATGTATTGAATAGATCAGAACAGACTCAGTCTTAGATACATCATGTACTAAACAGGTAATGAAGTCGTAACTGCAAATAAATAGAAATGAATGTTAATGCAGCCTTGACTACTATTCTCGACTTCATAAATGGAAAGAAATCTACTGTTTGTTGTAGCTACTAAGTGGATAGTTTATTCACTCAATACACATGCAGATTATTCTTGGTAAGTGGCCTCTTCTGCCCAGCTTTCCAAAGCCAGAGTTCTCACTTGCAAATCCCAAAATTTTGCAGTGCTTGTAGCCAAATAATTTGTTGTTTCCATACTAACTTGTGGTTTAAGACATTGTTATCCTTTGGATTTTGGACTTCTCCAACGCTGAGGATGTAGCTTTTAGCTCAAATATTGTACAGTACTAAAGCAAGTAAATTAAGGGAAATGGCCTACCTTTCCAAATAAACAAATGCCTGTATTCACACATAGGACAGGAAGGCCTGGCACGATATGGTTCACGGGGTCACAAAGAGTCGGACACGACTTAATGACTGAACAACAACAATTCACACATATTTGTGTATCAAGTATGTATGTTAGGGTTCAGTGTTAATTTTTATGAAATTGTGTGTGTTTAATTACCAAATGATGCATAAATGTGATCGAGTCCACTTGATTGCTTAAATAAATCCACATATCAATGCACATACCTTTGTAGGCACATCTTCAACTATATGGATGGCCATCAGCATGTATAGGGCAGGTCTGCAGAATCATTTCCAATTTCACAGAAAAGAAAGTGTGAGAGAACAATATTAAACCATTCATTTTTTAGTTGTAGCCATTTCTTCTGAACATGATGGAACATTCAAAAATATCCTTTAGTTGGATTAGGACAGTGTTTCCCAACCTTGGCAACTTGAAGATGCATGGACTTCAACTCCCAGAATCCCCCCGCCAGCCATGCTGGCGGGGGAATTCTGGGTGTTGAAGTCCACACATCTTAAAGTGGCCAAGGTTGAGGAACACTGGATTAGGAGGAAATGATACCATGGTGATCTACAAATGAAGGTTTTAAGATGGTAAAAGACACACTGTGGAAGAGAGGCATGCAAACATTTTAAGAGGAAGCACTTTTGATCAGATAAATCAATGGGCCGCAAACTAATGCAGAGATATATAAACAGACACGACTTTCATATCAGAGAGCTGTTATTAAGCAGAGATGTCAGTTGCTTAATTAAAGTTCTGGCAAAAGATACTCAGGGTCATCAGCCCAGTTGCTTTTATAATTGCAGGTTACCTATAAACATAAAACAAAAAATATTTCAAGAACTTTAAGGAACATATAGTGCCACTTAATTCTACTCCATGAATGCTGTAGGTCAGTCTTTCCAAAATCTAGGTGTTCAGACTACAGAACCCAGCAACTCCAGCCAGCCCGAATGACTGTTTTCTTGGAGTGACAGAGGTTGTAGCCCAGCACTTGTACTGTGCTGAAAATTTCCTCCAGATTTCTAGTCCATTCTCATTCAATCTGACAGAAAAAATGTTTTGTTTTTACTTTGCAAAGGAAAATGACATTTTAGTGAAATGTTTAGGTGGAAGAGGTGGGTTGTAGCAATTGCTTTACTTACAAGCAATTTACTTACAAGATGGCCAAGGTGTTATAAAAATGTCCTGTATTTTGTTCTCTGAGACTCAGCCATCTAAAATTCATAAAGCTTTCAGACAGAGGAACCCAGGCCTTCCTGCCTGAATACAAACAACAATAAATAACATCATTTAAACATTTCATCCCCATTACAGTTAATTGCTAAAGCTGTCATAGCTCTAGCTCTGATCTTCCTTGATGGCACTGCATATCCTGTGACTTGCCGGGTTACCTTGTGATCAACAAAAAGCAATATTATTTCACTACAGGAATACAAGGAGTGCCAACACAGGAGTCAATAAATATATTGGGTTCTTGGAGCCTTATAGAATTTACGATTCAGCCTATAATGAATTTGATTTTCAACCTTAGGCACTCCACAAATGCAGAGATGTTCCACAACTTGTACCTCTCTGTACCTCCCATCCAGGTGTCCTGAAGGCATCGATTGAAAGCAGAGCCCAGTAAGAGATTCTGGCTAAGTTAGGTTTATTAGCACCTGCAAATAAGCTGATATTCCTTGATACAGTTTAATCATATCAAACAAATCTAAGCACCTGATGCCAAAACTTTTATTCCAATTCTGAAAAGAATCCCTTGAAAAAGATCAGCCCTTTAATTTAACTTTAAGGCCTGAGTTGTATTCTTGTTCCACTGGAAGGAAGTAATGTTCAAAATACTGAACAATTCCAAACCCAGCCAACCCTTTAAGTTGTTCTCTCCAGCATTGTTTAGCTTGGTATGAATCAAGCATATCTACCACTCTTTAATAAAAGAGGAGGATCGCCATGACTACTCAAGGTAATCTGTGGAAGACCCCACT
The DNA here is from genome assembly GCF_059951505.1 of Python bivittatus. NCBI lineage: Eukaryota > Metazoa > Chordata > Lepidosauria > Squamata > Pythonidae > Python > Python bivittatus. Next base: position 16,165,255 of record NW_028277056.1, on the reverse strand, counting down.
TCCATTTTCAGAAAGATGGCAGGATGGTTCTTTTGTGTGTGTGTGTGTGTGTGCCTTTGAGTCAGTGTTGACTTCTGGCAATTGCCTGGGCAAGTCTCTGCAGTTTTCTTGGCGAAATTTTTCAGAAGTGGTTTGCCATTGCCTTCTTCCTAGGGCTGAGAGAGAGGGACTGGCACAAAGTCATTCAGCTGGCTTCATGCCTAAGGCAGGACTAGAACTGATGGTCTCCTGGTTTCTAGCCTGATGCCTTAAACCAGTGTTTCCCAACCTTGACAACATTAAGATGGCAAGGGGAATTCTGGAATTTGAAGTCCACCCACCTTATACTTGTCAAGGTTGGGAAACACTGCCTTAACCACTACACCAAACTGGCTTTCTTATAAATTTACTTCTAATTTAGTCATTTTCTCCAATCTTTAGATCTCTGCACCAAATGGTAATTGCAAGATTGCTTTTCCTTTGATGATCTTTTCTGGAGGTGACCTGAGCACTGTCCTCTGGAGAAAAAAAGAAACAGCAAGCTTCTATAGATCTAGTAGCTTTCATCTTTGCATTTGATACATGCATTTTCCAGAGCAAAGACAGTAAAAATGAGTGTTCAGATGTTCATGTGTTCCATTGCATTGCTATCAAGAGTCCAGTTATGTTTGCTTTTACCACCATTTTTATCTTGAAATAATTGACTTTAAGCAACTCGTCAACAATCCCTCAAGTTACTCAAGAAACTCTGCATGCTAATTTGTGCTGTGGGGGGGAAAAAATCATCTGCATATAATAACAGAGAAGTCTTCTCATTACCAATAGGTATAGGGAAGAATGAAGGAGAAAAAAGCTCTCTTACAATATTACTGATATAAAAACAGAATAGGAAAGGGGCCAAAATGCATCTCTGTCTCACTTTTTCTTCATCCAAATGTTATCAATCAATTGTTCCTGTTATATTAATATGCACTTGCATACTTAGGTCTTTATATAGTTTGTAATCAGACATAAAAGTTACCTATCAATATTAGTAGCTAGCAGTTTTCCCCAGATTCAAACTCACAAATACTGCAGAAATACCCCAGGAGGGCTTTTGAATTGAGGCCCCACTGTTTTTTTCATTTTAACAGAACATCAGATCCTATGGATACCTCTGTCCCCATGCCTGTAATTAGGATTGCCTTCTGTCATGGCACCTGCCCTCTGGAATGATATCCCCCAGAGATCCAAATGGCTCCACCCTGATGTTGTTCAGAAAGCCATTAAAGTTATTCTCCCAGGTTCCAGGGCAGAGTGAAGGTTTATTTATTTATTTATCCAATTTATATGGCCGCCCATCTCAACAAGTGAAAGTTGAGCCTTGATCTTTAGTTATATGTTACATAACTAACATATAACTTGAGTTAAAAATTAGTTAACTTTAGCTAAAATTTAAAAATTACAAAACCCAAAAAAGGATGAAACAACATATGACTTCCATGATTCTTTTTTGGGTTTTGTAAGTTTTAATTTTAACACTTAAGTTACCCAGAGTCAGTGGGAGTCGAGCTGCCTATATATTGTATTAATATAAATAAATATATAAAGAGCATGCATATGTTTCAGTCAAACATTTTTTTTTTAGTAAACGGTCCTACTAGATTGGAATTCTGAACAGAATAGGTAATACTGTTTGTGTTCACAGCATTTTCAGAACAAAATATTCCAAAATCTCATTTGAAACTAAAATAAACCTCCCATTTCTATCTAGTCTGAGAGGCAAGGCTTTTTCTTTCCAAATGTTGCTCAATAACATAAGCATTGTCAGAAAGAGATTATATAGCATTAGACATTCAGATACAGTTCATTCTCTATGGAGCTGTTCCTTTCTCTCTTTTTTCCCTTGATATAAAACAGTTTAAAAATGTTTATTTTCCAGAAAAATATGATTAAGTTGGCAAGACCCTAGGTGTCAAATTTGCTCATTCAAAATGCAAGAAAACTTTCTTTGTGCTGCTATGATGTATGAAAATATTTTATCTGAGGCAGCAATATGATGAATTTTATTCTCTAATTAGTAGCATCTGGTCACACATTTCTCTGCTTGATGTTGTAGAAAATTCATTCTCCATGCAAGATATGACTGGTCAGTGGGAAATGAAATAATTCATTTGCAGCATGCTATAGTCTACTGTGTCTGCAAAAAAAAAGTTTTTCTTTTCTTTATTAAAATATATTGCTCCCTTTCTAGTAAAAGAGTCAAGAGAAATAGAACCATATTAAAAGCAAATGTTTAAGTTTTAAGTTGCCATTAAATACATCTGCCTATTCACTCTGAGTTTTAGAAAAGCCTATGAGGGCTTACAATAGAAAAGGAGATCCATCAGAGGGTGCTTTTCTCAAGGTTTCCTCAACTCTGAAAGTTTCCATTATCCTAGCCAGGACAAGCAACCTGATGTTCTCTGTATGTTTTGGATTACAAATCCTATAATCCCTTGCCCTATGCAGGCTGAACTGTTATAAGAAATATATATATATATAGAAGGTTCCATATTGCTTATCTGTATTGCAGATCATCTTATTTCCTGGCCACCCCAATCAGGTGCTTCCAAAGTTAAAAATTCCATGTGCCAAGTAACTTCTGTGTTTTAAGGTACCCTGGAAACACTAGTTTACCTGGAGTTTCTCAGTGAGAAGATCAGTTTTGGGGAATAGCTTCCTTCATATAGCTTGGTCACTATTAGTAAGTAAGTAATCTTTATTGTCATTGTACTTCTCGTACAATGAAATTAAATGCCACCCCGGTGCAGCTTTAAAAATATAAAAACCATAGAAAACATAAAACACATAAAACACGCCTTGTTTTTGTTTTTTTTCCCCAGAAGTGTGCAAGCTCAGTAATTTAATTGATAGAAGGCAAGAGTGGGGATTGAGTACTCTGGTCAAGACTCCATACCAAAGTTTCAGAATCACTTAAAGGTTTCCAGAGTTGGAATTCCTCAGCATACTATTGACTGAAAGAAGTTTTCTGGAAGAGGCCTGAACCAACAATTTTTATAATATGAAGATGGGTTGTGTTATAGAACAGAGTGTGTGTTTTACATGCAGAAGATCCCAGGTTTAATGACAACATTGGCCAGATAGATCAATGATGTAATTTACTGGGTTCCCATAGATCTATGACTAAACCCATGAGCACTAAAGTAAAACTCAAGTTCTTGGAAAGGAAGATCCAAATATAAAAGCCAAACCTATAGCCAAAGGTCACAGGTAGAGTTATGGAGCAGTGTGCAGATATAATTGTGTCTTAACCTCAGTAAAAAAAATAAGAACTAACAAGCTGTTTTAATCAGAGTTCAAGAAAAAATCACAGCAACAACCCTTGACCAGTACAGTACCCTGTGCAAATGCATGAGAATATTATTAAGAGTAAAAAACTGACCTTCATCTTTCATTCAGTCTTGAAATTCAAACCAGCTCCATAGCATATGATTGTGTGTGTGTGTGTGTGTGTGTGTGTGTTAACAAACATCTGCCATTGAGGCTCTGGGACTATGCTAGACTTTGTTCAAAGTGCGTGTAATGATAGAATTGGTCTCCCAATAGATGAAGGTTGCATCTCCAACCCTATAGAAAAGAGGACTGTTGCACCTCAAAAATCATTGTTATTTGTTATGTTTCATTTTCCCCTCCCAGCACCCCAGAAATGCTGGAGGTTAGTAGCAACTGAGAGTGCAACTTCAGGTAAAACAAACAGAAATGTCAGGGTAAGCCATTTCGTTTAGGAAGTGAGAAAGTGGTAATAATTCACTGTGAGGAACATCATTGTGGGAGAAGAGAAGGAATTTCCTAGCTTTTCTTTTAATGTGAGGTAGCCTGGGGGCTCCCCCTTCATGGATCACTGCCTTGTCGTGGCGAAGGGGCTTGCGTAACTCAGTGAAGCCATGAGCTATACCGTGCAGGGCCACCCAAGACGGACAGGTCATGACAGAGAGTTCTGACAAAATGTGGTCCACTGGAGAAGGAAATGGCAACCCACTCCAGTATCCTTGCCAAGAAAACCCCATGGACAATGTTAAAAGGCTAAAAGATATGACGCCGGAAGATGAGCCCCTCAGGTCGGAAGGTGTCCACTATGCTACTGGGGAAGAGCGGAGGGCAATTCCAAGTAGCTCCAGAAAGAGTGAAGCGGCTGGGCCAAAGCCGAAAGGACGTTCAGCTGTGGATGTATCTGGAAGCGAAAAGAAGGTCTGATGCTGTAAAGAACAATATTGTATAGGTACCTGGAATGTAAGATCTATGAACCAAGGCAAGCTGGATGTGGTCAAACATGAGATGACAAGATTGAACATCGACATCTTGGGAATCAGCGAACTGAAATGGATGGGAATGGGTGAATTTAATTCGGGTGACCATTATATCTACTACTGTGGGCAAGAAACCCTTAGAAGAAATGGAGTTGCACTCATAGTCAATAAGAGAGTGGGAAAGGCAGTAATGGGGTACAACCTCAAAAACGACAGAATGATCTCAGTGCGTATCCAAGGCAAACCATTCAATATCACAGTCATCCAAGTCTATGCCCCAACTACTGATGCTGAAGAAGCTGAAGTTGACCGCTTCTATGAAGACCTACAACACCTTCTAGAACTAGCACCAAAAAAAGATGTCCTTTTCATCATAGGGGATTGGAATGCTAAAGTAGGAAGTCAAGGAGTAATCGGAATAACAGGCAAGTTTGGCCTTGGAGTACAAAATGAAGCAGGGCAAAGGCTAATAGAGTTCTGTCAAGAGAACAAGCTAGTCATAGCAAACACTCTTTTCCAACAACACAAGAGACGACTCTACACATGGACATCACCAGATGGTCAATACCGAAACCAGATTGATTATATACTTTGCAGCCAAAGATGGAGAAGCTCTATACAGACAGCAAAAACAAGACCAGGAGCTGACTGTGGTTCAGATCATGAGCTTCTTACTGCAAAATTTAGGCTTAAATTGAAGAATATAGGGAAAACCACTAGACCACTCAGGTATGACTTAGATCATATTCCTTGTGAGTACACAGTGAAGGTGATGAATAGATTTAGAGGATTAGATTTGGTAGACAGAGTGCCTGAAGAACTATGGACGGAGGTCCGTAACATTGTACAGGAGGCAGCAACTAAAACCATCCCAAAGAAAAAGAAATGCAAGAAAGCAAAATGGCTGTCTGATGAGGCTTTACAAATAGCTGTGGAAAGAAGGAATGCGAAAAGCAAGGGTGAAAGGGAAAGATATAAGCAACTGAATGCAGATTTCCAGAGAATAGCAAGGAGAGATAAGAAGGCCTTCTTAAATGAACAATGCAAAGAAATTGAGGAAAACAATAGAATGGGGAAGACTAGAGATCTCTACAAGAAAATTGGAGATATGAAAGGAACGTTTAGTGCAAAGATGGGCATGATAAAGGACAAAAAGGCAGGGACCTAACAGAAGCAGAAGAGATTAAGAAGAGGTGGCAAGAATACACAGAAGAACTATACAAGAAAGATCTTAATGTCCCTGATGTCCACGCTGGTGTGATCACTGACCTTGAGCCAGACATCCTAGAGAGTGAAGTCAAGTGGGCCTTAGGAAGCATTGCTAACAACAAAGCTAGTGGAGATGACAGTATTCCAGCTGAGTTATTTAAAATACTAAAAGATGATGGTGTTAGAGTGCTGCACTCAATATGCCAGCAAGTTTGGAAAACGCAACAGTGGCCACGGGATTGGAAAAGGTCAGTTTATGTTCCAATTCCAAAGAAGGGCAACGCCAAAGAATGCTCAAACTATCGCACAATTGCACTCATTTCACATGCTAGCAAGGTTATGCTCAAAATCCTACAAGCTAGGCTTCAGCAATACATGAACCGAGAACTACCGGATGTACAAGCTGGGTTTCGAAGAGGCAGAAGAACTAGAGATCAAATCGCCAACATTCGCTGGATCATGGAGAAAGCACGAGAGTTCCAGAAAAATATCTACTTCTGCTTCATTGACTATGCAAAAGCCTTTGATTGTGTGGATCACAACAAACTGTGGCAAATTCTTAAAGAGATGGGAGTACCAGACCACCTTACCTGTCTCCTGAGAAATCTGTATGCGGGCCAAGAAGCAACAGTTAGAACCGGTCATGGAACAACCGATTGGTTCAAAATAGGGAAAGGTGTACGACAAGGCTGTATACTGTCACCCTGCTTATTTAACCTATATGCAGAGTACATCATGAGAAATGCCAGGCTGGAAGAATCACAAGCCGGAATTAAGATTGCAGGGAGAATCATCAACAACCTCAGATATGCGGACGATACCACCCTAATGGCAGAAAGTGAAGAAGAACTAAAGAGCCTCTTGATGAGGGTGAAAGAGGAGAGTGCAAAAGCTGGCTTGAAACTCAACATTAAAAAAACTAAGATCATGGCATCTGGACCCATCAATTCCTGGCAAATAGAAGGGGTAGAAATGGAAGCAGTAACAGACTTCATTTATTTGGGCTCCAAGATCATCGCAGACGGAGACTGCAGCCATGAAATTAAAAGACGCTTGCTCCTTGGGAGGAAAGCTATGGCAAGCCTAGATAGCATATTAAAAAGCAGAGACGTCACCTTGCCGACAAAGATCCGCATAGTCAAAGCTATGGTTTTTCCAGTAGTAATGTATGGCTGTGAGAGCTGGACCATTAAAAAGGCCGAGCGCCGAAGAATTGATGCCTTTGAACTGTGGTGCTGGAGAAGACTCTTGAGAGTCCCCTGGACTGCTAGGAGGTCAAACCAGTCAATCTTAAAGGAAATCAACCCTGATTGCTCATTGGAAGGATCGATAATGAAGCTCAAGCTCAGATATTTTGGTCACCTAATGCGAAGAGAGATCTCTTTGGAGAAGACCCTGATGCTGGGAAAGATTGAAGGCAAAAGGAGAAGAGGACGGCAGAGGGTGAGTTGGTTAGATAGCATCACTGAAGCAATGAGCATGAAACTGAGCAAACTCAGGGAGGCAGTGAAGGACAGGAAGGCCTGGCGCAATATGGTTCATGGGGTCATGAAGAGTCGGACACGACTTAACGACTAAACAACAACAACAACAACAAAGCCTGGTGGCTCATGGTCTACAGTTTGCCCCAAGGCAGGTTTATAGTCAGCATATTACTTATTTATTTAACATCATTTCTAACCCATCTCAGTCCTATTGGAACTTGGGCAGCATACAGCACAATCAATTAGATAACCAAAGTATATAATTAATGCAATCATATTCCTATTTAATACTTGGGCCAGTGTTTCTCAACCTTGGCAGGTTTAAGATGTGTGGACTTCAACTCCCAGAATTCCCCAGCCATTCATTCATTCATTCATTCATTCATTCATTCATTCATTCATTCATTCATTCATTCATTCATGCAATTTATATGCCCATCCAATTCATGGTTGAGTGCTGGGGAATTCTGGGAGTTGAAGTCCACACATCTTAAACCTGCCAAGGTTGAGAAGCACTGACTTAGTGTGCACAATCAGCTCGTGCCAAAGGCACGATGGAATAATACTGTCTCCATTTGCAAAGGCAGTTGGGATTACTTGTACCTTCATGGGGAAAGAGTTTCATAAAGTGGGGGCTATTACAGAGAAGTCCTGCCTTCTTGTCTGTACTCTGTACCTTGCAGGGGTGGGGGAACTTTTAAACTACACAGCACGATCAAGGAAGCGAGATTCGCAGATACTTTCTTTAATGAATGTTAATGCTAAGAATTAGGAGTTAGAGTATAGATCTTGAGACTGATATATGAACCCTTAAGCCCTCATTTATTAATGAGTTCATTAAATCTGAGTCTCCTTGAATTTATTTCTCCTAAAATGTCTCTACAACAAAATAAGAATTCATTTATTTGATAACCCCCATCTGCTGGTTTAAGAAACTACTCTTCCTTTCTCAGCCTCACACCCTCTCTTGTACCTTCTATTGATGACTGGAACAGATGGGCAGATTCAATTCAGCATCCTAGTACTGGGTCTTTAAAACACTTTGAATTGTAACCAACACAGCACCTTAAAAGGTGTCCTTTTGCATTGGCAAGGCTGCCCTGTTAACAATATGAAGTTTTGTTCCAAATGCAACTTCCAGGACCTCTCCAAAGGCAACCCTGCATGGAGTGCATTGCAATAATCAGCCTTGAGTGATCAAGGCATGAGTTAGTGTCATCATGGCTTTTTAGCTAATATAGAACTGCAATTGCGCACCAGCGGAAATTGGTTGAAGGCCAATATGTTCCACCTGCTGTACAGTTTTACAAAAGATTTCTTTCCCTTATTATCTTTGTACTTGAAAGTATCATTCCAATTTCATTTGCTTGGGTTTTTGAGCCTACTGAAGGTGGTGGAGAATGCTACTGCTGGTACAGGTGTCTTCAAGAAGCCACAACAACACCCTGTGTGTCAAGACATGAATTATGTGAGTTCCACTAATCACATCATGGTGCCACGATACAAATAAGATACCGTATTTTATTTCTGTCATTTGTGTAAAGATCCTATAGATACATGATGTCACTAGCCCCCACTTCTCCCCGCTCCATAGACACCCATGGCTGCCCACGTTGTTGCTTCCCATTGAATATCTTTCCATCAATGTTCCTTGGCTGCTCACATTTCTCATTCTGAACAGGCCCAAGGGGAGAGTTGCTTTGGGATTTAATTGAAGAATTGGAAGCCAAGAAGGCTACAGACCACCGTGGAGATAATTACAGCAGAAAAAAAAAAAAGATGTTCATACATATTGTTCGGCTACTTTATAATTAAATAAATGAAAGAACATCACCCATGAGAATTTCTCCAACATTTTTCATAAATGCCATCTCTTTGAATTAAATGAGAATGATGTTTAAAATGTAGCAGTAGCATGCTACCATTTTGTGATAGCATGCTGTAGGAGTCAAGGTGTGAACTGTTTGCTCTAAAAGAAGGAATGAAAGTGACCTGTCTCATTGTCAACAGAGGGTATCCTTTCCCTCATAACAGCATAACAGTGTTGTCCAAACTTGGCCACTTTAAGATGAGTGGACTTCAACTCCCAGAATTCCCCAGCCAGCCATGCTGGCTGGGGAATTCTGGGAGTTGAAATCCACTCATCTTAAAGTGGCCAAGTTTGGACAACACTGCAGCATAATGATGTAATACATTCTCATGTTACTGTTTTGAGCCTCTCTCTCACACCCACATAAACACATACAGCTTACTAAGGGAAACAATTTAGTGGTTTCAAGTATTTTTCCAGTTCTAAAAAGTTATGTCCAGTGATGCAACTAACCCTATTGACCATATTCTTTTCTCACACCCAACCCCAACCTATGCAACATGCCATTATTATTGTTTTTTTCTGATTTATAGAGCATTCTAAGTATAACCAAAAAAATCCTGCTTACAATGCGAAAAAATGGAGGCGGAGAAAAGTGTGGAGAATACTAGGGAACAGAACTAGCTGTACAAATTCAGTTTATTTTACATATCTTGACCTGAAGGTGAACTGTTCTGTGGCTTGAAGTCAAATATGCTTTCTTCTCTCCTTTACTTGGAACTCTGTGAATTCAGCTGCCTTGATTTTACTAGCTGCCAAGCCAAGGAAAATAAAAAGTGCTTCTCTGTTTTTTGTTTTTTTTAAAGCATTGTGTGGAAAGTTCATACTTTGGCAGGTATGAATGTATTGGTTGGCTTCAAAGAAAGAGAAAGGGCATGGAGGAAACAGCTATTAAGAAAACTGAAGGTTAGGTAGGAATCACCTGAAAAAAAGACAGAGGGAGAACTCTTAGTATGCTGGTCTATGACCATAATAAAGGCTTGGCTTGGCTTGGCTTGGCTTGGCTTGGCTTGGCTTGGCTTGGCTTGGCTTGGCTTGGCTTGGCTTGGCTTGGCTTGGCTTGGCTTGGCTTGATTTGTAAACTTAGTTTATGTTCAGAAGAAAAAAATAATAATATCAATCATCCTGCAGTGAAACTCTTAGGTAGGCACTTAGTCCCTCCTCCGGCATGTGGGAAGGTCAGACTACCTAAACTGTATGCTCCAATTCATATAAAGTTTTAGATATAATGTGAAAAGAATAGGACTTGGTGTGGACTGGAATGTTACTGTGCATCCTTAGAATTGGACTTTTTTTCTGTCTCTGCATTGATAATTGCAGGGATTGTGATACTACCAACTCTGGCTTCATTCAGTGCTTAGTTCAAGGCAGGCTGCCAGCCCATATACAACATCATGTAAGGAAAGAATTGGACCCTTCTCAGGGTAATGCCTATCAAAAGAGGAAGGAAATTTGATCACATGACCCTGATCACTGGGTATAAGGCTACAAATTTTGGCATTGAAAAGAAGAAAATTAGATAGTTCTCAGGATGAAGACATGGATCCTAACCTCCCTCCCTCCATAGTCAGGGAATTCACTTCACCAAGTAGTGTTTAGCCATTACTATCCAGAAAAGGAGAAACATGTCACTGGATTATCCATTTCAGGTAGCTTAAAAGTCACTTATCTATTTATCCAGCAGTTAAAAACTATAGCTCAGTTTCTCTATCTTGTGATAAAAGAATCAAACAAGGGAGGGCTTGTGAAGAACAAAAAATCTATAATTATTTTTCCAGGGTTCTGTACAAGCACAGTATTATTTCAGAAGCAAACACGGATGAACACCTAAGCACCAATTTTGCATGGACGTAGGTGGATATGTCAGTGAAAGTGCCCGATGTGGTCTCACTAAACCATCACTTTGGAGATTCCTAAACTCTGGTACAACCGTTCAGACAACAGAAGGTTGATGAATTTGTAATCTTAATTGTGCCAGAACTACTGATCCAGATTATATATTAGTTGTAGGCACATGGATTCGGGGTTTGATTCTTCCAGAAACCAAGCAATACAGTATAACCATGTTATCCATCTCCAGAAAGTGATTCTGTACTGAATATGTTGTTGTTGTTTTAAAAAGAATACGGGAAGTACTCCGTTAGCTATTTTTCATGCCAGACCAACAATGTCAACAGATCAGATTTCTAGGAACAGCTTAAAAACTGGGAAGAGGCTTGCTTCCAAACATATGCAACTATTCCTAAACTGAAATCAACATTCCTGGGTTAATCATCCTTCTCCTGCAGTTTTGTGGGAGATCGTGCTTTGACTTTCTGGTCCAAAGACAGATTTTGCAATACTAACTATTCCTTTTATTTTTTAAAAAGGAACTATGATTTTTATGCTAACAATTATAGCACATACAACATTTATGATTCCCGGTTTTTTGCAGGCCCCCCAAAATTCAAGAATGCAAAGTTCTAGAACTGGCCATTTTGAAATATGTACTATTATGGTTTATCTGGATGGGGTGGGGATTCATATTACAGGTTTAGAGGGAGCTACTTTTAAATTTAATCCTGATGGACAGAAATAAAAAAATTAGCTCCTGGTCTTATTTGCATTCCTGACAGACTTCAGGCTTCTTGCTCTTTTCTGAAATAAAATAGATTCTGTAAACAAGATGCCAGTTAATATTAAACTCTCACTACTCATGTACTGAGATTGATTAAGCATCTCTGAAACAAAATCAACAGTGAATTACTGTGTCACATTGGCCTTCTTGCTGTATCCATTTGGGGAGGTTCATCTTCATTTCTCAAAGCAAAAAAAGCTGAACGAAATAACATTCCTAATGCCGCTCTGTATTCTTTGGCCTTATGTGGCCTTTAATTCCAAACTTAAAATTTAATCTCCATGTTAATTCACTTTCATTGCCTAGACATGCTTTTAATAAGGCCACTTTTTTTTTTTTTTGAAAAAGTTCCTTTTAATGAGCTGAACTGTTGAATAATTTTGGGCAGAGTGCTTGGCATCTGTTCCATGCCAACCAGTTCCCTAAAATAATATTTTTATTACTAACACTAAAATATTATTTGGTTGGCTTTTTGTTCATAATCTTCCTGTAATTTCTGCTACTGCTGTTGCTATAACTCTAAATTTGTATTAGTACTTTCTTAATGCATTCTTGTCCTGCATTTTTTTATTTTGGTCATGGGAGATTATGTATTACTGAAAGTTCATCTGCATTTATTTTTGTTTATGTCTGTTTTTAAAATATATTTATCTGTGCTTCTCCCAAAACAAGTTACTAAGTTTCATATATTTCCCAGATGTAAGATCCTCTGCCTGCCCCAATGTAAACCTGTATAATTTGTGAACTGAAATATACAACTACCATTCAAAACTCCATTCAGTTTTTTAAATTAAAATTTTATTCCATTTATTTTGTCATTCATCTAATTATGACTCATTCTGAAGTAGTCTGCTCATTGTGATTATTTTCATTTATTTTCATTTCTTGTTATTTTCAGTGAGAAGCCCAGCTAGTCTTCTCATTGCAACTTTCAATTTATTTTATAAAATTTATTTTATTTATTTTTATTTATTCATCAAACTTGTCACCACCCATCTTGTGAAATGACTCTGGGTGGTTTACAACAAGATAAAAATTCATTAAAATACAACATAAAAACAATCTTAAAAAGAAATAAATTCCAAGAAGATAGAAAATTGGCAAGTAATTCCAGGGACATCATCAGGGGGCTAACCACCCCCAGGGCCAGGTAGAGCCCATCTTACCCCATGCATACTGACAGAGTCAGGTCTTTAAATCTTTTTGAAAAGCCAGGAAGGTAGGGGGCCACTGCACCTCTCGGGGGAGAATATTCCAAAGGGCGGGGGCAATGGCAGAGAAAGCTCTCTTCCTGGGCCCTGCCAGCTGACATTCCCTTGCTGATAGGATCTGCAACATGCCCTCTCTGCCTGACCAGATGGGACGGGTTGATGTAACGGGGATGAGATGGTCCCTCAGGTAACCTGGACCCATGCAATGTAGGGTTTTAAAGGTGATAACCAACATCTTGAATTGGACCCGGAATCAAACTGGCACCCAATGCAGCTCCTGCAGCAAAGGTGTTACATGTGCCATCCTAGGGACACCTAATATCATCCATGCAGCGGCATTTTGAACCAGCTGTAGCTTCCGGATACTCTTCAAGGATAGCCCCATGTAGAGTGTATTGCAATAGTCGAACCAAGAGGTGACCAGGGCATGAGTGACTGACTGGAGAGCCTCCTGAACCAAGAAGGGGCATAACTGGCACACGATCCAAAGGTGGGCAAAGGTCCTCCTGGCCACGGCTGCTACCTGCTCTTTGAGCAGTGTTCACGAGCCCAGGAGGACCACCAGATTATGCACCAGGTCTGTTTGGGGCAATCCAAAACCAAAGGTGGTAAGTTCTTGGATACGGAGGGGCCTCCAGTCCACAGCCACTCCATGGTTTATCAGGCCATCTGAAATCAGCCAGACTCTTAAGTGGCTTAACAGAATTTCTATAATAAAAACAGCATTGTAATTTCTTTGTCTGATTGTTGTGGGCCACCAGAGTCATTGAGACTTAGGTAGCATATGAGTTTAATATATTATTATGATTGTGATTATGATTGTGATTATGATTATGATTATGATTATGATTATGATTATGATTATTCAAAATCAGTAAAACATTCATTTTAAAATAGTAAATAGTGATAAAAAGAAAAAAATATGGAAAATGGCACTGCTGTGTACAATTAATCCCCAAGAGCCATGTTTTTAACCTGCTTCTGGAAGGCAATGGGGGGGGGGGGCAAACTTGTTCCAGAGCAGGGAAGCAGCAATAGAAGACACCAGCCATCAGATGCTCTGTAGTTGTCTAGGTAGGATAGCCAGAAAATATGGGGGAAAGGTGGTTCCTAAGACACAAGACCACAAGCCTTGTAGGGTTTTATAAGTGATGATCAGCACTTTGAATTGTACTCAAAACCTACTGGTAACCAGTGCAGGTCACCAGCAGAGGTGTAATGTGGCGGTACCCCAATGGACCACTGAGCCCATGTGCTGCTGCATTCTGGAACAGCTGAAGTTTTCCAATGGTCTTCAAGGGCAAGCCCAGATAGAGTGAATTAATAAACTAATAATAAACTAATAAAGAGATGACAAGGGCACTTGCATCCTATTCCTGCTAAGGCTGTAGCTGGCATATCAGCCAAAGCTGGGCATAAGCTCACCTGGCCATGGTTTCCACCTGCTCTTTGAGGAGGAGCTGTGAATCCAGAAGGACTCTGAGACTGCAAGCCTACTGTTTCTGGGGGAACACAACCCCATCAAGAGCCAGAGATGATATCAACCTGGAATCAATCAGTCAGCCTCTGAATCAACAGCCACTCTTACCTTGCTTGTTTTGAGTCTGAGCTTGTTTTTCCCATCCTTCCCACTCTTTAAGCTGTATAGCTGGCTGGCATTCTGTGGATGCAATAAGGGCAGAAAAGTAATTACTCTTCCAAACCTTTTGATTGTATTTGCATCTTGTTTTTTGCTAATATTGCTCCAGGTATCTCTTCCCCTGTTTTATTTCCTAGAGCTCCTCAGCAAACCAAGAAGCTCCATGGGATCAGCAGGTAAGGAAAGGCCATTTCCAAGCGATCCTGTCAAGCTCCTTGGTTGCCTTTGTATTCCAGGGGTCAACAAGGTGCCCAGTAGAAGTAGATTTCTGGAAAATTCCCCAGGTGCTTCCAAATAATCTACTGGATCCAGCAGACATTTGAGGCTGATCATCTTAATAGGTTCTTCCTCCCTGCAGAAGTTGGTGGCTCCAGATAACCCTATGGTTTTGAGGAAGTGATCTGTCCTCCCAGCTACACAGAGGGATTTTCTCATTTGCCTAACAGTCTAGAAAAATCCATAGCCATCCCAGCAATGAGATTTAAAAAAAAAAAAAAAACTTGGCAAGAGATGCTGCCCCGCAGCTGGGAGGTCAGTGCAATAACAGCACCCCCAACTTCACAAACAGGGCCTCACATCTGGCCAGTTGCAGATCAGCGCTCCTCACAACAGACTGACTCTACAGTCCCCATCCCACTCCTGGGGTCAGGACTGATGCCAAACACAAAACCCACTTGGCAGATCTCCATGGCATGATCCCTCTTTATCCAGCCAAGTCTGGTAATACATACCAGGTCTGTCTTCTCATCCATGATTTTATCACAAAGCCAGTTTTGTTACAGAAAACGTTTGTAATTTCCATTGAAGTGATACCTTTAGGGATCAGACCATCTTAATTCCAAGTTCCAAGAAGGATCACCAATTATGGACAATTTCAGAAACATGTCCTATAAGTTGCCTACCATTTTCAAAGGAGACCCTGCCTTTTCCCCCCTCTTACTTGTACTTTCCTGTTCATCATATTTTCCATTATGCTTTCTTGAGAATTAACCATTCTGCCATTTCCAATGAAATCAAGTTTTCTGTAGCTCCTCTCTTTGGCAAAAAGGAGGTAACATCTCACAGAATTAAGGTCAACACAAATGGACAGTTATTGCCCATCATTTAACCAGAGTTGGCCTTTTCTCCAGCAGGTTTCCCAACTGCCATAAAGATCTTCCTTGTAATCATGTATTTCTATTGTTTCTTGCATTTCTTTTATCTGTAAACCACCCAGATTTGCTGAGGAGTCAGGCAGCCTTGAAATTAGAATAAATAAATGAATTCAATTATTCTTGAGTTCCTCATATTCCAGACTGAGAAAGGGAGGAAATAGGAAAAGCTAATAGTAATCCCAGCTAAAAATACACCAGCACCTTCCCTTTTCAACACTTATTTTACCCCTTTCATTATTCAAGAACAAAGTCATTAACAAGGTATTACATTATCTGGCATTGGCCCAACTTTGTAGACTGAAAGAAGCCCATAACTTTGTGATTCAACACTGCTTGTCTCAGATATGGTCAACTGTGTTCCCTTTTTGTATCATGCTTTTCTTTCTTTTTTTCTTTTTAAAATTTTTGTCTTGATCAAATACTTTATCAAATTCTCCAAACTATGAAAAAAAAATACTTACAAAATCTTTATTGCAATTATAAGTTATCAATGTGTTTATATTACAGTGAGTTTATATTATTATATGGAAGCATGTGTATGCAAAGCCAGTTTGATGTAGTGGTTAAAGCAGGAGGCTAGAAACCAGGAGACCATGAGTTCTAGTTCTGCCTTAGTCACGAAGCCAGCTGGGCGACCTTGGACCAGTCACTTCTCTCTGCCCTAAGAAGGCAATGGCAAGCCATTTCTGAAAAATGCTGCCAAGAGAATGGCAGGGGGGCGTTGCCAGGTGTCAACAATGTTTTCAAAGCAGAACTTTTAAGAGGATATGTGATATACTATTGTACTTTCTAATTTCTATAGTTTAACTAAGAAATATGTAAACATTTTAACATGCCACTCCTACCTGTGTTTGCAATTTACTTGAATAGTCTTATGGTGACAGACAAATTTGTACTTGGTTTGGGAAAAGCTGAACAATTTTCTTCCTGCACGTGGCATATCAGAAATGAGAGGCAACATTGGTGGTGAGTGACCGCTACTATGTCTTTCTTTATCAGTGGATTAATTCACATCTTTCTTTCCAAAGCATTATGAGAGACAATTAAAATCACACTGCCTCTGGAAGTCTTTTCACAGCAGGCTAATTCTCAGGTGTAAATGCGCCTAAAGAATCAGTTGATGAATGGAATATTTCAGCTTGAAAAGCAGAGACAGCTTGCCGGTTGGAGACTGTAAAATTAACATGAGATAAGAGAATGAGGTTTGAATCAGCAGAGCGACACGGCTGGTAAACAGTCTAGTACAATTTGGGCAGTTTCACAGAAATTTAGTTTCCAAATTCCAAATCGTCGAAAGTAATCATTCTACTCTACTCCCCCACTTTAAGTGTTGAGTCCAAATCTGGGTACCACTGTAACGGAAGAATGAGGCAAATCAGAAGAGGTGCACTGCAGTTGATCAGTGAACTGAAAAGTCCTATGTGGAGTAATTAAAGGAACTGGGTATGTTTAATGTTAACAAAAGAAGACTGAGAATGAATATGATAGCACTTCTCCAGTTCACTAAAAGGCCATGATTTATTTTCTTACCCAGAGTGTGCGGAATAATGGCCTTTAGTTATATAAAAGCAAATTTCTGTTGAAGGTTGGGAAGAATAATAACAGTTGACAGTTAATCAAGGGCTTTAATTAAAATTTAGCTGGTAAGCTCTCATGACTAGCTAATTCTAACTATTTTTCCTCCAACTTCTTCTTTCTCTAAGGAACTTCCTACAGTTCCTTAGATCATTTCTACTTCCCCCTCCCCATGAAAAACTCTACATGTATCTAAAACCTTATCTGATTCTTGGATTATCAGTCACAAATATAGTCCAATTGTGTGGGTTGTGACAATTTGTGACAAGATGACAGGGTTTGCCTTCTCCATTTGATCATGTTAATTACTGAGAGGGATGATTCACTCATCTTCTTTGGTTGTGATCAAGCAGATGCTGGGCGGTCATCTGTCCTGAATTCTTTAATTTGGTCTCCTGCATTAAGCAAGGAGTTGGGTTTGAAAGATAAATGTCCCCTCCTGACTCTTAAAATTCTAACACTGCAGAAGCTTTATAATAATTGCATTCAGATGTTGTATATGAGCTAGTATGGTAGTGAATTGGATCACTTCCTGACAATGGGAGGATATTTTTTGCATACTTTGGAGGAAGTGATAGAATCTCAAGGCATTCAGAAAATGAAATTTTGTAGAGAAATGTATGAAGGGGTGTTGACTTAATTATGGATGAAGGGTCTAAAATGTATGTCAGAAAGTATGAATTGGGGTCACCTAAGTTTGTTGTGGGTGCCTATGAAAATAAGAATTTGTACATTGGTGTCAGGCTTCTCACAGATCATACTAGAAAGCTCACAGACAGGGATTCAGGGATATAGCTCTTGATCAGGTTTTTATTACAGATATTAAAAAGTGGTTAGCATGAAGAAAAATAGCAAACCTGAATTATGGAATGTTTTGTGCAGATATGTAGTTGAAAGTTGGTTGCTGTTACTAAATTGATACTAAATCTTGGTCTTGATAAGGTCAGTCACAACTTTGGGGGGAACTGGCAAATGGAATAAGAGTAATATATAATAGAGCAAAGTATGTGTGAGAGTAAATGCTTAGTGAATGGTTCAGCACTGAACAGGGAATGAGTGTATGATCTCCCTTAGTTGTTTAATGTATTTATGATTAAATGTATAAGGATACCTGTGGTGATATCAGGAGTGTTTTGGTTGAGGACATAAATGTATGTTTGCTTTTGAATACAGATGATGCCATGTTGCTGGCTAAGAACCCAAATAATTTGCAGCAAATGCTAGATTGCATAATGCAGTGAGTAGGGAACTGAAAATTAATATATGACTGATCAAAGTAGTTACGTTTGACAGGGGAAATGGAGCAAATGATTGCAAACTATACATAAATGATGAAAAACTAAAGCTAATAGATGAAACTGTGTACCTTGGTATAATGTTTACAAAAGATGGGGAAATGGCTGGAGATATTTTAAGTGCACATACACAAAGAGGCTGAAGCCCACGGGGGAAAAATTACAAATGAAAAACAGGTCACTCACGTAAATTCCTCTTTTGCCTCATAACAAAGAGATTTCCAGGATCCTAGAATTCTGAAGTTTAAAGTACTATTGTTTGATACAATCAAATGTTTATGTTAAGCTGAAAATACTTTTTGAGAAAGTAAGATTCCGCTCTTATCTCAAAGAAGATTTATCTCTGAAGTGATACAGTCATTGGTTGAAAAACATGAGGATGAAGATGATGATAATTTTGCAAAATGTATTCTGCCTAAAAATCTTGGTCTTGATAAGGTCAGTCACAACTTTGGGGGAAAATGGCAGTTTTTGAACTGAACATTAACTTTAAAACACTAAAATGTAATTGTCTTAAATCTTTCCTTCATGGTTCCACTAGGGAGGAACATTATTTAGAATGTATATATGTACACTAAATTGCACCTAATTGTGAAGTTCTGTGACATCACTAATAATAGCATGGACTGACCTGAAATACCCGTTCATTGACCATCTCATTTGTGGACTGTGAGATGGCAGGGGAAAATTCCAACTATTGTCACTGTGCAAACAATGGTGGGAAGTTGCTTAGCAGACAGATGTCAGTTGAATCAAACTTCAGTTGACTTTGGCCAAAGAGGCAATGATTCATGACATGGGAAATCTTTTAGGAGCAACAACAAAAAGTTCCATGACATCTTAAAGACTTTAGGAAAAATATGAGAACAATACTGAAGGAAAATGACAGGAGGTGATGTGTATCTCAATCTTGTTCTGATCTTCCCAAAGGCATTTGTTTAGCTGTCATTAGAGAGAAGAGTGCTGCTTTAAATACAGAATACCTAGGAAATACCGAAGATCAGATCTAGAGGCCTACCTAACAATGATCTGAAACATACACCCAAACACACATACAACCCATACACATACACATGGATGCACATATAGACACAAGGACCTGGACCTGGACTCATATATATCTACTTAGACTAAGAAGTGGCCTTCTTTGCAGCCTTTACTTGAAAGAAAGGGTAGGAGTAGTGCATGTAAGTGTGTGTATGCACCTGTCTGTCTATGTATCTATCTATCTTGGGAGCTTTGATTTGACTCCTCTGGAAACAAGTTCAGTTAATCATAAGTTATCATGCACAAAGATACCAGGACAGTGGGAAGAAGAAATCAGTTGTAGAATGTCGAAGTTCCTGGTTCTATTGGCATTTTAAAAAGATCAGTTCAAAGATGGTATTTCAACCTGAGACTCTAGAATATCCTTATAGATTTGTGTAGGCAACCTTAACTTAGATGGATGAAATGGTCTGACTTGTTCTAAGGCAGTAGTGTGTAACATCTGAGGAATTAAGGAGCCAGAGTTCAGCCTCTTGATCTTTTGGAGGGCCTTGCAGAAATATGGAAACCTTTCCTGAAGGATCGGAGCTGACATTTTTTATCTTATTTATATATTTATATTAAGAATGAAAGGGTGAGGATGAAAGAAGGAGGCTTCTGGGAGGCAAAGTGCTTCCATCCCCTCCCTTAACCACCACCCAACCCCAAAATTTTGTTGAGTCATTTTTCAGGGATTTTGGGAAGTTAAAGGTGGAGTTGAGAGCAGTTTACCTTCCAGGGGGCTCCTGGAAGGCAAATACCAAGAAAAAATTATAACAGGGAGATATTTTTGGTGAGTGCTGGGGGAAGAATGGAATTGAGTTCCACACTGAGGAGCTTTTTCAGATGTCTTATATCCCTGTTCCCACAATATGCTTTACTGGGTCAAGAGGGAATAGTGTGTTGTGGGAACATGAGTAAATTGACAATTTAATTTCCAGATGGTTATATTTAGCCCACAAGAGTTTGATCCTGCATAGAGTTAAGCCCACTCAGCCATATCATATAACCCCGATTAAGTGGCACATTATTCATATCTAGTCTTCTCACAAAGAGCTGAAGATATATATCCTGTTTTGAATTAAAAATAACACTTCTGCTGCCCCATTGCTGCTTGAGCAATGGTGTCTGCCAGAGGTGCTTACCCCAACATTGATCCAGCTAAGTATGTTATACAAACAGGGTCAGTGAAAAGTGGCAACTGCCACAGTAATAGCTTGGTAGAAAATGTATTCAGGAGTCTACCTGCATACCTGCCTTCCTTCCTGGTTTTATATCACATTCCATTATCTCAGCAGCTGTAAAAATAATTGTTAAAATGCAAACAACTAACATTTTAACAGTTTTAACAGATATTTAAATATCTGAATCTCATACATTCAGATTTCTTTTTTTCTGATGTCTGAAAGATGCTATGTGAGAGCTAGTTCGGTGTGGTGGTTAAGGCACCGGGCTAGAAATTGGGAGACTGTGAGTTAGTCCTTCCTTAGGTACAAAGCCAGCTGCGTGACCTTGGGCCTCTCCTTCCCTCTCAGCCCTGGGAAGAAGAAGGCAAGGGTAAACCACTTATGAAAAATCTCACCAAGAAAACTTCAGGGACTAGTCCAGGCAGTTGTCAGGAGTCAAAAACTGATTTGAAGGTGCACATGCAAAAGATATTATAGTTGGCTTGATTGATATACTGTGCAGCAGAATATCCCAACGATGGGTCCAGTTTCAAGTAATTGCCAGTTCGTACTGCATGAGCACCAATAATGTGTTTTCCTTTTATATCCCAGATCTATCCGTCTATCTATCTATCTATCTATCTATCTATCTATCTATCTATCTATCTATCTATCTATCTTTTCTTCATAAGTGATTCAAGATATATATACATCTCTTGGACTCTCCTCTTCTTTTTTATTTATATATTTTATACATTCGATTTTTTTATTCTCTGCCCATCTCCCCCCAATGGGGAACTCTGGGTGGCTCACAAAGTACATATATAATCCTAACAGTGAGAAACAGTGAGAAATCTTACAATTAGTGCTATTACACTATGTGACCAGCAGGGGTCTCTAGGGGGTCATCCGGGCTTTTTTCCTCCTCCGTAGATCTTTCTCGCTGCTTGCATCGATCCTCGCTCGCACCGGTATTTTGCTCCCCCATGCAGCCCCACCGGTTCCTCCCATCTAAACAGGAGTCCCCATTTATCTACTCGCAGATGGAATAGCTTTCGAACTGCTGGGTGGGCAGGAGCTAGGACAAGGGACAGGAGCTCACCCTGTCCCACGGAGCCGGGCTCAAACCGTTGGAGTGCCGACCATTTCTGACCGGCAAACTCCAGCGTCATTAAGCCCTTATGCCACCGCGTCCCTTTTAGTAATGTTTTTAAATTGATGTTTTATGTATTTATATATATTTATGATTTTAATGTTTGTGTGAGTCGTCCAGAGTTCCCCCACTAGGGGGAGATGGGTGGGGGAGAAATTTTATACACACACACACACACACACACATATATATATATATACATACATACACATACCTACACACATACCTACACACATACATATACATATACACATACATATACATATACGTGTGTGTGTGTATGTGTGTGTGTATACACACACACACATACACAAATACATACATACACACACACCTTTGTAGTGTATTGTCCCTCAACGAGCCTATCATGCTAGTAAGAAACACAGCCACCCTGGAAGACTTTTAAGGGGTCCCCCTAACCAACTTTTTTCAGACTGAAGAAGCTGCTTGGACAAGTAGTGAAACGTCTCTACCAAAAAAAGAAAAGTCCAGTTGCCATGACTCAGCCTCCAGACAATTCCACCTGGATGACTGAGAATCTTCATAAACACTGTGTAGTGTTTCTAAACCAGTTTTGAATCACACACTAATATCTACTCTTTGTGATTCTTAACAGAGAGTAATCACCTCACAGCCTTATATAAGAGAGAAGAGACCATCAATGTTTGGGAAGATGGTTACATCCAGAGCCCTCGTTTCCCACACAATTATCCTAGGAATCTGTTGCTGACATGGAGGCTACGTTCACTAGGAAATGCTAGAATACAGCTGGTGTTCGATCATCAGTTTGGACTGGAGGAGCCAGAGAATGATATCTGCAGGTAAGCTAATCAAGCCATTGAGGAGAGCTGGTGGTGGTACGTTGTTGCTCATTTGGTACAGTAACTTTAAGCTGGGCAAAGGCATTGGTAAGCTAGCCACGTTTCTTAGAGAAGTAGCTTTAAAACTTTAAGAACTAGTCAGACTAAACGTGTCTTCTTATTGGCACAAGATTCGGGATGCTCATCCAGGTTGAAGGAAATTGTATATCGGACAAACCTAGGAGAACCAATGCCTGCTCAGCCTAGGATGGAGTTCCAGATACCCTTCACGAGCTGCTAACTAGTTGTGATTTTGAATATTGCAGAAGGGGGGGGGGATTTAATCTGCCTATTGGCATTTTCCAGCCATTAATTCCTACTACTTTTTTTTTTCACATATTCATTTTTTATTTTTTTAGTCTTGCTTTTCTCTTAGCTATCAACCATGAAATGTTTGTAGGGTTTAGAATGTTGCAAATCACTTTGGAAAGAAACAGAACTATATATCTTTTCATAAATGAGGTCAGTAATTAAAAACATGTACAGAAATTGCATTATACATGAAGTATTTTTAATTAAATTTGAATGTAATCAAATGTTGATTTAGACTTCTGATCTCATCCACTTCTTTATCCTGGGCCACCCCATTTTGAAATGGGATCCCAACTTGCAACCTCAGGTTCCTCAGGCCTAAGAAAGTTTTGCTGTTTTATACTATACATTATCAAATGTATTTTATTTCTTTGAAGCAGTTGAGAAGAGGAACAGTGGCTGAGAAATGATGTATGGCAAGAATAATGATTATTTTTATGCAGGATTTGTTCTTTTTAATGTTTGTTTGAATAAAAATATGACTGGGGCGCACAAAGGAGCCATATTCCAAGGTTGCTGGCTGCTTAAGGGCTCTTTTGCATTTAAAGCATATGAGAGAATTTTATCCCATACTGAATAATCAATAGGAGAGTACTGAAAATTTGCAGATTTGTGACCCAGGAACTATCCAAGCACACCTGAATCTGGCATGATGTGTTTCAAAAGTAAGTTTCTGTGTCACTGTACCAAGCTTTTAAAAGTTTGTATAAATAGGAATGTCAGATCGTATTTTCTGCTGGTCGTGGTCTTATTACCTTGTTATACCCATTTTTTAGCCATAGGACAAAATGCTATGATCTCCCATACCTTCTTCCTCCCTCCTCTTTAATGCAGAGGGTATTCAAAATGTCAGTCCTACTGTCTGCAGTGATGCTTGACATTAACTGAGATTGGCTTTAGCCACAATTTGCAAAACTGGCTGGGAAGCTTTGAAGTAATTGAATCCAGGTATTCAGAGACGCGGTGGCGCAGCGGCTTAATGACGCTGAAAGTTGCCGGCCAGAAATGGTCGATGCTTCAGCGGTTCGAGTCCAGCCTTCGCGTTAACAGGGTGAGCTCCTGTTTCCTCCCCAGTTCCTGTCAACCCAACAGTTCGAAAACTCACGTGAGTAGATAAATGGGTACTCTCACTCCTGTGGGAGGAAAAATGCTGGCGGCACCTTGCAAAAGGAGTTGGGAGCAGTTGCCGGTAAGCGCGAAACCATGCTCGCCCAAAAAGGGCACGAAGCAACGGAAACCCCGCCTCCTGCACTCACCAGCTGGGCTCTGCTCTAGGAAGGAGGCTCTGGCAAACCACTTCTGAAACACCTTGCCTTGAAAACTGCAAGGACTTGTCCAAGCAGTCACTGCAGAGTCGGTAACGACTGAGCGCAGATTAAAAAAAAAATTCAGAGACACTGAGTCCCCAAGGGGTAAGAATTTCATTAGGGAGTAGATTTTGCTAGACCTATGTGGGTCTTATAGTGAACCCAGAAGTACTGTATCTTTAGGAGTCAAATTAAAACCTTTTTTCCTAGGACAGTTCTTACTCTATATTTGCATGATACAGTACCAACAAAGCTAACTTTGTGGACTCTTTGGATCCATACTTAGGCGGTGGCCGCTAGTTCCTTGAATTCGGGGGCTGGCAGCCAATGAGTTGAACATTTGAAAGTATGTTATGGGCATTCTCTGAAAACGTCCTGCCTCCAGCCTTTCTACAGAACTGAGCAGACTTTCAAAGTCTGTTCTCTTAGTATAATGCAGAAGTGGTTTGCTACTGCTTTCTTTCAGGACTGTTTCTGACTACTCAGTTTAGCCTACAGCCCTATTTTTAGGTGGTCTCCCATCCAAATACTGACAACATCCAACTGTGCTTAGCTTTTTAAGATCACCCAAGGCTGCTGCTGCTGCTGCTGTTGATGATAATGATGATTCTCATAAAGGTGATGCTAGAAGCTGGCATTTGGCTTGGCAGACTCACAGATTTCCCATTTGCTTTTGAATAAAAGGATATTTAAAAAATCAAATGTTCACAAAAAAAAAAAAAATCCTCTCATCTGCAGCCTTGCATCTCTATGTAAGAAATATTTCCATAGCAGACTACTAATCTCTCACCTTCACTCCAGATATGACTTTGTAGAAGTGGAGGATATTTCCGAAATTAGCACCCTCATCCGAGGACGATGGTGTGGATATAAAGAAGCTCCTCCCAAAATAACATCAAAGACAAACCAGCTGAAGATCACCTTCAAATCAGATGACTTCTTTGTGGCTAAACCAGGATTCAGGATTTATTATTCCCTGGTGGTAAGTAACATGATGGTGTCTGGAAAGGAAACAAATGACTGCAGTAGGGTACAAGAAATTATGGGAGAAGGAGGGGAGCGTAATAAACTTCAAGTTAAGATAATGAATATTATTTCCTTTTGGACAATACTTAGTCTTGATGAAATCAGCAGAAGAGGGAAACAATTAATTCAAACTCACCACTCTTCACTTTAATAACATGTATAGGAATACTGTACATTTGGGGCTAGAAGCAATCAGGTGAATGCAGTGACAGAGACACCCCCCCCCCCAAAATAAATACTGTGAAAGCAGACACTCTTATTAAGTTCCAACGTGATCTCATTTGAAGTCAGAGAGGGAGAAAATGCCTTCAGGGGTTGAAGTTCATGAAGCTACAAAATACACACAGGTCATCAGCAATAAAAGTTGCAAATAGGGCTCAGAAAATTATTATATTTTGGACAGATTATGGGAAGATCTAGCTCTCTAGAGAAAGCTCTAATGCTGGGAAAGGTGGAAGGAAAGAGAAGGTCAGAAGCAAGGTGGATGGACTCAGTTACAGTGGCAGTGAGTACATCGTTGGAAGACCTGAAGGACCATTGTAGGGGCAGATCATCATGGAGAAAATCTATCTATAAGGTCCTAAGAGTCTACACCAATTTGATGGCACATAATCAATCAAGGGCTTGGCATGATTAGCTGGTGGTTAATGTAGGCTCTGTGGCTTCTTTCCAGAATAGAGGCAATGTGTTGGAATATCCTCACTCTCTTAATCAGATTGAAGATATTGTTTAAGGAAGCAACATTTTTCTGAGCCAGTGTAGAATGGAGAAAGGAAGACATACCTCATTTCATTTTCCCAATCATGTACTATCAGCCCACCATACAGGGTTGTTGAGTGTGGAAAGTGGCCTCCTATGCCTGTATTATATAAATATAATAAATTGTGATAGATACTCCACAAGGGAAATCAGTTGATCAAGCAATCTAAAAATGAGAGTCATGCTTTAGCCGTTTGTGGTTAGAAATTTATTTTAAAAATAAATATACCAATTAGCAACTGTCTGTGGACAGAATTCTTATGAGCCAAGTAATTATATCAGTGTCACAGTAGTGACACTCTGCTTCTCATTAAATAAATTTCAAGACATGTTGAAACTTGAGCAAACTACGGAGAAAATAGTTGCTGTTCAGTTTTCTCCACCTTCTCTTTTTTACTTTATGGATTTCTATTAAGATTGGGCAGAGAAATTCTGCATTTTGCTGCAGTTGTCTTTCCATTGGGTCAGAGAGGGTTTGGTTTAGAATTTATTCCAAAGGAGATGAGAAATTCAGAGTTACAAGGAGGGGTAGACATCTGTGACTATCTTGTCTTTCATTGCATCACCATCTCTTCATCATTCTACTGTGTCCCTGGCTGTAATGGTATGTGGGAATGACCTTGGGAGACAGGAGGAAGAACCACAGAGTAGGCAGTGGTCAGACAAGTGAGGCAGCTGAGACCACAGAAGGAATGGAGGTGTGGCAAATGTCTCAGAAGGGACACTCCCTAGTTTCTTGGACTGAGGGGGGAGAGAGATAATTTCGGTCTTCCAAAATTTTGTTAATATAACCTTACAGTAAAGATAGAGCTAGCACTTCTGAGTGTGCTTCTTGTCTAGACTACCTCCCAAGGCTAACATCAGCTTCCAATGCTTCCATTAAGTTCCAGTAAAGAAAGCATCGGGATAGTATTTTTCCCATATGTCAGTGCTAAAAAGATGATTAAAGAGGGAGTTATGCCTTTGATAAATTGATGAAGAAATTCCTCTGGAGAAAGTCAAGGAAATAATTTCTCTGCCTACATATTTGATGGAGAATTTCAAAGGATCATTTTTGTTTTGATATTGCTACTGTCACTGGTAAGACAGAGTCCTGCTCTTGGACAATGTGGATGAAGAGAATCTGCAGCCTACTGCCTGGGAAAGTCTAGCTTATTGTTATTATAATGACCTATTATTATATAAGGTTGTGGAAAATTATTGGAATTACTGGAAAAAATGCTTTCTTGGTATGAGTTTAGTAAGGGGAAGATCCAGCCCTTTTAGAGAATGTTGAAGAAATCACTCAGCTAATTTCCCTGCTCACAAACTTAGTGGAGAATCTCAAATAGTATTTATGTCCACCTCTGATATCTATTATACATGCTAGTGAGTCAGATGATTTTATTATCAGCTAAAGCATTTCAAGACAATGACTAAGGAAGAGGAAACAGGATGGAAGCTTTAGTGCTGAAAAATCCAGAAGAATCCAGATCTTGGGGTCCCATTGGAGTCAGAATACTGAGTTAACTGAGGCTATTGACATAGCTCTCTAGAGCAGTTCTCATGAGTTAAGTTACTATACTGTAGAAGCCTTTAATTTGAAGGCAATTTAGCAAAACAACAATTTATGATATTGCTTTCCCTGGAGTACCACAATGCATAAAAATTAAGCACTATTGCTTTGTGTGATATTTCCAAAGGACCTCTCCTATAATTAGCGAGTTTTATGAGAAACTGTGTGCAGTTAATTTGAAACCCTGGGGCTTCAGAAAACAAGAAAATATATAACATTGCAAAAGAGCAGAGATTTGTGTTTTTTTCAGGAGTGGAAAATTGATGAATGTTGTTGCCAAGGGTCTGTGATGTCAAGGATGTGCACAGAAAGTCAATTTTGTTTGCCAGCAGCCTTTGTGAGAGAACATGGACCCATGTGCTCAGAAACCAGAAGGTCCTTTCTAGATTGTGAAGCCTCTGAGCATTTCATGCAAGTTTAAAGAAATAGGTCCAAACCTTTTTTTTTCTGCATGAAGATGAAAATAATATATAACGATCCCCATCTTTTATTCTAACACATTCATTCTGGGCATTCTGCATACACAAAAGCAAACTTTTCTAATTTGATACTCTCCAGATATGATGGACTATAAATCTCACAATTCTCCCCAGAGCAATCAATTGAGAATGATGGCTGTTAAAGACAACCATAACAAGTAGGCTCTAAACTTGGAGAAATGGAGTGAGATGTCACAAGCTGCTTAGATGTCTCTTTAAGTACTCCATTATGTGGAATCATATGCAATGGTTGTACCAGTGCCATATTGAAAAGTTCTCTGGCATTTTTAACTGTTCTACAATTTGATGAAAGCAAATTGCTTTCAGATGAGAAGAGATGTTTGGAAACATTCTCATCAGTGGAGTGTAAGGGCTTCACATATGATTTATTTATTTAAAATATTTGTATCCTGCTTTCCTTTAAAAAAACAACAACCTCAAAGCAGTTTATAATTAAATTATTCAGGGGCATGTGAAACTGTTTTAGTGTACAATCCTTTCTCCAGAAGTCTAAATCCTTCCTGGCCTGCCACACTTGAAAGACATTCCAAGGGAAGAAAACAGAGAACCCCTCTCATCTGACCTTTTCAGATTGGGAAGTGAGGGCAACCAGAGAGGTTTCAGGATGATAAAAAGATCTGTAACAGAAAACAGTATTGCCAGAAGTAGTATGTGGGGATGATCTTGGGAGACAGGAGGAAGAGCCACAGACTAGATAATAGTCAGACAAGTGAGGCAGCTGAGACCACAGAAGGAATAGAGGTGTGGCAAACCTCTCAGAACAGACCGTCTGTAGTTTCTTGGACTGTAAAGGTGAAGGGGGAGAGATGTACTTTCAGACTTGCAAGATTCTGTTAATGTAACCTAACAATAAAGTCAGAGCTAGTACTTCTGAGTGTGCTTCTGGTCTGGACTATTCACAAGGCTGACAAGTAATACTGTCCACCAGCTGAAGTTCAAGGCACCACCAAGAAAAATTCAAAAGAAATGTTTCCAACAGACTGAAAACTAGATGCCTGTCAACAGCAACATTCTCTTCTATCCACCTTGTATTTGTGAAAAAAAGTGTCATGTTAACTGGGCTGGAGAGAAATAAGCTTGCACATGCCTTCTGTTACAGTACTGAACGGCTTTGTGGTGCTTCTAAAGTTTCTGAATTCCCCAGTATGTGATGAGGTTGTGGCTCTGTATTTCCCCTTTTTATAAAAAGAAAATATGGAGTAAGTCCTGAGCCAATCCTTATAATTAGTAATGGGGCAATGGCCTGATAGTGGCTGCAGATATAAAGGTACATGAATATCTACAGCCACTATCAGGCCATTTTAGATGAGTATGATTTATCAACATGGAGTGGTTTGCCATTTGTTTTTTCATATGAATGGACTTATCCTGAGTGAAAACACCATTTATCACTTTAAGAAGAAAGCAACGAGAGACCTCTTCCATATTGTTGCCAAGAGAGTAGCATGGATGATCTATATAATCACCAGAATTGAGCTCCACTGAGGGGCGACTTGGCTTCCTAGCCTCTTTAGGGTTTTTATAACATATAACCTCAAAAGGAAGAAGGGATGGGAGAGATGGACAAGAGGGAATTCAACTTCCAGACAATCAGACAACCATCACCAAAAGGATATATGTGGCACATTTGGGAAGATTCTCAGAGAGGTAGTGACAGATTGGTACATCAGGGAAGTCACCACAGTATTTGTGGGTGCTAATGCTTCAGGCTTGGAAGTTTCCACCTCTTAAAAGAAGAATTGTTAAACAGAAAGCAAAGTGACAACCTCTGGCATAATCTTTAACATCATCTTAATTTATATGAATGCCTCTAGGCCCTGTATTGAGTTAGAAAATTTAAAAAATGGCAAGTGGTTTCAGTCCAGTGCTTTATTTGGAATGATGCTCATGTGTCCAGAAAGAAGACAAAAGTAACTTCAGGTGATAGAGAGAAAAGGTCACTAGTTTGCCCTACAGTAAATCAGTGTTTTGTGATTACCACATCCATCATCATAGCCATGCACTGATCAAGCAACCCCCAACAGCAGCCATCCCTGGAAACATCCACAGCATGATCTCAAAGTGCCAAATGTGCAGCCCAAAAAAGTTGTTTACTTCTGATGTCAATCTGCTTTTAAATATTTTGGACATATGAAGCAGCATACATGTGGTTTTGCAAAATACATGAGTCCTACTCGGATATGCTAATCTTCCAAGTGATTAGAGTCACATGAGGGAGAAGAGAGATGAAGGTGGTCATACTGAACTGTCAGTCACCATCCTTTGTGGGCCACCTGATGTTTATCGCCTCTTCAATTTCAAATTCTGGAAGATTACCATTGCAAAAGATGTGGGCAGACAACACAAGTAGTGTAGGCTATTCAGCCCTGGGGTTGGCTTTCCATCTCACTGCTTTTGATGGGAATGAGGATAATAACAGCAAGCCTGCTGTCATTCCAATGATCCTAACTGTTGGATTAGAATAGGGCTAATAGGGCTTATAGTAAGTACCACAGTGAGTTATCTTGAGTTTAAATGAGGAAGTTATTAGGACCTTACAAAATGCAGCTTTCAGTAGAATAATGCTTATACTTTCACTTTAGCATGCAGGTTTATTTAGCCATTTCTACCCTACTTTATTCTTATAAATACATTCAAAGTGGCTTAAAAAGTTACTATAGACTATTCAAACAATGAAATCAGTGGGGTGAATCCAGCCTTAGATGTCCTTAGAAATCAAAGCCTAGTTTGTTGATGGCCAGCTGACTTCCCATTGATTTTCAGGAAGTCTGCCCTAAGTATAATTCCATTCAGATCCCAAATCAGTTGAAAAGTAAATATTAAAAATCATTATCAGGTCATATGAGTAGGTTTTTAAAAGTTTAAAAGCAGGGTGGTAAAACATTTGACCATGTGGGAAGTTCTGTAAATTAAAAAATCCTTAGCAGCATGCACAGTGATTTAACCGTTAGAAAACTCATGAGCTGTTTCACTCTTTCAAGAAAAGCCACAAATGTGCATTTAATGACGCTCCTGAAGGTGCTATGATGCCCAGCAGGTCTTTTTGTGGAGGGCAGATCTTTGTATTTCCATCCCAGATGCAAATTTCAAAATTCAATATTTTGAATGTGTCCTCCCCCATTATTACAACTTCAGAAAATTGTCTAACCTAATACACTTAGCCGTACAACTTTTGTAGATGCTGAATGGAATCTGTATAATGTAACACATTGGATCAGTTAATCAGAAAATACTTTCTTACTCCAGAATTTGACTAACTGTATTGTAATGTAAATTAATTTCTGATATGAAGTAGAAAAGAGCTCTTGAATATAGCCTGAGGGCTGTTCTATCATTTTGCATGTATAAGTTTGCAAGCACTGCAAATTTAATTGGACATACTCATCATATTTGGTTTTAATTCCAGATTACTATAGTAAACCAATTTCTATGATTTTTTCATGAAATTAGGTTAAATTATTAGAGTACATATTTGCTTTCCATAAGACCTACATATCTTCAGAGAAGACAAATGCTATCCAACTTGTGCAAATCATATACAGAGTCAAATAAATATAGTTAAAAACAATGAAAAGGCAGATTTTTTAAAAGAAAAAAGAATTATAAAATTCTTTAGGGAAGCAAATTCTTTTAAAATTTCATGAAATACTCCAGTATCACCTCCTGCCCTTTGGAAGATGCCTCAGAGGTCCATCTTTCTCCTATGTTGACCCCAGCTATGAAACACAATCCTTCAGAAAATATATTTAGCTCCATTTTTTTCCTGGCGTTCACCAAGTTTTTAGCTGTCAACTGATTTAAGTGTTAATTTTGATTTATGGTTTTAACTTTTTATATTCTAAATTTTTAGTTTTTCAGTTTTGTCAGCAGTCTTAAGGTCTTTCCAGGTATATTTGATTAAACAAATAAATCAGTTGCTTCACTCTGCTTAATGGTAGGGCTGGCTCTGTTTTAATTTTTTCATTCATTCATTCATTCATTCATTCATTCATTCATTCATTTGTATTTTCAGAGGCTATTAATTGCTTTCAATCATTATCAATTGAATGATTTACACATTCTCTCGCTATTATGGATACATTATGCTTTTATAGATAGAAGTACTGAATTTCATCAGTATATTTTGAAAACACAGTTTTAAATGCAATTCAAAAATTTATCCTAGAATTGGAAAACACAATTGTCCAAATGTATTTAAAAAGTAAACCTTCATGTAATCTTTGTAACAGTGGATACTAGAAACCCCTGAGAGTTATTTTCAGGATTAAGTCAAATACTAGCAATGTTTATATATTGGACAAGTACCAGAATTGGCAGTTTCTTCCTGTTTTATTATTCCATTGCAGCAACTGTTAGAAAGGAATGCAGACACTGAGACTAAAGATTTGAAAAAAGCTATTAGGATATCTCATTAAAGAATCTCTCAAGACAGAAATCTCTTCCATTGTGTATTTCTTCAAGCTTTTTGCCTGGTCTTGTTCTAAAAGCCTGAATAAATAGACCTATCATTCCTTCAGAGAGATCATCTCAAAGAAAAATCTCACTGACAGGAAGATTTTTCTTCATTGTGAGCTTATATTTTTCCCTTCCTTTAATGCCTCCCTATTACTCATGCTGTCTTCTGCCACTTAAAGATCTATACTCTGTCTCTCCTTCACTACTGTTTCTTCTCTTTCAAATATCTTTGGATCAATAGCATTGTTTTTAGTTTGTATGTGAAAGGACTGTGTTCAAATCTCTATTCTAATTAAAATTATGCACACAGTTCCATCCATTGCTTCCTACATTAGGTGCCTGCTGACACCAGAATGCCCACAGCACCTCTGAGTGGCACCCAAGATTATAAATAAATAAAATTGGGCAAATTCTTATGAGATTGCCCAATCTTGCAAGATTTCAGTGCCCTCACATTGTATCAAAGAGGTCAGATCAACAAAATCTCACCAATCTCATGAGATTTTTCATCCATTTCCATTTCCATTTTTATTTTAAGGTTGTGATATTGTACTGTACAAGAAGAGATTGCCAACCTCTCGTTTTATTCCATATAGACTACTATTACAATTTTTATTTGACAAACTTCACACTATGTTACAGATGAATTGTTTTATAGATCTAGATTTCTTTTGTTGGAATTAGCATGATTTTCTTCACTTGAGTCATATGTAATAGTAACAATGATATTAAGTGGCAAATGAGGAGAGACTCTAGGATACTCTAGATCAGTGGTGGCTGGGCCTTATACCATGCTATGTTCATTCTGAAGCTAAACGTGTTAGGTTTCTTAATCACCTGAATCTGGATCACTTACATCAGATGTCTCAAACTCTGGGTCATGACTCACCAAAGGGTCATGAGCATTAAAAAAAAAAAATTGGGTTGGGTGGTCACATTTATTTTTATAAAGCTGATAAAGTTTGCCTAGTCAAACAGTGATCAGAGCCTGGAGTGAGTTTTGAGAGATGGCCAAATAGATGTTATGCTATGATTGGAAGATTAAATAGAGACTTTCATCCCATATGCTTTGTAATATTATATGCATTGTCTTCTACAGGGATGCCTGTAGAAGTATACTTATTACTGAAGTTTGATATATTTATCTGTTATTCTAAATTTCAAGCTTTTGAAAATGGAATAGTTTTGTTGGATGGTAAAAGAAAAGGTAAAGATGACCAACTTCTCAGTAATGCTGATAAAAGTAAGCCTAAATCAATGAAGAAGAAAACAACTTTTAATAAGTGTTATATTTATTTTTTACCTATCTCCAAAATCCATTAGATGACATGATCACATAGATTCACTTATCATTTTAGAGGGTTGCACCAAAGGACTGTAGAAAGCAGAAGGCACA
Organism: Python bivittatus; assembly: GCF_059951505.1. Classification (NCBI taxonomy): domain Eukaryota; kingdom Metazoa; phylum Chordata; class Lepidosauria; order Squamata; family Pythonidae; genus Python; species Python bivittatus. The sequence goes on along the minus strand of NW_028277056.1, from coordinate 16,131,418 downwards.
ACCTAAAGTTCCACAGTCATTTGTGGCCCTAAAAATGTCTTCAGTGTGTCATCAAGAACATCCCAATACTTGCTATCAAAAAGTTATCTTTCATCTACCAAAAAGGGGGGGGGATTATATCAATGGGTAATACAGTAACCGCATTTAATTAATATAATTTTAGTTAAAAACAAATGAAATCCAGTCAGATTAACTTTTTCTCCTGATGCTGTCTATTTGGGAAGCAGTTCCCAGCATATCATTCAAAGAGATAGTTATGTTTTCTGCCTAAAAATGTGCATTTGAGTTACAAGGAATGTATCCATCTCCAACTTTCTCCAATCTGTTGTCCTCTAAATGAGTTGAATTAGAACTTACATTATCCTTAGCCAGCATGATCAATAAATCCATTGTCTGGAGATGATAAAAGTCAAGGTCCAACACATCTAAAAGTCATCAGCTGAGGAAGGTTGTCCTAAACTTAATTGGCAGTAGCTTTCTGGCTCCTGGGACAGATCTTTGCCATCACCTAAATACCTCATGATTCTTTTCTTAAGAACAAAGGCCATGAATTGAATTTAGGGACCTTCTCCCTAACTGTGCGTCTTGGAGACTCTCTTCCAGCAAGCCCCAAACACTTGCCATTTGACCACATTGATTTGTTGTGCAAATAACAAATATTGGGTAGCTGAATAAAGGAAAATCAAGCAAATATTTGTTCAGCTGCTTGTTTTCACCTGCAGTGCATTTAGAAGCACTGATTGGACAGTTTTGCAAATGAAGGACTATTCACTGTAAAGTAGGACACCCCATTTAGCTATTTAGGAATTCAGCTATTCCTGCCATTATTAGGCATATTTGTTAAATAAGAGTAGACTGAAAACTGGCTAATCTGAACATCTAAATAATTCCCTGAGAAATGCATTTCTTGTTGAACACACGGAGACTGGCTGGGAATAACAAGACAGTGGATAATAATCAGGTGCCTTGCAGGCAATTTATCTCTTTCACAATTACGGGCAAATAAAATTTGTCTTCTTTCTTCTCTTAGTCAAAGTTCTTGGTGCTTGCAGTGCCCTCTCAGTGCTGGTTCAGGTATATCTGCCAGGTGCATTTAGAAAGAGATTAAAAGGTGTGGAAAGTGCTTATTCATGCACCCAGTCTTTTGATGCTCATAAGCCAGGAAATATGCAGATGCACTATTTTTCTTCTATAGCTGCTTACATGGCACTCCCATTCAGAATGTAAAAGGGAAAAAATTGCTTTTTCCAAGTCAAGGTTAAACAGTATTTCTTGACAGGGCTGTCCTTTGATTTTATACATTAGCTGGGTTTGCACAACACACTATCTTTAGTTACTGGAGTAGCCAGTTTTCTGGATTTGCAAAGCAAATTGAGTAATAATCTAATTAGACAGGCTGGGGTCATACAACCTGCTAAATCACAGGAAAACTAACACTAACCAAGCTTAGCCTGTTATATAAACATGCAGGGGCTAGTTTTTTAGGTGACCTAGTTAAATGTCTTAATCAGCACTGAATGATTACTATGCCAGTCTAGAACATTGACTTTTAACTTAGGTATGCATATAAAAATAATGTTCTGTCTTGTTTGTTTTCTCAATGGGTAGAATTTCTGTGTGGATTAAACTGGAAATAAAATAATCACAAAAATATCTTTAAAATATTGTGTTCTTCCTAGTGAAACCTCATAAAAAGCCAAAAGGAGGACTTTAAAATTTCAGTAACACATGGATTATGCAGGCAAATTGGATGCATTTCGAATTATTCCCAATTATTTTTGGCTGTGAAGTATCACATAACTCTTAGGATAGCCCACTTCTGTGCTGTGAAAGTGGGACAACCCGTTATTCAGTATGTTTCCTTGGATGGGATGGGCTCTCATTAGAGTTTAACAGTGTTTTACAAATTTGTCTGTGATGTTTAATACATCTTTGATGGGAAAAAAAGATGCGTGTGACAACTTGTAATGTTCAGATGACTTGCATCCTATTGTGTTCAGTGGGGTTTACGCTCCTGCAAACAGGTGGAGAACTACAGTATTTAAATTCGGCCCAAGTGCTGAAAAGTCCAATGCCTCCTGATCTTGGAATCTGAAATACCATCTACGGTGTACAGCTCATCATATCTTCTAAAGCAGTGATTAATAAGGAATTTCAGAAAGAATTGTGCCTTGTATTGTTGAAAAAAAAATGAAAATCCTGATATCCTTTAAAGACCCTTTCTTTTTTTTCTTTTTTTGCAAAAATATGAGAAACCAATATGTTACACAATTAATGGGAAGAAAGAGATCTCCCTCATGCATTTCCCTATCAGGCTAAGGTCAGTTTAAAACTGTCCAGATAGCAGTATTCATTGCTGCTTCCACTAAATCAGCATCTTTTGATCCCATTGGTAAACAATGAATCTGGCAAAAGATCGTGCTTTTAATCTTTAGAAATAGAGAAAGATCTCTCGCATATACCAATGTTATCATCTCCTTAGAAAGTTTATAAAGGCTTTTTCTTCTTCTTTAATTTGGAGATTACGCACATGCATACACTAACACCCCACCTGCTTTCCAAGGAGTAATGCATTCTCCTTCAAGAAGCGAGATTAATAAATTGCTTTGCCTTCTGTTCTCCCTGAGAAACATGACATTTCTCTTACATGTTTACTGCAAAATTAAATGAAATCCACAGAGCTTCTAAAAAGTCAATGAATCTTCAAGTAAATTCAGTAAGACGAATTCCTTTTCTGCCCATAGCCACCGTTCTTGCACATAGATCAGTGTTGTCCAAACTTGGCCACTTTAAGATGAGTGGACTTCAACTCCCAGAATTGGAGCTGGCTGGGGAATTCTGGGAGTTGAAGTTCACTCATCTTAAAGTGGCCAAGTTTGGACAACACTGACATAGATGGATGCTTAATAGCACCTTGCCTTCCCTTCATCCCACCATGCAGTTGTACAAATGTGCATTAGGTGTGATATCAAGGTGTTATAGAAAAATCCAATATCCTTGCTTAGTCCTCCTTTGAGTGCACATCTCTGCAATGCAGCTAACACCATTAAACCAAATATTCTATAAAACAACAATTAGGAGTCCAAGTACAAAATGTAATTAACCAGAATCTAATTAATCAAGCAACACTGCACCGAGAAGGAAAGGAACAGTCTAGCGCAATAGCCAGTGTGAGATATTTCTTTTTAGGTGCCATTTAAATTGACAGTGATTTGATTTAAATTGGTGATTTAAAATCTGAAAAGAAGGCATGATTCAGTTTAGGTATGTGATTTGAGGGGAACCTGATTCAGTCTGAAACAAAGAGTTGCCCACTTCAAAATGCCTGAAGGTTTTTCATTTTGGGAAGAATGGAATGAAAATAGTCAGAGGCCGTCACAGGGGGGAGAATCAAAAAGTCAGGATGGTACTCACAACTATATGATTGAAGACCTGTTCCTTTTTTTTACATGTGTTAATGTACTTTTTTTTTAAAAAAAATGGAGCGTTGACTGCAAAATTCCAGCCACCATCTTGACTTCTTTGACCCTCCTCTATGGACTGTTCTGAAAATAGCATTAATCCCTGGCAAGTTTCACTAGAATACCTTCAAGGGTTTTACCACAATGGTTTTTTAAAAAATATCCCTCCTGTATTCCTTTGCAGGCATGAGATGCAAGATCCTCTGAACTGCCTAGCAAGGAACTTAGAAATCAGTTGACTGAACCAAAGCAGATAGTATAAACACACAAACATTCAAAAGCTTTAAAAAAAAAAACCTCATGCTTATTCCTAGCTTTTCTGGCATGCCAGCCTTGGCATGGCAAATGACAAATGTCCTTATGGGCTGGTTTTAATTTCCTGGCTCTGATCACTGATTTCTGGGGTGCTAAAAGAATTGGCACAGTTACTTGGCAAATTTGATCCCTTCTTTTCAGGCAGGACTTGGTAAAAATAAAGGCTGTGGCTTGGTGGTACTACTTAGTGATAGTTTGCAGAGGCAACAGGAGCAGGATAGGACCGTGAGATATAAAGATAAAAGATTGGCAGGCCAAGGGAAAAATGGAAGTTACCCTCCCCCTATTTTGAAAGCAGGAAGTATTAACCCAGCACCCATCCATTAAATCTGCCCCAGTTGTACCGATTTTAACCATAAGGCCAGCCTGGAGACCCTAGGCAGAATGCTGAGAACTGAGTTGAGCCCCTAAGAGTGTTGGCTGGGTCAGCAGAAGAGAACATTTCATTAGCACAAGAGAAAGCAAAGTTAAGACTTGTGGCTATCTGCAATGAGAAGCCCAACGTAATGTTCAAGTGACCTTACCACTTCAAAAGACTTCCATAAGGCAAAGAGTTTAATGAGCTTGAAACTGAGTGGCTGGCTACTCATTTCAGTGTCAGAGAACCCATCACACCACTTAACACCCCCATTCCCACTGGGTTATCCTTTCTGCATGGCATTGAAATTGCAACTTATGTACTGCCCAAGCCTGTCAGATCTGGACTGCAAAGATCTGTATGACTCTAGAAGGCAATAAAAAGATACAGAAAAGCACAACTCTTTTCTGCCATCTAGCGGTCTGGATTTTTGTAATGATCTGATAGTTCTAATATTGTCTGTAACAATCTAGAAGCAGTAGAAAACCCATCGAGATGCAAAGTGCTTTGAAAACCCTTGACTGAGTTTGCTGCTTTGAAGCAAATCCCCACATTCTGATACGCATATCTTTTCAATGGGGTGATGTGATCAAAGCTTTGCCAAATCAAAGACCTCTTTCAAAGCTTTGCACAGCTACTAATGAATGTCTAGAGAAGATAAGTTTTCTTTTGCACTAAGAATGTAACAAGAAGAAAACAAAAGAAAGATCTACTGAAAGGGAGTTCTAAAGACTTGGAGCCAAAGTCCAGGGTGAAGTCTCCTGTGGCCTAAGTTCAACTCCTTCAACATCATCCATGGTGTTATCTTAGGCAATAACATAGAAGTAGCTTGCCTTTGCTTTCTTCCAGGATGTTTCGTTTCTCAACTTAGCAGTGACCTCTGTGTTGGGCCCCCAGTGATCTCAGTAAGGTCCATGGTTGCCACGGTGTCCATGAACTCCCAGACCATCTCTGATTCCATATCCAAAAAAGTCTGGGAATGGAGCTGCCAGTTGGACCACAGAAACATCTAAAACCCACTCTTTTAAAATAAAAATAAAGATGGAGGAGGAGGAGGAGGAGGAGGAGGAGGAGGAGGAGGAGGAGGAGGAGGAGGAGGATCTCGCTTCTACTCACAGCTAAGGCTTTCTTTTTCTTCCAGACCCTCAGGGAGTTAGGACATTTCTGTCCCATATAACCCACTTTTCCAACCCTGCAAATAGGACTAAGAAAGACAGAAAGCACTTGACACTTTCAATACTAAACTAAGCCAATATTGTTATTTAACCATGGTTTGTTAAATCAGTCATAATTGGCTAGACCCACATAGTGTTAAAAGTATAAAACATGGGTTTACAAAACACAGTGACTAGGTTTACACAATACAGAAAGCCAGAAGCTTAATAGAATGTGTGAACCCTGTCAGTGGCTGCATTCCACAGTAGATAGTATTTATCCATCAACAGTAAAGGAAACGGGAATAAAAAAATATGCTTCTCACTAGCACTTGGTAGAGCAGCCATGAAGGCCTTGAAAATATATTCAAATACCATGATCTCTCTATGCCTACAAATATCAAAATTGTGCAAGCCATGGTATTTCCTGTGACACTCTAAGGAAGTGAAAGCTGAACATTAAAGAAGCAGGATAGAAAGTGTATTAATGCTTTTGTACTTTGGTATTGGAGAATATTCCTGAGAATACCATGGATAGCTAAGAAAACAAACCAATGGATCATTGAACAAATCAACCCAGAGTTCTCACTCGAGGCACAAATGACCAGGCTGAAATTATCCTACTTCAGACACATTATGTGAAGACCCAGCTCTCTAGAGAAGGCTCTAATGTTGGGAAAGGTGGAAGGAAAAAGAATAAGAAAACAACCAGCAGCAAGATGGATGGACTCAGTTACAGTGACGATGACTGCACCATTGGAAGACTTGAAAGACCAAGTCAGAGCCAGATCATCATGGAGAAAATCTATCTATGTGGTCACTAAGAGTCGAGAATGACTTGATGGCATATAATCAATCAATCAATCATATTTAACCATAATCTAATCAAACAGAGTCAGTATGCATTTTATGCTCAGCAAAAAAGAAAGTTTCACACTAGGTTTTCAACTGTCTTGATTGTATTTTGCAAGCACAAGCAATCTCTCTTCCTGCATCCCAGCATATTTCAGAAGGCAAATCCAGGGCAGAAAAGAAGAAGAAACCCAGAGGGAAAAAACAAACTGCTGCTTTTTCTTTAAAAGCTGGGAGCAGGTGGAGATGAGACAAGAAGGAATAAAAAGATGAGAGGGTGAGAAAAATACTAGGCTCTGCAATTATGGGTAGACTGACAAGAAGATTGCAAAGATGTTCCAGTTTGCTCTTCCCTCATCCCAATCAAACTTGTTGGAACTTTAGTTAAGATAACAAAAAAGTCTCAAGAGAAGTGTGAAGTTGGAACAATGAGCCCAAGAGGTCTTCAGATTGTTTTTTTCTTAAGCAGTAGCCATATGGAAGGGCACTCCAGAAACTGAAGGGGCATTTCAGGAGAATTTTAGAACTTGTCATAGGGATCAGCTTGTTAAATAATTAATTGGGTGCATATTAGGTAGTATAATAACTGCATAAGCCTTTAAAATGAACTGAAAGAAATTTGGGAACCCTGCCATCGCTAATAATAATAAACAAGTCTGTCACAGTAATGCCAGAAATCTTAATCAGTTCATCGGCTGATTAATTGTTGACATTTGCATATGAAATGCATTCATTGTTTTAAATGCAAAATGACATTTTGATCTGTACGTCTCACCAACCTGGGAGTAATCCCTACAGAAGTTAGTGGAGTTTAGTCTAGATTTATAAAAAGTGCGTAGAATGATGCTGTAAATATATCTTTTTTTTTTTTCAGGGAACACAAAAGAGAACACTCCATGGCCTAGCTGATTTCAGCACCTCTCCCCCTTTTTTAAAATAAATAAGTATCTGGGACAGAAAGGTTTTAAAAAGTGTTGCAATGCAGAAATGTTTGCAGCCTGTGAGTTAAGCATCTTCTTATCCCCACAGTATCTGAATACTGGAAGGAAGACCATGTATGTTTGCTTTCGACATGCAGTAGGCACACACAGTCCAACATGTCATCCTTTAATGTCCCTCCAATCCAGCAAAGGCAGACATGAAAATGACATCTTTGCCTCTTTCACATCACAATTGTTAACCTCCTGTTAAGTCCAAAGACCCATGTTTCTGCTCTGCTGAACACAAGAGAGGCTGCAGAAGATTTGGTAGGGTGTATAGGTTTTTTGTTTTGCAACTTTACTCAGGGCAGGTTCTGACTCCCAAAGCTGTCCATCATCAGGGAAGAAATTCATCAAAGTGTTCCTTCAAGGGGACTGAATTTTACATTAAGAATGAGATTAAAATCTCCACCTCAGATATCTCAGGGTAAGGAGGGGGAGACGTTTCCTGGTGATATGAAAGGCAAAACTAAAGAAAAGGGAAAGACCCTCAATATAAACTTGACTCTTGCTGACTATATACAGTCATAGAAGAAATTCTAAATGAGGTAAATTAATTACATCCATGTCAAATTGTTGGCAACCATACAGAAGTGGTTGACCATTGCCTTCTTCTGAGATATTTATCAATTCCTTGGTCTAACCTACAGTCCTGGGCTTTGCTAGTGATTTCCCACTGAATTGCTAACCAGTCCAACTTAGCTATTTTGGAATCAGCTGATGTTGGCAAGGCACTGTTGTCTGCCATGGCTAAAGGCCAAGCTAAAGACTTTTAAACCTACTACCACAATCCTACACAGGTCAGCTAAGCAACCATTGCATATGGCAGAAGTGTAGAGCCTTTGGGCGCTGAGCTCCATATGCAGAACCAGGGCAGTCTAGAGTCCCAGGGCCATCAGCAGTCCTCCAAACTCTTTCTGTGACCTCAAAGTTATCCCAGAGAATGCCAGAGAAATTCAGTGGCCTAGTTTCCAGCCAGTTTGAGGCAGGCAATACACAACTGGATTGTAAAGAAAGCTCTCAGATAAGTAAAGTCAGTTTTAAAGAAGTTTTCCCTCTCCCACAACCCCCACAACCCTCTGAAAAATATCAATCCCACCCAACAAGCCTCTTAGACTATCAAAAAGTTGCTAAACTCTGATATATGGAAATGTAATGGTACCACTTATGGCATGGACAAGAAAAAAAAGAGCTATGCTCAGAGCAGGAAGGGGCCATCTCCAAAATAAAAAGCATATATTTCTAACCCCTCCACCTTTTTTTTCTTAAAGTGATTCTCTTCCATTTTCATCTTGTTGATAACAGTTGGGAGGGGTTGAGAAACACACAAGGAGGCCTTCAGATTCACACCCACAATTTCCATTGCTCCCTTTTTGATAGACCTATATATTACTTCTGTGGTAAAGCACACAATATTCCCCACCACAGCTGCAATCTTATGCTTTATGCTACTTATAATTACCAATAACAAAAAATGGCTTATTCATGCTCTTTCTATAAAGAGAAAAAGAGCCTGAATAATTACAGCTTCTCTTAAAAATCATAACCCTTAAAACACTATTGTAGCTACAAGAATAACATGAAGCTGGCTTCCACTGCCCCAGAAATAAATCCTATTTTGTCACAGGAAAAAAAAGTAGTCTATTTTTTTTTCTTTTAAAAAAATCACAATATTAACATGAGTGTGTCAGGAGTATAATTTGAGAATAAAGCAAAGAATGAGGCAGAAAAAACAGCATTACACCTTGTAGGAACTTGGAAATCAATAGAGGTCCTAGGAATGGCTTTGCCTGCTTCTCTCCCCATTGTTGCTGCTTTCTAGAGTAACCGTTTGACCGTGGGTTAGGAGCCCTAGACTACAGCTATTATATCTGGATCTAAAAATCTAGACAATAGATGACAGCAAAGAGAAAGTATTTGCTGGCTTCTAGTGGTCATCCTGACTTCAACAGCCCCAAGGATGGTAACCCTACTGTAGAGAATGAGGGGGACACCTCTGAGGGAAATAGGCAAGAACCGTTATATAAGCAAAGAGGGCTGAAGCATTTCTTAAGGCCTGGGAAATATGACAGAATTTGGAGGCAAGCTCTTCCCTCCTTCACTGGGCTATAAGAGGGAGGGGAGGTAAAACACTATCCAGGCTTGCAAGATTTTGTCAGTATAGCCTATCTCAATAAAGTGTAGTTTGGGTCTTCCAGTGGAGTCTGTTTCCTGATCTGGTCTGCCCTGAAGGGCTGAAACCCACCCTATACTGGGGAAGCTGGAAGACTAGTCTGAGAGAAACAAGATGTCCTTTAACAGGTAGTTATGTAAAATATTGCATCTAGAAAGGGAAAAAATGTAGGACGCATATACAAGGTAGGGGATTCATGGCTTGAAAACACTACATCTGAGAAGAATTTGGATATGGTCATTGATGTCAAGTGAACATGAGCCAGCAGTATGAGACTGTTCTTAGAAGGACCAGTACAGTTCTGGGCTGCATTAGGAGAAGCACCATATCAAAGACAAGTATTTCATTATTTCTCTCTATTCTGCACTGGTATTCTGGGCACGATTCTGGGCACCACATTTCTAGAAGGATATTGACAGAGATGATTCAAAAGAGGGTAACAAAGATAATACTAGGAGTTGAGGACATATTCTATGGTGAGAGGCTAAATGAACTTGGGATGTTCAGTTTGAAGAAAAGATTGCTTACAGGAGATATGATAGCTATATTCAGATACATAAGCAGAAGCTACAGAGAAGACAATCAAGAACTATTCCATGACAACAGAAACTAGGACCAGAAAGAACAGGTATAATCCACAGCTGCCTAGCCTTTGTTTAAATAGAAGGAAAAATTTTCAGACAGATCGGTGGAACAGTGAAGCCACTGATGGCTGTAGGTTCTCCATGTCTTGAGATTTTTGAGAAGAAGCTGGAAAGACGTCTCTTGAGGATGGTTTAATTGGGCTTCCTGCACATTGCAGGAGGGTGGAACTGGATGATCCTTGTGGTCTCTTCCAACTTTACAATTCTATGATTTATGAATAAATCAAACTTCATCCTTGCAATCCAGCTCCTTGTTTACCATTTCTTTGCAAAACAGGTTAGGAGAGCATGATTTATTTCATTTATATGGCCCTCCATCTCACTGTAGTGACTCTGGGTAGCTAACTACACATAAAAAGCACAATACAAAAATAAACTTGAAACTACATATGGCATATGTTATAAAAGGAAGCACCTGAAGGAGGACACATTCACTGTAGGAATCCAGCCATCATCAAAGGTGTTCCTTTGTATCCCTCCAGTATCAGAAATATGGCTGATAGAAATATAGTTGTAGCACCCAGGTTGTGGTCCTTCTCATTCCCACACTTTTTGAAGAATATTGCCTTCAATACATTACTCAGTTGGCTTTTTTCCCTTTAATCTGCTCTGAAGACAAATGGGCAAAAAGAAAATTGTTTACAAACATATTAGTATATGAAGAAACAGATGCTAAGCCAAATTAGGACTGAGCATTCACATGAGTTGAATTTCAATTCCAGCAGGAATTCTGCAAAGTGGTTGCCATGCCTTACATTCTGTCATGATCTCTTCTCTTCTTTTGACAAAAACTACCAGACCATGGAACAGTGCATCATCGTCCAATCATGATATGCTCAGATGACGATTGAAAATGTAATAGAACAGAGAAGACGACAATGGGAATGACAAGAATTCCTATGCTACTACCAGCTCCAAAAGTATACTCTGACTTCTGTTCTTTATATATCAAGTTTGCCAGTCAACCCTTTGAATGAAAGAACTCTTGAAGTGCAGCAAAAATCCTGCTCAGCAGTAGAATTAACCCTTCCTTTCCCAGGTTGTGTTCCCTATTCATTTCCTGCTACAACTTTGCTTTTTATTCCAGTCCAATTTGCAGGACTGCGTGTGGAACTCCGATGAGGAAGAAATGGCGAATGAGGAATTTGGAGTTAAATGTTTGGTGATGAGTAAGCTCATCAAAGAAGAGCTTAGAACTGAATCTTTCTCTCTGACTGGCTAACCTTCTACGTAGAAGGAATTTTCTCCTTAATAAGAAGAAATTGTTTTCCTTACTCTTAACACAGTTTGCGTTCCACAAATAGATAAATAAGCTCAAACTGTCCTTGATTGTAATTGCAGCTGAAAACTTTCATGTATTTTTGACAAGAGTTTGGAATATTGTACTCTCCTTTCTGTTATAACAAGTAACTATGACAGGGACGATTAGGAGGCATTCAGTACATCATTTCATACTATTATTAACACAGTCATCACTAATAAAGGAATTATAGCTAGTAATGTACACTGGCAGCCAGGTTCTTCAATAACTCTCAATATGAATGGCTCCTGGATATTTAAGGGCCAGTTCAAGTGCAACAGTGGGGAGAGGGAGTGTGGGGGAAATCCCACATTTATTTCCCAGTAACCAGTTTAAAAATAGCTTATTAGTTTTTTCACCCCACTTCTCAAACTTTATTTTTTCAAAAGGGGGATTAGCATGCAGCTTTGAATTTGTGTGTGTGTGTGCATGTGTTTTCCCCTAAAGAAGTATGTAAACACTTACTTTTTGTATATTTGGAAAGGAACAACACTTTTCTAATTAATAAGCAATCCAGAGCTTAGCCATTTACTGGTTTCCATGTTGGCCAATATTCTAAATGTGCTTAGATCGATCTATCTATCTATCTATCTATCTATCTATCTATCTATCTATCTATCTATCTATCTACCTACCTACCTACCTACCTACCTACCTACCTACCTTCTATCTCCCCTCCCCTTCCCTCCCCTCCCTCTCTTTCTTCCTTCTCTGAATTTGAGGCAATCCATTTAAAAATATTCTCAGAATATACTTCAAATCCATATTTCAATCCATTTTGATTTATGATTTAAAAACAACAATAGTAAATTAATGCAAAAATGGACCCAACATGGCAGACATGCTTTTGCTCCAAATGATAGTGAAAGTGTTGTGCAGTCGCATCATACCATGGCGACACTGTTGCCCAGGGCAACCAAGATGATTGCAAAGGAATGTATTTGTTTATTTATTTGTTTATTTATTGTTATTGTGCTGTGTAGCAGAAGCTACACTCTGGAAAAATGGGACTCAAAATATCCCATAACTTTTGGAAGAACAAAGAGCCTTCTTGAAGGCATTTAAATCCACTCAAGATGGGGCCAAGGAAGTGGACCATCTCAATTGTTCTACACACATAGTAGAATATGATAAAAGGATAACAGTGTTCTGTGATATTAGAATGGACAACATCATATGTCCTGAGTGTTCTTTTAATATATAAGTAATATTTAACAGGGGATGTCCAACAGTGGTGCAGGCCACACCATCCATATGCACAGAACTGGTATTTCCAAACAAAACAACAAGATCCCAAAAGTGATGGTCAGATGACAAAAGTATCTCTATACTGGCCAGTGTAGTCTAGAATAAGAAGAATGAGGAAAGAGACTCTGTATGCTTTATAATTCTTTCTTTCTATTACTGAGACATTGAAAATAAAAAAGACACCAATCTGCTAATGTACCTGCCATATCACATTCATAAGGAAATGTACATACAGCAGAACCTCAAGGATTATTGGCTTGTACCCTGTGAACTAGGTTCACATGATACATCAGACCTTAAAACTTAGATTAAGAGAATACAGTCACTCTATTCTTATCAAATATGACACCCAAGTGATGTCATAGTTTATACATCATTTGAAATAATAGCCTAGATTCCCACAACACTTAGAAACATTCAGCCCCATGTTAGCCTAGTCTAGAGTATGTGCAGATGTAGAAAACTGCTCAATAGCATTTTAATACAGATGACAAGAGACATACTTTCAGATTTAGGAAAGTTGTTAAGAACATTTGGAGAAATCATGGTGGTGTTATTTGTGTGTGCAGGGACTAGAGATAATACAAGTAGAAGATTGACTTGTGCTGGAAAGCCCTTCAGAGACGTTAAATAACTGCAACTGGAATAAATGTTTCTCAGCAAATTGCAGATGGTATATTTATCTAGAAGAAGGGTAATAATGCAGAGAAAAAAATGCAGCCCCTAAAAGCCAAGGGAACCAGTTTGGTGTAGTGGTTAAGGTACCAGGCTAGAAACTGGGTGACCATGAGTTCTAGTCCCACCTTGGGCCAGTCACTCTCTCCCAGCCCTAGGAAAAAAACAATGCCAAACCACTTCTGAAATCTTGCCAAAAAAACTGCAGGGAGTCAAAAACTGACTCAAAGGTGCACACAGACACAAAACCCAAGAACAGGTGGTACACAAGGACGAAATCTTTCCATCCCTTTGGAATACTGCCCCAAATTAAGCTGCAATTCTTTACATTCTTACATGGAATAAGAGCTATTGAATTTGCATTGAACTAAATTCTGAGTAGACCTTTGTAGTTTGTATAGTTTCCCTAAGCATACTCTTAGGACATGTATCGGGTGTTTAAGAAATACAAATACAGAAATAAAATGACAATATTTGTGAAGGATTGCACAGAGTAGTCAGGGATACATTGTGAAATAAAACAGCTGTGAGTCTCATCTGAGTTATCCAGACATCAGAGGACATGTTCATCACCTTTTTTAGTTCATGTTTTCAACCCATGTTATAGCTCAATGGTGCCTTGTGTGTTTAGGACACCAACACTTCTTCCCCAAGGCTTTCTCGTACACTTCAAATGAGGAAAGAAAATCCAAAACCCTCCGTTCAGTGGGTCATATTCCATGGTTAAAACTAACCAGGAGATAACTTGATATTGTACACAAATTGCTTCCACTCCTAAGAAGAAAAGTGGGATAGAAGTTCAGTGACAAAATTATAAGCACGTTCCCTTTTCAGGAAACAAAGCAGAGGACAACTCCAAAAACCTTCAGTGTAATTCATGAGCTTCCAACGGCCATCAAGCCAGCAGCTTCTCTATATATACCAGTGTTTCTCAACCTCACCAATGCTAAGATGTGTGGACTCCAACTCCCAGAATTCTCCAACTCCAGGCATGCTGGCTGGGGAATTCTGGGAGTTGGAGCCCACATATCTTAAAGTTGCTGAGATTGAGAAACACTGCTCTATACCTCTGATAATAGACAAGTGGGAGAGCTGTGTGAATTGCCAATACTTGATATGGAGGGGGGAAAAACAACTTCAGTCCTTTGCTAGCAGATTGAAAGAAGACAACCATCAGAGTAACATTTATGGATACGTAAGGGCTCAGTTTGCCGTTAGATAAGAATATGAGTCCTGACATAGTTTCTGCCTTTGGATGCTGGGGCTTTTAAATATAGTAATAATGCTGCTTCCTTTTCTTCCTTCTTTGTTCTTTGATCTCTTCTGCTTTCTTTCTCTTTTGATTTTTTTCCTTTCTTCCTTCTCTCAGATTGACTGCTTTTTTCCCACCACCATAATCTTCCTTCTTCTACTACCTGGTGTATTCTTTTGTCTACTTTTAATTTATGTCTGTTTCCACTCAATTGGCTTAACCGCTTGGGCATCCCTGTGAGGTGCTGTTTGGATGTTCTGTCTCAAGCACCAGAACACCTTTGACTATTTCTGCCTTAGTCAGACAGAATGCTATTTTGCTCTTTTGTGTAATGGGCTGCTCCTGTGCTTTTAATAATAGCTTAATGCATCCAAATTCAGTAAGTGCAGCTGGTGTTCGGCAATGGCTTCTGTCAGAGGAACAAAGCTAAGAAACACAGCTTTTCCTATTTTGGTGCAACGCTCTAAGCCAAGCTGCATTATTTTCTACTCAAAATTAGCCTTTTTAAAGGGCTGGTTGTATTTATGTACTCTTTTTTATTTTTTGGTATAAAAATAAGGCATGATGTTTAGGTGACTTACTAGAAGATAAAATGCCTGGGTCCATCTATAACACAAGCAAAGAGCAAGGAACAGTACAGGAACATGAAGGGTGGAACAACTGTGTAATTCATGTTTTCAGAAAAGAAAAGAAAAGAAAATACCTGCATGACATTATTTTTTGTGTGTGTGTTTGTGTATGTGTGTTTCTCTTTGGTCTTCAGGATGATCTTCAGCCTGTTGCATCTGAAACCAACTGGGAATCAGTCACAAGCCCGGTCTTGGTAAATAATGTGTTAATCTATTATCTGAAAGAGGAGAAAGTAACTGGAGTTCAGTTGAGGTCCACAGCAAGGAGACTGTTTGGATTTAAACCTTGCACTAAGCTCTTATACAATTTGTGTTATTTTGGCGTAGTGCATTATGAGAACTGAAATGATTACAGCTAGTTCAGCAAACCAGCGTTAGGCAATGAATGTGATGTATCAAACAGATCAGTATCATGCTGGCAGTGTTACTAGCAAAGACATTTCTACTAGTAACACTGCTCTGGGGTTTGTTGATAGCAATGAAACGTGACTCAAATTTGCAGTGAATTGGTCAATCATTAATTTCTCCACAAATCCACTCCAGAGCTCTATCTGGCAATATCCTGACTATTCAGAAAAGGTATCAGTTATTTGATGTGGATCCTTTGGAAACAGCATTAGAGAGCATGTTATGACAAAAAGGAGCTTGTGTAGGCTGCTTTGTATGAAGAAGTTCCCAAGTGCCATCTTTAGCATTCTCAGCTTAAACAGATATGAAAAAGGTCTTGGCAAAAACCCCTGTCAGGCAACTTAGGGAACCAGTGCTAGTCAGAATAAATCAGCCTTTGACCAACTTGACACCCACCAAATATATTAGGACTGTAGTTCCCAAAATTCTTACACATCATGGAAACCATCTGGAGAGAAACAGGTTAGGGAAGACTACAACAGATGATGTATGTATAGATGGACAAATAGGCTAATCTGGGTAAACCTCTGTGCATTTGCTGTGAGTGCTCAAATGAACACCATGCTCCTTTCTTGTCTTTAAGAAAGTAGAAAAAGGTAAGTTTCATCTCCTTCCCAGTTTTCATTATTAATGATACTCAGGAAATCACTTGTTAGATTTAGGTCCTGAAGTTTGGATGTCATTCTAGAAACAATAGAGGGCATCAACAATCTGTGTAAGAATTAAAGCTGAGCATGCTTCAGAAATGATTCAGAAGAATGATAGAAATGTGGGAGCCTGTAATGCAGTGCCTATATAAGTTAGCAGTATTGCTCTTCAGACTTCTATGTGAGCCTGAAAACAGACATTGTTGATTTAAGGAGTCAACTCTTTAAAGCAGCCATATCCTTTTTTTTTTTTACAATGAAAAAGTCTGGAAAAAAGACATGGGAACTTTAAAGAGATGCTGCACTTTATTCTCCTCTTCAGGATTCCTTCTGAATCATTTTCAAAGCATGAACAGCCCTGCTAAACTATCTTCAGGAATATACACTTACTCTGTTTAGTTACTGAACAAACTGCAGTGGTATATTTTACAATTTCTTTCTTATTCCACCATTAGAGTTCATTAACATATTGAGTAACTGTGGAAGAATGAATACAGTTTATTAAAGCAATGCTAAACATTGTTGCTATTTTGAAAACAGTATATAAATTTAATCTCATTTTGAATTCTTATCTATCCAAGTTCCCAAGTCAGACATCATTTTTGTTTCATGTTTGTTAAAAATTAGCTGCTAGTATTCCTTCCCAAGTAAGAATCTATTGCCGAATGGAAACAGTGAGATTTATAATTTGGCAAGTCTTAATCTTGGTCCGTCAAATAATTCTTCTTTGTATTATCCTTGGGATGCAGTGCTTAGGCCATAGGGTACATGTAAATACTTTTTTTCCCTAAAACTGTTCATACCCTCAGCAAAAAAAGGTCAAGCTTGTTTAGTTTATCCTTAGCAACTACATTTTCCTGAGAACATGCCAACTAGTATGAGATTGTGCTCCTGACTTGCCCCTCCTCCCCCCCCACCATCAAGAAAATAAAGCTTCCTTTTTCTGCATGGACATTGTGTTTTGAAAATCTATTTTTACAAACTCCAGAATTTTGTACAAAAGGAATAGTGGTGATATTGTTCTTTGGCCACCTTGATTTCTTCAAACTTCTCTCTCATCCATTATCTCAACCCATCTTCTCACCTCTATCTAAACTGCAGCAATAAAAATCAGGCATATTCCTCTTCATGACTACAAGACTTGCCTCCTTACAATTCCTATTTCAGCAACCTTTTTCATGTTTAGCACATCTCTTCCTTAAAAGACCTCCTTGGCCTGTTCTTTTTTTTTTAAACTTTTTAAAAAAGTTTTTTGCAACATCTGTCCTGGATATTCACTCCACTTGATCCACTTATGTTAGAATCTTCTTGACCCTCTGACAATTATATATTTTTTCTTTACTGATCCTTCTGCTTGGAACTATTCTTGAGAATATCTCCAGAAGACCACTTCTCCTAGAAATCCTTTTTCAAAACCCAGCTTTCTGTAAAGTCTGGCTCATCTCCCATTTCCCACATCTCACTGTAACTAAATACTAGAATGGAAAAACTCCACAGCCTATCCTATTTTTTTCTCCCTCAATTCCTTCCCTTCTTCATTATTTTTCTTATATTTTATAGAGGTGCTATTCTGCTTTTATATTTTTCATTACCATGTTCTAAATAAATAACTGTGATGGAATGGAATTATGAAGGCCAAGCTCAGGGAGATAAACATTTTCTTAGCTCGCCAGAACCGTGTGGGAGGAATAAGAGGATGAGACTGGCACCTCCAGGAATTCACACTGTTGTGGCTGGAGGATTTTGGGAACTGGGGTTTTAGTCTGGGAAGATTCTTGCTAGAGGTTGTAGCTAATAAACATAGCTGGACTGAATTGGCATTGTCTCTTGGAGTTCCTTGGGCTAGGCCTAACATCAATCTTCCCAGACTACCTTGATTGAGAGATTAAGCATGTGGGTGGTAGCAGTTGCCTCCAAGAGGCCTCATATTTCTCTTTCACTTTACTTTTCAATAAAAAATAAACAAAACAAAAATAAAAGCATGGCTAAAATGGGTCCCTTTTATCACCAGGTTTTGTCAGCATAATCTTGGGATGCTGGGGGCTTTAGGAAGATCACAGATTGGTCATCCTTGTTCTTTGCCTTCACGAACCACTATTCTGTCCCTTGGTATTCTCAGCTTCTGTGCATTCAGCTGGGAGATTTATACTTGCTCTCTATAGCTGGAAGAGAAGCTATACTTGCATTTGCTTGAAGCAAAGCATGCACCTCAGCAAGAACCTGCTTTATTTGAGAGCTGTTATCTGCATCAAGCAAACCTAAGTAAAGCTTCATCTCAGAACTTCTCACTAAGGTGGAGATGAGCAAGCAGTATTCTTTGTACACTTTAACCCCGCACAATTGTGTGTGTATTATTTATATATAAGTATTTGTTTACAAAGAGATATACCTCCATACAGGGAACGCAAGTGTTGTCTTCAATAATGTCTAGTTCTAGCCTTGTGATACAGTCAAATCTGGAAAAAAGTTGTTACGATCTTTTTGTTCTTTTCTACATAATGTTCAAAGTACACTGCCCTGTATGTCATTCTTAGGGCATTTCCTATCGCTCTCCATCAGTGACTGACCCCACTCTTACTGTGGAAGCCCTAGATCAAACCATTGCTGGATTTGATACTGTGGAAGAACTGCTCAAGCACTTTAATCCAGATACGTGGCAAGAAGACCTTGATCTCCTGTACACAGAGACTGCCCCACCTCGAGGCAGAAGTTTCTATGAAAGGAAGTCGAAAGGTAGGAAGCAAAAATGGGTGGGTGGATACAGCAGCAGAATATTCTGTGTTTGATACGATATTAGTTTAATTTTGTGGCTGAGGTGGTTAAAATCCTTGGAGAGATGTTGTAAAATTTTAGCGACTGAGTGTATGATGTCCAAATCCATACTTTGTTCAGTGAGAATTAAAATGCTTTAACAACCAGTCTACATAATGAACATTGGAGAGATATTTGCAGCCTATAAAAGCCACCTGCTCTTACAGGTGCTGGTGCCAGATGTTCTTCTAAGTGCAGTGGGATTTTTTAAAAAAATGATTATCTCCCTCTTATATTGCAGCAGAATAATTAAGATGGTTGCAGAGGACAGGAGTAGGTAGATGTACTACTGGTAATTAGGACATCCATGTTTTATATGCAACAACTGGCTCTAACATAAAGCCAAAAATCATTTGTTCACTGGAGAAATGGTTAGAGATGTCCAGATTTTATTAGATGAGCCCAAGGTGGCTGGGTGCCTCAGAGGACACTTTAGTCAGCTGAGCACACTGAAAAAACAATTTACTCTGCCAGGAGCAAATTCTTATTCCTTATTCCTACATTGATTTGAGAAATTTAGCATCCAATGTGTTATATGCATTACTATGTAAAGTGGTAACCTCTATGATTCTTGATACATTTTGAATTGTGTCTTTTCACCATTTTGATTGAGAGAGAGATGTATGTGTACACACATGCATATGCTTATACACACACACAGACACACACGCCTACATTTTCTGTCTAAGAGTATGCGCCTGGGTGTGTTAATGGCAAACGCATTTCCACATGCCCATGTGGCCAAAACAATGCTACTCATCCAAAAAAGGGGGGTATCAGCAAGCTTTGGAAGACCTAAGATTTGCAAAAATACAGAAGAACTCAAAAAGAATGTAAAGAGGACTGAGCATACTGTACATACTCATCATACATGGAATGGTTGTTTGATTGTTGGAGAAATGGGAATCCAATTGGTTGGGGATTAATAATAAATAATAATTTATTAAATTGATATGCCACCTGACTCCCAACAACTCTGGGCGGCTTACAATCGCTAAAATGTTTAAAAACAAAGAACAATAGAAAGAAATGCGTGAAACACCACAAAACAAAAGAACAACAATGGCAAGGAAAATAAACTCAGAAAGGAAAAGAAAAGAAAGAAAGAAAGAAAGAAAGAAAGAAAGAAAGAAAGAAAGAAAGAAAGAAAGAAAGAAAGAAAGAAAAAGAGAGAGAGAGAGAGAGAAAGAAAGAAAGAAAGAAAGAAAGAAAGAAAGAAAGAAAGAAAGAAAGAAAGAAAGAAAGAAAGAAAGAAAGAAAGAAAGAAAGAAAGAAAGAAAGAAAGAAAGAAAGAAAGAAAGAAAGAAAGAAAGAAAGAAAGAAAGAAAGAAAGAAAGAAAGAAAGAAAGAAAGAAAGAAAGAGAGAAAGAGAGAAAGAGGGAGGAAGGAAGGAAGGAAGGAAGGAAGGAAGGAAGGAAGGAAGGAAGGAAGGAAGGAAGGAAGGAAGGAAGGAAGGAAGGAAGGAAGGAAGGAAGGAAGGAAGGGGCACCAGTCATCCTCTCCAAAGGTCTGGGCGAAGAGCCAGGTTTTTAAGGCTCTTTGAAACACCAGTAGGGGTTAGAATAAAATGGCAAAAAAGTGATTATTTTGTGGCAGATGGCACTTGTTTTACATCTGTTAAAGACTTTGACTTAATCATAGCTTTTTGGAAAAGAAAACCTGATTAATATCTGCATGTGGTGTGGGGATCAGGTCATGTTAGCCAGCTTTGGACTGTTGATGGAATATGTTTTAGTAGGAGCATCTATACATAAAGCCTAACACATGTATATGTTCATCTTTCAAACAAACATGATGTAGGGTGAAATCAGTGGTCTGGACCCAGACTGGGTGAGTTGTATTTAGGTCCCATTGAGATCAAAGAAAACTTCACTAGTAACTAACTTTCACTGGTTTTCTGGAAAACTAAGTTGAACTGACTTATGGTTGCACAAACCTATCTGCCTTGGTTCAGGCAGGAAAGGCCACAATCCCTGCCTCCCATTCACAGACTGAATATTTGTACAGGCTTTATCAATTCTTGTAGTTATTTACAGTAGAAATAGGTTCATGACGTTTGCTTGGCAACAGTATGGAAGTGGCTTGCCACTGTCTTCATTCAGGATTTTTAACTGTATTTTTTTACTTTTGACTAGCCTTCAGCCCTGGGCCTTCTTCATTTCAGTCTATATAAGTAGTGTCAGATCTGATCGTGCCTAAATTTTTGAGACCTTGCCAAAATGACTAATTGTTAGATAATTAGATATAGATAATGATTGTTGAAATAAATAAAGATATAGATAGGACTGTACTATATTTATGTTTGTTAGGGTTAGGGTTCATATCTGCTTGGTCAACGAATCTTACTATCATTATAATATGCATAGTATTGCATCTTACAGACTACTTTTTTTTTATTCAGTCTTCTTTGCTGCAAAAAATGGCCAAAATTATGTTTTATGTTCCTTTGGTGAATTAAAGAAAAATAATTTTGAGGATGCCAAATTTATCATAACCCATAGGACAAGCATTAGTATGCTGCAGGATTTTTGTTCTAAATTTATTAATATTAAAGATGTTTATTAATGAGTCTGCAGTGATATTCAGGTGGATGGAATACAAAGCCCATTTCCAAAAATGAAATAATGTATTTTTTTTGATGGAGAAAATCAGGATCCAGAAGGAATTCCTTCTTAGGGGAAGATATAAGTTCTTCCTTCAATCTCTAGTGCCATTGCTCACATTATTTTAGAAGGTTCCCAACCCTTCAAAGCAGATTTAGTGGGGCAAAGGGAGTTGTAGGGCTATGGAAATTGTCAACAGTCACTGAAACCATTCCTTACCAACCAGGAGTTTGTTCTGTAAAACTTGGGATGAAATAAAATTATATGTAACATAGCTGAACTTTGACAGAAAAAACTAGCAAATTCTCTTGAAAGTTCAACAAGGAATAATTCCCATTAGAATGTTCCAAGATTGTTCAAAAGATCAATTTTATTTGAAAAACTCTGTACAGTTGCCATGAATTGTGTTTTCCAAACTGTGATCACTATGGGTCAGGTTTGCCCCATTGAGCTTTGCTTTCACCTGCAATCTCTGTATGACTCTGAATACCACCCAGTCACCACCACTCATATGATGTTTCTAGGCAGATCACAACAATCCATAAGAAACATAGTTAAAAACAAAAGTACCCTTCCCTCAGGTGCCAGACCAATAATCCTTGCACCTCAACCCCATCCTAGACCAATGCTTGGGGGAAGAGCCAGGTCTTCACAACACTACAGAAGGCTAAAATGGTAGGGATACCTCGCATCTTAGGTGGGAGAATGTTCCAAAGGGCTGACGCAGCCACCAAGAAGGTGTGCCTCCAAGGTCCCATCAGATGGCAACATCCAAAGGAGAGGATCTGGAGCATGCCCACCCTATCTAACTTAGTAGGACATGGAGACATCCTGAGGGAGAAGCGGTCCTGCAAGTAACCCGGTGTTGTGCCATGTAGGCTTTAAAGTTGATAACCAGCACCTTGAATTGCACTGGAAAGCAACTGAAAGCCAGTGCAGCTCGCACAGCAGTGGTGTTACACATAGCAGTTGGGTTTAGATAAACCACAGGGCACCCAAAACTGCAGGTGCTGCTGCATTCTGGACCAGCTGCAGCTTCTGGATGATCTTCAAGCCCAGCCCCATGTAGAATGCATTGCAGTAATCTAAATGGGAGGTGACTAAGGCATGGATGACTGTGAGCAAGGCCTCCCCGTCTCTTCATTAATAAAAAGTGTTTAAAAATACTGAGCTAAAATCTAAAACCACTCAACACCTTACTCAGATCTGATGAGGAACAATTGATGGGCATGCCAAATATCATTTTCATGTCAGCTAAATATCCATTTAATTGTTATGCCATTGAATCCATACTTAACTAGCTTGCTAATCAGAACATCATGGTATAATTTGCTTGGTTGAAATCAAGGTACATTATGTCTGTAACATTTCCACAATCTACTAATCGTAATTGTAATCCAATCAAAAAATGCAATAAGCTTAATCTGGCAAGATTCATTTTTCACAAATCTATCCTGACTTCTGTTAATTACCATCTTGCTTTTAAAGTGCTTACAGCTCTGTCTTTTAATACACTGGTCAAGAATTTTCAGACTAACCTGATCTGTAGTTCCCTAGACAGTCATTTTCTCATTTTTTTAAGGATAGGAGCAATATTAGCTCTCTTCCAGTCATCTGGCACTTTCCCAGTTCTCTCAGATTTCCCCAAAGATAATATATAATGGTTTAGCCTGACCATCAACTAGTTCCTTTCGTACCTTACAGTGCATTTCATTTGGCCCTGGAGATTTAAGGTCATTCAAAGTAAATAGGTATTTTCTCATGTTTCTATCAAACTGAAGTTTATTCATGCATTCAGTATAAGTAGTTGCCTCTGAGGGATTTTTAGACATATGTAAGTCACACAGTGTGGCTGCTGATTTTTCTAGGCCAGAAAAATATCACCAGTTTTACAACATGTTCCTGAATTGAGAAACGGGAAGAACAATGTTGACGTAGTAGTCAAAACAAATCTGTTGTATTCATTGTTTTTCATATCTCCACAAAGAACCAACAGCTGAATTAGTACAGGAAGACATAAGCAAAGGAAAGCAGGGATCATAGACCTTTTGTGGGTTAGCCCAAATCTTAATGAGATATTTTTTAATCAAGATGTAGGAAGGGTTCAGAAGAAGGCATCAGAAAACACTGTGATCATATAGTATTACACATGTACATAAATGAACCATTATAGGTTAAACATCAGAAACTGAATATTCAGATTGTCATGAGTGAAATGCTTTCATCGGAACCAGTTTACCCATTCAGATGCTAATTATGCTTTGGAGAACTGAAGAGAAATGAAATGGTACACATGACTGTATGAACAAGCCTACTTATAATGAAAAGATGCTTTCAGAAAAGAAAAGGGTTTGTGTGATTAAATATGCACTCAAATCGGTAGGATTTAAATGTATCAACTTTTAGATTTCACTCATAAAGATTCATTCATCCTTAGAGGAACATACTTTCATTCTGTAGATTATATTATGCCACAGCATGCAAAACTTAGAAAATACTATGCCAGGAATAATTTAACCAGTTGAGACGCTGCTGATATAGGTTAGCACAGTATGACAGATTTACAGATTAAACAAATTTGCTGCCACCACTGGGTTATGCTTTTTAAAATAAGGGTTAGAAAAATAAAGGAGTATCACACTTTGGTGTTTTTCCAGTGTGCACTGTGACAATGGAACAAGCTACACACTGAACATTCAGCCTTCCTGTGAATTCCCAGAGTTCTGAATTATCCCATCCATTTGTCATTAATATTTTTCCCCAGCCTAAACCAAAATCAGACAGAGGAATTTGATGTCTTCCAGATTGACAGGACAATGTCAGCAAGTAACTAGAATCCTCCATGTATTTATCTTTGAAGGGTTCTGGGCCATTTGCCAATAAGCCAAACTATATTGAATGCTGAATGCAAAATACATTTTTACTGTTAGCTTACAACATTATGTGTATCCTTTCTTACATATAGTTGGTAATCCTCACTCCAAGACAGCTGTTTTTTAATAATTTATATATGAATTTGCATAGATTTAAAGAATGCCTGACTCCAAACGAATACATAGTAAAAAAAAAAAAAAAAGCTAGAAACAGAATATATGCATCCAGAAAGACTATACCATACAAAATCTTCCCAAGACCTGGGTGAATAGCTATATTTTCTGTGGCTTCCTGAGCATCATCAGGGTGGGATCCATATAGGTCTCCAGGGTGATTCAGTTCCAGAGGGCAGGCACTGTGACAGAGAAGGCATATTTCTGATAGATGGCATTGTTTGATTGAGAGGACCCAGAATGCACCTGTTCTTCGAGAACTCAACCAGGCAAGCAGAAGCAATCAGAGATAGATGGTCCCTCAAATAATCAGGCCCTTTGCCATGAAGACTTTTATAGGTGGTAACCAGCACCTTAAATTGCAACCAGATGCCACCTGGCAACCTTTGCCGCTCATACAGTAGGTGTCACATGGCCATGCCACGTCTCTATATAATAACCCTTCTGTGTATAGCCCCCCCCTTTTTTTTATGGTGGTGGTGGGCTGACTTTGAGCCAGTGTTGACTCCTGGAGACTGCCTAAACTAGTCCCTGCAGTTTTTGGAAATGGTTTGCCCTTGCCTTCTTCTTCTTAGGCTGAGAGAGAGGGACTGGCCAAGATCATCCAGCTGGCTCTATACCTAAGGCAGGACTAGAACTCATGGTCTCCCAACTTCTAGTCTGGTGCCTTAACCCAATACCAAATAGTCCATGTAATTACATTTAATGAGAGATTGATTGATTTAAAAGATTTATAAAGCCACCTGTCATATAAACATTTTCACAACTTTACACTTAAAAGAAAACTGTAGGACTATGAAGAAGACAACCACTTGTAGGAGTCTTTAGATTTGTATAGAGTTGTCCCATCTGATAAAGTATTGAATGTTGCCACCTTCTCATTAAAGCGCCTCTGAACATATCCCCAAGATGGCTACTTCATCCTTTTTTCTTGTAGTGGATAAGAAAGACTTCCTCCTGCAGCTGAACCTTGTTCAAGCAACATTGGCTGGGTTCAGTTATTATACTAAGCCACAATGTGGTTTGTCACATTGCATCTTAATGTGTTGCATGAATGAAGCCATTATGGCTTTTAAAATAGAATTATGGCTTGATATGAACTAGTCCACTATGTTTAGCTAGACAAATAATGACTAAAATAAACCATGGCTTAGCTCAATGTATGAATCTAGTTTATCTGAGCTCCAGCACATTCCTATATTTTGGTTGTTGTTGACCCTGAATGCTGGCTTGCTTCTTTATCCTTACTCCTCATTTATCTTATAGTTCTAAGTAGACTCATTATCTGGGTCATCTTTGATTACCATCCATAACCCAGCCTGGTAATGTTGGGTATAATGTAGGGATTGCTGTCCATGCCAGATTTTCCCCCATCTTGCCTATGAAATACAGTTTATTTGCCAGTTTTACAAGGCTTCACAAATGTTCTTCCCACTCTTACTGTGGTGAGAATCATTCCCAACTCTAACAAGTACCTCAGAAGCTCAGCAATATGCATACTAATTTTACATCAAATTATACACTTGTGTTTCATGGAAACATTTCTCCAGCCCCAATATTTCACCTTCAGGAAGTTCTATCTTATGCTAACTAAATTAAAACTCATGATGAAAAATATGAGAATCTATTATGTGTAGTTGTGGCCCAAAAAAAAAAAAGGTTTAATTTAGGGCTGCTGATAGATAGTGATAGCCTGAATTAAGTAATTGTGGAACAGCTCCTTCTGAAAGATCTACCACATTCTTCAAATGCAGATGACGTTTTTAATCAGGCACATTACCTAACTAATTCTGTATATTTTATTTGTAGCTATAGAGATGGACTGTAATAGGTCTATAGCATAATAATAAATGAAGAAGAGAAAGCGCCAAATGATTCTCTGGAAACAGTATGTTACCGCTATAGAAAATTTACTCATCAAACCTATGAACTCTCTGTTTACAAATTGCTTCTATGCGAATGTGCACCTACAGAAAGATGGGATTGCTTATGTAGGCTTGCAGGGGTGAAAGCCAGCAGATAACAAGCAAAAAAAGAAAAGAGAGACAGAGAGATAGAGAATTTCCCGTCACTGCAAGTTAAGAGAAAATGCAATGTTTGGTACACGTGGATTTATCTCTGAGGCATGAATTCTTTCTTTGAGTTCTGTGAAGCCAGATTCGTTCTTGGCTTGAATCCATTGATATCACAGAAATGGACCTTTTGTGACAGCAGTAATTTCATTCTGCTGAGGCGACTTGACCTTCTTCCTTTGAGGTAATTGACATGCCAACTTATATGAGCCATAGCATTCATTTCATGCGAATGGTTAACATTCCATTGAAAAGGCCGGCCTGGTTCTCTTTAAGACCCAACCTTTTTGCCAGAGAAATTTCATCTTGGAGTTGCAGTCCAACTGAAGGACACTATATGAGCACATATGTGCACACCCACAAATACTCCACCTTTCCTGACTGCCACTATATAAACAAAAATGAGTATATGCTAAAAGAAAAAATAGTGTGATTTCATTCGTTTACTTTTAATATATTCATTTAAAATGTTTTTTTTTAAATCGCTTGGAAATTACTGCTGTAATGTTTTTTCAATTGGTTAGTGAAGTTATACATAATGGGCTCCAGTATTTTTCATTCCAAACCCTTGAAGAACTTAAAGAACATTCAGTTTCATTCTAAGCTGGAAAGATCCTTCAATGAAAAATTATACTCCCCTTCTCCCTCCCTCTTTTCAAACATAACAAAATACAAAGAGAGGAATTTAATAGCCAGGAAAGTTGGCTTTAAGACAAGAGCTTACCCAAAATCTCTTTGGTTCTCTTTGCAGAATGGGCTTCCGAGATATCCAAGCTTGCTGGAAAATCAGGAGTTGGTTTGGCTTCGCTCATAAAGCTTGGGGGTGACTAAATATCAGGAATTTGGATTTCATCCCTCAACCCCACCCTTGTTCTCAAATTCACTGATACCATAAATTCATTTTTCAAATGGAATATGTGGTGATTCTGTCAGGCTCAGCAATCCTTTCTTCTCTATGGACACCATTGTACATGTTCTTATGATGGCCCATTCATGTTTTTTTTAAAAAAACAAACTCTTGCAAGATACCCTGTGACTTTCAAAATCTCATAGGAGAGACAGTCATCTTCTTGGCAAGGTCATCAGGCATTTTTTTTTTTTTTGGTGCCTTCCATTAGATAATATTTCCTGAGCCTGGTCCCTTCCAATCTGTTTGGCTATTATCCCCATAATTCTTAGCGAGTGTTTCTAAGTGGGAATTATGGAAATTGTCATCCAACAATTCTGGAGAGTACCTAGTTGGGAAATTACTCATAAGGGATAAAATCTCCCCCTTGGTGGGGTTGGTGTTTATCTGACAACTGATTGGCACAATGTTTGCATTTGTTTTCACTGACTCCTGTAGCTTTTCAACACACTTAAAGAAGCATTATTTTAAATATTTATTTTGAAACTGGATTTCATTGCTTTGCATCTAAATATTTTAAGACAATAATCCTCACTCTCTTTCCCATTAATGTTGCTTTAGAGCAGTAGTTTTCATGCACCTCTTCACCGTTACAACTTGTGACTTAGTAGCACCCATAGCTTTTGAAATGGAGTTGGTATGAGATATGCCCACAATTAGTGAGGGTGAAAAATGAGTCTCTCATTAGAAAGCTCTTCTTCCTTGTAGGTAGAATTAGCCTGAATGGCCAGACATGAAAGGCAGAGGATTTGAAGAATGACAGAGCACTACATTTTACCTGTTAAGGTGAAGAATCAATAGTTTTCTATTCTCCTTTCTCTTTGCTATGCACACCAGACCTTGCTTTTAGTGCTTGAGTGCACTGGTAACTCCCATTGATTTTATGCTTAAATCTCAAGGAATATATACATCTTTGTAGAGATAATGGCACTCTTGGGAAAACAGAGTGAACATTGGCAGCAAAGGAAAGCATATAAGGTGCTATTAAACATACATGTATTTTATATCAGGGATCAACTCTTCTGATAGCCTGGGCATTCACTCCCCCATTTAAAAAAATGCCTAAAAATATTGAGAAATTTTACTCCTGAGATCTTGCATCAGAACACTGAAATGTAGTGTGGTCAGTGAGTTCTCTTTCAAGGTTTCATCTGTTGTTGTTGTTGTTCAGTCGTTAATTTGTGTCCGACTCTTCGTGACCCCATGAACTATATTGCGCCAGGCCTTCCTGTCCTTCACTGCCTCCCGGAGTTTGCTCAGTTTCATGCTCATTGCTTCAGTGATGCTATCTAACCATCTCATCCTCTGCCGTCCTCTTCTCCTTTTGCCTTCCATCTTTCCCAGCATCAGGGTCTTTTCCAAAGAGTCCTCTCTTCTAAAATAAAAAAATAAATATATAAAAAATAAATAAAATAAATAAAATCAAGGCTTCATGCAGAATCTTATTTGACAATCTCAGAAGTGTTATCCACTAAAAAACATGCAGCAAATGATTGGGTACTATCGAGAGCTGCCGTTTTAGTATATAAGTTGTAATTTCATCTTTGGATCATTAAAAGTCCTGCTTAGCTACTGCTACCATTTCCAATCTCAACTTCACCAGAAATTTCCTCTGCGCCTTTAATGGAGTATTTGAAAACTGAAGTCTAGAATCACTTCTTTCAAGTGAAATCAAAGTTAATTAAGTTACCATATTCCTTACCAAACAGTAATTCACTTACAAAGTAAAATTCTGGAACTCACCCCACTTTCTCTCTTCCTTTAATATGCTTTTCAAAGTATTTTAAAAGCACACACACATCAAAATGAAAGAGGAAAAATTGAAAAAAGAAAGAATAAGGACAAAGTAATACTTACCAGTCTTTCTGTTACATTAATAGAGAGACAAATCATAAACTCATATTATCAATTCAAAGTATAAGGTATTGTTTTTCCATTGCAGAATAATCTTTTTGCTACTCCCATGCTTGATAAATCTATAGTTCTTCATATAATGATAAACTCCAAATTTTGGGTATGTAACTCAGAATCACTTTTACATTTTTACAACATATTACTCTTCTGAAAACCATATTAGCAAAAATATGAGTATTAAACCAAAAGAGGATGATCATGAGGCAAACCCATACCATATGCATAAGTGTCTTCTTTATCATTTTACACTTCCAGTTAGCTAATTTGACAATTAACCCACTTTGGTGGGTGCGAATTCATACAATGATGCAAAAGATATTGTGGATTAATATTACAATGAAACGGGAATTATTTTTATTGGATTTTATGGATGATGAACTAGAAAAGAAATATGGGAAACTAATATTGTATATGGTAACTGCAGCAAGATTATTGTATGCACAAAGATAGAAGAATAATGAAATACCCACAGTAGAAGATTAGATTATAAAATTAATGGAACTTGTAGAAATGGCAAAGCTGACCAGTTTGGTCAGGGAAAAAACAGTAAAGACTTTTTTAAAAGATGGAAGTCTTATACGAACTTTTTGTTGAAAGAAGAAAAGACTGAATTGATGATTTATAGATTTGGGGATTTAAATGGGTCAAAGAGGAAGGGAAAAGAAAAAAATGGCAATTACTTGATAGAAAGAATGTCAGAAGTCATAATTCTAAGCTTTCTTTTTTTTTTCTTTCTTTCCTTTTTTCTTTTTCTTATTTTCTATATTCCTTTTTTTCCTAAACTTTTAATTTTGTATACTTTTATTGAATTGAAAAATTTTAATAAAAATTCTAATTAAAAAAGACAATTAACTCACATTAAATATTCTTTGAGGCATACAATAAATGTGAGAAAAAATATTTTGTTGAATGAATCACATTTTGAGTACATAAGAAACACGTTTAATATTTTTTAAAGAATCTTAGCCATTGACTTCTTAACATGTGGCATCCTGTTTATTCCAAAGTGCCTACAAAGAACCACTTTAACAATGTCCCTTAACCACTACCCCCTCTTCAATTACCCCCTTTCAGTCATTTGTTGATGTTATCATTAAACTGAAATAAACAGTTTCAAATAGTTACCTCTCCAAAGATATTTTCTTTTAGATAACTATTCCAATATATTTAAAAAGACTTCAAACCCCAAATGAAACCCCAACTTTTGGCAAATTCCATAGATATATTAGAGCTGATCATAACGATATGTGACTTCAACTGAGTAACCTAGTACTTTATTGCATCAATAAATATTGATATAAACCATTCATGCTTATCAATAAGACCTAATATATCATCAGCTTAAAAATAACAACTTGTGTTCAAATCCAACCATTTGATGATTACAATACCTTTTGATTGCCTAATAAGATAGATCAATAGCTCCAATGTCATATTAAATATACTAAAAGTCAAAGGATATCTTTTATGAATCTGACAAGACTTCTTGATAGGTGAGGAAATAATTCCATGTATAATAATACTAGCAAAAGGACTTCAGTACAAAAAGAAGGAAATTCATATTTGTCCAAAAACTTTCCCAAATATGAACTGCACCGTATCAATCACCATGGTTGATTCTAACTTTTCTGAATGTGTATATAAAATATCAGTTAGTAACCTAACATTATTTGAAGCCCATGGATATTTAATGAAACCAAATCATGTAGGATGGACAATAGAAAGTAACATCATTGCTGGTCTGCACGTCAGAATCACTGCCAAGATTTTGTCACTTGTTACTAATAATAGAAAAGTACTTCAAAATTTATTTGTACACTTATTACAAAATGTATGAAGTATAACATCATATGCTGACCTAGAAAATAAGAAATCATTCAGTTTTTAAAGAATGAAAGGACACTAGACAGATCAGAATGGGAATTCTATGTATTATAGTTAACTTTCCCCCCCACACAACTTAACTAATTTTGGGCCAATCCAGACCCATGACTAAGCCATTCATGCATTTTTATGCTTTCTTGCAAGCAGCACGTACCTCTGCTTGTAAATGGAGTGACCTAGAGTTGAAAGAAATCATTGGCTCTTGCTCAGTGTGTTACTGCCAAGGAAAGTATGAATTATATCCATGAATTCACCAGAAACTGAGCTTGACTCAAGAGAAAACTTCACTTACTTTGAATTGGTTCCAGTAGAGAAAAGCAGACTCTGAGCTGCAATTTCCAGCCCAAAGATTCTTTCCTACCAGCAGTTGGCATGCTTGCCGCCCATGTGTTTGGGGGGCAGTTCTCAAAGTTCTCAAACACAGCTATATTTGCAACTCGTGGGGGGAGGGAGAGGGAATTCCATTCATTCTTTGTACTTCAGCTTATTCTTAGCTGCTCAGGACATTTTCATATCATGGGATAATAATAATATTTTGCTATTACTCAAAAAGAATAAGCAAGGTTGATCTTTTGGAGTCAAAGAGATCATAGTTGACTGAACTTAAGTCAAGAATGTGATGTGGCTGCAAAAAAAGTAAATATAATTTTAGGATGCATAAATAGAAAGTGCTCCCAAATTACAGGAACTAATGGTTATATTCTCTTCTGCCTTGTCCAAACTCCCCCTCAAGTGTTGTGCTGAATCCTGGGATGGATTCAGTCGAACTGGAAGAACTTCAGATGACAATAAGGACAATTAAGGACTGGAAATTAAGTCCTTGAACAGTAATTGAAGGAATTGGAAATATTTAACCTTGAGAAGACTAAAGGGGGGGACCTGTGGAAGCTTTCTTCAAATACCTGAAGGTTAAGACCCCAGAGGACAGGATATGCGATAAGTTACAGAAAGGTGGATTCTGACTGTTGGGGGATGGGGTGGGGAATCTCCTCATAACAGGATGAACAGTACAACAATGAATCAGTTACCCAGAAAGCTGATGGATTCCCTTTCACTGAATGTGTTAATGGAGAAGCTAGAGATCTCTAGTCTGGGATGCTGTATTTTGGAATCCTCCCCTTAGCCAGGAACTGGATTCAATGGCCTAAATGTCCCTTGTTACTAGTTAGAAGCAGCTTGCCACAGTACTTTCAGGGACGTTTTAAAGGAAGGTGTTGAGTCATGCAGACCGATTTATTCAAAGTTAATTATAAACTTTTTAAGACCACCCTGGCAGGAAAACTAAATAATCTTCTAGCAAGCCTAATACACTCTGATAGGATAGAATTTGTTCCAAAGAAATATATGAAAGACGAAAAAAGTGTTGCAAGTATAAGAAATCACTCTATTAGAAATATTGTAGCTTAATAAAAGGATGGGACAAGTTCAAAAGTCCAGACTTATCTCCTCTGGCTTCAGTATTAAATATATATTTCATGAATGTGGTAAAGAATTTGACAAAACTGTTATAATCTGCAAGATTCAATTATTAAAAAGCAAAAATGAAGTCATTCAAGATACACTCCTTAGAATGATCAGATGTACTTTTGTGGTTTCATTATCTCCAAATGAGCAGTATAGTTCAGATGGAATTTTTTAAAAAGGTTGTAAGCTCAGATACTTGGCTGAATTTGAAATACTTGTAACACACAATACATAACACTTTATATATAAGTTACTACTGAAATATGATTTGGAGACTGAACAGGTTAAAGTTTTCATGATCAAATGGATGCAGAACTTAAACAGAACAATTTATATCCCACAATGGGATTATCAGTGGAAAACAAGCATTAAATTCACTGCAAATAATACATTAAGAGAAAATTGATAGATGTTTTTCCTCTGGTATGTTATCCCAGTGATGATTGCTAGGCATAACAATACCTATTCAGAAAATTGTTAGAAATGTAAAAATCAAGTTGGAACTTTTTACCCTAGGTGGTGACAAAGTTATAAAGCTCAACTATTCTGGAAGATGATCTAATATAGGATGAAACAAATCATAAATGTTGACTTTCCTTTTCCATCAGTTTTTTTTTTTTTTATTAAAGCTGATATACCTACAAAATACATGAGCATGGTTTATAAACGATAACTGCCACCAAGATATTTTAGGCTTTGCAGTGGAAATCACATTTAAGTTCTTCATTAGAGGAATGGTAGCTTAAACTACGGGAGTATGAATCAGTGTCTAAAATAACTCTATATGTGAAAATGAAGTTTAATGTTAGCTTCAACTTAATCGGGAAGCCACTTATAAAGTATAATTGTATATATGGGTTGGTGCCATATCTGAGATTTGGGCTCTCTTAAAATAAGGGTTCTAAATGCTTTAATTGTAATTGCTTATTTTTTTATTATATCAGTCTCTCAGGTAATCTAAAATTTGATATTAATAATAGCTAAATAAAGCAGTTTTGAAAGCGTTAAAAATGTTAAACTGTCGTGAACACACCTTTATATTATTTTAATCCAAACTGATATATAAAGATAAAAGTGAGGTGTTTCATCCAATTGAATAGTTTCTACTTTCTTTTAATCTTATCTTATATTATTCTGCAAGCGTTTCCATGCGAATATTTGTATTTTGTAATTTCTATGTATTTTTTTTTCTTTTCTTTTTAAAATAAATACTTTGTATTTATTTAAGGGAAGGTTTTGCTTATGCTTTCATCAAACAAAGCACCCGTTCAAAGATCTGCATGGCCATCTGGTGGAGGCAGGGGCTGAACTGTGATAAAAATTTGCAAAATTAATTTAGGCCAGAGATTAACTGATTCACTGACTTCTATGGGGAACAGGTATGTTATTTATAAGTACAGTTTCTCTTTTTCCTCCTCATTCCCTTTTGCCTATTTCAGTTGATTTAGACAGGCTGAACGATGAGGCAAAACGTTACAGCTGCACTCCAAGGAATTACTCGGTCAACGTTCGGGAGGAGCTGAAGCATACCCATGCGGTTTTCTTTCCTCGCTGTCTCCTTGTCCAGCGCTGTGGAGGAAACTGTGGTTGCGGCTCTACACACGGGAAATGTGCTTGCACAGCAGGAAAACTGGTGAAGAAGTATCACGAGGTACCTTGCTTTTTGTGTCTTTTTAAAATGTCTGTATGTAAACTGCCATTGTCTTTTTTAGGCTGAAGGTAAGTAAGATTTCTAAGTGCAGTCTCCTTGTAGTCTACTTCTTCCACACACATGCTTCTTCAAAGCTCTTCATCTTAAGAAGAGCTTTGACGAAAAGCCATGTGTGTGTATGTATAAAATATGTATTTTATATATGTATACATGGCTTCAAATCAGCGTTGATTCCCGGCGACTGCCTGAACTACTCCCTGCAGTTTTCTTGGCAAGTTTTTGCCTAGGGCTGAGAGAGAGTGACTGGCCCAAGGTCACCCAGCTGACTTTGGGCCTAAGGCAGGACTAGAACTCACAGTTTCCCCATTTCTAGCCTGGTGCCTTAACCACTACACCAGATTGGTTCTCCAAGATCTAAAATACATTAGGAATAATAAACACTTATTTATTAAGTCTCTACAGGAAAGCTAGGGCAATGTCAATCTTTAAACAATCCAAATTATGAAGGTGCCCATTCATGTCCTGCTAGAATTTCTCTTCTAAAGCAGGGGGAGGCTCCAAGAAGCTTGAAGCCTTCTCTGGATTCCAGGGGTCATAGTCATTTCCTGGATTTAGCCCCTATTCCAAGCACACCATCTTTTCATTATCTACTGAGCTTTTCCTTGTCATGATTCTTAGCAAACTCCACCTCTTGGTGGGGTGACACCTTGCCTTTTGGCATAGTGATAGAGTGTCTGACACTCATTAATATTTTCTCAAGCTAACTTACTGTGTTTCCTGCATCAGTAAGTAGATGCAAATTTGGATGGTTCTGATTAGCTGAAGAAACATATTTTCCTCCTTCCTAGAATACTGGCACTTCTCCCAAATCATTGTTACCTGCACTGAAATTTACTAATGTCAGTCAAGCTGGAGTTGTCATATAAATACACTTCTTCTATAAAGACAAAATCACTATGAATTTTTTATACCAAAACACTATGACAGCTGATTCAGTGGGTTTTTTTTTTCCAAAAAAAATGTGAGGGATATGACCATTTAAATAATGGAATGGAGTCAAGATAGGGTCTCATGTCAGCAAAGAGTATAATTGGGGTTGTCAGGTCATTCTGGTACTACTGTAAATTGCAGGCGAAGAGTGGCAATTTGTGCTCCTCCTCATGAGATGAAACATAAGAAAATGTCTCTTTTGTTCTATATGCATTGGAGTAATACTGTAAGGGAAGAATTCATTATATCAATTGTCTCCTAGTCTTGTTTCTGGCTGTTTGGACAAGTATGGGGGGACAAAAAAGCATGGGCTTGAGTTCCTCAACCACCCTGGCCCCTTTACTTCAAACTAAATCTGTCCATCCAGTATGCATGTCCCAGGTAAAAATATAGAAGGATCACTTCCTGCAGCAGATTTAGAGGACAGCAAGAGATCAGTGCTTCTCAGGTATGGCACCAACCCTCTGGAAAAGTCTTCTTCTGGCGATCCGGATGTTGTCCTCTCTCATAACTTTCAGAAAAGCTGTCAAAATGCAGGTGCTCAAGAAGGCATTTGAGGGATAAGAATTTTGTCATTTGGGTAGCCCAGACATTACTATGGGTTTTATATTTTTAGTAATGATTTTATCATTATTAATACATTCTTTTCAGAGGGTGTCATGGTTTTTAAGTGCAAACTGCCATGAGTCCTTTGGGAGCAGGGTGGTTTAAATAAATAAATAAAATAAAATAAAAATAAATTTAAAAAAAAAACCTTGCAGAGCAGCAGCTGGGCAAATACTGCCACCATGCTCCAATGCTCCTCTTCTGGGGATGTGATTGGTGGACCATTTTAAGAGCAAGATGTAGTCTTAGTGAATGCATTTTAAAACTCAGACAACTGGTATTGTACAGATTGGTTGGGCTAGAGATGCGGAGAAATTTCTAAAAGCAGTATGGATTTATTGCATGGACAGCATAAGGAAAAATAAATATACCAGCTCTGTAATGGAGATGGAATACTTACCTAGCAGCCAGAATTTAATATAATTTATGATAAATCCTAGTGAATTTTCTGTTGCCTGCTGACGTATCAGATAGTAACAGCTGAAAGATTATATCACCAGAGCAATGTGGAAAGGCCTACATTCCAAGAGCCTTATATAAAAAGTAAAGGAAATTCACTTACCAAATGTGCCATTATGCTATTTCCATTCTTATGATACCACAGACCAAAATTAACCAAGGACACTCTTCTAGCTTCAGCTTCAAATGACCTGGCTTTTGTAAATTTAAAGGTACCCTATAGAGCTGAATTAACAGTATAATGAGTGCCAATTTGAACTTTAGTATTCATAGACCTTGTGAAGATAAATCTATTTTGGATATATCAAAGGCAAGACTGATATTAGCCCAGGAAAGATTATTTTTTTTAAAAAAGTCTAAAGCTAACTGTTCTTCACTACCTTTGCTCCACATTAATCCAGCCACTTTTTTATAACTATCAGCAGAGTCACAGGGGTAAATGACATGGTCCTCCTTTGTGTCTTAGAACCAACTGAACCATTCAGAAAGGAGAACGTGCCAGGTCCACAAGGGACTTCAGAATTCCTATTGTGTGCACAGCAGATGAGAATCCCTTTTCCTAATATTTTAAGAGGGGAAAGGGCAAGCTGAGAAACCTGACTGCTGATATGCTAGTTATTATCCATGTAGCTATTACCTGATGTCAGGCATTCAAAGGTTTGGAAGGAGCCAGGCTGCAAGCGAAAGGCAAGTCACAGTTACATTATGGCTAAGAAAGATAGAAATCTCTGCATATGAAAGTGCTTGTAGATAGTTGTCTTGGAAGCCACTGGTCTTTAATTTAAAAATAAATAAATAGTAAATTGACATATTGCAATGCCAGCATGCCCTATTCAGGTCCCAAAGGTATTCATAGAAAATACAAATGGAAAGCTGAGGCCCTCTGAAAATGTTCCTACCTATCTGGAGGAAAAGGGTAAGCTGTGGATTGTAAGGAGCATCCGTGATGGAATGGGAGGGTGACCTTGGAAAATGGGGGAAGAGATGCCTCTGAGAGAAAGATTAAATAAAAGGAAAAGGAATCCACAACAGAGTAACAGACAGAGAAAGAAACTTAGGAAGGACCCACCTTAACTACTCAGGCGGTAAACAGGGATGGTGGGAGATTTGTACTTTCAAGCTAGCAAGATTCTCTCAATGTAGCCTTGCAATAAAGTAGAATTAGGTCCTTGTTGTGTTTCCTATCTGGTTTACCTGGAAGGGCTGACAGCATCCTGGAGGACTAAGGGAGTGAGAGAAGCATCAGAGAAGAGTAAGGAGTGGAATAGAGCCAAGGGAAATGTCCATAGTTGTCTGTATGATATAATCAGCATTTGGGGCCAGTAGAGTGGGAATCTCCCCTGTTGTTTTGTTGTCTGCTTAGTCGCCATTTTACATTTTATATTTTGTATTTATATATTGTCTGTTTGTTGTTAGATGGTTTTCTTTGTTTCATTTTTTTCTTCTTTTTGATTTATTGTGTGCTTAGGTTGTACATTGCCCAAAGTCACACTGTCTGAGTTGGGCAGCCTTCTAAATCTTGAAATAAATAAATAAATGAATTTTGTATCCCTATATATACAGTAGCTGAAGGAAAGATGAAAGGGTAACTACCAGAACTCTATAGAATACTATAAATTCTATAACCCTGGAATCCCTAATTATGAATGGATGAGGGTTCTGTTTATTCCAGATCTCGAAGGAAACTGGCCAATACTGAAATAATGTGTAGTTTAGGATGTAGTCAGTCTTCTGAATTGTTCAGTTTGATGATCCATTTTTCAATCTTACATGTTCCAAAATGTTCATAAGCAATATATTACATTAATTTACTAAGCACATGTGACTAAAACAGCATCTTTACGGATATACTTGTCCTTCCTTATTGAGTCAGTGTGATGCTCTCCATCAGCCTTGTTTGTGGTGGCCAACTCCATTTTAAGGAAAGGGCAACACAGTAGATCTCCTGCCTGATTGCTGTGACCAGTTATAGCACAACATTTTCCTGATAGTTGTTCAGGTTCACCAAAGCTTTTTGACTCTTCATGGGCAGATCCATTGTGTTGAAATGAAATGCCTTACCAAGTTATCTGGGACTCCTTCTGGCCAGTGGATCTAATGGGTAGGATGCTCCATCACTTGTTCCAGCCATCTGGCTCAGGAAGACCAAGTTTGGATCCAGGAGAGGATCCTCACTTCAGAAGGGGGTAGTGCCAGCAGCCTTGAAAGAAAATAGTCATATAGAGCAAAGATGGAATATAGACTCCTCACTAAAGGCCAAAGAGACATCAAAACAGTACTTCTTCATCTTGCTTATGTAATATTAACAAAATAAGGTTCACATACTTTTCTTGGTGGGAAAAAGTCCTTTAAAATGGAGGTTGCCACAGATATATTAATACAGGAATGGGAGAAAGTAAATAGCTTGAAACTAAGGTAACAGGAAATAGCCTGATCCTCCATCCCTAATGATAAACCACAACCCTCAACACAATTTCAACTCTCTGCCTTAAATTTAATTTATTTCCATATAAACTTCATTTTAAAAATCAGCAATTCATTCAGGGGACTGCTCAACCCTTACTAGCAGATCAAAAAGGATTTTTTTGTTTTTTTTTAAGGCACAGAAATATAAACCATATAAATTATGTTGGAGTTTGTATTTCAAGTCCAGAGTATTCTTCGCTAAGGGAAAGTACTGAACCAAAACCCTTTCAGTAGAGTCACAAGGCAGAAATTCTGGACAGGCTCACATTTTTCTCTTTCTCCTATGTTGTCAGTTCTATGGGAACTTATAAGGGCATCATAATATTTTATATTCCTATAAACCTGGTATCTGGCTTAGCAGTTGTGCTTTCCATCTCAGTGTTATTAACGTGGCTCCACATTCAGGAGTGATATGGACTCTGACTTATTAAGAGATTATGAGAAGAATGCTTTCTTAGGGGCTCCATGTTTATTTACTATAGTAATTCATGAGACCTGGAATTGGTGCCACACATCTTACAGTATTGATGATTGCTAATGCCCACCTTCACTGATTTCTCCCTCTACTTTCCGTTCATCAGACATAAAGTTGTAAATTCTTTCATGCCTCCTTTTCCCCATATTCTCTTCCCCCTTATAACCAGTCCAAAAACTGTAATCTTTCTCATAGGGGAATTGTTCCACCCCCTTGACCATTTTGGTTACCCTTGTCCATCTTCTTTTCAGCTACACAGTTTCCTTTTGGAGGTGTATTGTTTTCCAAGACTGGTCATGCCATTTAAAATCATAGGGTTGGAAGGAGCTTATGAAACCACCAAGTTTAGTCCCTTATTCAGTGCAGGAATCCAGATGAAAACTTCCAGACTTGAATGCTTCCAGCAAAGAAGAGTCCACCATTCCACTAAGGAATCAGTTCCACTACTAATTTGCACTATTTACATCCCAAAGAAGGGATTAGTGAAATGATTAGTGAAAATGATGAAGTTTTAAACTCGTTACAGCTACAATAAGCATCTTCTCTGTCTCTTCCTATCATTTTCTGTGGGGGGTCACATGCTTCAAGCAGAGGTTGAGCACCATTTCTCTTTCTCTTTTTGTTCCTCATTTTTTTCTCCCAGTTACCTTCTTCTCTCTCTTTCTTTTCTTCTCCTCCTTTTTCCTTTCTCCCTCTTCTGCTCTCCTAAGCAGATTACCAGGGAAGAGACAAATCACTTTTACTAAAGATTCTAACTGATCACCTCCCAAGTGATGAAATTACCTTGAAATTAACCCAAGGGATTCAGGTGGTCCTACAGCCACAGCTTGTCCTTTCCTGTACTTC
This sequence comes from Python bivittatus, assembly GCF_059951505.1. Classification (NCBI taxonomy): domain Eukaryota; kingdom Metazoa; phylum Chordata; class Lepidosauria; order Squamata; family Pythonidae; genus Python; species Python bivittatus. Next base: position 16,091,127 of record NW_028277056.1, on the reverse strand, counting down.
CAAAACACCTGGAGGATACTAGATGAAAGTTGCTGGGAAAAAAGCTTCCTTTTAACTCTGACTAGACATGCACAAGACTCATATGTAATCAAATGCTGAAGAAGGACATTATTACCTTTTCACATTATTGAGATGAGGTGTACCTAGAAAGTTCTTACCTTATTCTAATTACCTTCTGATTCTTTCTTTACCTACCTAGGTGCTGAGATTTATCCCTGAAGCAGGTCATCTCAGGAGGAGGGGCAGAACCAAGAACAATATGGCACTGATTGATATTCAATTGGAGCACCATGAACGTTGCGACTGTGTCTGCAGTGCAAGGCCACCGCGATAAAAGCAGAGAACCTGGTTTTATTCGCAACTTAAAGGACCTCTTTCTCTTGAAGAAGGAGCTGTCCATGCTGATTTGCCCAGTGACCACCGAACTTTGCTAAAAGCCTGCATCCATAGCCTTTTGATTTAAAGTGCTAAGTGCCATGACAGCTTACCATTAATAAAGCAGATTGACAACTCTGAATGCAAATCTGGGATTAAGTGTTAGAAAACAAGTGAACTCAAGGGCTGGATTTTTCATGCCTACAATGAAATCTACCTGCATGATGGCAGCACTCTTTTGGCTGAATTCTTAGTTGGCTTTTAAAATTCTTCATGCGTGCATGTACTCACAATACCTTTGCACAAAATTCTTTGCACAAACACACTTAAGCACACTTACAGTGTAAATTAAGGAAAAAGGAATCCTGTATATGCAAAATGGCTAATTCAGTTTATATAGAACCACCAAAGTCCAACAAATACAGGTGTATTAGGTTTACAGAACCCTGGTGCTGCAATAGAATTAAAAGACTGCATCTAGCAATACAGGCATTCATACCTAGATATATGCATTACAGCAGAGCACAGCAAGCAAGCTTGTATATTAAGCAAGGTGGATCCTGGTGTGCTAGGATCCATTTATAATCTGCTTATTTGCATAGATTTATGAATTACTCTTCCCAGAACTGGGCTTGTTTCCTCAAAGCACAAGTTCCAAAATACCACACTGATATTCATTCAAATGATCAGCTTTTATTGGTGTGCAAAGTTGTCACCAAACATTTTAGAATATAGTTAGAATAGGGTCAATCTATTCTCAAGAGCCATACTACTTTTCAGGCAGTGGTCTAAAGATAAGCATACTTCCCATTTTAGAGTTTCAGAAGAACTTCCTAGAATTGTTGCTGTCTAGATCAGAAAGATTCTTCCCCAGCCCTGTAAATAGATGCATCTTTTGGGCTTTAGCAACTTTTCCAAGCTGGTTCCTTCCAGATGTGTTGGAATCAAACTAAGAATTCTGGGAGTAGTCCAACACATATGGAGGACCTCAAGTTGGAGGAGAAGAGCTGGATTTGTGCTGAAAGGAAGTATTATATCCACTCAACTAATTCACAAGCTCTTCACATCTGGATTCCATGTCAATCTGGTTTAGACAAGCCATGTAGTGTGCACATTTTTTTCAAATTACATAGTTTGAGTTCAAAATGGTCTGTTCCATCCTACAGGACTGTTTCAAACTGAGAATGTTTGTAGTATATTTGGAATAGCTTGCTGTGAATCTGGAATAACCAATTTCAAGTTCAAAACATATTTCAAATCAACATTTTGCCCACTCCTAGCAAGAACACGGAACTCTAGGCATAAAGAAGCAAGCTATCTAATTAAAAATCCTATGTTCCTAGTAAAATGTATCTGGTGTAGTGATAACTACCAGCAGATCCAGAAGTTGGATCTGTGATTTCTGCTTTTCTCCCCATCTCTCCCATTTTATATAATATTTTATCCGCTTGTGTGTTTAAACTGGTTCACATGAAAGTAGTTCTAAATAACAAAGCTTGGCATTTATATGACATAACCTTCCCCCCAAACTGGTTTCCTGTAGCTGCCTTGGGTTGTAATATCTAGCCTGCTTTTAGTCCATGAACTATAGGCCAAACTGTCGAAAATAGCTGGGGATAATAGGAATAGGAACTGTAGTCAAGAAAAACTGTAGATCGAAGACTAGTATATCGCTCTCAAGAGTTCAAAGTGCTTCATATGCTTTTTATAAAGCTGTGCAAAGCTTCAAGTGTGAAGTCAATAAGATGCTTCAAACACATGAGGATACAAACATGTGCTTGGCATCTTTTTGCTTTCAAATTGGAAGCTCTGCACAATATTATTTAGCTGCAATCTTTACAATAACTGGTAAATCAATATTTTTATACTTCAAATGCAGGACCATGGCCGAAACAGCACTTTCACAACAAAGATGAGATCCAAATCTCTTCTAGTTGACTTCTAGTTATGGCTTCTGAAGAGCAGATTTAAAGATCAGTATAATTTTAAGTACATAGAGAATGCAATATTCTTCATATTACACAAAGTAATATTACTTAACTGCTATCAGTAGTTGCCATGGCTAACTGTAATCTGGGACTTAAAAAAAAATAATCGGAATTGTATTTTGAATAGATAATTTAATGCCTTGAGCCTTACTTGGTTTTGCAAAACAAATGTTTATTGGGTTTATACAATATTAATAATATTCATTTAGTTCCTGGCTGTTGATAAAGGATTTAAGAAGCTACAGGATAGAGAGTTTCCTGTGGTTTTGAACCTTTAATAGGAAAGTTCCTTGACTGACAATATTTTCCAATTACTCTGTATGAGTGTGTGTATTCTGTATTTGTTAAGTGCACACACATACTAACTCATTTCTCATGTAAGCTGTCCAGTGAAAAATGTAGGGCAGTTTATAGACAAAAGAGAATTGAACGTTTGATTTTAAATGTAATGGAGACAATAGGCTTCTATTGATAAGGATTTATATTTAAAAGGAGTCTGGAGCTACATTTTATTTTTGTATGTTGCTTTCTGATTCCTTGCTTTAAGGAAGAAAAATGGTTTTCAATAGCATTTCATATATAAAACTAAAATTGGCTTGTTATCAGATAATATTGTGAATTTCTAAACCACTACTGTTCTGCTATCATGTATCCTCTAAGTTGGTTCCTTTTACCAAGCTGAATGTTTTATCTGCTCCCTTGTTTACTTCATCAAATTCTTTCTGGAATACAGTTTAAATATTGAAGAAGTTACCACTTCTTATTGTAATGAAACACTTGAGAATATAAATATTTCTTCTGTGTTTTTGTTTTCCTTTATTTTTATGAGTTCTAATTGTCTCTGAACTTTTTGAGGCACTTAATTCATTTTCTAAATCTTATTTTAAATGAATAGTTATTAAGCCAAAGATGTATTAAGCCTTATTGTTTTAAAAATATATTTCCCCAATTCCTTGATCAACATTTCCCATAATTCCATATGAATACTGGGAAAGTAGCATATTGAACTGGTTCCTTTATCATCTGTAATGGACATTATTAACTAAACCGTAGTCCCATTAACCACTACTGGTGCTTTTTGACACTTTGCTTCAAAGAAAGATAATGATGGAATTGCCAATTTTATAGCATAAATGTTCTGTAAATAAATGAAAAGCAGACCAAATATTACAACCTAGTCCTTAATTAATTACTGTCTTTCAGTTACATTTCTGGGTAACTTCAGCAGGATGACATTGGTCTAGTAGACCAGTCATGTGGTAGAATGCGCTGAGTCTACTTCATTTGTACATTCTGTAATTAATGATTAATACTCCAACTTTTCTTTGGGTCAGTCATTTCTTTCTTATCCTAACTAAGGCATGTTTTGGACAAAAGAGAGAAAGGGGGAGAATTCAATCCATTGACAGTTTGTATGTCTTTGCCCCCTGGAAGTCAGAACAGTGTGGCAGTTTTGATGCCGTTCACAGCAGATGGAGCAAGCCATTTACTCCCAAGCAAATCAGAGAAACATGATTGCCAACTGCATGGGTGTCCAAGGGGAGGACAAATGACAAAATATGCATTGCAATTTCACAACACAAACTCTAGCCTTTTTATGATGTTGAACACATAAATGTAAAGGGCACAGTTAGTGTCATGATATCACTGCATGTTTCATTATTCTGATGAAAACTCCAAATTCGGTTGATGCTTTGGGTCAATTGATTGGCCATATGAAAACACTTCCTAAAAATCTTGCAATATTACATATACAAAGCAAATAAGATGTTTAAAATTAACAGGAAAAGGGGGAAAACAGCCAATGGAAGACTAATTACTGGTGGAGAAGAAAGCATTGATATTTTATGAATGTGACCTGCCAGCAAAAAATAAATAAATTTCAGAGAGATATGGCAGGTTATAATTATCATTGTCACAACCACCACAAGAAGGAATTGTGATTATATAAATATGTATATATGAGCTTCATCACAGAAATTCTTCCTGTGTTCCAGGACACTACACTGGAGCTAGCATTTGAACAGACCCACACCCTTAGGGGAGCCAAGACTCATTCATGTGAATCATGATGACTTAAATAAGCAAAGGTAATACAAGCAAAATGCACAATATTGGTTCCTCCAAATTCTGTCTCTTGGGTCCACATATTCTGTCCATATTAGCATCGGCTACAGTGCTCATGTATGGTGATTCATGTAAGTTGGGTGAGTCTCTGTATGGACACAGAACACCTACAAAGATCTAGATATTCCAAAGGTATCAGCACACCATGGAGTCCTTGCTCAGAAAATAGGCACCCCCTTGCCTTTCTACTATGCCATTTGTATCATATTGTTTTAGAGGATTGCACTATCAGAAAAGCAATCTTGTGGTTTATATCAAATTGATAACCCAGACTGAGAGCCTAGGAATGAAAACGGATGATCCCCCTGAAAATTATTTGTCATATGTTTTCAACACAATCCTCTAGAAAGTCCTCCTTCACCCAGTTGGAGCTGTATAAAAGCAAAGTAAACAATGCAGCGTGTACCGAGATTATGAAGTATTCTATCTCCCTCTGTGTGTATGTGTCTTTCTTTTATTTGATATCAGATCTCTTGTACAAATACAATTTTCAAGGCTTCTGGAAATATGGTTGAAGGAAAAAAAATCACTGTAAACTTTTAAGATCAAACTTGCTACCTTGTGCAATTTATATATGTATTGTTGTTTTTGTTGTTATTGTATCCCTAAAATGCTGCCTTTTATAGAGTGAACACTTTAGTAGTACAGCACATATAATTGTGTTTTACAGTCAACTACAAATAAACAAGCTTTTGAAGGAACCATGTTGGATGTATTAATATGGGTCAGCGTTGTTAAATTCTGCTGAAAGAGCAGTTTAAGCAGTAGTCTTTACCTTCTTAGTCAGCAAGTGCCCAATTTCATGCAAAGCTTTAGACTTTACACAGTTTCCTTTCCTCTAAACTAGTCCAAGTTTATTCCCAAACAACCACAGTAAATGGAATTAGAGGATGGGAAACACCCTTATTTGCCTAAATCATGGATACTTATTCTTAACTAACACAATGCCAAAATAGCAAAACATCTTATAACATCCCAATACAAGCTATGACCTTTTGTACTGGCATTGTGATATTGCACACAATATTTAAGAGGCAGACTTTGCATCACATGTTTGGCCCCCTACAGATATCTATGTCTAAAATCCAGGAGAGTTGTTGCCCATTAGAAGAGACAAATGATGATAGAAGGAACTTGTTATTTAATGCAGCCATAAGGGCTACTCACCTGTTGCATCTTTTGAAGAATTATCATTATACAGTGATAGAAGATCACCTTTGAATTCTAAAGATCCCAGGTTCAATTCTCAGTGTGTCTAATTTAGATAGCATTCAACTAGATAGACAAATATTTTGTATCACAAAGTTTCCTATTCTCCATCTATTCCTATTATTATTATTATTATTATTATTATTATTATTATTATTATTATTGATGTACCATTAAATTTGAGAAAACAACATCAAATCTTTGGTTACATGGGAGGTGAAAAGGAACCAATGGCTAAGTATGTCCAACATAAAACACTTTGGGTGAGAGAACATGGGAAAAGAATTATGGGAGCCCTTTTTCCACCCACAGAAGAGGGTATGAATTCTACGCAGTTTTTGTAGCAAGCAAGCATAAAGTGGGATATAACAGACATTAAATATGTCAAGGGGGGTGGGGTGAAGAATGTTTTTCATATGCCCAATCTTGAAAATAAAACATCATTTATGGGAAGCTATTCTGGTCCTTACCAGCCAGAACAATTTATTTCCCTCTTCAATTATTTCTACCACATTTTCCCCCAAAATGGGTTCAAAAGCACCTTACATAATTAAAGTACCACAACAATAAAAGCACATAATAATAGAACTGGCACACAACACAGAGCCCTCAGCAACATTTAATGAATGCTAAAACTAAAAAGTCTCAGACAATAAAAAGGTATTTTGAAGCAAATATGAGACAGTTTTGGGGAAAAGTTGCCAACAAAGTTTTTCCTTCATGAAAGCTGGAGACGCTCATATACATCACTGTCCAAAATCAGTGCCAAGGCAATTCAAGAGTCTAACCAGAGCACATGGCACCCATGGATCCTAATCTAAAAGATAGGAGAGAAAACTATAATATTTCAGCTTTTAGCTTTGTTCAGTCTTTCAATACCTGTTGGAATCAGATGCATGAAATATATTTTTAGACCATACCCTGCCATCACTGTCAGCCTAATAAATTGATACAGGATCCCATCAATTTGAAAGTGGTACATGCCTATGGATACAAAATGTATATTCTGGTAAATAAAATGACCATCCAGCACATTTTTTCCCAAATTTCTAAGGTGGGTTGGGTGGTATGACTTGTATGTAGGCCCATATCCTCACTGTATTTTAATCCTTCATGGGTAGTAGGTACAAAGTCTACCAAGGGCTATAAGCATTGTTTACTACAGGTAGTCTCACTTAACAACTGCAACTGGGACCAGCAATTCTGTCGCTAAGCGACGTGGAAATTAAGTGAAACGTCACATGACCATGCCAGACTTACAATGTCAGTTCTGCTGCAGTTGTTAAGCAAATCACCTCTGGTTGTTAAGCATGACATCACATGACCATAACTTGCAACTTTCTGCCAGTTTCCCCATTGACTTTGCTTGTCAGAAGCCAGCTGTGAAGCTCATAAATGGCGATGACATGACTACGGGACACTGTGACTGTCATAAATGTGCACTGGTTGCAAGTGCCAGAATGGTGAATACATGACTGTGGGGACACTGCAACAGTTGTAAATTCGAGGACTGATCATAAAGCTACTTTTTCAGTACCATTATAAGTTCGGTCACTAGACAGGACAGTCATTAACCGAGGACTACTGTATCTGATCCCTGATTCCTATGTAGCTAAATCTGGAAGAAAGGAAAAATGGCAACCACTCTTATGTGAAATCCTGGGGTCAAAGAACCACAAATAATGATAAGCATTAAACAAGACCAGGGAAAAGAGAAATAAAGCAGCAGAAATGCCTACTTCAGCAAAATTTATAATTTCAAATAGAAATGTCAAATAGGTGATTCAGCACTGTCTCGGCAGACATAGCAGCATTTCCTCTGGTATCATATTGGACCTAAACCTGCCAGTTTTCCAAAATGACATTATGCCCTGGTTCTTTAACAGGCCTTTGGGGATAAGGGAAATTTTTCAGTTTCTCCTGATGTGGATGGTTTATCCTGATATGGGACTTTGCTTATTCTACTGCTTTTTATTATATCATTATGTTTAGAATCATAAGGTTGGAAGGGACCATGAGGGAATTTTTAGTCCAAACCCCTCCCAGGGCAGGAATCCTCAAACAAAGACAAATGACTGTCCAACCTTTGCTTGAAAACCTCCAGTAATGCAATATCCATGACTCCTGAAGACAAATTTCACTACTGCTGTACAACCAACAAATCTACACGCTCTATGCTGGGACAGCCCTTCAACGTTTGGAAGGCTGCTATCATGTATCCCCTTAGCCTTTTCTTTTTCAGGCAAACATACACAGTTCTTTCAACATTCTTCATAAAATTTAGCCTCCAGCCTTCTCACTGTCCGCAATGGCTTTTCTCTGCCCTCTTTTCAGTTCCTCATCATCCTTCTTGTATTGTGCCAACCTGAACTGAACACCATATTCCAGGTGTGTTTTTGACCAGTTCAGCAAAGAGAAAAGCTAGTGGTTCCTGTGATCACAATGCTATACCTCTGTGGATGTAGCCCAAAGCTCTTTTGGGAGCTGATTAGATTAGTTTAGATTATTATGCTACAATTTTAATTTTATCGGTGTTTTGGGAGGTCTGTAAACTACTCAGAGTCAGGTATGATTGGAGGGGCACATAAGCCTAGTTAAATAAATACATTGGAAGGGAAAGAGAGAGATCTAATGAGTAAAAGTGATGTGTTCTATCACTGGAAGTGAAAACACTTTCAGTGTATGAGCCACGTAGTAAACACATTAGCCCCACAAAGAGGACCACATGGGTTTAGAATTATGCAGCTTTTTGAAAAACCCAGATGATATTCACAATAAGCTTTAAATCCTGAACATAGACCTCAGTGTATCCCAGTTCCTACAACTATAGTAATCTGATTCCAAAGACCAAGATTTGCATGGTATTCTAGAAGAAACTACCCATAGCTAAAATGAAAAAAATGTCTAGTCTCAAGTAAACCAAAATAGTTCCTCCTGCATTGCATCACATCTGAAATAACAATTACACATTTGGGTATTTCAAACAAGATGTGTGGAATTGTGTGTAGGAAAACTGTTAAATTTGTTCTCTCAATTTTAATGAAGACCCTTGAGTCCAATTTAAATCTTTGACAAAGGTAAGCAAGTTAGCTTTCCCTAAGACATATAGTTTGCAGACAACTGAAATCCTTGAGATTAAAAGAATTTATTAATTAACAATCCCTTTATACTTTTGTACTTTGTACAGAAAAAAAGACACAAATTTAAAAAAAGTTGGCACATAATATTAAATCATTACTATCCAATTTAGGAGAAGAGGAAATATGGGGCTAGCTATCTGGAATATGTTGACTGTTAATTATATTTCTAACCATCCCATATTCTTTTATCCTTCATGTGCATGCAGCTTTAGCGAAAATTAATTACTTCCACAAAAACATTAAAAAAGATTGCATCAAATCAGTACTAATGAAAGATGCATTCAATCTTCATGCTGTTTTTCTGCTTAGTGAAACTTTAGGGGGTACCCCCATTCTTCTTTCACACTTACAAGATTCTGTTTATTGTAATGTATTGTAATGTAATAAAGTAGAATTAGTTCATCTGGGTGTGCTTCTTGTCTGGACTACCTCGCAAGGCTGACATTACTCTTGCAAGTCTGAAAGTACATTTCTCCCCTATTGGCTTTACAGCCCAAGAGACTAGGGAGGGTCCCCTCTGAGACATTTGCCATGCCCAAATTTCTGCTGTGGGCTAAGCTGCTTCTTATCCATCCATTGCCTTGGCTGCAGCTCTTCCCTCTGTCTCCCAAAGATATTCCCACACACCATTATATCACACCTCGGATTTCTTGGACATATCCCATCAGAGTATTACCCAAGTCCAATCCTACTTAATTTCTGAGCTCAGACAAAAAATATCAACTAGGTGCTGTCACTTCCTGAGACAAATAAATTAGTATGTGTCACTTTTCTTGCTTTCCTTCCTCAATGGCAGCATCAGTTCCAGAATTAGAGTGGAGGGCAAAATGGTCCATTTGCTGAACCCAGCTTTCCTCAGGACAGCATTTATAGACTTTAGCACAGAATACTTTGTTTTTGCTTTGCATTGAAGAGTGGCTCATTGGGACAGGGGATTTAAAATCATAGGATTTTGAACATGTTTGATAACAGATTATTCAACTCTATAATATTTTTAGATCCTTTCTAGAAAGTATTCAAGGCATTGGTATTCCTTGTACTTCAAGAAGGATGGGAAAATACTTTAAAAAAAAAAAGAGCATTAAATTTAAAAAAGAGTAGAACTATTCACTCAAATTTAGTTGCAGATGAGCTGGCACTTTGCCCTCCCTGAAACTGCTCTGAGAAAGCAGAAAGAGAACAAGGTACACATTTAGGGGTACCGTCAGGGTGTGTTTCAATCACACCATTGTGGCTGCCATTTTGACTTTTTTTACTATATCCTGTGGACACCCCTGGACATGTTTATTGAACTGGATTTCCTTTTTTCCAGTGGGTGAATAGAAACAATTGCAATGCAGTCCTGCTGCTTCAGCATGCGTCTTTTTGGAAATACTTGGTTGACCATTAATACAAGAACCCCCTTTTTTTTTTAACAGTAGTTTTATTAAAGATTACTATTACAACAGTAAAAACTAATACAAGCTAAAATATATATCAAGGAATACAAAGAAAAAATAGAAGGTGCAGAAAAGAAAAAAAGAAAAACGAGAAAAAGAAATAGAAAAGCAAGAAAAGTAAGCATAAAGTAAAGAAAAAGAAAAGAAATATATAAAGAAGTCACTTCCTACCTTTATCACAAGTACAGTATAAACAATTTATCACCTTTCCTTAAAATATAATAAATGATTCCTTCTTCCCATATCCCGTCTCTTATCAATAAGCACATCCTTAAAGTCTCATCATTCAGTCCTGATCAGCAAAAATCCATTAAGGGTTACCAGAGATAACAAAATATCTATTTTAACCTTGATCAAATAAACCAACTTTATATTCCTTCCTTTTACTAACCATCTTGATCTTTAGTCCCTTGAAATAATGTCGTAGAACTTGATGTCTTTTCAATTTTTCTTTGTCCCTTCTCACAAATTCCTTCAAAGCTTTAACAAGCTTCTTTTGTAAAACCAATATAGGAAAATTATCCAGGTCACTCTCTTGGTTTATTATTTGTATATCCCTTTTAATTATTAAGACATCAACCGGTTTCTTTTGTATGTCCAGTATAACATCTTTTTCCATGTCATTCTTAAATTCTGTCATTTTTAAATCCACTTTCAAATCATTCTTGATTTTGTCAGGTAAAACTTGTTCATCTTTCATAACATCTTTTAAATATAATCTATCTGTAGAAGCAGACACTCTTAAAATTAACTTTTGGGTCCTTTGTTCAAAAATATTATTCAATATGTCCACTGTTAAAATATTTTGCTTCATTCTGTAATTGTGAGTTGAGTTTGAGTGTTCTTCTTTAATTATAATCTTTAGTTCCCTCTAGTGTCAAATTTTAAAAATCTTACCTTATGTTTTTTTTTTAATTCAAAATAAAAGCATTTTCTCATTGGAAGGACTCTTTATTATTGATTTCAAAATCTTATTTCAAATTTATCTGGACTCTTAGTCCATTTGTAACTTTCTAAAATCAAATTTTTAATCACCCTTTTGCTGTTTATTCCAAAAAAAAATTTTTTAAGTTCTTAAACTTGTAGTTAAAACTTCTTTCATTAAGGACTGAAGGAAACTCACCTGGTGCTATAAAATTTGTTGATCCAAAGGTTCCTAATGGCTGAAAAGCAGTTAAAAAGCAATTTCCTAAAATGATTAGGAAAGGAAGTATGTGAACTTAATGCCCTTTCAAAGGCACAGATGGTGGTTTAAGTAATATGGCAATTCCCTCATCTCCCAGAGTTCTAAATCCACTTGAGACCACTGTCTTGCAGTCTCCTCATTGGAAGCAACTGTCTGGAGCACTTGTGAGTGATCTCAAATCCTCTCCTTGTCCAGAAAGGAATTACGAAGAGCCGGACTACTCACCAGCTCTTCATTCCGTCATGGTTGTTGTGTCCATTTTTTGCAGAGCCATCTTCAGTCCACCATTTCTTCCTCAGAACAATACAAGATTCCCTTTCAATGTAACATCTATAATTAGAAGACTGGAGATCAGTTGTAAATGAACTGTTCTTATTCTTGTATTGCATAAAAGGTTTTTGAAACTACTTCTTTACAGCTGACCTTCTAATCAGCATTAGAAAAATATAAAGCAGTAATTCTTCATATAATCTATGTGGTTTAATGTTATATTTTAATAAAAATGTCATTAAACCAGATAGATTATATGAAGAATTACTGCTAATTCAGGGCTCCATATTTCCTATAATGTCATTTCATTGAATAACCTTGGTTTACAGTATTGCTGGAGGGTCAAAAAAACCTTCCTATTCAGTTTCTTTAACCAACTTTCTGGCTCCTCATCCATTCAACACACTACCACACTCCCCATGTTTTTCTCTAGATAGAAAGCCAGTAATATTGTAACCCTTCCTTATACAGGAGTGATTTCAGGCCCAATTTCCATGCCTAGCAACCTATTTTGCCAACGTAGAATTCCCAGCTCTTTATACACGTCTAGATTTTAAAATATCTATTTTAAGAAAAGATTTTTACTGTATGGACTTTTTTTCTTGCTAAATAGTGTTACTGTTGTTTGAAATAAGACTTTTAATTATCAAAATCAGTATTTTTCAAACTTGGCAACTTTAAGATGTGTAGAGGAGGGGGATATGTTTTTCGAATAGCTGAATGTTATACTCATGCATAGGCTAACCTGGGAATGTCAGACAACTTTTGAAGGGCAAGATAAATATCTTAAAAACAGACAAACACAATATTGGGAAGTTAAGCAATAGGAAAATTTCCAGAAGACCAACTTCCTGACACCAAGTATGGAAAAGACAGTTTGCAATCTCTGGTTGTTATTGAAATGACCTTTCTTGGCATCACTACTTTGGAATCAGATACAGTTCAGCCAAGCAAAACAGATGCCAATAAAAGTACATTGAAAAGAAGAGAGGGGGGGGGGAAAAGTAAAAAACAGGAGTGAAAGGCCAATATTGCACTGACAGTAGGAACAAATTGGCTTTTGAAAAATGTAAAAGGTATGAAAGAAATTTCCATCTGTACAATAAGGAATCAGTATGAAATGGCCTATTTTTAGAAAAACCAAGAGAAATACTTTCTTGTATTAGGAAAAAGACGCTCATGAAAATAGTCAGAGAGTAAAAGCGTTCTGAATTTTATTAACAGTATTATTTTATGTTATAATTGTTTATAAGATTTGCCTTCCATCTTTGACCAATGATAGTATTCAAAGTATAGAGGAAATTGAAACGATGTAATTAAGATACAAATAAGGCAAAGTTAAAATGTATTAAAAGCATATCATAAAAACATTCAGCAGTTTTTCAGCTAAAAATGTGCTTAGACATCAAAGCCCTGCTTTTTCGTTTTGTTCTGTTTTTAAGTTTTTTGTCTACTGGGAGGATTCTAGCCTAAAGTACTAAAAAGTAAAGATACCCCAGATTGGGTTTGATGGCTGGTGATCAAACTGCATGTTTGCAATTTTCTTGATAGAATGATTGCCTTCTTCCAGACTGTTCTTTCAACTTCCCAGTATAGTCTGCAGATCTGGGATTCCCAAGTACTAACCAGAGCTAATCCTGCTTAATTTTCAAGAGCCCCTAAGGTCAACCAAGTGCCACCTCCTAATAAGGCAATCTCTTGTTAGGGAATTCTAAAGCTGGAGAACAGCAACCAAGAAGATTTCTTCTTGGCTTTCCACCTGCGGTGACATATAATATTAAAACCACATTAAGCATATAGAATTGTGTTATGTGGTATGGCTTTTCATAGCAATAGTGTAAATGTACAGCCTAACACCCAGTGCTACAACCTTGGATTGGAGGCAGTAGGCAGAACACAGACCCTTGTCCTTCCATGCCTAGATTTAGGTAATAGGAGAGTGCAATATAAACACCAGTGTTTATGTTACATGTTGATATCATATTGGTTCATACTACAAGTGTGAAAAGTAACAGTTGGGTCAATTTAATATTTTATCAAAGCATTCCAGAGGAATGCTGGCTGGGGAATTCTGGGAGTTGAAGTCCACACACCTTAAAGTTGCCATGGTTGAGAAACACTGATATAGAGGGTGAACTTGTTCAGGGCTCTCTTCTTCAGTCTGCCAGTAGGGAGCCCTGTGACTCACTGTAAGTATTTCTAATAAAGTATATTTTGCTGTTTCTATCTCCACGTGCTTTGGTTTTACTTTTGGTAGCAACACACCAAACAGAACTCTGATGGTGATATGCCCTGGAAAAAGATTTTTCCTTGGCACTTTAATTCCTGGGCTGGCTTGTAAAGGAGAATCAGAAAGAGATGGATTCCAGATCATGTAGATTTTTTCAGGTCAAAACCAGCAGTAATGAACTGTACCTAGGAAGAGATCAATAACCAGTGTTTTAACAAAGGAGTCACATGCCCTCTAGATAAGCATATACAGAATTGTAACTATTTATTGTTATAATGATATATTAACTCTTTTTCTTTCTTTTTTTCCCCACTTTTATGTTAGAGCACTTTTATGTATTTTTTTCTTCTTTTGGTAATCAAACATTTTTTTAAAAAAAAATTTTTAAAAAAGGAGTCACATGCCCCCAATGACCAGACCCAGGCAAGAATATGACTGTAATATTTGGACAACATGAGGAATCCAAGCATTTTTCAAAATCAGGTGGGGAACAGCAGCTGCAGAACTTGGTGTGTGGAACAACTGGGGAATATCCACTTGGGATATGCTACCATAGTAGTTTTGCACCAACTTCCTTCTTGGAATTCCTAAATGAGGTGAGGAATAGGAATTGCATCATATGCCATTAACCGACAACACTGAAACTGCTCTTGAGCACATGTTCAAGTTAAGCCCATATTGTGCAGGAACATATGCTGCCTTTCAGAAATAATGACATAGTACTACAATCTTGAAGCATTAAGCTGAAAAGGGGTCTATTCAAAGGTCTATGTTTTTTTTTTCACACAGCAAGAAAAGCTATTACAGTGAAAAACAAATTATTTAAACGAAGATATTTCTGTGTTAATGTCACTAAGAATATCTTGGAATCATACCAAGAAATGTAGTAAGGTTTTGTGGCAAATTACTATTACTAAGAATATTGGTTTGGGTTATTTTATGCACCAGCAGCTACATTACTCTCTCTCTAGCATTTGCTTTCTGCAGCATGCGCTAAGCTAAATTCCATTAAAATCAATGATGCAATAGCTCTCTATTGGGTGAGTGGTATTATGAGAAATGCAAATATTATGGAGAGACTCTAAAGCTGAAAACACATATCTGTGAATCACTCGTCTTGAAGCACCGAAGTGTTCAGAATCAGCTTGGCTCTATACAGAAGCTCATCTCCTCTACCCTAATGTTTATGATGTGCTCTGTGCAAACTTGATCTGCATTTCTATTGCCTAGATTGTTCTACTTCAGTGGTAATGTCTGAATTTCTTCCAATGAATGCAACTAGAGGAACAAAGTACACTGCAGCTTTCTTTAGAGTTTAAGTTGCACTGGTCAGAACCAAATCGAGACCAGGAAGGTGCCACCTGTTTTAGCTGCAGACAAAATCAGATCAGAGTTGAAAGTTTGGGAATGCACAATGCATTGTGAAGCCTTGCACTGAGCAGTTTGCTACCAGGTGCAGAGTCTGGTATTGTATGCCAGCCACATGTAGCATTTATAGTCCCCATTTAGAGTTTTGGAATCCGTCCCTGATTTGCCCCCAAAAGTCAACCATGCAATTTGCCACTGAAATATTGGCAGTGAAATTGGATCAAGAGTTGGAATATGCATTTTAAATTGTTATTTTGAGTTTTTAAAGTGTTTTGGAGGATTAATAACCTTATTTGTTATTACTACTGCCCCCCATTCTCACCCCCAATGCTCACCGTACTGGGGCTCCAGCTTCTGCATCTTGGGCTTAGCCACTTGGCATGAATAAAAGAATAAAAAACTAATGAAGATTGACTGATCCTGCTACATACCATTATTCCATTCCCTATTTTAAGACCGTTTGGGTGCCTGGCCATACAAAATCCTTCATTGCTTTCAAAGCCAATATTCGTTTTATGAAATAATCCGTTTAGATAAAAATCTGATGATCTTTTCTAAGACCTCCTCAGTCTCTTGCTTAAGATGGCTATCTCATTCCATCTAATGACCAGTAAAGCAATGGCATATCTTCTCACACATTGGGTGTGAGTGATGGACAAATCAATCTAAAACCATCTCAAATAGAATTCACCAATAGAAAAACATATCTGTCCAATGTATCAGTTACATCTTAAAAGTCAGCATAATTTTTAAAGAAAAAGGTATTTTTAAAATGTGTTTATCTGTTAGATTTCTTCCCACTTTTCCTTCAGGAACTCAAAGCAGCAATACATAGCATTCCTCCCACTTTGCCCCACGGTGAAGTTAGTTGGGCCAAGGGAGAATGACTGGCCAAATTACTTATTCGGTAGGTTTGCACAACATCTAGACTAGGCTAAAGTGGAACTCGGTAATTTGTGGTTCAATGTGTGGAGAGAACCCAGCCACTGTGTTGTGTGAACAGGTCAGCACATTAAACCATAATATGGTTTATTAGGTTGGGCACAATATATTTCATGTTTTTGATTCATTTAAATGTAGGGTTTAGCATGAAGTAATCAAAGCAGCTCTTTTAACACAGCCCCTTTTTTTCTAATGGAATAGATAGAAAATAGGAATCTACATCTTACAGTCAAAGTCCAGATCACCAAGCAGTTATTTCATTAGGCCATTTGGAACACATGCTTATATATTCAGCTAAGAAGAGACAGAATGCTTCTATTCTGGGTCTCCACGAAGCTGTTCCTATCCATTTGTCCAGATACCAACCTATGGTATGAAGATTGGCCATCCAATAGCAGTGCTCCAAAATGGGCATGCTATCAATTTCATTTTGAATAAAATGGCATGATCAGAAAGAGAAGAAGTTTTGACTTCAGCAGTCAAAAAAGCTGCCCTCAAATCATAGTGATCCTTGTAACCAGGCCACTAAGGACTGCTTCAAGCTGAAGGGCCTTCGGGAATTGAGAGGTGATGATAGAATGAGACCCTTAGTTTGACAGTGTGTTTTACCTCAGCCTTCCCCAATTGAGTGCTGTTCGGTTAGGTGGTTCCAGCCTGGATTATGTAGGGTTATCGCTTATCTCCTACCTCTCCCAGTGTGGACATTCATGTAGAGCACAGCAGGCCATGTGATACTCTGAGGTGTTTCCAGTTTGGATTATTCTCCCTCCTTAAAAAGAGATGAGAGATTTGGCAAATAAAGAATTGCATATAAAAGTAACCTTAAGGAAAAATACAAACATTCAATATTTCTATCCAGAAAGACTTTTGTATAAACAAAGGTAACTTATTGGGAAAAATATTGTTGATATAGCTGGTAAAGGGTGAATAGATACATTGAATGCATTTATCCTCTCTTGTAAGGTTTCCAAAGCTTTTTGTGCTAATGTTTCAGGCAGTGCAATTCTCATTTTTCAATATCCCTGATCCAATGAAAGGTGTATTTTAGACTTCCAGTCTTTTGCAGTAATAAACTTGGCAGCTAACACAGGAACTGAATCCATTTGTTATCCTGTATTCATTTATTGGCTTCGGAAGCACGAAAGGTAAACCAACAGCAGAATTTATTTGAACAATGGTTGCACGGCTTTCCAAGGCCTTTAAAACCATCTAGCTGAAGGGACTGACTCGAGCATTGCCACCAAAGATGGAAATACATAACAATCTGTTTTCAATTCCCCAACAGAATCTATTAAAAGGTTACAGTTCACATTGTACAGTTTTAATAGAGTGAATGCTATCTATGGGCTATCTTCCTGGTCAATTCTTGATGATCTGCTGAAACAAATTTAAAAGAAATTCTATGCCAGAAAGAGTTGCAATGAGATTCATTGGGTTCAAATACTAAATCATCCAACCAGAGATTTATAGACTTTCAATAAAAGCACTTTTTTGATGAGGGCAAAAAATCAGGATGAAGTTTTGACTATATTTTCCTCAGCTTATATTCATGTGCAGGTTTCTGCAGGGCCAAGCCGAGGGTAGCTGCAAGCAAGTTTTCAGTGAAATTATATTCATATAAATACATTTTTCCTTTTCCTTTCCCACACATGTGTCTATACATGTGTGGAAACTTTTATTCTAGTTACAGTTTAGCACTGAATATGGTTTGCTTATTTATTTTTTTTATGGTTTTGTTTGTTTTGCAGTTTTATAATTGTTCTTTCCTCTCCCCCCCCCCCCTTTTTTTTAAGAAGAAGAAAAAAGAGAGAGATAAAGCATTGAATCTGAGCTCAGCTTTGGTAGTATGGATAATATATGCTGGAACTGGTTGAAGTTCCATCTCAGAGCATCTCCATATCAGACCTTCTGTCATTTTGGAATCAACTCCACAGCTGTTTGATTTTTTTTTTTTTGGCTCTGTTGTGATTTAATTGAAACTGGAGCAAAACAGCTTTTTTTCTTTGCAGAGCAGTGGCTTTGTGGAGTTTATGAGCAATCTGTTTTCTTTTTTGCAGGAACTTTTGACCCACTCATCCAACTGGCCCTAGGAACTTTTAAATGCAGTGAAAAAAATGGAGGCCAGGCAGCTTGGATGTTTATTGATGACCTTCCTTTGTATTACTTCCCACCACAGCAATATGGCTTGGGAGATGAGCATGCAAACAATCTATTCTCCTGCTCCTGCTCCTGCTCCTGCTCCTGCTCCTGCTCCTGCTCCTGCTCCTGCTCCTGCTCCTGCTCCTCCTCCTCCTCCTCCTCCTCCTCCTCCTCCTCCTTTTTTGTTCTTCTGGGATCTGTGGTGGTTCAGTGGGAAGGGCACTGATTTAACCATTGTCTCCTACTGGTCAGATGGAGAAATAGTGATGGACTTAATTTCTGCTGCATTGTCAACATTTTGAAGTTGGCAAGAGTAAAGATGATCACAGATTCTTTGGAAAAACTGGGGAGTAGAAACAAAAGCAAAAAAGTGGTGGTAGACTATGAAGACTATTAATTATGTTAATTTTTAAAATGTTCGATTTGATTTTGTTTGAAACTTGCAGTACCTTGATTACAAAAAAATCAGAGAAACAAGAATTAGGATTGAGGAAGCAAGTCCACCTAGCTAGCATAGTCTGTACCAGTTTCCCCAAATCTGGTACCCTCCAGACATGTCATTCTATCTGGGGACTATAGAAACTGTTCACCCAATGGAAGGCCTTAGTTGGGGGAGATCGGTATAGGCAATGCCAAGTCCCATTATTGCTGCTTCTGCACTGCATCCAAGAATCTCTTGTTCTCCTCTTATCTTACTTTTGGGCTTGTTTCTTGCTGGTAGTTGCTTATGAAGCCGTTATTCAGTAGCCCTAGGAAGTCTCAGGTTCAATCTCCTGTCTCTACTAGATATAGAGTTGCTAGATCTGGCATGCAAAAATGAAGTGTTCAAAAGGTGACATAAATAGATGTTAAGCAACTATTTATGTGTTTAGCTTTTATTTTGCAAAGATCAGAGCTGTATTTTACCACTTTCATAATTTTTTATCAGTTATAAGAAGAAAGGTGAAATGGTAAACCTGCCCCACCCCCATCCCCCAATGTTGTTGCTTTGTTAATTCCCCTCTCCTTTTTGGTTTTTATTTCTAACACTAGTTCTTTTTCTTGTTTCTGTCTGGCTAAACCATCTGTTCTTTGATACTCCCCACATCCCTATCTATGCTGTGCAGTTTGCAAATTGGGAACAAGTTCAGTATCTCAGAGACTAACATTCACTACTGAGCTTAATGTGAGATCGGTATCTCTGAGTCTTGCTGCTGCTTGCAGTATGGTGAACATTTAACTGGGACAGCACTGAATAAAAGAGATTAAGCCATTGGGTTGTTACGAGAGTGAGACGGTTTGGAAGTTTGTTATCAGTTTTCACTTCTCGCTCTATACCCATTAAAGTCAATCAAGGAAAACATCTGGGTTTCATTAGATTTAACTTTCCCTTTTGTTATCAACATGAACCTCCCTATGAAGTAATTTACAAATGCTTGGAGATAGCATTCAGTACTATCTTGTGATGGACTAATAATCACCAGGATGATTGGAGATTGGCTGCTGATTCACAGGACCTCACATAATCCAGTCATATGGTTTATTTAAATATGCATCCCACCATCAGAGTCAGTCTGGCTGAAATATTGCAGCTTGGCACCTTATATTTGGTTATTGAATTAACCCATTTTCTGGTTTTCACAATACACTGGAAAGTAACCACGTGGGCTGCATTTGTAGAGAATGCTAATTATGAAATATAAAAATAGGAATAATTACAACAAACACGGAAGTTAGTCTGCCATGCTACCTAACATCTTGCAGAAGCTTCTGGGTATGATTGTCAGCAGTTGTGGGTTGGGTGACACTTCTATGCAAATTGTACCCAGGTCCACTACTGCTTTTCTTTCTCATCAGGTGCCAAGCTCCATGTTTGGTTCCTTCCTGAACTATATTGTGCTCTGGACAAGATGCAACAAATTAATCCAGCTAAGTAGGAGAGTTTGATGATTGGGGGTAATTTCAGCCAAATGAATGGATCTCTTCCTGCTCTAGTTCAAAAAAAATTTGTCCTGAAGGAGAAGGTCCACTGTTTGGGAGTGTTCTTCTACCCAGTGCTGTTCCTGGTTACGCAGATCAGTTCAGTGGTTCCAAGTGTTTATTTCTAACTCCATGTGATTTACCAATTGTCCCCTGTTCTGGAGAGGATCTGACTTGAGTACCATTATCCAAGCACTGGTTAACTCCATTTGTTTATTATCATGCACTCAAGATCTACACCCCTGAAGAAAACCTAGAAATTCAGGGGCAAAACTTCTAGCAGACTTCTATGGCTCCAGGTCAGAGCATATGACACACACCTATATTGGCTAAGCTTCATTGGCTCCCAGTAGATTGTTATCATGTATAAATCCCTATATGGTTTGGGCCTTCGTTAATCAAAGGAATAACTGTTTCCATATGTTGTATCCTGGGACCTACAATCAGCAGCAAAGGTTTAGCAATATGCAGTTGTGGAAAGAGCGCCATTGAGAAACTATTAGAATGTTCTCTGTGGTGAGTTCAGTGCTTTGGATTCCCTCCCCTTAATGGTTGATCAGCTTCTTCTTTTGCTAGTTTTAAAAGAATCTGAAAATATATTTGTTTTACTTCAGCCTTTCTCCTATATAGTATTTTTATGATGTTTGGTCTATTGTCCTGATTTTATGCTGGCACCTTGTATTTATATTTATACCCATATAAGTAGCTTGTTTCTTAATTATTCATGATTTTTGATGGAATTTTATTGTTCCTGATTGTTGCTTTTGTTAATCTCTACAGGCTGGCTTTAGCCAGGTGTGGGTGGTATGCATATTAGATAAGTAGTTTTTAAAATATCACCAGTTAAGCTGATTGCTACTGATTCATGAGTTTAATATACTTAACAAAAATCAATAAAGCAATAAAACCAAGACAAAAAAATAAAAATAAAACAGTAGCATCATTGCTTTCCTCTCCGGTTCACAAATGAAAAAATTGCTAAGCTTCCTCTTAAATTCAACAGTATAATAGCTGGATGTATCAGACACTTACACGCTCACAAGTGCATTCTAGAACTACAATAGCCTATTGATTAAGGGTTATAAAACATCTCAGTCTGAGTTCAAGCCTTGGTCCCTGGTAGATGATGTCTTGTGCGGGGTGTGGGCATTTTACTGTGATGGTTCCACTGTTACTTTCAGAGACATCCTCAGACAATATTGCTGGGCAATTGTATTTCTTTTTCAAGTAGCTACTCTGTGGGTTCCACAAGGCACAGTTTTCTCCCCAATGCTATTTAGCCTCTCAGGGGGTTGGGGGTGAGGTGTCATCAAAATGCTGATGGCACATCTCTCTCTTTATCCATAATATCCATAATATCTGAATAATATCCATAATATCTGAATAAGGAGAGTCTGTGTCTAGCTGTAGGGATGGGTGGATGATAGACTATAAACAGAGGGTGAACTCTGATAAGAGCAGACATTGTGAGTAAGGTTTCATTCCCTCAAAAAGAACAGGAAGTGTAGTTTAGGAGATCCTAGATCACCATTTTCATTAGAGGCCAAAGTGTAACCAAAGCACATATTGCCATCTTTGGTGAATATACCAACTTGGCCCTTCCTGAATAGAGATGCCTAACTATCATTGGTCATATCACATTTATAATCACACCTTTAGATTATCTCAGTGAACTTTATGTGCTTGGCCTGAAAGTGGGACTGTGAGAAGTAACTGTCTCATTCTATCCTGTTTTGGTCAGGTCCCACTTGAAATGCTGTCTCCAGTGACAGGCACCATACTCTTAAAAGGGCATTGACGAACCACATTAAGTTCAAGTTACCAAGATGCTGAGAAGAGTGGAAACCTATGAAGAATGATTAAAGAAATCTGGTATGTTCAGCCTTCAGAAGACAAGATATCATAACAGTCTTCAGATATCTAGAGGATTGTCATAGAGGATGGAATGCACTTATTCCTTGCGGACCCCAAGTTTCCGTGGGGTTTAGAAGGGAGAGAAATAGATTCACGTTAGTATTAGAAGGACTTTCAATAGAAGAGAATATCTGTAGCTCAGGGTTGAATTGTGGAGTTCTTGGTGCTTTCTGAGTTTGGCTGTTTGCTTGCAGACGTTTCATTACCCAACTAGTTAACATCATCAGTGTGAGTACCTCATCAGCTCTCACTGATGATGTTACCTAGTTGGGTAATGAAGCCTCTACAAGCAAACAACCAAGTTCAGAGAGCACCAAGAACTCCATAGAAGGACTTTTCTATTGATAAGACTGCCTTATAATCCCCTTCACTGGAAGTCTTCCAACAGAGACTAGATGACCATCTATCCAAAATACTTTTGCAGATTCTGCCCTGAGACTTAGATGACTAAATGACCTCTGAAGTCTCTCCAACTCTGTGATGCTATAATCCTAAATTGCAGCTGGTAAAGAATGCAGAGGCTGGGTTGTTGGGTAGGTTACCTTTCTATCCACAGATCACTCCTTTATTGAAGCAACTGCTCTGACTGCTAGTTAGTTATGAAGCCCTGTTCTAGGTTTTGCATTTGACATATAAGACCCTACACCTGAGACTAGCATATCTGACAAGCCTGCCTTTGCATTACACAGATGGTGGTTTGCTAAGATAGTTGGAGAAGGTTGTACCTCATGTGCTGTGCCTGAGAGAGGGCTATATTAGAGTTAATCTTAGTGCCATCTTAGAGTTGATTGCAGGCTTGGTCTGTGGTGAGGTGTACTCTGAATTGTTCTCTGCCATGAAATTTATCTAGCACCTACCGTTCTCTTTTACAAGCCTGTTGAAGGCCCCTCTCATTCCTGTATGTATGTTGGATGCAGAGGCAAATAGCTATTTTCAACAAATGGCTTGTTGAATCTCAGGTAAGGATTATTGCAAATTTTGCCTGGAATTCTAGTGGGAACTTATTTCATTTCCAGAAAATCCACAGCATGATATCTCAGCTATTACAGGTAGTCCTTGCTTAGCAACCACAGTTGGGGCCAGCAACTCCATTGCTAAGCACCATGGTTGCTAAGCCGAAAATCACATGACTGCAATGGGCTTTCGATCTCACTTCCCCTTTGGTCATTAAGTGAAACATCAGGTGACCACGACTTACAATTTTATTTCTGCCTTCTCTATTAACTCTGCTTGTCACAAACCAGCTGCAAAGCACACAAATGGTGATTACGTGACTATGGGACCGTGATGGTCATAAATGCGAGGACTGATTATGAAGCTTTTTTTTTTTTTACACCATTGTAACTTCAAACGGTTGCTAAACAAGGCGGACTACCTATATGCCACTCATCCACAGAAAAAAAGTCTGCAATAAGTATGAACAGCCATGTGACCATCCAACACTGCATGAATAGGAATGGCTTTATAGGAATGGCTATAAGAGCAGCAGGTTTTCAAAAGCTTTTTTTTTTTTTTAAAGGAGACTGGAAATTTGCCAGATCAACCTCTAAAAAAATTTTGTCAAATGGAGTAGATTTACCCTGGTTCACTGATACCAATTTCCTAGCTGTACCTCACTGGTCATAGGATTATTGGAATATATGACCTTTGGTCTAAACAGAGTGCGTCTTACTGTATGTTCTCATGGCAATTTTCATATCCTTACACAGAATAATTCTGTACAGAGGCATGGCATTAGGCTACCCTTGGCAGCCTCTGACTTGGCTTAAGCATCCCAGGAACTCATCACATCATCACCAGGAATGAATCTCTATTGTACCACCAGAATGGAATCCATTTCTAACAACTGGTTGCTTCAAGCAGTGAAGACTATTCGTCCCACTTTTTCATGGAACTTTCCCTTCCTTCAGTCCAAGCTAAGGGGCAGTTAATTATTGATATTATCTAAATTCCAAGGAACTCTATCTCTCAAGGCTTATCCTTCACATAGTTCTCCCAGTTCTAGGGTGGCCAGATGCAAAACAAGGCCAGGATCAGCAGCTTTTATAGATGTGCAACAGAGGGAGTTCCCAATGTAACTTACAACACAAGCAACATTTGTTTCAATCTTCTCCTTTGCCTCTGGCTGTCCCACTTGATCCTGGTATATATCTGCAGTTCTATGTCCTTATTGAATGTTTTCTTCAGGAGCAGACAATGGGATAGATCTTCCCTTATAAGAAATTTGATCATGAATTAATTCTAAACATCACAGTATCACCCTCAGGAACACAACTGTGCTGCGCTTTTCACTGAGAAGTCAGGTATAACAATGATTATAATGATTGCGATCACTCTCAATAATATCAATGCTAATTATGATTCTTCAGATTCGTTGGCTGACTGCCAAGGAAATTTGAATAACTGACATTAAACTGTATTTGGATCTAATCAGTAATTAAAATAAAAAACCAACCAACCACAACCACACACAATATGATTCTATTAGAAATGAGGTGTTTGTTTTTGTTTTTGCTTATGGTAGAAAATTCCAATACTCTGCATTCAAAGCAATTCCAAAAGTTATCATTCAGCATAAATTTTAATAAGCATATTCTCCTGAGTGAACCTGCACTCTAATTAATGGGCAAAATAATTGTGCAATCTGGCTGACAGCCCCCAGTCTTCGTTAACAGTATGATTGCTGTTTTACCCCTACCTTCTGTGGAGAAATCATGCAATTACTCTTTCGGGATAATCAGTATTTGCTGTCAGTGCATGGCAGATAAGCAGCATGGAGCTTTTAAATGCTGGAATAAGCTTGTGAAACACACTGTGGTGCAAGAAGGTAGGTAGAAAAATCAGTGAAGCAAAGCGTATTAATTGCTAGGCGCTGAGCATCAGGGACATGTCACAATCAGGAAGAACAGACCTTCCAGGAGGAGGAGGAGGAGGAGGAGGAGGAGGAGGAGGAGGAGGAGGAGGAGGAGGAGGAGGAACCTGGGCACATGGTTGCCAGGAGGGATAGCAATACTTACAAAAATATGTGTGATTGTTTAAGAACAGTGGATTGGCCTAGCTGGATTAGGCCAAAGATCCATCTGATGCAGCATCCTGCTTCCATCCAGACCATTGGGAAGCTTGAAAACTAAATACGGTGGAATTAGCAACCCCACTTTTGTGATTCCCCAGCAACTGATGGGTAGAGAGAAGCTGCCTGAGATCATGACATATTTCTTGAGCTAAGTGGCTACTGTTAGCATTATCTCCCATGAATTTGTCCAACCCTTATTTTGACATGATGACCAACACCCCATCTTAGGGCAACAACTATAGTTTAGCCACAGGCAATATGGGGGAATAACTTTTATTACCTTCTTTTCTTTCTTCTTGACTCTTTTCTTTCTTTCTTGACTCAGGCTGTTATTTTTTTAGGGGCAAACTGTGTTTGAAATTTAAAAACTGCAGCCAAAAATCATCAAGAGGGGAAAAGGGAAAGTAAGATCTTACCCTCTTCATCCTCATCAATCCACCTTTCCAGATGGCTTTTGTTTAATGACTAGTTCCAACCTCAGATTGGTATGCTAAAGGACTCCAACTGGCAGATAGCAACTGATTCAAAGAAATCAACCAAAGATGGAAAGAGTATGCTGAAATTCTGTACAGTACAAACGTCAATGTCCAAGATATCTTAGAAGATATTCCCTATTTACAAAAGCCTCCAGTACTAGAAGAAGTTAGATTAGCCCACCAGTCATTACCAAATCAGAAGGCTACAGGAATTGATGGGACATCTACTGAAATCTGGTAAACAATAGAAGAAGAATCAGTAAAGGTTCTAACCAAACAATGCCTATAGTTCTGGAGAATGACACAGTGGCCAACAGACTGTAAGAGGTTAATTATATACCAATAACAAAGAAAGAAGATTTTTCAGAGTTTGCAATCTGTTGCATAATATCCTTAATTTTACATGTTAGCAAAATAATGCTTATCACCCAATGAAGATTAGAGCCCTACATGGAAAGGGAAATGCCAGATGTTCAAGCTGGAACATGAGACATTAGTGCTGATGCATGCTGAATAATTGTCATCTTCACTAGACAGATCAGACCAAGGCTAAAACTACTTT
Source organism: Python bivittatus (assembly GCF_059951505.1). NCBI lineage: Eukaryota > Metazoa > Chordata > Lepidosauria > Squamata > Pythonidae > Python > Python bivittatus. Next base: position 16,064,730 of record NW_028277056.1, on the reverse strand, counting down.
TATTGAGATTGGATATAATAATAGAATCTTGCAAGTCTGATTGTGCTATACCTCCTCCTTCATCTTATAATTCAGTGAATTAGGGAGGCATCTGTCTAATCCACTTTTGAAAGCTATCTGAGGTTCTGGACTTTAAAAATTCACCCCCCTTTTTTTTAAACAATAGCTTCTGCATATTTCTATCAAAATCTTCTTCCTGACTCTCTACAGTAATTGAGAAAGCCAAAGAATACCAAAATGACATCAACATGTGCTTCACTGATTATAGAAAGGCTTTTGCTTCCAACATGTCAAACTCTGGAACATCCTTAGGAAAATGGGAATTCCAGAGCATCTTATTGTCCTTCTGAGAAATTTATGCCGAAGACAAGAAGCCACAATCTAGATAGAACGTGGTGAAACAGCTGGCTCCAGGTCAGCAAAGGAGTGAGATAAGGTTGTATACTCTTTATTTATTCAGCCTATATGTTGAATATATATTGAGTGGGACTGGATTGGAAGAAGACGAGCACATTTTAAAACTGGAAAAAGATATATCAATAACCTGTGCTATGCTCATGACACTACTTTGTTGAAAATGCAAATTATTTAGAAGTTCTAGTAATGAAAGTCAAGGAACACAGTGAAGAAAAAATGGAACTAAGATTAAATATAAAGACCAAACTGATAACAACAGGTATGGCAACCACAACTGACAATGAAGATATTGAAGTCATGGATAGCTTCTGCCTTTAATTAACAACAGTAAAAGAACCAGCAGTCAACAAATATGCTGCAGACTAGCATTTGGCAGGGTAAAATTAAGACCTTAAAAAGGTATTCAGATGCTGTGATGTGTCTACACCAACGAAGATCAGAATCATGCAGGCAATGATTTTCTCTGTAACACTACATCTTTGCATCATCATGCAAATAATTACATTTTGAGGTAATTTGTTAAGAGCTGTGTGGTGGACAAGACTGAAGCAAACAGTAGTTAGGACAGTACTAACCATGGATGGGGAGACCCATTACCTCTTTTCAATAACTGCATGATAACTAGGTTGAAGGCCACATCTGACTTAAGGGTTACAGATTGCCCATCCCTGCTAGAACACTTATACTTAGGAGGGTTACTCTTGAACATGATTCAAAACTTCCAAATAGGATATTTCCATAAGTTAAACCAGATGGAATCATATTATACTAATTTGGGGGATGAGGACTTCTACTTGCTTCTGGACTCAGTTGAGGATGTTGATAAGACCTTTACAATTTTGAGCAGCATAGGACCCATGTAGTAGAAAGAGTCATTCTCCTGGAACATAATTGTCTCTACCAATTATCTAAGGAAACCCATTTTCCATGGAGCTTCATCATTTGTGATACTGCAAAAACCAAGCTTTGCAATGTCAGCTGCACAGAAACTGAACTGGCACCCACATTCCTATCATTTCATTTCAGCAGGGCTATCTTATCTCTTCCAAGCATTTAACATCAGCAAGTTTTGTTAGCATGTTTGTTATGTTTGGGCTGACTTTGCTTATTTTATAATTATTTTCCATGTTAATCATTTAACATATTTTTATTCTTGCCATGCATACAATCCAGGAAGGTTTGATGGTGAGCTATCTAAAATTGATTTGAATTCAGGTATCTGCAGCAACCTGTCAAGATGCATGCACCAAATTTCCATTATAAAATGCATCACAAAAATTTGTGATTTTCTAAACAAAAGGGGGGGGGAGCTACTTACATGTACAGAAATTATTTAGAAAAGCAAGGATAAGGAATTCGTTCTACAAACTTTTCCTAGCTATCCATTGACATCCAAGAACATGGAGAAAGGAAATGGAAAACTTCCCAGAAATAAAATAATGGGTTTTATACAACTTGATAAGGGTTCATCACTGGGTGAGCTATATTTGAATGTATAAAATGGGCTTAATTTCTCTGATTTCTGGAAGCATGAAATACCAAAATATGTTTTAAGCAGGAAGAGCCACAATTCCTTCAGCTATGTTTCTGATGATCCAAGAAAGGATACAATTTTACTCTTGTTTGTTTGTTTGTTTTGAAATTCAGGCCAAAATGAAAAATACATATTTTGTATTAATTCAAGTCTGGGATGACTGGTCCAAGTGGAAATGCAGCTATAAGAACAGAAGGCAAAGATTAATGGCAATCTTATAAATCTATTACTTGCATTATTGAAAAGATCAAGCCTTCCCAGACAAGAAAAAGGGCAAAATATTAAAGAGTCAAAGTTAAAAAAAATAAAAAAATAAAAATGAGCCACACTCAAAACTGTGAAGCTGCGTGTGCAGCTTGAGCAGCACAGAGCTACTTAGAGGAAACACTTGCCCAATTTCTCAAATGTTACACTGATTTGCAAATAGCATTTTAAGAATATTTTCTTTGGATTGGGAATTCCTTTTCTTTTTCACTGAGGAGATGAGGAAATCAAGTTTACACCTAGGGTGCGAGAATAGAAGGTTAGAAGATGCATTCATAATCCCCCCTGCCCCAAATATACATACTTTACTTTATTAATAGACCTTATCAAGTGTTTGCCTTGGAGACCCACTACTGAAGCACAGTTGGGGTCGGGTTCCAAAATATTGACTAAAATATATGTCAGTAGGATCCACAAATATAATTATACATTTTATAAGGAAAACCATACCCAACTTTCAGGAGAGATAGAAATGAGCTAGCACAGACCTCCTCCAAGTATTTTAATACTGTAATTCAGAATTCTTAGTAAGGCTATTCGAGAGTGTGTGTGGAGGATATGGGCTTTGTGGTCCCAACATATCGGTAGCTCATCATATTGCAGATGAACTGGGTGGTTGGATCATCTCCAGAGGAGCTGGAGGACCAGTCCCATCTCTCCCAAGGCTTCTATCCAAGCAGCTGCTTCCTGAATGTTAAATTTGATTGCATTTCTTTTCCCTCACCATCACTTTTTCCTCTTCTATCAGGTCTCTTGAACCTTAATCCTAATGGCAGGACCTACAGTATCTTGTTTTCTCTATTGTGTTCCTGCTGTTATGTAAGCTGTCCTAAAAGCCTTTTCAGCTGAAGAACCTGAAAAATGATCCATGCGGACAGAGTGCATTTTCAAAGCCAGACATTTTGTATCACATGACTTAAGAATTTTGCATTACTCCTAGTTATACCAAATAGATTTTATTTTATAATGTTTACAATGTATAACCAGCCAAGAGCTTATACATTAATTAGAAGCCCGACTCTGGATCTCTGACAGCTTGAACAGCCCAGATATGGGTCCTGGAGGCTGTAATTCTTTCTAATTATGTAATGAGCTTCTTGTCAAGAAAACAATCTTTATAACGAGGCATGTGTATGGCACCGCCTCGGGGGAACTAAAATGTGACAAGTTTGCTCTGTGCAGAATAGCAATCTGCTTAGGACTCGAGAAACGAAAACACAGATTTATCAAAGAAGTTGCAAAAAGTTGTTTATCAGTCCGCCTTGATTACATTGGCCTTTAACAGAGCTAGAGTGGGAAGTCTATATCTGCCACAGTGTTCTGTTGCTGCTGCAGGAGAATACATAGATTCCTGGAGCTCATTCAAAGAAGGAGAAGGGAAAAAAAGGCATCTATTAAGCCAAGGTTGGGATTCTGCAACTCCCAGCTACTATTTTTCTTGCAGGCTGGCATGAGCGCTTGGAAGCCTTCAGCATCCTAGAAATTAATTACTGAGTAGACCAAAGCGAGGAATGCTGTTTGTCTAGAGTTTAAGGGCAGCAGGACACCAACAATCTAAGCAGGGTCACTTGACACACAGAGTCAATTGCCAGATTCCCCTTTTTTCTTAGCAGTTTGGTTTGGTTCCAGGCATGTGGGGCAAGTCATGTGACATGCATTATGATATCATCACAAATTACAGAATGCCTGTTATTTGCATGATGGTGAAATGATATAACAGATGCATATGATGGTGGAGTCCTTGGTGCTCTCTGAGCTTGGTTGCTTGCTTGCAGATGTTTCATTACCCAACTAGGTAGCATCATCAGTGAATGATGATGTTATGTAATGAAACATCTGCAAGCAAATCACCAAGCTCAGAGAGCACCAAGAACTGTACAGTTCAACCCTGAGCTACATATGTTCTCTTCTATTGCAGCCTATGATGGTGTTTATGGATGCTTGATGGGTGAGGATCCATGGCTGTGGATGTACATATGCATGAGCTGCCTTAAATCCACTATTCTACCACATCACCTCTATAGGAATATAACACACACCATATGGCTTCAGCATCACTGTCCATGCTACCAAGAAGCAGACAGGACAGTGCTGCAAAGGTGGAAGAATTCTTGCAAGATTGATGTCAGCCCTTCGAGATAGTCCAGACAAGAAGCACCAGCTATGAGCACTAACTAACACTGCCTTTAACACTAAGGTTACATTAACAGAGTCTTGCAAGTCTGAAAGAACTTCTCCCCTCCCTTACTTTTACTCTCCAAAAAACTAGGGAGGGTCCCTTCTGAGATGCTTTCTCCACCAGCACCCCTCTTTCAGACTCAGATTTCATTTACTATATCAGACCATTTTCTAGGCTATGACTCTTCCTTCTGTCTCCCAAGGTCTCTTCCACATACCATTACAATATGTGAGAGAAAGATGCAGGGAGAGTAGGAAATAGAGGGTGTCATGATCTGATATATGGGGAAAAGAGCTTTGGTGAATACCAGCCAAGAACTGAAACCTTGGAGAAAAGCCATTTTCAGTTCAGTTGAGTTCAATTGTAATAAATATTACATGGCTGGCTTATTCTACTCTTCACATCTGATAAATCATCCCATTTTACAGAATATGTATCATCAGTGTCATGCGCAGAACCCAAGTGAGGACAAGCATCAATAAGAATATATTTTGACTAGAATCCAGTAGCATCAAAACTGGCCAGTTAACATAAATCAAAATAAGAATTTTTGCTCTAGCACCACAGTTACCTTTGTTGCTCCTAGATAGTGGCCCAAAAGCTGAATTTGCAACAGAAGTCAACACTTGGAAGAACTCAATCACTGGTCCAGATCAGCTTGGGCCTGCACTTAAAAAAAAGTTTTTAAAAAGTTAAAAGCAATAGGATCCAATATAATTTTCTCTGGGCCAAAGGCTGGATGTGGCCTTTGAATCAAGGTCTGCACACCCGAATAAAGTGGATAGGTCCAGGATAAAAAACTGAAATTGATTTTCTTCTCCTTAAATTTACATTAAATTCAAATTAAGAATCATGTTATTCTCTAATTATGTATTTAGTAACTGCCTACTTTTGTTGTATTAAAATTATAATATGGTAACAACTTTTGGAGACCTGAAGGACTCATCCAAAGCATCACATGCCATGCCACCCTGTGGCTTCTGGTTGTACACTTCTGAAATAGAGTCATTTTTGCTGTGTCTTTGTGGTCTAGATAGCTGCGGTCCCAGCGTGTCTCAGGAAGAGGAGAAGAGGAAAGTCAGACCAACCACTGCTGCCTGAACTTCATGGCAAGTTCATCAAGGAGAAAGGAAGAAATAGAGAAATATTCCGTACTGAATAGAGAAAAGGTAGAGATAGCATCTAGGAAGTTTGAAAGTGCAGCTTTAAAGTACAGGAAATCACAATTTATTTTTGAAAATAGGAAAAGAAACAGAAGAGAGACTGTAAGCCTTCACTTTGGTCACTGCTGCACCCAGTAATATACAGCATGTACACACACACACACACACACACACAGAGTCTGTCTATGGCATCCATTCATACCCTTGTTGGGATAGGAACTTGGCCTATAAACTGAGCCTTTTCCCAAAGCAAAATTGAAAAAAATGGGATGGCGTTTCTTTCCTGATGATCAAAGAGAACATGTCTAAAAATTTTAAAAAGAAATATTATTCTAGCAAAATCTTTTTTAAAAAGAAAAAAGCTTAAGAAGTCAGATTGTGACTTCCACAGTGCAAAAACACCGCCTACAGTTTTTTCTTGAAATGACAATTTCTTCATCAGAGGCGCCACTCCAACAAATCTTTACTGATGATGGCACAGTTAGGTACTGTTCCTCTCAATCTATTGTTGGTTCTGGGATCTACAGACTATAAAATGAGTATAATACAGAAGGGAATGAATCAAGAGTGTATTTTAAAGTATTAGAGAGATCATAGAGTTTTCTATAGACCTTCTGACAAGAAATCCAGTGAAGAAAAGCAGCAACTGAGGCCAAAGAAGTAATCAATCCCATTTCCAAAACTGATGCTAAACCACAACTCCCTGAAGCCTCAGACAGTATGGCCAGTGGTGACCAGTGCTTAGTGTTGTTCAATAACATTAAGAAAGCCACAAGTCTCCCAACCTGGTTCTAAATAGTCCATTGAAGAGTTAAGCACATGCAATATGAGAAAGAGAGAGATCCATGGTGCAAAATTAAATGCTAAGTGCATCAACCAAATAGTATACTGCTAAGTAAGTTTTGTTCATTAAACAGAGAATCCATACAATTGCTGGTCGAAATTAGACATTAGCTAGCCATATCAGTCAACCTACTTAACAAAACTATCCTGTAAGACCAAACTTGCACAGATGAGATTCACCGCAGATGAATATTGGCCGGATGGTATGTTTAGACCTTCCCCTGCTCCTCAAAAGAACCATATAAAATGTATCCTCATGCTGACCCTTACTTCATACTTCCTTTCAGAAAGAAGCAAAATAATCCTTTACCAAGTTAAAATTAGATGGCTCTGGTCTACTGCCAGGACAACAAGAGAATGGAGGGGCAGAGATAATGCCTGAGTAGTGCTAGTAGCACAGAAGACTATTTTAGGTTGTTCATCTGAGTTGAATTCTTTCTGGTTTAGGTACAACAATCAATTCTGGACTCCTCTGGCCTTCACAGGGATGAAGTCAGTCCATGTTGCTTAACAACTAGAGCCAACAGTCTCCAAAAAGAAGCATTTCCAATCTCAGTGAGTCTCTTCCTGACAAGCTATGCAGCCTGCAGTGTCGGCCTGCATGTTGAGGGGTTATATTGATTTGCCAGACTGAATGGCACCCCTCGTACTTGATTGTGGCTCCTCTTGATTGTGACTTCTTTACACTGTGCACATGAGCATAGAAGTCACTTTGAAGCTAGAGCTGAAAAAGGCAAGTCCTGACACTGGTAATTAATGATGGATTTATAATGTTTTGGAGAGACAGAATAAATACAGAGCAGAAAGACAAAGACGCTCATGGAAAATGATGTTGCTGAACAGCAAATTAATGGAATACTTTCCAATAGATATAACCACAGGTTCAGCATTGATGAATAGCCTGTCAGATTCCAATTGTCATAAAATAAAATGTGATAAGGGAAGATGCATTTCATCTTAGAAACTGGTGCTGGGAATCCATACTAAAATCACTGCTTGTAAAACCTAAGAGGCAGCTGACGATGGTTCATGCTTGTATTCTGGTCCTCCGAATGGAAAATATATGTTCTATGTGTTTTTGAAAATACTTTATACTTTTTGCAACCCACTGGGTTGCATAAGCAGCATACAGCTGTTGCTATTTTCTTCCCCAAATGTATAAAATTCTGATCCAAATTAGAAACATCACATGCAGTTTGGGCCAGTTAAACCTTTCTTCAACTACTTACATTTGAGGATTTTCTCCTCTCACTTTGGAGTTTAAAACAAAAATGAATCTTTTTTGGCACCATTGTTCTCTCTGTCTTGTTAACTCTGCATATGGGAGGGGTGAGTTCCAAAACTAAGTAGCTGCTATTGGAAAGTTTAAATCTCCTAATTCATACATAGTGGGAAATTAATCAAGCATTACACAAAAATACAGTATTCTTCCAGTATGTATTGTTTCATCTGTAGTCTACTGATGAAACAAAAGGGCAGGATTTGTACAACAGATTAACGGGGTCAGTCAAAGGTCCTATGTGATGTTTCAACCCACTAAGTAAGAACTGGGACATGATGGAGGCAGATTTAGCCTCAAACATATTGGGACTATTTATGGTCAAATAAATCTTCTCTGGACAACTATGTTGGGCAAATGCAAAAAGCCACTTGTAGGCTATCAGAAATGTCCTGCTTGGTCCGCCTTCCAGAGGAATAAAACAGAAGTGTAAAAGAGTTGAAAACGCAAGATATGGTATTACAGAACTCACTGACAAGGTCTCCCAAACCCTCGTTGGCTGAAGTACATGAGCTACATTCATTTCTTCCTACTTAATGGTGAAATGAAGTGGCCATAGATATATTAAAGCCTTGCTAGTATTCTCTTTTGCAAATATTTATGGACTATCAAGCACAATTGAATGACATTGTCTCTGTACTCCCCTAGTGGTAAACCTTGACCCATTTGTGCACTGCCAGGTACAAAAATAAGGAGTTATAACTGGGTTAATGCTGACTATTTACAATTTAGGGCTACCAGATCTGTCTAAAACTATCTAGAAGATCACAAGATGGCTGCAAAGCCTGAAAGTTTTCTATATCTTTTTGCTGCCATCTAGTGGTAGCCTGAAGTATTTAAGCCCAGATCTGGTAGCCCAAGTGTATCACCACCCATGTCACAGTTAAGTGTTTTGTGTGAACAGATAACAGATTTCTAAAAGGGGATGTTTCAGCAGCTGTAACCCAAGACATTTGGATATTGAGGAATTGGGGCTCACCTTTTGATTAAAAATCTAATTATAGATCACTTCTTGCCCTTTATTGCCAACTGTATTCTGTAACCTAATATGGGACAAGTAGACATTGCCTTTTTCTTCACCACTGCATCAACTGTGTGCTACAATTCCTTAACACATCACTTTTGAACTGCAAACTCCACAAAGGCTTATCTTTTTGTTTCTTCCCTTTGCTTATCAGCCCAGGCAAAGCAAGTTGAAAGCAATTCTGTAAAGTGAAGACCTGCCTTTTTCCCCCTTGGGATTCATTAGCTTTATTTAGTAGATCTTCTAACTGGTTCTCACCCTTCTGATCAACAGATATTTTAAATGTATACATTGCATTTTCTTTCTGTGTTTTAGTTGCATTTTAATTCTGAATGCTTTTAGGTAGAAATATGGAATATACATATTTCAATAGATATTTGATATTGCACAATAATTAATGAATATTTGTGACCCCCATGTGTCTCTTGTGAGTAAAATAAGTAATAATCAAAACATAATCAACAAGTGAAATAAATAGCAATCCTATGATTGGCTGATGGATTGGATAGAGGGCTAGACCCTCAGGGTTAGCCATCTTGTAAGAGTCTCTACAGACGTCACTTCCCATTTTTGCCTAGACAAAACAAGAACCAGTTTTGATAGTGCTGTTTTTCAGATACTTGGTTTGATGGGAATTCCATCTTGGAACATGACATGTCTGAATCAACTTGTTTCAGAAGTCAATTAAATCTGATATACATTCCTGATAAGGACTTTTCAAAGTAGGGAAAGGAACACCAATCTTCTACCATCACCCTTTCAAAACTGCTTTGTAGGAAAATATTACATTTGTAATTCCTTATTTACCACTAATCATTTGTGCTATGTACCAGTTCCCAGATGTGGGCCTCATAGAGCTCCAAATTTATTTATTTGTTTGGTTGTTTAATTTGTATGGCCGCCCCATCTCACCAAGTGACTCTGGGTGGTGAACAGAATGAGCCATGCACTCTAGTAAGTGAAAAAAAAATGCTTAGATTTCATCAAATAATTTTACTTCTTTGATAAATTCCCATGCAAAAACATAACATGAACCTCGTCTTCCCTTTCCAACTATTTTCTCCACATAACTTTTATCATCTCAGCACATGGAAGCAGAGTTTAAAGTAGGTTAACTGTCATAAGGAAATCCTGAGGGGACGTATGGCACTTAAAGAGTATTCAGTTCTAACTGGCACATGGCTTAATTAAAAGTCAATTAAGAGTTCCTGTAGCACTGAAGGGAAAACAAAGGCATAATAATGATATTCCTGAGTGGGAGGAAAAGAGCCATGGTTTTTGACTCTGCCAACACAGTTCTTTCACCTACCTTGAAATTTGTCACTAAATATTGGATAATAAAATGTATAATGAACTTGCAATTAAAAGAGCTAGAAATAATGTAAAATACTGTGCAACTTTCCTATCAGTATAAGTTGGTTACATGATTGCTTGTTCCAGTGGTAGCATTACCCCACATTGGATGAGCAGTGATACCAGCTACTGCAACTAAAATATCCTAATGACACTCTGGAATTTAGAAAGCTTCCTCAATTTATTGCCTTTCTGGAGTGTTGGGTTCCACCTCCCATGGTTGACTGAATAATCTGGAGGTTGAAATCCAACCCATCAGAGACCACTGGGAGGAGGAATGCTACTCAAGAATATCATTAGAGTACCCTAGAGTGTAGCTCATGGACGGTGAATCTGTAATGCTTGCCCTAATTTAATTTATTCAAGAAATCAGTTCAGACACTGCTAAGAGCTATCATTTCCCTGCTGTTTGAAAGAGAATGTCAGAGATGATGATAAAGATAGATAGATAGATAGATAGATAGATAGATAGATAGATAGATAGATAGATAGATGGATGATAGATAGAGAATGAGAGAATAGGTTTCCTTTGTGACCACACCCCAGCATATAAACACCATCAGATGATCTCTAAGGGAATGCAACCCTCAATTAAATAATAATAATAATAATAATAATAATAATAATAATAATGATGATGATGATGATGATGATGATGATGATGATGATGATGATGCCCACTCCTGGCCCTTATGTATAGAAGTACAGTACCTGTATATATGATGTGCATCCTCACTGGCTTTGGATTCAACACCACAGGTTTCTAAACCAAGATTTCTTTCTGCAGAGATGTTTAAGTAAGCCACAGCTTTGAGGACAGTGATTAAATCTTGCTGGTTCTTGATCTCTCTTAAGAAAAAAAAAACATTCCTCAGCAACTAGCAACAACATTGTTCTCTACAATCTACATCCTTTTTTTTTTTTTTCCCTATATGGATGTCTTAATTCTTTTGCTTCTGGACTAATTTAACAGATTTCTTGGTTTCAACTAGTTCTCCTCACAGACACACATATCTAGGATGTATATCACCATATCTCTGATGCATTACCATGGGGCCATTGGAAAACTATCCATGACTCCATGATAAAGGGCAAAGGAATCATAGCCTGATCCAGCATTTGCCAGCTCTTTTCAGATTTTGGAACTTGTACTCAAATAAATTCTGGTAGGGTGTTGTGGTGTTTTTTTGTTTTTTGTTTTGTTTTGTTTTCTGCAGGCTCTTCAGCAAAGGACCCAAGCAATAAAGAGACAGAACAAATTATAGATTTCAGGCTGGTTGTCAAGGTAGCAGAATATGAAGTAGTGGATCTGTCGAGGGCTTTGAAAATGTATTAAGATGCAGATTGAAAAACAAGATTCTATTTAGTTCATCCATAAGAAATCAGATGCAACATGCTGACATGTTGTTCTATGAAGCCCAAGTTTACCCTTGATCTACCTTCTACTGATATTGTTAAAACCATCATTGGGGGGAAAAAAGTGCTCTGCTAGATAAGATGAGAGGTACATTTCTACCAATGGTCAACCAGTCCCCTTTTGAAAATCACAAACACAAATAAGATGATATCTTTAGAATCACAGAATTTTAGAATACGATGAAATTTCAGAGACCATCTAGTCCAACCCATTGCTTACTATGTCATCTACAATTTGTGATGGAACAAAATACTGTATTCCTTGCCACAGCCATCTAGTTTCTGCTTAGATAGCATAAGCTTCTGTAGGTGATTGTATGTAACCATTTAAAGCTAATGAATGAAGCAAGACCATCTTCTCTTTCTCTTTCTTTCTCTCTCTCTCCCTCTCTTTCACTCTCTCTAAATGTGAGTTGTGCTTTCTAATTAAAAAACAAAACAAAACCCAAGAGTTTAGGAGAGCATACCACCTCCAAAAGTTTCACCTCCTCTGCTGAATTGCTTGTTATACAATCAGAAAGCTTCTCAGTACGCAACCAAAATGTGCTTCCCTGAAATTTCTACTTATTTGTTCTAGTCCTTCCCCATGGAGAACAAGTCCCTTCCAGTCACCACACATTTGTTCTGTTAGGGTGCAAAAATGGGACCAAGCTCATAATCTGGCAGAAGATGGGATGGAAGTGATGTAAATCCAGGTATTCCGATTGAATATCATAGTACAACAGAATAGGCAGTGTGTACATAGAGAAGATGGCATGGCACACAACGTGCCATCTAAGAAGTCATTTCTATGGTAGATAATGTCATTAGTAATACACTGTTTAGATGTCACCATCTGCACTCTTTCATTCTAGGAAGGGTACAGACTAATTCTATCTTCAAGGTGCAAATATTTCACTGTGTGAATGGAAGACAGTGATCAAAGGTACCTCAGCTTCTTGTCAGGGTTCAATGTAAAAAGCCTTCTTCCTAGGAGTAGTTTCCAGACAAACATTTGTCCTCCTCCAGATACAACCCAATTTTAGTGTCCTTTTTTTGTCCATGATATTGCTACTGAAGGTTGAAATTTGGCCAAGCCTCCTGAATAGGCCCATCATTTTAAAATCCATTTGAATTAAGGGACATCAACTGCATAATGAATTAACCAATGTCCTAATTTAATGATGTGAATCATGTTGTTTATTTCACACCTATTGCCAATTAGCTTTACCAGGAAAAGGCTTTATTCCTGTCCACATACCACCCATAATTTGCACATCGCAATTCATTTCAGTGCCAGTTTACTCAGAAATAAATATAATTGATAGATCCTAACCAGGTAAGCCAGAGGGTAATCTTTCTGGTGCTCTTAATATGGGTAGGTAACTCCATTTCCCATGCCTAGCTGAAGATTCTTTGAGTAGAAATTCAAAAAATATGGAAGATGCAAGACAACCAATCCTGCTGCGAGGTTATAAACTTGCAATTAAACTGTACGTAAACTGTACATGATTTAGGTCCTTACAGAGTTAAGCTTTACATTTGAGAATTGAAGCTTCAGACATTACTTTTCCTCCCAAACTGAAAAGTTTGGCTGCACAAGAAGACTTGATTTAGTAAACCTGACAGGAATATCACACCAAACTGAGAGAATGTTTGTTATTATTCAGACATCATGGCCTTAAAGTATCAGACTGTGGAAAATCCAGGTCATAATTCCTTAACGGAAAAAACAGTGACTTCCAATATCATTTGAAATGATTTGAATGCAGTGTTAATTAACTTCAGCTTCATCCAAGTCTAAGTATGCTTTTGCTTTTCTAAGGAAATAACTTCAGACAGGAGGATAAAACTGCCTTATTAGACGACTTCTCTGTGTCACCCTGTTTTATCAATTCTGACTGCAGTGGCTTTTCCACAGAGATTTTCTCTATTACAGTCACCTGATCTTTCAAAATGGAGGTCCCAAGGACTAGGGCCAGTGTAAATCACATGCTCCATCTCTGACCTACCGACAGACTTTATCTTCAGCTTTATCATCATCCGCGTGACTATATAGCAGATAAGTGATATCCCCAGAATATCTTGCTTGCTTGCTTTTCTTTCCTCTCCTTCCTTCCTTCCTTCCTTCCTTCCTTCCTTCCTTCCTTCCTTCCTTCCTTCCTTCCTTCCTTCCTTCCTTCCTTCCTTCCCTTCCATTCCCTTCCCTTCCCTTCCCTTCCCTTCCCTTCCTTCCCTTCCCTTCCCTTCCCTTCCCTTCCCTTCCCTTCCTTTTCTTTTCTTTTCTTTTCTTTTCTTTTCTTTTCTTTTCTTTTCTTTCCTCTCCTTCCTTCCTTCCTTCCTTCCTTCCTTCCTTCCTTCCTTCCTTCCTTCCTTCCTTTCCTAGTTCATTTAGTTCAATGAATCGATATGCATTGTTTCATATTATTGGAGGGACCATCTAACTCTCATTGTCTCTACTCATCTCATTAGGCCAGATAGGAAGGGCATGTTCTGGGTCCCATCTACTAGGGATTGTCATCTAGCTGGAACCAGGAAGTGTGATTTTTCTGTAGCTGTGCCTGCCTCTGGAACACTAAACTGCCCATGGTTCAGCTGGCCCCAACTCAGCTCAGAAAGCCTTGAAGACCTGGCTGTTTTCATAGGCATGGGGGCTAGGAGAATGATCAAGCCCGTGTTATTGGTGGATGGTGTGTTGGGAGCCCCTCTGTATTAGTCAGGTGTGAACTGTTTTTTAAAAAAATATTTTTAATATACATTGTGCTTATATTGTATTTTAATTCCTATTAGCAACCCAGAGTTGCATTGGTGAGATGAGTGGCCATATAAGTCAATATAAATACATTATTATAAAATAAATTATCATAGTCATCAAACTCTCCATTCTCAGTATTTAGATGTGTTGTGCATAACTTAGAACAGAGGAAAAGTGAGAATAGTTCAAAGCCAGGAGGTATAATAAGTTACCTGTGTTCTGTTTAAGACACAGAGACTTTTTAACATATATATAATGTTTTCCCTACAAAAGTTTCCAGCAAAGGGAAGTAGGATCCATACATGCACACTCTGTTAAAATAAATGCAGTCCCTCACATGTTTTGTGAGTAAACCACATGTGAGTTCATGAGAATGAAATTAATTGTCAAATTCTTGGGTGTTCTCTATTTCTTTGTTTTTAAAATAGCCACCTGAACAAAACATGTGGAAGTTAATTCCAGCGCAGCATAGACAATGAAGGTATGAGGATGTCAAGAAGTAATATCTGTTTGTTTTGTGCTAATAGGAACTGTCTTTGCCCAAAACCCAGGGGTAGTTTTGCCTAAACAGGCAAAAATCTACTATAAAGAGCAGACGATGAGTGCATTTCAATTGCCTACAACTACTAAGCTCTGTGGAGTAGATGTCAAGAAAACAGAGAATACTGGAAACAGCAAGGGACAAACTTCTCTTATTTATTATCTTGACAGCTATATGAAAGACCCAAAAAAACAGTGGATGTAAAGATGACTGGCATGTTTATACAAACCCAGGAAGCTGGGGACGCAAGCAAAGAAATTGTTTTATAGTCTCTCAATCTTTTTTGAAAATCTCATTTCGTACGGAACTAAAGGCTGATAAAGCAAGTGTAACCCAGGGATCCTTTTCTGTGTTATAGCAAATAATAATGGTGTGACATCCTTCTTGTTAGCAGAAGAATTGCAGGATATCTGCACACGAACTGCAACTTGTTCTTCACAAATGGCCATGTTTCAAAACAGGAAGTGTGGCTTGTTCATCCAAAGGACTGCTGATAAGAATTTGGCCAACACATATGCTCTCAAGAGGATTTGCGGCCTTTTCCAGTGATCTAGAAGTAAAACAGCTAGGGCCTTAACAGTTGAGAACATTGGGGAAGATGACAAAAATCAAAGCAAAAGGAAAGTCCAAGTCAGTTTTGAAAATGTTAGGGATGTCTTTTTAAGAGACCTCTTCAACTGAAAATGATTGAAAGGCTTAATTTTCGTTACAGAGGCTAAAAACTCCTGAGATCTTAATCTGATGCATTCTTTTAAAATGCATATTACTTCTGCTGAACTTCATTCCATTTTGCAAAAACAAACAAAATAAAATTCTTATGGAATCGGTTGCTAGGGTTATTTATTGTTGGTAGAAATGAGTCTGACAGATGATAAGTAGAGAATTTCAGAGAATCTATATCCTGGAACACATTTCTTGTTTTCCTCTCACTCTTCTCTTCCACACATGTTACTTAGGATCTCATGAAATTAAATGGGTTAATCTAATCAGCATATTTAGTTGGTATCGATGGCATATATTCAATTATCATGTATATGTTGTAATAAAGTTTATACTCTTTGACTCGATCTGTATTTAATTGCTAATATCCCGTTACTTTAAGTGTGAAGTAATGCAAGGTAAAATGTCCTTTCAAAACTGTCCACTTAATGTATGGGCAGAATAAGTGAGTGGAAGATTTCTCTGAATTTCTCCAGGTGAATTTTCCAATGGTTTCTCAAAAGAACATTTTCCCATGAGTGATGATAATAGCATTTGTTACTGAAAAAGACCATCTCATGCCCCATGTCACGCAGCTGGCTGAAGACACATTGTCAGATATTCCAGAGATGAACAGGAGGCAAACTCTCCAGAAGAACACCATGGAACTAAGTCCTCTCTTGTTAGAACGTTCTTCCATAGGGACACCTCAGCCTGCATTAAGTGACCAAACCCTGATCTGAAAGGTGGACCACCCAGGCCTTGGAAGAAATGCAGGTTCAGGAACAAGAGCAGAAGGCTGCACAGCTCAGAAGGGTCAGGCTCTCAGACAGCTCTAAGGTCTGGAAGGATAGATGAGATGAGCTACTTACAGGAAGACTGATGATTCTCAGCTGTGTCCTAGGATAGACTCAGATAGACTATTTGGACATTACCTTACCTATTGCAGGTTGCTGGAAACAATTCTTCTATTTGCTTTGCCGCTGGTACTGTTAAATCCTTGGCCTGTTATGTGACTAAGCTTCTGAACTTCCTTTCTGGTTTGGTGTTTTGCCTCAGTTTGTTGTGACTTTTGCTACAGCACAGGATTGTTTGAGGTATCTGAAAGCAGACTTTAAGAACGTGGCAAAGACAGCCATGTATTCAGTCAGAGAAAAAGAAAAATCAACATTCTTGGTTATTCTTACTTCTATTTTTCCAGCAATAGTGGAGTTCTGCTTTGACATCAGTCTCCAGGAAAAAAACATGACCACTCTAAAAAGCTGTTTACAGCTTAGCTAGATACATAAATGCCTCTTGAATAATGAGTGGTGTTTGCTCCAAGATCAAGATTTATTTTTTGACTTATTCATTTCTGGCATGCATGAATTTAAATATGTATATACTATACATATAGCTAGAAGAGCAAGTCCAGTGGAAAATAGATTTTCAAGACTTCCAAGTATAAAGCAGGAAGGTAAAAGACTTGAAACCAATCAGTCAACTTTGCAGAAACATTTGAACACTTGAGAAAAGTCATTCTTTTAACCAATTGGTATAGGCTTATAAACAGCTACTCATCTGATTGCCTGTGTGATGAATATTCATTTTTTATTTGAAACTCTTTAAAAGATTGGGCTTTTAAGAGCACTGCAACAATTTAGTGTTGTTTCTCCTCACTTCAAGCAAAGAGTTGGGCTCATGTGAACAAGCATCAAGAGGAATGTCCAAACCCCTTTCCATCCTGTTCTTTTATTACTTTTGTGATACCTGTATCATTTATTCCAAATAGCTTCTCAGGGTCACCTGTACCTTGCAGACATAGGTGTGCTGTTTTCCACCATATTTAATATTTATGTCCATGTTAGCTATTTACGTTATGAACAACATGTGCTTCCCTTAAGCTTCAAACATTCTGCACATTTTTAATATGACAGAAGAATATTATTAAGTACATGGGAAAGAATAAGGTTGATTGCATTTAATTCTACTTAGATTTGAATTTAACCAAATGTAGCTTTTAAAATGGGATTGCCTTAGGTATGCAGCTTATGGTATGCTTTAAGCATCCATGGGGTAGTGAGTTCAAAAAACAAGATAGCTGCCATAACCATGTGTTCAAATCCTAGCCCTGAGGTCATGAACATCATCTTGACTTTTCTGATTCATCCTTCAGCCAGCCCAGCTTAAGCCAAGTTGTAGATTCCACTTCAACTCAGTGAAAGCTACTTCCTAAATTCCGGACTGTTTGTAGGGTTTTCTGAAGAGATATTTATACTGACTATGCTTCAGAGCATCACAGAATCAAAAAGAGCAATTTAGGCCATAGAGTCCCATATCCTGCTCCATGGAGGAATTTAGATTAAAGCATCCCCGACATTTTGTTTTGCATCTAACAAAAAGGATCCCACCATCTATTACTCTTAGGAAACTTTTTCTAACATTAGAAAATGTTACTGTCAGGCGGTGGGGAGGGTTTACTAACAGCAACTTTCTAACATTTAATTGGAATTTGCCTTCTGAATCTGCTTCATTTTGTACTCAGTCTTAAAGGGTTTTTGTAGAAGGTATATAATTAAAATATTATGCCATAAGTTTAAGCGTAATAAGTTTTACAATGAGTTTTTCCACCAACATCCTTCACTGCCAGCCCAGGGGGTATGACACTTAATTAATACTTGTGAAATGCCACAAGGTCCCAGAGGATTCAGTGTTAGCTAAATGTAAAGCATAATGTAATGATTTCCTTCCTATCAAATCAACCAAATTCATTCTCTCTAGGCTTCAGTAGAGCTAATGCCAAGCAAAGGAACCTGTTCAGTAAAAACAAAGCAAATACAACACTGAACATTGTAAGCTAACTTTTTTTTTTTGGAAGCTTCTAGTTTAAGACAAAAACATCATTAAAAATCGTAGTGTCTTAAGAACCTTAAAAGCGATGCACTGATTCAAACCAAATCCTATATAATCCAACATTCAATTCCCAGGGTGGACATGCAGATGCCTCTGGGAAACTCGCAAACAGGATTTAATGAGAGCATTAGCCAATTCTCATGTGTTTCCCAGCACCTGGCATTCAAAGACATGTCGCCTCTGATCCTGGAAGTAGCATGTAACCATGATTACTAACAACAGTAATGTTATTATTAAATGCATTTAATCCCATTTGAAATACAGGTAGCCCTCATTCAGCAACTGAAATGGGGATCGGCAACTCAGTCGTAGAGCAAAGTGGTCGCTAAGTGCAAAATCACATGACCATGACTGTCTTCAAATTTTACTTCAGCTTTCCTTTGCTTTACAGCATCAGAAGGATACGACGCCAAACAGCTAGGTGAGCCCAAACAGTGGGGAAGGTTTCTGGAACTCCACCCACAAGAAAGCTGGATAAAGGGCAAATCTCATAGCCCTTTTTCCCCACTCACCTATCCGTTGGAATGTTTACTCTGACACTGGGATAATGAGCAAAAAGAGAACAAATGTTTGTATTTATGTTCATTGGAGAGGAAGGAACTGCAAGAGAGTAAGTAGGAACACAAAGGGGAATACACATAGAAAGGAATGCTCTACCACCAGCTGCTTGCCTAGGGCACTGGCCACCAGCCACTTAGAGGCAAACAAAGCCCTTTAGTGTGAGACTGATTAAAGTCTTGTCAATTTCAGGCAGAAGTTGCAAGCCAGCTGTGAGTCACTTATTCTGGAGATGGGCAGCCACATAAATTTGGCGAATAAATAAATAAATAAAAATAATTGAGGTCCCAGAGCTGAGCTTATTAACTTGCATTAGCACTTTTTAGGGATGCACTGCAGAGAAAAGCAGCTCAGGAAGAGATAGCTTGTTTAGGCAATCACTTCACTCTGAGGCAGGGAGAAAAAGAAAAAATGGGTCAGGCACAGAACAAAGTGGACTAATTGGCTATAATGGCAAACACGTGACTGAGAGAGAGATGCTGCGAAGGTCATAAATACAGGCATTGGTCACAAAGTTATTTTTTCATCACAATCGTAACTGCAAATGGTCCCTGTCTGAGGCAGTCGCTAATGAGGACTACCTGGTCATCTAGCTAGTGGTTATATTCCTTATCACATCTTGTGGCAGCACTGTCTTTGACAACTTTGACTGTCTCAGAGACTTCATTGTATTGTTTATACCTTGATCCTGAAAAGATCGTCCCAATCTAGAAGCAGCCACACTGAAGAGGCATTGTCAGCAACTGTAAATTACAAATATGAGCATGGCTGGCAAACAGCCAGCTGATCAAGGAATGCTTGCCCTCCATACAGCAAGATGATTGGGAAGGTACTTCTTCCCATTAGCTCTGCACAACCAGTTTGGATTATGACTTTCAAATGCGAAGGTTACACACACAAGAGAATTGCACCCATATCCAATTCCTGGGTGAAATTAGTGTCTATCAAATGCATATATATTATTCATTTCTAAGTTGCAAGTATCAAAATCCAAATAAAGAAGATAAAGAGAAAACAAAAATATCAATTTAACAACATTTTATTCAAATATAAGTCCCACCAAATTCTGCCCATGTCTAATAGCCCATGTCCGAAGAAGGTCTGAATTTTCTTTATCTAGGCAATCCAGATGAAAAATTCAATCTAGATTGAAAAATAAATAAATCTGGTATTCTTGGCAGAAACTTGCCAAGAAAAGTAAGAAAGTGAAGTTGGCTGCTAAGGATCTGGTTGCACTGATCTGTAATTATAAGAAGTCAGAACTAGAGGAAATAGGCTCCTTGGAGATGTTAATGCAGACAGAAGTAAAGATTAAGGGAAGTTGTGAAAAACTTCTTGTTAGAGAACTTGGAGCCAGTAAGGAAATCAGGATTGGGGATATCTAGACAGGAGGAGGTCTGTCCCAAAGAGCAGAGAGGGAAGAAATAAAATGTAGAAGATCCAGGAAATATATTAAAAGTTGTAGAGCTATGGCTGCATATTCATGGGAAGCTATGGGAACACTCATGGGGACCAGGATGAGAAAGAGAGGAGCAAAAGAAGCTAGCTTGGTGTCATGACTAAGAAAAAGAAAAGGAAATGTTTAGGATTGAAAGGGGTAAGATAAGAAGAAAAAGAGATTTAAGTTATGGGATTTAAAGTCTGCTGATGAGATACAAAACAGAAAAAAATGAGGCTTTTCTTCCCTCAGCTGGGATTCCACTCGTTGGAGGTAAAAGGGGGGCAGGTTTGGGAGATGCAGAGTATTCAGGGGCATATGTTGGCAGCTCCACCAGAATGGAAGGAGAGAGTCTGGCAAATTTCACCAATGAAGAAATCTCCCAGTGAATCAGCCACAAGGAAGGACTGAGCTGAGAAGAGAACCAAACTGAATCAGACAGGGCTAGGTTGGAGGACATTCAGCCCAGGAAGAGGGAACAAGCAGTCAGGAAGAATGGAACAGAAACTACTACAGAAGTTTTCTACAGAGACTGTCCCTCTTGCAAAGGGAGGGGGAGAATACGTTTTGTTAAGTATGCACCATACTGTGGAACTGTACTGTACTTTTAAGGAGACACCTCAGGCTGTTGTATATCAACTGCTAGCTCTGAAAAACACAACAAATTTCATCTTCTTTTTCTCATTGGTGCCTTGCTAAGACCCCACCCAGCTAGCAATCATAACCAGCCTTTTAAAAAAGGAACTTGGTTGCATCATGGGGATGGATTCTTTCAGCAGGAAGATGAGAAAATAATAATAATAATAATAATAATAATAATAATAATAATAATAATAATAATACAGCAAAATAGAAGAGAAAGAACTAGAGAAAATCACAAAACATAAAGATCTACAAATAGAAGTAAAACAACTATTGCAAAAGAAAGCAAAGATAGTACCAATAGTAATAGGCACCTTGGGTGCAATCCCAAAACATCTGGAGCACCACTTGAACACCATCAGCATTGACAAAATCACCATCAGTCCATTGCAAAAGGCAGCTTTACTTGGAACATCTTACCTCCTGCAACAATACCTCTAACACCATCACACAACAACATCTGCCTATCCCAGGTTCTTGGGAAGGACTCGACAGGTAGATAAAAATGCCAAATCCAGTCTAAACATCTGGCTGAGTGTGTGACCAACCATAATTTATTGAATTTATATGCCACCCAACTCCCAGCAACTCTGGGTGGTCAGGGTTAGGGTTAGAAAGAGAGAGAGAGAGAGAATACAAATAAAGGGAGGAAAGGTGATTCCACATATTTTTTTGAGTATGGTCCTCAGACTACTGTGATCCTTGAATTGACAATAGAGCATAGAATATTATCAGAAAACCAGAAGAAAGAATTGGCTACTGTCAGTCTCTTTTCCTGTCTTCACTCTTGTTGACAATCTTCTTCATGAATCTCCCACTGTCCTCCAAAACTCTATTTGAGGCCTCCCAATTTCTTCAAAAATTGCCCTCAGGAACAGCTCTAATCATCACTCCTTATGGGAGACTCACAGGGTAAATAAAGGTTGTGCTCTGAACACTCTAGAAGGAAGCACGTTGTGAAGGGTCATGCATGTTTTATCACAATCTTGAAGAGCAGGGTGGAGAGAGAAAATGAGTTGGACTGCCAGAGGCACTTAAATCAATTTTAGATAAAAGTGTCACATAATATTATCCTTCTTCTCCTGAAAATTAAACCCATCATCTAGTTGCATTTATATCACTACTCCAAAGGCCTACACAGCTTTGATATTTTAAATCAGTTTTCACCAACCTGGAGCTCTCCGTATGTGCTGGGACCACAAATCCCAAAATAGCCATGCCACTACATTATTGTCTATAAATGTAGACAAAATTGTCATTCCCATTCATTCAGTCAAATGCCCATGACATTTATCTACTATAATAATTTCTTTCTCCAGCAAAACCAAGAAACCGAGTGGATTAAATCCTTCTTCTTTTTTTTTTTAAGTACCTTTTGGGGAAGAACTGATATCAAACAAATGGAAATAGACAATGGGATTTTTAGCTTGGCTGTAGTCTTTCTGAAGTAAATGAATGTGTCTGAAATCACCCTGAAAGCTTCTTAGATTGATCTGAGCACCATGTGCTAAAGGGGAACAAGGGCATTCAGTTTGCCCCAGACAATAATGAACTTCTAGAATTAGGCTTCCTATAATTTGAAGCAATATTAAAAGGCATTGAAAATAGCTCTGCTTAAATTAGGAATACAGGTGGAGTTTTGTACATTTTTTCATGGAAAGTATTATACTAAGATAAATCATTCCTTTTCTCAAATGCACAATTTCAGCACATAACAACTTTAATAGCAATTTTTTTTAATGATTTAATTAGTTATTTGTAGTAGTTGCTTTTCAAATGGCTATTCTATGAGTAGGGTTGCATTCTAGTTTATACAATTACACCTGATTGAATCCATCCATGCAGATGACAGGTAGGACATCCCAGATGCCTCTCAAAAACCAGTTGTGATGTCTCCTTTTCCTCGGCCTATGCTGATGAAAAGGCATAGCAAATGTGACTGGAAATATTTTTTTCTCCATTTTCGAATTTGAAGTCATCCAATGAGTGGTGTGAGAAGCTGAAGAAACTAAAGGACATATTTATTTATAAAGTGTAAAATTAATGTAATTAATGTAATTAATTTTACATTTAAATTAATGTAATTTATTTAAATAAATAAAATTTATGAAATGTTCTACAAGATATAGTGATGGCTATATCTTGGATGGGTTCTAACAGTGATTAACAAAGGCTACCATAGCAGTATATTTGGTTCTTGTTCACATCCTGCTTGTAAGCTTCCCAAGATTCATTTGGTTCATCACTGAAATTTAGGAAGCTAGATTAGCAGGTCTTTGATTAGATCCACAGAGATCCTCTTATATTCTTCTATAGCAGAAATTCTTCCACAGGTAGGGTACTATCTGCAGCATCTTCACACATTGTGGTCCTACTTGTTGCAAATAACAATTTATTTTGTTTATTACATTTATATGCCACCTTCCACTAAGGAACTTAGTGCTTCCCCACACCCAGGTGTTCCCCCCCCCCTCCACAGCAACAGGTAGTGTGTTGTGAGTAAATTGGACTGAGAAACAGTGACTGGTTGAAGGTGGATTTTCATCTGGGTCTTCCCAGTGGATAGTCCAACACATTAACTACACTGGTTCTCATTGCCTTATCATAGCAAAAAGTAATCATGGATCCCTTCTTCTGTACTGCTGGGAAATATTCTTTACTTTTTATTTTTTATTCCTCAAAATCTTCCTAAACTTCTTTATTCTTTTCTGTTGCCAAAGGGTACACTTTTTATTTTATTTATTTTATTTTATTTATTTTATTGCCAAGGACTTCAGTAGATAGATATAATGAAGTTATACAAAACAGCAGAGCCTAGATTTTGCAATAGGTTTGGAGAAAACCATTTTCGGAGATAACTTTTTTTTTTCTTTTTCATTAAGTAAGGTAAGCCAATCTGATAATTTATGTATGTTACCTGTAATTCACTTCTGAGCTTATTTTTATGGCAGCATTCCCAAGATAACTCAAGATGTCACCTGTACCTGCCAGATACATTGGGAGAGCAACTCCTTGAATTCTCAAGACAACCTAGACATATTTGGAGGGCGCTAGGTTGAGAAAAGCTGTTCAACAGATTTTGGACTGATCACTTCTGTAAGATTAATGTTCACTGAGACCAACACAGTGATAACACCAACTGCCTAGTCTTGTTTTCTTACTAAGTGCCTGGAAAATATTCACTTTTTGCATAGCCAACCATGACACCATTCACATTTGCACAGACATTTGTGGCTTGATGTCTAGGTATCCTCCAGAAGATAGCCCGTTTAACTCATTTGTTCTGTGCAGTAAACATAAAAGGTGCCAATTAGAAGGCAGGAGGTGACCAAAGAGACTCTATCTGTCAGTTTGGCTGGGAGAAAGGACTGATTACTAATGATTACAGTTTCTTGGCACTGAGGAATGAAATGATTTCCCTATATAACAATTGTGCCTTAATAAATGAAGCTATGGAAGTTGAGTTCCTCTGGTTAGGAGATATATAAGGACCTTCCTGCAGTATTAAAATGCATGTTTCTCTTCCTCTCCAACTCATTCACATAGCTACATTTTTTTATGCTTTAGCCAAACAAATGGAATTGGCTGATATTTTACTGGTTTGACCAGAAAACTGCATGGAATTCAGGTATTCTCCTCACATTCACATTCGTATTCTCACTAAAGTACAAAATTCCCTAACACTTTATAATCTTTGACAATTAAAATATATTAAAATCTCAGGACAAGCAGGACCAGCCCTACCATTGGGTAGATTGAAGCCATTCCTCTTTTGCTCCTATTTCCTTGTCATTCCTTTCTCAAGAAAGAGAGACTTGTGACTGTCACATGGTTTACTCAACAGCTGTAAAGTAGTGGTTGTATGGAGGAGAAACCCATCCTTCTGCAGTGCTGAAGAAAGGCTCAGCTATCAATTCTGCTGGCTCCTGTATGAAGAAAGACAAGAATGCTGGAGGACAGCAGGAGGAGAAGAAAGTTGAAAGTATGGAGGAAAAATTGGATGAATGGTGTTGAGGGAGAGAGGAGGAGGAGGAGGAGGAGGAGGAGGAGGAGGAGGAGGAGGAGGAGGAGGAGTGGGGGTGGTGGGGGTGGTGGGGGTGGTGGTTAAGGAAGTTAGAATCAGTGGTGGAAACAGCATGAAATAGTGAGAGGAGGAGAAGGAGCCAGGAAGGTGACAGCACTAGGATATACTGCAGCAATCAGCTGTGGTGGAAGAATAGCTTCCAGAAGGAGGGATTAGAGTGGGACAGAAAAAGGAGGTGAAGTTCATCTGTTCCCTTATGCTAGTAACCCAAACAGGAGGTGTTGCAATTCCAGAGGCTGCTTGGCATCGGGTGCAAACTGGAACAGCAGCTGAAACTGCATTGTGAGGGTGGGTTTAGTAGAGAGGTGCAAATTAATCTAGTCATCAGAAAGTGATCTATAACTGGAAGACATTAGAATTAATTGTCTGCCATGGTCAAATCACTCTCTGGTCCTTTTGAGGTTGATTGCTACTGGCAACCTCTGCCTGGTTATTTTCTGGAATATGGAAGCTACCAGAGTGTTAGAGAAGATTGCCCCTGGTTGTATGAAGATGCCCCTGGTTGTAAGAAGATGCCCATGGTTGTAAGAAGATGGCAATTGTAGTGCAAAAAAATCTGGTAGATGCAGGTTACAGAGGACTGGATTACAGCAGATTTCTCAAAACAAAGGTCTTTCAGACATGTTGGAATTTTTATAAAGTAGGAATGAAGAAACAAACTGTTCTCAAATTCACTAAAACTTTTAGTGGATTCTTAGAAAGATAACTCCATTAACATGTTTTAGTAGTGAGAAAAGTATTATCACATCACCGTTTGTTCTTCTAGATGTCATCCAATGACCTTTGCATAAAAAATAAGTGTGTGAAATCCAAGAAACTAAATAGTGTATTTCTTTCCCTCTGTCCCATATCTGATGTATCTAATACAAAATTGCCAAGAAGTTCTGCAATATTTTGTGATAATGATCAGGAAAAAAGATTTCTGAGAAAGTATCTTCAGCTGTTTTTTGGACAGCCATATGGTGTGGCCAGAATTTACTTATTTTATTATGTAATGTTATTCATAATTACAGAGAATGAGATATTAACATTTTGGAAAATAATAGAATACATGTTGGAAAAGGATTCTTTCAAATCAGGGAAAGTAATCCAAAAATTCAGAATCACATGAATATTCTTAACCCCCTTTTTTAT
Source organism: Python bivittatus (assembly GCF_059951505.1). Classification (NCBI taxonomy): domain Eukaryota; kingdom Metazoa; phylum Chordata; class Lepidosauria; order Squamata; family Pythonidae; genus Python; species Python bivittatus. Next base: position 16,038,536 of record NW_028277056.1, on the reverse strand, counting down.
GGCCATGCACCACCCCCCAATCACAATTGCTGAAAATTTGCAAACGTTTTCCACATTTTGAGACAGGCAACACACAATTACTCTAGTCAAAGCCTAATAATAGGGGGGTTTTTTTTGTTTAATCCTGTCTTCCATTTCCTAAAAATCTTGGTTTCATCTATGTTTGTGACATAGCCTGTTTACATTACATCATTGTCCCATCTACAGTGGCTCACACTTTCCCAAAAATGTTAAATGAAGCTCCTACCCATAAAATTTTGACCACATGCCTTAAATGTTTCCTAAATAGAACAAAACAATCCACAAATTACCAGGTTCAAATTATAATGCTTTGGACATATTGTGTGAAGACCCAGTTCTCTTGAGAAATCTATAATGCTGGGAAAAGTGGAAGGAAATAGAAGAGGGCAGCCATCAGCCAACTGGATGGACTTGACTACAGTGATAACAAGAGTCAGATTTGGGACAGATCATCTGGAGAAGACTTATCGATGTGATTCGAGCAATAATGGATTACAAAGCCAACTTGATGGCACATAATCAGTCAATCAATCAATAAAAAAATAAAAGTGGCCCACATGTATCTTATATCAGGAAAAGAATCTGTATCTATTTCATATATATTGGTAACTTTTCTATGGTAGGAAGCATCAAAACATACCTCTGTCACATACTTGCAGGTTACATTCTTAGACTTTAGAACTAACATTCAAAGAAGTCTATGCACTAGGGAGGAAGAATATCATAGTGATCCTTTCTCCAAAAGTATGTGTGTTTCAGGTTTGTGGAACTTATGGTTTTTTAGCTACATCTCCCAGCATCCCTAACACTGAAATGCTGTCTTGATCTACTGGGAATTTTAGTTCAACTATATCTAGAATGCCACATTTTAATTTGTTGAGGAGCTTTTGTTAGCCTTCTCCAACCTGGGCATTCTCCAGATCTGTGGATTTCAATTCCCACAATTCATAGCAACAGGTTGGGTAGCAACTAGCTGATGAACTCTAGTATTTGAAGTCCACACATCTGGAGAGCATCCAGATTGGAAAAGCCTGGGCATCCAACCAACGGGTGTTTGCCATGGAATTATGAACCTCTGGGGAGAATTGTAGATATAGAGCAAGGAAACAGTTTTCCTCCCAGTTCATATCTAACAGATGACTTGATTGGCAGTTGGACTTTAAACCTCTGCATCCTCCATTGGATCTAAGGCTAGCTGAGGAGGTACAGAGCAATTTATGTGCCACCCACAATTCTGATCCTTGACACTATGTAGCTGTTTTCAGCTCCCTCTGACCACTTCCTATAGTGTCCCATTTCACTCCACCAAATGATAAAATATAGAGAGACCATATATAGTAACTGGGTTCTTATACCCAACATTTTCAATTATTTGTTGACAAAGCCATAATTGACTGGGATCACAGAATGCAAATAAACTATAATCTGTGAATGGCAGTAGATTTGCAGAATAAACCAAAACTAAACTATCATCATTATGGCTGAGTATATTGTATGAATTCAGCCAGATGTTTATTCAAGAAACTATCATTCCTTAAAATTGGGATTTAGTACAAATTTGGACTTATTACAATAGTACATGTAGTGACCATGTGAACTGGGATGTGAATTGCCCCTGTTGAAAAATGACCTTTTTTCTGCAACACCAAGATGGTACTGCTGGATTCACCCATATTCTATATTCTGCATTGCTTTAATGAGGAGCATGCATGTATATGGATTCTTTCATTTTCCATTTAACTGGTTGGAATCAATAGTCATCAGGAAATCTATTAAGCATATGAGAACATTTACACTTCCTTCAAAGGTGCCATGGAGATGAACAAAATGGAAAATAATGGTTTCAATCTAGAACCAAGATTTGGCTTTATTTTAAAAAAAAACATTGCTGAGTTCCTACACATGCTTTTCTTTCAGCTTTCCATATTATCCTGACTGAAAACTTGTTTAAAAAAAAAAAAAAAGGTCAATCCTGCAAGAAAAGGGGAAAAAATGAAGATTTTATTTGAGTTTCTACCTGGTAGTTGCCTATTTGTTATAAGCTCTCAGAAGAAAAGACGTCAAGGTATTTGACCTGCACAGTTTCTTCCAATCAGTAGGGCTAAAAAGCAGTCCCTAGCCTTCAAAATAATTATTTACTCTGATAACACAAAAGTCCAGGAAGGATAAAGGTCACCATCTAGTGTCAGCTCGCATGCCTGGACCTCCTCCGAAGGAGAAAGGGATGTTTAGAAGCAGGCAGCTGGGAAAACATGAGCGCAAGTGGGAAAATGTGTGGAGATTCTCTGAGTCAGGTGCCAAATTCTGATTATAAAATGGAAAATGTTACATATGTACATTTTTTGCATGTGGAGAAGTATTGGCATTCTTTGCAGTTTTGAGTGTTTGCTTCTGTTTAAAAGATGTAAGAAAGGCCATCTGTGTGGAGAAAATGTTTGGGAGGGACCTGCCATTGCTAAGAATGCAATCCTACACATACACAGGTGGAAGTGTGTCCCTGTGGAATCCATAAGATTTCTTTCTGAATAAGCAAGCATGTAGGGTTATTCTACATATAATATTAGGATAACTATTTGGGGTTTGTTTGTTTTTTTAGTAATAACTCTCCTCTAAAATATCAGTTTATCATAAAAGTGCCCTCGTCACAAGAAGTATCTCTCAATAGCCCTCAGTATTGGTCATGTTGGCTAAGGACTCTGGAACTTGTAGTTCAGCAATACCTGGAGGGACCTCAGTGCTTTATTTGGTGTCAGGACTCTGCAAACAGAGAGAAGCTGAAAAGATGATCACCAGCAGGTTTTGCAGGACTCTTTAGCAGGCCCATCTCAATTTTCTCTTGGCCTTGACAAACTAATCTCTCTAGATCAGTGTTTCTCAACCTTGGCCACTTGAAGATGTGAAGAATTCTGGGAGTTGAAGTCCACACATCTTCAAGTGGCCAGGGTTGAGAAACACTGCTCTAGATATTCATAAAAAGTATGAAAAAGAGAATAGCAAAAGTACTGTTAAACTTACCTCTTTATTCTCTCCATTGCAAGGTTTAGAGCAGCCTTCCCCAACATGGATACAGTGGCTTGGACATATTTTACCACACTATTCATCCTTTCCAGACTGCATTATTCATGGTCAGGGATGATGGGATTTGTAGTCAAAAATATCTAGAGGGCAACAGCTAAGGAATGGGTAGTCTAGAAGCTGTCCCTTTGGCTGTTTATCCAAGCTTCAAGGATGTGGCCAGATTCTCTCCAAGCTTCAAGGACTTGGCCAGTTTTTTGCCTTTTTTGTCTTGCTTTTTGCTCTCTTGCACACCATTTGCCCTCCTCCATCCAAGTCCAAATATGAGTTGATCACCAGGGCTTGAAAGTACTGTCTCCTTTAGAGACATTTTACTCCATGAGGCCTGTTCCACGTCTCATTTTAATAGTATAAGAGTTTGGGTGCTGTGGAAGAAGTAGATCATTCATGGTGAGAACAGCCACCAGCTGGCATTCTTTGAGCCATGCCATATCAATAGGTCCTACCATCCTGACCCTGTACAGTGCTGGATCAGAACTATGCGGAAACAATACATCATTGAACAAATCAACCCAGAGTTCTCACAATTGACCAGGCTTAAATTATCCTTCTTCGGACACATTGTGTGAAGACCCAGCTCTCTGGAGAAGGCTCTAATTCTGGGAAAGGCAGGAGGAAAGAGGAGAAGAGGATGACCAGCAGCAAGGGAGATGGACTCAGTTACAGTGGTGGTGTGAACACCTTTGGGATATTTGAAAGACCAGGTTAGGGACAGATCATCACGGAAAAAATATATATACCATAGCGCATATATATTGTTTGTACTTGGGCATTTCTGAAAGCAAATTCCTTCATATTTTCTCTTTGTACCGCCATTTTTCCCCAATGTGTAAATTAAGCATTTTGTTGTTTTTGTTGTTACATTAAAAGCCAAACCTGAATATCAAAATCGAAGTATTCAACAACTCTCTGTAAGCAACAATGGCTTGCAGAGGGTTGTTCTAGCTTCTTATGCAGTACAAAAATAAAGCTCTGAGCTTTTTTTTAAAAAAGCCCATATGTGCCAGATTAGCACATGGAATAACTTCATAATGGCTTCAAACAGAAGTTTTTAATGGAAACTGCAACTCATCCTTAACTATGCCAATGTGAACATTGTGTCCTAGTATGTATGATAAAAAGTTATAAAACTGGCAGGACTGAACATTTGACTGCAGTAACTGTGTATTAACAGACAATAAAGCACACATCATTTATAGAAAATCCAGCTGGTTATAAATTTCAGGATTTACTGCCATTTTATAGCATCTATAATGAATAAGAAGCTGTGATTGTGCATTCAAATTACGCATATAAGAAGCCATTTAGAGAACAGTGTACTGTTTTCATTAACACTGGGCATGGATCCCCATTCACTAATGTTTGGAGATTCCATTCAGAGACAGTTTGCAATTCTCGAATTTTTCTTACTTTTGTATCATCAATCCATCAGTTACCAGATGTTCATGATCACTAAATTATATCTTATAGCAAAGAACTGCTCTGTTTTCAGCCCATTGTTCAAATTACAAGGTTAAATGAAATATGGAAGAAGACATGGAAGCAGACTTTTCCTTTCTGGGGGGAGGGGGTGGGGGGAGACTCCATGAGAAAAAGAAAAAGATAGTCTCTACTTTACTTCTATGCAACATGCTTAACCAGTACAGGTAAAGACGTGACAGATGCATTTGTATAGCATGCTAATTATAGGCAGCATTAAACTAAGCTTGCTTTTTTTTTGGCTTAACATACTATGTGGACTCACCCTGTTTGACTACTATAAACATCAATGTATTGTGAGAACCAGAAAATGGTAACCAGGTAGAAGATGTGCAAATGCAGCCAATAGCTGGGGGACACAACATGTTATGGTTTGACTGGTCTGGTCTACTGCATTGTGGTTTGTAACCCATGTTTTATGATATAGCCTGGTTGTGAACCCAGCCACTTGCAGTTTATTTAATTAACAGGGTTAAATAACTCATAGTTTTGCATGATGCGTAGGCTGTCTGTAGGCTGCCTTACAGTATGTTAGTTTAGTGGTCCTTGGATTTGATGTGTCCTTGGCAATTTAAGAGGAAACACTAGAAGCTAGTACTTGCTAGAGGCAGAGAATTTGACTGAAACAAAAACCAACAAAGGTTTTCATTCATCTTTTTTTCTGCTGCTTCAGTAATCAGGGTTTCCAGCTGCTTCTGGTACAAGTTGTGCTGTCTGGTTCCATCTGAAGAACATCATGCCAAGGTAAGGTAAGGAATAGGGCCTATCTTGCTCCTAAGGCAGTGTTGTCCAAACTTGGCCATTTTAAGATGAGTGGACTTCAACTCCCAGAATTCCCCAGCCAGCCATGCTGGCTGGGGAATTCTGGGAGTTGAAGTCCACTCATCTTAAAGTGGCCAAGTTTGGACAACACTGTCATAAGGGCTCCATGAGGCTTCTTTGGGCCTGGCCCCCCTCTGGTTCCAGACCACTGATTTTGGTACCTTTTGGTAGCAGGAGATTCAGGATTCTGGACTGTGCCCAAAAGTCATTTCTGCCACTTCCCTTGTTAACTTACCGATGGCAGGAGATGCGGGGAGAGAAGGAAGGGAACAAGGCTTTTGGGTGGCAATTCTCACAGCACCAAAAAGACCCACTTCCCCCCAGAGAAGGAAGAAGGGGGGAAGCAGGGCTATTGCTGTCCATTCTCCAGTTCCACTGAATGATTCCTTCATGGGCACAGAAACCTGGCAATCCTTCTCCTCTCCTTCTCTCCCCACTTATTTCCTGCAACTCTGGGGTTGACAAGAGAAGTGGCAGAGATGGAGTTTTGATTCCCCTGACATGAAAAAGTCTCACTTCTCCCCACAAAGACTTGCTTTCTACTTCCATTCCCACAAAGGAAGGAGACAAAGTAGAAGCAGCTCTTTAGATAACACCTGCCCACCTGCCCACAGCTTGGGGGGCTACAACATCTAAGCCTTGGTAGATGCAAAAGGGCCAGAGCTCTCAAACTGGCAGGCTTGCACTAATGCTACCCCTGGCTTCTTATAGCCCAGGAAGACCTGCTTCCCTCCCAGGGAGTGGCAGCTATAGACCCCCTTTCCCTGGGGCAGGGACCATCAACCACATGAAAGTGGTGGGCACAACCAGGCAAAGGAAGCCCTACACCTTTTCATGTGCTTTACCTGCACATAAAAAGGGGTCAGGGCTTCACTCACTCAATTGCACTGGCTATTCCCATGTGGGTGATGACCCCTGAAGATGCTCCTGCCCAGGGGAAGAGAGGTGAGGGGGAAGCTGCTGTGCAGCCAGTAATCCCTTCATAAAGCTACCCATGGCTTCAGCATGGGTAGCAGGAGAAGAGGGAGGAAGAGAAGCATAGGAGGAGAGCCTCCTGACACCAGAAGGTTAACAACTAAACATTATTTTTTGCTAGCCTGGCCACACCGAGTGGCCTGTGTGCTTGCTCTGATCTGGCTATAGGGATTGACTAGCGGTGTGATGGGTGCAAACTAAACTGGAAATTATCCACAGTAATTTTCCAACATTCTCAAACATGGGAAGATAAGGTAGTGCATGTACAGTATGTGTGAGTTCTTACAGGAGGCACGTGAAAAATCATCTTCAGTCATTTCCATGCACATAGACTATACTAATATATAGGTTAACCTGTTTGGACAGATAATGGCTTAACAGCAGGGCTAAGAAATAAATCCAGCAAACACCTGAACTGAACAGCTTTAATATTTCAGTTCTTTGCCAAGACTTCTCAAGTACTTAATGTTTTCTCTCACTTCCTTTTAATTAGGCTCATCCCAGAGTTACTGGCGCATGCCGCTCCAATAAACAGACTAACACATCTGAAGCAGCAAGAGACATTTGTAATCAGAATAGATTCTGATTCATAAAATGCTGGAGGTGCTAAACATTACAATTTTGCAGGGAGGTTCCCATGAGAAATTGTACAATGAGCCTTTTGGATTGCCCATGTACAGTATATAGCGGAAACAAGCAATAGTTGTATTTCAACTTCCCAGTTGATTTTCCTACTGCTTAGCAAACCAGTCACACATTTCCTCACATGTTTCTTGTTTTAGCTATCTCTGCTAAACTCTGATTGCAGCCATTCAGCATCTCAAATTGGAATTTAATATGTTGCAACAAATTCTTTTTGTTTGGCCAATTTATTTATTCGTTTTTCAGAGGAGCAAAACATTTTATATTCTCTCAATCACCCCTTTTACAATGAAACTGGCCTTTATTGTATATTTATTGGGGATATTTTCCTGACATTTAGGAACAGAGAAAAAAAGGAAGTGTGAAGAAAGAGCTAAAAGAGTTTCATCTTCTGCAGTGGGAAGAGAAGATGGTTGTTTTGCTGGACGCTCCGCTTTGTTAATTCCACTATGGTATTGTTGTAATTGAAATGAAAAATAGTGAACACACTTTTAAAATAAATAAATAATTTATTGTCTTGATATCCAGTATTCGTATTCATTAAACACATAATTCACATTTGAAAACAAAAATGCAAGGAAATCATATGGAAAGCTAAGACAATGGACAGCTATGCATATTCTATTATTTCCAACATACTGTACTGTTTCCTACATTCATGGGAAACATTATCTGTATATAGCTAGATGAGCTCAAACAATGGATAAAATTAAAAAAAGGAAAACAAATGAGGAAAATCTGCCCGCCCACACACATTCTTGCACCAAAGGGCAGTCATCCACATTTCATCCAAAAATTATACAGTACAATTCTGTATCTTATACAATTGTGTCACTATGGAAGCTGCAGCTTGCGTTTCCTATAAACAGAAATACAGATTCACAGAGCTCTACTCAGAACTTCCTGAGTCAGAAATCAGGTAGGTGCATCAAGGTCTTCAGTTATCTTGACCACCAGGAGTTGGCTTCATCTTTATTAGAAATCCTCAGAGATACATAGCCAGTTCTTATTCATTGGGGTTCATCTTCTCTACTGGGAATTGAACTCACAGGCCCTTCTACTTTAGATGACTGTAGACAGCACATTAGTTAGGAGCTATCCAGGTCCTGGTGGTCAGTAGTATTGCAAGAAGGTGCATACATAGAATTTATCAGAGTGGGATAAGCAGTCCACCTTCCCTTAAGTTCTCAGAGAGAGAGTGGGGGTCAATGTACCTGACATCACTACATAGGACACATGCTCTATAAAAATAGAGAAATTTCAAAGGAGGAGGAAGTAAAATTCATGTAAAGTCTTCCATACAGTGGCCTGGCATAATGTAACATCTGTATCTCTTCCCCCCCTCCCCCCAGATCTTAAGAGAAGGTAGACTTTATACCCCATTCTGACAAGGTCTTCAGAGGATAACAAACTTCATCCCAATGTTGCCAAATCCTAGAATATGGCCAACAAGGTGGTCAAATGGACCAGATATTTTGCTGGGATGGGGAGAGAGATGGGAAGTTAAGATTTATTTATAAAAGTATTCCAGGCCCCATTTGAAAGAATCTTCTTTATCAGGCAGCTCATATAAAATATGAAACATATGCCTCCCCATGTTCCAGATGTATCAATCATCCTGTCTAATATCAGTGCTGCTGGTGGGGTTGCCCACTCCATGGAACGGGCTGTGAGAATAACCTTGGGAGACAGGAGAAGAGCTGCAGCCTAGAGAACAGTCTGATAAGCGACACCTGAGTCCAAAGCAGGAATGGGAGTGGAGAAAGCGACTCAGAAGGGACCCTCCCTAGTTCTCTGGAACGTAAAGGAAGGGGAGGGGGAAGCGCTTTCAGACATGCAAGATTCTGTTTCTGTAACTTTACAATAAAGTTAGTATTAGTGTTCTTGGTTTCCTGGTCTGGACTATCTTGAAGGGCTGATATTCCATCACTTCTGAGGCCAGCAACCTGGTACAGAGGGCAGCAGAACTAGGAATCCAAGGATAGTCATGGGCGGAGCTTTATCCTCCTGTGTATACCAAGCTTTGTTTCATATGATGATATGCGTCCATTCCTAACCATGTTGGTGGCAAAATAATGAAGCACATGTCATGAAATCGCAATACGAGCTTATGCTTGTGTCATGGCATTGTTATGTAGGAGTGGAGTTTCTGTTGCAACATCTCAGCACAATTTTTGTCCACTTGCCCAGGGACAACTATGCATATAATCAAAAATAATAGTGTTATTTCACCTTCAGTTGTAAAGGAATTTAGAGCTAACCTTGGGGAAGGTATAAAAAAGCTGTTAAGAATGGACTTGAATGAGAAATTACATAGTCCAGAGATAGAAGGAAGCATGAGAAATATAAAATAACCCTGCTTTGATTTTGTTTGGTATAAAATGGAATGGGGGGAAAATACAGACAGGCTTTCAAAATTGTTCCCCCAGTTCTTGTATTAGAATGGTGCTGAGCCTCTATAGGATTTTATTTTCCTGAGGAACTGTGTTTTTCAGATGTGAATGGTTCCTATTTCTTGTAATTTTATTGCTTCATTACTTTTTAAAGTTTTAAGCCAGCCAGAGTCTTATGGAGTTTGGCACTTCTAAATTAAATAAGGAAAAATGCACCAAAAAAAGAGAGAAAAATCTGGTTGCCTCCGTTTGCATGATCATTCTTCCACTGTGGCCCCAGAGCATCCCCAATGTGTTTGGTGCAGCCTACAGACTCTGTATGTTTGCTGATTCCTGCATACTCTAAACTGTGTTCACAAGACAGGCATGCAGGCAGGTAGGCAGGAAGGAAGGAAGAAAGGTACAGCCATATCAGAATTTGCTAGATCTCTAGGTGGCCACTTCATGTGGCAAAGCTGGCTTAGAGAAGATGCTTCCAATCAAGGTTGACTCAGCCTACCAGTGTGGCCGTGATATGTTTCTATTCAGAAAACAGCATAAAAGGCTTCCAATTCTCACGGAGCTTTGAACAAGGATTGTCTTATTTGGACTGCAAAAATCTGGATGCTTTACAAGACTGGTGTTAGCTCTTCAAGGTAGTTCAGACAAGAAGCACACCCAGGAGTACTAGCTCAATCTTTGTTGTAAGGCTACATTAACAGAAACTTGCAAGTCTGGAACTACATCTCTCCCTCCTCACCTTTACAGAAACTAGGGAGGGTCCTTTCTGAGATGTCTGCCACATCCTCATTCCTTCTGTGGATTCAGTTGCTCCTTATCTGACCATTGCCTAGCCTGGGACTCTTCCTTCTGTTTCCCAAGGTCATTGCCACATACCATTATCCTGGTTGATTAACAGTTAGTAAGCATGTTGTGCAAACCCAGCCATTTACTATCCTTTTATACAGAACATGTTTGGATTGGAAAATAATTCCCATGGTATGAACTGAAATAGGGATGCACAAAACTCTTTTTTTCAATCTGTATGGCTCTGGCATGTTTCACTCATAATTTTGCTCCATCACCCCCATCAACTTGGGAATTTCTTTTAAACATTCCTCTCAATTTAAATAGAGAGTTTATTTCTGACTACTTGTACATAGTAACATACATATACTTAATCTTTTAAACCACAAAATATGAGGTTTTGCCAGCCCATGTAAAACTCATTCTGAGAGCATCCTTAAAGTAAAGTATCAGTGGATAGTTGAATTATTAGACAACATCATAGGAAGAACATGTTCGGTCAACAGCCTGCCTGAAATTAGGGTTCTCAAGAGGACTCAGAGCTTCCTTCCCTACATAGGAGTTAAAATCCAAGACAACTGTGGAATTAAACTCCAACACAGATGGAGGGCATCCTGATGTGGAAGGTCAGATAATGCTGCTTGTTTTATCTGAATGAAAATCTGACACATTATCTGTGCAGCCCCAACCATGTGCTCTGGAGTCAGCAATACATAGCTAAATGGGAGTTGAGGTAAACCGGCTAAAAACTGTAACTCTTCTTCAATAAAACTGTCTAGAGTTTCCATGCCAAGAACAGAGATGAACAGCTCCCATTATAGATATAAGCAGGACTGTTCCTGACATAAACATTAGGAGAATGTGCTTATTTTACAGGAATAAGATATTGGATGAATATCTGCCAATATCATCTTTGTTTATTTGGTGGCGGAATTGTGAAATTATTCACAACTCTATTACTGTACAAGGAAATATTTCTCCTAATTCATGGAAAGCACCACCAGGAACGAAATAAATATTCCACATGGTGCCACAGGATGAAAATAATGGCTCCTTCCTGATTCATTTTTGCTCTCTTATATAATACTTCCAAGTCAGCTTGTACTCATCCTGGCAGACATAAATTTAGAAAAGCAATTAATTTCAGTTGTGTAGATTTTCTTTTTCTAAGTTGCACTGTAAATGTATATAGTGCTTTAAAGCATAATCACACAGAAATTTACAACATGAATAATGATTGGGGGGAGCAAGGAGAAGGATGTGTTAATATAGTCTATGGCAGTGTTTCTCAACCTTGGCAACTTGAAGATATGTGGACTTCAACTCCGAGAATTCTCCAGCCAGCCGTGCTGGCTGGGGAATTCTGGGAGTTGGACCACACATCTTCAAGTTGCCAAGGTTGAGAAACACTGGTCTAAGGAGAGTGCCAGGTTGATACTGGAAATCTCGGGTTCAAATCCTCACTCTACCATGAAGTTCACTGGGTGAAGTTGAGCAAATTACTCTTTTTCAGCTGATCTACTTTACAAGGCCATTATGGGAATGAAATGGAGGTGTAGACCACTCACGCTATCTGGGAAGAATGGTGTAGTAGGCACATGTAAAATAATAATGAATTGATGTTGCCCACAACACAAAAAGAATGAATTTTTCAAAGTCTGTTTTTTCCCAAGAACACAACAGAGTAGATATAGCGTTACCCTAAGATTGGACAATTCATGTCCTATATTAGCAAACTTCTTTTTGTGCTTTCTAAGCATCTGTCTTCTGAAATTTTGCAGAAAATTATGATATAATGGCAGTGTTATTTCTATCTGATTTTAAAAGGGAAAATAAGGAAAGCAGATATTCAGCTTTTAATTGGCTTAACAGATCTCTTACAAATTCTGCACTTATTCCAAAAATGGAGGGGAAAGTAGAAAATCTCAATTCCACACAATGTGGTGGCTCTTTTATTTTACTAACCACCCCAGTGCCTTCAGCTACATATATCTACATGAGCATCTACATCATCTACATCTACATCTATATGAGTTCCAGTTGTAAAAAGCTTTCCTACTCTGTGGAGCCTAATTTCAAGGGATTCTCATGAGGACAAAGAATCCAGGACTGAGATATGGGGATAAAGGATGAGATACAGCTCTTATTAATAACAATGCAAATAATTAGAGTGTTCACTGAAGAATTTCCAAACATTCTGGGGCGTAGGTGTTGGATCCTTCTGTTGTGTTTATTTGACACTCTAATATTCCATTGCTGTCCCTTTAATTCAAAAGGGTAACACATTCACTCTTTCCTCACTGACTGTGAGATAATTATTGAAACAACTCTTGATAAAGTAATCAGACAGGCAGTCCCATGTTAGAACAATGTTCTTATGAGCCTGGCTAATCGGTAATAGGAAAAAGCAGCCATGCTTGGTGAAGGTGCTCAAGTTCTGTAAAAAGTCTTGGAGCCTGGTATTTGATAGCCCATTAAAATAATCCATAAAATGTTAAGGATGATTACACCTTGAAGAATTGTTCCCCGAGGCCTCATAGCATCAAAAGTGCAAGAGCAACAGGGGTATAAGACTCCACACTTTCACAGCCAGGGTTCTTTCAAACAGTGCATGGAAGTTCACCTTTAGAACAAGCACATTGCCCACGGCTAGCAGATGAACCATTTGATGAATTTCATCTCTATGAATTGCAATATGACTTTATATGATCTGCACTTCCCAGATAACCACATGGATTAGAACATAGCTATCTACCAGCTTTTGCAATCCCTAAGTCTGTGTTTTTTTCTTTCCTTAGGCCATTGGAGTAGTGTATGTATGAAGGAGATGAAAGGCAGAGGAACAAACAGACATATAGGTTTTGTGTGTGTGTGTGTGTGTGTGTGTGTGTGTTTCCAGCTGTTCTACACATTTCTAGCTGTTCAGGTAATGGTGCTTCACGTGTTGCTCTATGGATGCAACTGGGAAGAAGCAGGATAGTATATATTGGAACTTGCAGATACCATGGACAGCCAACAAAACAGACAAATGGATTATAGAACACATCAAGTCAGAACTCTCACTTGAAGCAGTAACAACCAGGCTCCAACTATCATATTTTGGTCACATCATGTAGAGATCCCTTGCCCTTGAGTAGTCCATCATGCTTGGAATATCTGAAGGAGGTAGAAGAGGATGGCCAGTGACAACAGTGAATGGACCACTGGGAGACCTAAAAAGCCACATGGAAGACAGATCATTCTGGAGAGAATCTATCCATGTGGGTGGATAAGAGTCAACTTAATGGAATTTAATTGCTCGATCAATTAGCCACACAGACTGAAACATGTGAACATACTGATTCAAAATTTCTTTCTATTTAACTGTAGTTTTGGAAGTGGGAGAAGATTTTAGGCTGGAGAATCAGGACATAGGAGTTCTCTTGCACTCTGGTCCTAACCTGTGGGTATTTGTAAGGGAACAAAAATATATAGGTGTTCTAATACAATGGACAGTTTGGTCATAAAAATTGCTAAAAGACCATCTTGGTTTATGTAGGTGAGATTCCAGCAGTGCAAACCTATATGAGCATAGCAAGAAGTTCAGTGGGCTTACCCCCAGGCAAGCAATTCTAGGATTGCAAACAAAAATGGAATTATAAAGCTGGTATACTAAGGCATCCAGAAAGCCTTTGGCAGATTGATATTTGACTTTCTCCCACTGATTTTTATTTTTGGGGAGAAAAGAACACCTGTGTTTTTCCCATAGTTGAGAAAAACAGTTACAAGTACAATTAACTGAACATTTACACTTCTTGAAACATGAGTCATTACAAGATAATTTATCTTCTCTCTAGTACTCTTGCTAAATTCTTTTTTTTTTTTTAATCCTTCCCATTCACCATAGTGGATTCCGATGCAAAACTCCAAGCTCCCACACATGATTGCACTTCAGTTGCTGAAGGAGATGCTTAATCATTGTATCTTGAGTGACTCTGGATGGAAACACAGCCTATCACATCTCAGAAATGCATGGAGGATTTGGGGAAGAATTGTGGCTCAGGGATAAGAGCATATGCTTGGAGTGCCAAAGCTCCAGGTTCACCTTCAATCCCTGATTTACCCAGATTGAGCTGAAAAAGATGCCTTGCCTGAAATCCCAGAGAATTTTTGTCATTCTTTGTAAACCAAAAGCAGGTAGCATGTTACCCATGAGTGTTGATGTGCCCATAGACACTTTCCTTGGAACCTTCAATATCCCTTATTTTATTTATTTGTTTTATTGTACAATATTTATAGCCTACCCCGATCCTGATATTGTAGGAAGAGATCCATGTTAGTCTATGGCAATAAAAATCAGGAGTCTGGTGGCATCTTTTCATACTAACAAATTTTTATTAAAAGCCATAAACTTTCATGAGCTGCAACTCACTCTGTATCTGAAGACATCCTCCTGATTTTTTTCCGAAATCCTAAGGAGTTATGATTAAAGTACAACCTTTTAAGATTCTTTTCATTAAGAAACATTTATTTATTTGCAGGAATGCCTCTGGTATCCTACAGGCATTCTCACTAAAATAAATGGCAACTGATTATAGTTCCAGGCTTCATTTGAAGGGTTCCCACCTTTCCAAAAGAAGAAACACTGTCAGCAAAGAACACCCTAGAGAGTTAAAGAAGACTGGAGGAACAATTTTACTGGGGGACTTCTGGTAAATGGCTGTTTTATGCCTGGCCATACCCACCTGGGCAACCCTGTTGTGGATATTCAATCTTCTGTCATGATCTTGAAGGCATGCATTCAAAATTCTGGGTAGGTTCATCAGTACTGCAAAAGTTATCTTTGACAAGACAAAAAGAGACAGATCATCTGTCTCAGTATCTAATTAGCTTTATATTTATTATATTTGATAAATCAGTAATTTGTGAGTTTGGCATAGCATAATGACTGAAAGTCCACCTTCCCTTCAATCCTTAATCTACTATATGGGGATAAGAAGCCTAGCTTAACTTTAAGAAGAGGGACTCTCTCAAGTGATGTACATGAATGTCGTGGAACCTTTGAAATGTGCTTGATAAAGGCCGAGTCCAATAAAGCTAAATGCAATTATTCATAAATCCCATTTCAATTGAGGAGATTAGAGCATGGGGTAAACAGTTTTCTCACTCAAATATGTCTCAGACAGTATTACCTTCAGTTTGGGATTTAAACAAATGGTTAAAAATAAGCTGATTTCAAGCTTCCCTCCCCACTGCTCCTCCCTCCCTTATGGAGCTTAAACATTTTTCAGAGTAAAGACCATGGGGGATTAGGAACAAATTCCATTTACATTTTTTTAAAAACCTGCTTTCAAATGCTAGTTTGCACCTTGGAGCTGTTGCAACCATGGAATTCACAACTGTTTGGAGTGTTCCTGTCTCAGGCTACTTTGACCTCTGCACAACTGCATCTGGGATGTCCACATGGTGCATATAAAAAAAAAAACAGGCAGAGCTTTGACTGCACTGCCACGGCTGCCATCTTAACTATTTTAACCATAACCTGTGGATACCCTTTGAAATATATATTCCTGGAGAAGTATGGTTCTGTCCACTATTATTCATGCTTCAACTGCCTTCAGATTAAATTACTGCAAAATACCTTACAAAGTCAAGAAGCCAGGATGGCTTCAGATATCTGCTTTTTGGATAATATTTCACTGGTCTTGTTTTATCTGCACTGACTCAGTACCAGCTCATGGTGTGATTATTACTTATAAAACCGATATGGACTTGAACTTAAGATATCTGAATGGACCCTCTTTCCATCAGAGACTTATGCCAGAATCTTGAACTTTCTGGAAAAAATATCTATTGTGGGAATTTATTTATTTATATAGGTACTCATTTATGAGATGTTCTAAATCAGGGCAGGGAAACTTATCCTCCAGGTTTTACTATCCAATTTCTATCATCCATGACTGACTACGCTGGATGGAGCTGATGATGGAGATCTAAGAAGACCACATGTCTCCCTCCACTGTTCTAAATAAATAACAGTGTAAATATATTTCTTCTGCCCCTTGCGGGAGCTGTTGAGGAAGCCAACCTCCAATGTTATTGGATATTCACTGTTTTATTTAATATGAGGTCATTCTAGGAAACTTCCACATCTCAAACGTATCACAGAAAGCTGAAACACCCTAGGCTATGGAAGCACATTTGTTTTAGGTAATTTTTCATGGCTTTTGAAATCATATTTCTATTTTATTTTCTCAGATACTACTGTATGGGTCTTGCAATGATGTGAGGCTTGCTTGAAGCATTACAGTGTAGTTTTTCAGAAGATGTTCTGCCTCTGCAGCAGGAATATTTGTTAACTTGCCAAAATACATGTAATTGGTTAGGCTCTACCCAGTTTAATTATATTATGGAAAGTAATTTTTCCACTCTTCTTTAAGTACTGTGTCCAGTTCTGGGCACCACAGTTCAAAAAGGACTGTAATAAATTACAGCAAATTGAAAAGAGGGCTATCAGAGTGGTGAGAGCTCTGGATAGAAATCTTCTGACAAACAAATGAAGGATCTAGCTATGTCTAGCTTGCAAAAAAGATTACTAAGAAGACACATGATAGCAGTCTTCAGATATTTTAAGAGTTGGACTTCAAATAGGGAGGGAGGGAGGGAAGGAGGGGGTGGACTTATTTTGTATGGCCCAATAGGGTAGACCAGAGCCAATGAATTGAAACTAAGTAGGTACATCAAGAGGAACTATCTAACTGTATGAGCTGTCAGACTGCTACATGAAGTGCTAAGTTCTCCTTCACTAGCAATCTTCAAACAGAAGCATCTGGCAAAGATGCTTAATCTTCCACCAAGCAGGGGATTGGACTAATTGACCATTCCAACTCTAAGATTCTATCATTTTTATGTACTCCTTATACTTAGTATAACACTTCTCCTTTTTCTTTATTTATTTCTTTAAACTTCATATCAAGATTCTTTGATGGTGTACCCTTGCCATTCATTGCTTTTTGAGAAATCCAGAAAAACTGAAATATGCTTTTATTTGGGGTAAATGGAAGAAACAATGGACAAAATCCTCCTGCAGGAGAAATGAAAATGAAAAAGCAGAGCCTGAAAAACAGAAAGGCAATTAGGAAACCAAATTGAATTAGTTTGCATTTCATACTTTCCAAATATTGCTTACTTTGTTGATACGTGAAATGCAAATCTACAGCAAAGCTCATCTGACTTTCATTTCATCATACACTGGAAGGGGTCACTGAATCCCCCCTCCCCACCTTGCTCAATGCAAGAATCCAAATTAAAACACCACAGACAGATGGCTATCTAGCCTGTGCATAAACATTTCCCATCACCTCTCCGGGTAATTGGTTCCAGTGTTGACATTTTTTCTAAAATTCAATCAGATCTGCCTTCTGGTAACTTAAATCCATTATTCCAAGTCCTGCAGACTGGAACAAGAGACAATAGGTCTTGACCTAATCTCTGTATCATCCTTTCAGATAATTGAAGAGAGCTACCATATACAGTACCTCAGTCATCTTTTTTCAAGGCTAAACATACCCATCGCCAACAATCTTTCTTCATAAGATTTAGAATCTAATCTGATTATTCTTGCTGTCTTTCTCCAAATATGTTTTATGTTTTCTGAATGTTTTTTAAAAATATGATGCCCAGAACTGAACACAAAAATTAAGGTGGGGTCTGACCAAAGCAGAATAAAGTGGAATGATTGTGTCTTGTGATTTGGAAGTCATACTCCTATTAAAGCCATACTTCCTACTGCTGGCTCATGTTTAGTTTGCAATCAGCTACTATTCAATAATTCTTCACAAGTACTATTACAAACCCAGATATTCCCATCCTATATGTCCATCTGATTTTAGCTTCCTAAGTAAAAAAACACACACACACACAAACGTTTGGACCTTTATCTGTTAAAATTTACTCTTTTACTCTTAGCACATTTCTCTAATGTATTAAGTTAGCTATGAATTGTATTTCTATCTTATAGGGTATTAACTATCCCACCCAATTTTGTTTCATCTGCAAATATTATAAGCATTCCCTCTACCTCTTCATCCAAGCCATTAATAAGAATGTTGCATAATAGAAGACCCAGGATTTATCCTTTTTACACACCGCTCAACATTTCTCTTTAGTTTGAGGAAGAATTGTTGATAAACTCTGAGTATAATTTTTGAGCCAATCATGTGTCCGTGTCATCTATCTCACACCACAGTTGCTTACTGATCATTATGTCATGAGATAATTTGTCAAATGCTTTGCTGAAATCAAGATATACTATGCCTACAGCATCCCCACTCTTTGTAAAGGAAGTTACTTGATCAGAACATGAAATAAAGTTAACCTGGCAAATTCTTGACAAATCAGTGCTGATTTCTGGAAATTACTGCATTGTTTTTAAGGTGTTTATAGATTACATTATGAACTGCTCCAGAATCTTCCACTAATCAGTGTCAGACTGGTTGATCTAAAGTTTGCTGAATCTTCTCACCCCACTCCCTTTCTAAGAAAGGGGTAAATTTGCTCTCCTCCAGACATCTGGCACTTGAATGGTTCTCTAGGATTTCTCAAAGATAAAATGTAAGGGTTCAGCCAGTTAGTTTCTTCAGTAGTTTAAGATGTAATTCATCTGGTCCTGGAGATTGAGTCATTCAAAGTAAATAATGTATTTCCTGACCATATTTCTACCAGATTCAAGTTTCAGTCCTGCCCTTTCCTTTCCTTTCTCTTTACAAAGGAACACGTACCTTTTTTATTGAAGAAAACCAAACCAAGATAGGAATTAGGTAGCTCTGTATTTTATTTGTTACATTTTGCCATCTTCATCAAGCATCTGGTATACAGATTCTGAGTCAGGAAATGTGGAATGACCATGCTTGGCAGATTTTGTCCATTAGCAGATGTCAAGGTAATTAAAGTCATCACTACGATTTCATGCCTCCAATTTTTAGAAAGCACATCCCTATCTTCTAGTTGGTTAGACAGGTGATAATATTGCTTATATCTGTTCTTTCTTTGTTTATTTTAATTCAGATATACCAGTATCAAGTTCATTCATTTAGATTTCTGAGCAGGAAGAGATACTTTAACATATATTGCTACTCCTCAATTACCATATGCAGGATCTTGGGGGAAAGAGCTCTGTTAGTGTATGGCAACAGAGCAGGCATGGAGTCTGGTAGCATCTTCAGGACTAACCAATTTTATTAAGCCATAAGCTTTGGTGAGCTTTGGTCATCAGATACATAGAGAGGTTTTGCCAATACAGGACTTTAAATATAATGAGTTGAAGAGGAGGAAGGGGTAAAAAAAAAAATCTGGGAAGCTAGTGGATTTACACAATTGTAGAGATTGAGGAGAAGATGCCAAGGTAATTTGCAATATCACTTTAAAGGATATGAAGGAGGGAAAAATTATGATTTTCCAACAGTTATGAGGGGAAAGAAAAAGAGAACATTTCAAAATGTATCAGAAAATTATTTCCTTAAAGATCAGCCCAGTATAGGCAAGGAATCTATGTAGTTGTATCAGGTGAGACATTGACTACCTTCATCACATTCCCAAAGAGATTTCTGTTTCCACAAAATAAATTCAGTTCATAGCTCTAACTTCTTGTTTCTCTTTGCTCCTCATCATTACCAAATGCTATTTCTTCTACTTCTTCAATTTCCCTTCTTTTAATTGGATAAGGGGTGAGAAGGGAAGGAAGCCTGTCACTATTCAAAACTTGAAAGACCTCCCTGTCAAAGGGTCCATCTTTTCCTAAGCTATTAGTTAGTGGAAGTATTTCCAGGCCAGGGACAAACAATCTCCTGAATAAAGGAACACAGACTAGGCACTGTGTCAATATCTTTTTAGGAATCTTGTATGCACTCTAAAGAAGAATTTCAGCACTGTAGAGAGGAGAGAAGAGAGAGGAGGGTGTTTCCTTATCCTCAGCTTGTACCAGATGACACATCATCATGAATTCTAGTCAAGTTTAATTAATCAAACACATATTATGGTTGCTGCCTGGACTGGCCAAATGCGTCCCAGATATTGCAAGGGGATGACCATGTATTGATCATAAGATGCCTATGGGAGCTTCCTTTAAATCCTGTTTGATTCCACTGAAGCAAATAAATTAATGAAAATCTAGAAGAACTCTGAAAAGAGACAAAACTATTGTGATGGGACTGGTGGAATATATACAGTCTTTGAAAAGTGAAAAAAAAAGAGCATTTCAGAACTTAGCTTCACTGTCCCTTAATAACTACGGTCTGGTCAGGGGTGCTGCACATTTGTAATTTTTGGTTTCCAAGGGCTGCAAGGGGCAAGGTGGTAAGAGGATAATGTTACTAATGGAAATGAGGCTTAAATTTTCAGATCATTTTTTCAGTTTTTTTTTAAAGTGTGGAAGTTACTCAAAATAGCAAGAAACATAGAAGCTTTATGCCTTATGTTGGAGCGGCATTTACTGAAAATATCAAATATTGGTTCTAAAGGCTTAAAGGATGAGCATGGGCTGCATGTCCATCAATTGTCTCAGCCCATCAGTTCCCTGTTCTAGCTACAGTGAGTTTATAGACTGCAAATCTGTGCAACTCTATTAAGTGCTTGTCTTCCTTTTTCCTCATGTTTTATACATAACTTGCAAGTTTAGCCATTACAGGTTGCATTCTTACAACATGCTTAACCTTGTCACCAAATTAACCTCCATTCTAGATTCTAATACTTTAAGCCAAAAAAAAAAAAAAAAACCCTAACCAAGCCTAACACGTTGTGTGAATGCATCTGCTTGACGTGGTTAAGCATATTGTGCAAACACAGCCAGTTACTTAACCATTTTTGCCTTTTATTCTGTTATTTCTAAAATGCCAATTCTTTTCCTCAGTAATTTGAATAATACACTCAGGTTGCAGTGAAAACATAGTCTGCTAATAAATATAAATCAGAATTTCAATACTTGAGTATTTTCTTTATTCAATTTTACTCTGAGACTCTGAGACTAATCCTTTTTGTCTTGTTAAACAAGCATCAGATAAGGAAATAGCTTCCAATCCTTAAACAATTTAAAGGTACTATCCCCAGAAAACTTAGTGTGGACATACTGTAATAAGCCTTCATTCAAATTATGTAAAACCTTTCTGGAGAAAATGTGTGTGGATGACTTTCCTAATCATTTAAGTAATGGGAATTTTACACTTATCTACAGAGATTTATGAGAACAATTAGCCCTAGCAGGAATTTCTAGAATGAGAATTATTAGTAGTAATAATTAACCTGCATAGGAATAAAGACTGATTACTCACTCTGTTGGTTTAATCATAATTAGGAAAATGATTAAATTTGCCATTTTGGGTATTTAAAATAAATCTGAACTCATGTTGATGATAATTATAACAGGGAGAAGAAAAATCTGCACAAATGTTCACTTATAATAGATTCTTTCCAGTAAACTTCAGTCTTTGATTCCAAAGATCAATCTGATGGAGAAGAAACAATGGCTGGATATTTGACTCCATTCATTCTAATTTTGTTAGATATATTTTAATAGTCCAGCCTCATTTCAAACCTTCAGGTGAGTATGAAAAATGACTTGTCAATCACACTAACAAAGCAGAATTCAGTTTCATTCAAAGTCAATGAAATTTCGCCCCTATTTTCTGAAGTAATCCTGATCTGTAGAAACTAATTGTTGGGCTTGGAGCATATGAAAGACCGCTTGTCTCCAATTGTCTCTGCCCACCCAGTATGTTCTAGCAGAGTGGGTGTGCTTCATTAGACATTGCCATCTTGTGGGACCTAGGAAGCATGCCTTATCTGTTGCGGCCCCCATCCTCTGGAACAGCATCCCCCAGATATAAGGACAGCACTCTCTTTTCTAGGGTTCTGGAGAGCTTTGAAAACCTGGTTTTGGTCTGGGGTTGATGTTTATGATTTCTTTAAGGCCCCTGTTTTGTTTTGTTGATTTTGTTGTTTATTAGATTATTTTAGTCTGGGCTGTCTGACAGATTGAATGTTTTTAGCTGTTTTTTATATTTTCTTCCTAGTATGCCACCTAGAGTCCATTAGAGTTGGGTGGCCAATAAATTTAAAATCATCATCATCATCATCATCATCAACATCATCATCATCATCATCTCAACCTCTTTTGCATGCCCAACCATCAGTATGGCTAATCCACAAATGAGAGTGTCAAGCATTTGGTTAAGTAAGTAAACCAAGCTACTGCTGATCATGTCATCACAGTAATGCAATCTAACTACAGTATTTCTATTATATGCTTCCCCCCCCCCCCCCCCGGTCATTTGACTTTGCTCTATATTCACTGACTGGAGCTGAGCCGTACTTCCATCGCTCAGAGTAATTCACCTGGAGTTTGGCTGCAGTATAAGAGCAACTGTTTCTTGGAAAGTATTTCCATAAGCAATTGTTTCTCAATTCCTCTTAATCACCGGATTCTGATTTCAAAGACAGACAAAAAGATCTTCAGAAACTATATTTTCCATAAGCAAAAAGACACCTGGCAGGTTATTACAAATACTTTCCATAAAACTAACTCACAATCTGTCCCCCATCCCCTCCCACCCCCATTTAGCTTTGCTAAAGAATGTTGCAAGTCATCTGGTCATTACAGTCACTGTTTCTTTAAAGTCTTTTTATAACTAGCAGACAATGAATTCTATAAGAATTCTTAAGCAAGTCCAGAAAATAATTTTAACCTCTAGTACCATATGAATAAAAAAACTCAGCTGGGGTTTCAGTAAATTCTGACATTCTTTGACTTTCTCATTTAACAGGAAACCCTGCTTTCTGCTTCTTTTAATCTGACTGATTTATATTTTATGGGGCGGGGGGGAGGGTAGTGTTCATAGAACATACTTAATCAGGTTAGCTGAAGACCTAGCAGATATATTTGCACAATATGTTGATTAGTGCTGATTTGAGTAGATTTTCTGTATGATTTAGCATAACTAGGTTAAGTGAGCTGCTACAAAGACATCGATTAAGTGACCATCATCAAGCCTTTTTAAAGCTTTTAAGAGACCCGTGGACAGAATAACCTGGATATTTATTTATTTAATTTGGATGCCGCCCATCTCCCCCAGATATATTATAACATTAGTTTTCCTCTCATTAATTAAAAGAATCAATCAATTCCAAAAACTGAACCATATTTGGGGGGATCCTCTCAAGCTATGGAGACTGGGCCAGGGAGCCCCTTATACATTTTTTTCTCATAGTTTTCTGAACTGAATCCTAATAGAATCAAAAGAAGGCAAAACAAAAGTCCATTATGACAATGTTGCTTCTTAATGTAATTTAGACGTATTTAATCTATTAATCAGTACTGGTTGAAGATTGCTGTCCTATTTCAATTATGCAACCACACTATCCCGGGTATTCAAAATGAATTGGTCAGTGGGCCACCTAAAGTTTTTAGGGCTGGATTTTGGCATGGGTCTGGCATGTCAGCTTCCCGTGTTAATTTCATTACACTTCTTTGTAATGGAAAGTTTAAAATAGGGGTCCGTGCTTGTCCTAATTCTGGAAGCGACTCCAGTTTCTAGCCCAAGATGACAATTGCGAATGCATAATCAATGCCCTATAGATGCATATGTCATTTGCACAACAGAGATGGGGCTTCAATTTCACAGTCACAAGCAGCATCTTGACTTTTTGACCCTCCTCAATGACACCCCTGATTGGCCCCTTCTAGCTGCATGGCTTTCTTCTAGTTCTACACCATGTGGAAACAGGCATAGCCCTCCACGCTAAAGCTTTATTCCATGGCTTCTGTTTCTCACCTAAACACAGCTTCCTACCCATGATGCAACTCTGCAATAGCATCTAGATGCTCATTTAAATTTGTTTAATCTTAAGTTTTGGAAAACTATATAATGCAGGCAGTTCTGTAGCTGGAAGGAACCACAAGAATGCACTCCGTGTGAATGAGGCATTTGTGATAGTGATAGGAGAGATAATTATTCAGTTTGCATTTTCATACAAACTTACCTCATTTTATCTTGCTGAACATATATATAAACCAGGTCACAATTAGATGAAGAAACTTACCCTTTTCCAAATTAACAGCAGAAATGTACCAAGGAAACTGGGCATGACAAACATGCAGATATATTATTGAAAGTGAATGTGTAGACTTTTCCTACATAAATAAATAAACAATAATACACATAATACACATAAATAAACAAATAAATGCAACACAAAAGGGCAGATTTAAGATTGGGACAAATAGATCATACAAGCAGCAACATAAAAATTCTTTAAAAATAGAGGCCTGGATAAACAGATAAATCTAAAGTCCTCTACTAAACTGCTGTAAGAAGGAAGAGGCCTGCCTCATTTGCAGTTTGTACTCCAGTGAACATCCTATTAGCGAAGAAGAAAAAAAAGGAATTTACTTTTGATGTTAGATAACTCCATAACAGAACCTATAACAGTTGCCCAGATGAAAGTTGGATTGTACAGGAGCAGGAGGACTGAAGCAACATCTGGTTTTGCCCACCAATGTAAGTACCTTGAAATGAGAGGGGGAGTCAAACCAAACTTGAATAATATGTCTCTTCCTACCCATGTAGGACTCAGTACAGGAGATATGTAGGGACTGCTCTCTCTCTCTTTCTCTCTCTCTAGGTCAAAACCAGCACTTTAAATTTTGCCCAGAAGCTACTACAGCTTAAGCTGACACATGGGAAATTGTACTGAGAGTCTATTTACTTCAAGTGAATGTACAAAAAAAATAAAACACTACATGTGACTTTAGAATGAAAAGCTGCTTTAGGAGGGAATAATTTACAGAAGGTAGATGGGAGAAGGAAAAGGGGATTGCTTCATTTTCTGTTCTCCACTTGCTCTGCTGTAGCTTACGCCATTGAGCTTCCCCTGTCTTGAATCATGCTTCCACTGTTCCAAAAATGTATTTCCCTTATTGAGTCTCTACAGTTGTTTCAGAAAGGGGAAGAGAGTCTGTTCTCAGCTTAGGTTGTTCACAAGGTTCCATGCTATGCATTTTACTGTCAAACTATTTTTGTACATGGCTTTTATGAAAAGAAAGCTGGGGAAAGCAGAGTAAGTTTCATATTCCATCACACCTTGGATTCTAGAGTAAACCTCTAACCCCATTCTTCTTATGGTGCCTGAAAATGCCCATGCTGGGAAAATGGAACAACATGTCATTAGTTCTGAGCTGAGAAAAGTGATTGTTTGTTGAAATATACACAGCAGCTGTGCTGGCAAGGCAAGGTATCCCTCTTGGTGGATATAATTTAACATCCATGTCCAGACATTTCCTGTCATCATTCAGTTACCGGATCAGCAAGCAATGGCATTTTCCAGCAGAGAGGCTTGTTATGACCACGCTTCACATGGGGCCTTGGCTTGTTTAAGACAGAAGAGAAGCTGTTGGGCTTCAAAAGAGAACCAGCTGAAACATTCCAGCTTTACAAAAAGAGGCAAAATGAGCTCAGAATGTCCATTTCCTTACTCTTTTCTGATTCACATCCAGTCTCTGAAATATAACCTGCCTTGAACTTATAGCAAATTGCAAAAATGGAAGTAATGTATTTGATCTTCCTGAGCTTCTGGATTCTGCTGTGGTACCTACAGAAGGTAATACATTAGTCAGTTGAAAAAAAATCAGATAATAAGATTTCTATAAACCCAGAGTTCACAAAGAGGCACATTTTAATTCATTTTATCCATTAGCCTGACTTTAACGTCTTTTTTACCAGAAGCCAATGCCCAGTTCAAAAACACCCATTTGTCTCTTTGAACCTCCAAAAGGGGAAAAATGCAATTATTTTCCCCTAAGGAAGAAATATTTAGCATACACGCTTCTTTGTTCCTTTGGAAAACAGATATTCAAATGCAAAAGAGGACCTAGATCTGAGGATTGTTAAATAGAATTTAAAATCTCCCTTGAATTGCATTCAACTCTTGATGGCTACATGGAATATCCATATTGTTTTATTGGCAACTGTCAAGCTTCACAGCTGGGTTTGGCAGTAAATTAGCAACCTCTTGAGGCTTCACTCTTAAGTCAGTTCCTCAGCTTGACTATACAGATTATTCACAAATTTGATTCACAAATATCTACACATTGGCTGTCCACTGCAGTGCAAAGATGGCAGGAACATGTATATAATCTCAGAGTCCAGGTTTCTTTCTCCTGCCCTTCTGAATGAATAAAGGAATGTTTATTCAGTCTTATGGTGTATGAATTCTGCAAAGGCTTAGTTCTCTTGAGAAATCTAGGATGCTAGGAAAGGTGGAAGGAAAGAGGAGTCCAGCAAGGTAGGTAGACTCAGTTACAGTAGCAATGGGTACACTGTTGGAAGACCTGAAGGGCAGAGACTTCCAGTGGGGACAATGGTGGCTTAGTCATCTCCGTGAGAGGGGAGATGGCATTGCAGCTGGATCAGTGGCTGGCAGCAAGTGCCAGTCACCCAGCTTGCTCCTGATTCAGGAGGAAGCAAAAAATCAACCCATTCTATCTCCAGGATGGCCATTCCTCATAAGCTAATTGCAGAAATGGAAGCTTCTGTGAACGGTGAGTGAGCGAGCAGCTGAGAGGCAAGGAATCCATCTTCATTCACAGCTGTGGTGCAGCCTAAATATGGACACTATAGCTGGCCAAACCCCATTTCTAAATCACTTTGGAATATAACTATTTTTCAACATAAGAGAGACCTTCCTCTGCAACAGATAAGTAATTCTCTTGATGTTTTTTCATTATTTCTGGGACTATAACTTTAAAAGAAGAATCAGAGTTTTATTGTAATTTAACAATTCACAAAAAGCTGGAAGATAAGGAGAATACAAAAAAGATATAAATGTTGGTTATGATGAAAGGGGAAGATCTATTTGTTAAAAGTTTAATTTTATGAAACTCATCTGTATTCATTGGATTTGATTTTTCTATGGGAAAATGTTTTGTTTTTCTGTGATATGCTTGATGATTGGCTGGATTTTCAAAACAGAAGAAGACAGTAATTTGAGCCCTCTGTGTATTTTTTTGCTGGCATGTGCCTGAATTACAGCATGAAAGGCAACAGAAGTCATGAAGTGTCTGCTTATTTTCACTTATACTATACCTGTGGTTGCTTGTTTTGGGGGGGGGGGTGGCGAGGAGAGGCCCTTTGAAGCAGCTATTAGAAGATAAAATGACTTTTTAAAGTTTACTCCAATCAATGTTTGATGAATTAGAAGCTAAATTCAAGTCCCTTGAAAAAAAAAAATAAAGGAAAAATTGGATAAGGTGATTAATTTTGAAATGGAGGTAGAGACTGATTTGAATGTGGATTTGGAGTTTTAAAAAATGCTGGATTATGAAGGTGGTATTACCAAAGATGTGGATTCAAAAATGGATTTAAAAATGCCAAAGGATAAGAGTGATATGGAAAAGGATTCCAGAATGGATTTACAAATGAAACCAATTGACGTCACAATGACCAAAGGGGACATACAAATAATAGAAAAGAAGAGTGACTTGGAAAGACTATTTATCTTGGATTTGCAAAAGGAATGAGTTGAACCAGTGAGGCTGTTCCTGGGAAGAGACAAAGAGAAATTTCTGGGGCTGTTTCTGGGAGAAGACAAGGAGAGAATGAATCAACTTTTGGGACACTATTTGAAAGGATTAAAGATTAAGCTTTTAAAAAGTAAACAGAAGGTTTATAAAGTGAATTTATTTGATTATGGTTGATACATATGTTGAGGTTTTTGGTAGTTACTAATGGGATTATTTTGTGACCAGGACCGAATGAAGTGGTTTTAAGGATCTGTGTATAAACGGGGGGGAAGGGGTAGAGATTTTATTTGCTTTTTTTTTCAGGTAAATGATGTTGAATTATAAAATGGATTTATTTTTTGACTAAGGTTAAAATACATTTGTTATTAAATTTATGGAATTTTGTTCTTATATATGATAACAGCAGTTTTTTTATATGTACAAAGGTGGAAGGATATGATATTACCTACAATGGAAGAATGGATGGCGAAGCTGATGGAGTTAGCTGAGATGGTGAAATTGATGGCTCTGATTTGAGAAAAGACATTGTGTAATGTTAATGTAAATTGGAAACTTTGTTTTGGACTTTCTGCAGGAAACAGAAAAAAATGAAATTATGTTGTATGGATTTGATTATTAGAAATAATATGGGTTTATAGTGATAATGGAAGTTATGTTGTAAACTTAAAGCAAGAGATTGATGTATACTGTTACTTGCATCTGTTGTGAGGAGGGTTGGAAGTCAATTCTTTATCTTTTTCTTTCTTTGTTTTTTCACACTTTTGACTTTGGTCATTCTAACTTTCCTTTCTTTTTCTTACTTTCTTCCTTTAATATTAGTTTTTGTTAGTTTTTACTGTTTCTATTTTAAAATTTAATAAAATTATTTTATTTATTTTTTTAAAAGGAAGACCTGAAGGGCAAGGCTGAGGACAGATCATCTTGGAGAAGGCTTATCTTTGCACCAACTTAATGGTCCATAATCAATACACAGTCTTGGTGGCCTTGACACCAGGCAGCTGTGGTAAGTTTATGAAACAGCCAGCTTTAGCCTCAGAACTACTGATTCCTTTCTCACCAGCCTCAAAGTGACAATACAGAAATGGTTTACCGTTGCCTTTTTCCAATATTATTTTTTTAACTTCCCACTAGTTTACAGCTCTAGGATGTCTTGGGAATCTCCATCCATCCATGTACTAACCAGGTCTGGCCCTGCTTAACTTTTCTGAGATAAGGTTAACTGGATGCTGCTATCAGTTTTATTCAAGTATATATTTCCAGGTCATGGTCCAAAAGTTTAATTGATGCTTCTTTTGTAAGGAAGGGGATCATTATAAATGTATTTGTATATATATATTTTAAAATTTGCATGCACAGTGTGCTCATTGTCCCTTAAATGTCCACCCTTTTCACGTACTACTAGGTCTGGAAGCAATTTGCATTTTCTGAGCAAAGCAAAATTTGCTTTTCTAGCCATTGGGGGAGGGTGCAAATGAAGTGTGGCTACCAGCTGGATAGCAGTTGTGAAATAATGGGTGCTGGAGGGACATCAACACCATCAACTGTGCTCTTGCACCTCAGAAGCTGATTTTGGTTTTTGATGGAGCAACATCTGTGCAGGATGAATATTACTGGAATATGCTCTGGATTAAAAGACAGGTTGGGAATGTGTGAACCCTTCCAAAATCTCTTGGAGAAAAGAAGTATTTGATTACTCACACAGGAGAAGGCAGTCAGTGTAAGAATGATTTCTAATTACATGCAGCGTTTGCAAACAAAAGGCTGCAATTTTCACACCTGACAAAATATGGAATTCCTCCCTCCCCTCATGATATATTCAGACCTCTCAAAATATGTCTTCATTTTCAAATGCTTTATTCTGCTATTTTTGTTCTTTTAAATGTTTGATTGGAAGCAGAATACATATATCAAAAACTCAGTCTAGGGCAAATCTATTGTGGGTAGGTTATAATCTACTTCGCTCAAGTAAAGTTACTACACCCATCCTTTGTACATAATGCTGATCGTATTCAGAAGCTTCAGATCATATTTTAATTGACATGCAAAATTTGATCTCAAAACACTATATGTCAGCAGTCATTCCCAAACCTGTGTGTTCCAAATGTGCTGGGAAAGATCTCCAATAATTTTTTGTTAGAGAAAACTGGCATATTTAATGACAGTTTTGCATTTATACTACTTAGAGGTTCTTAAATCTTTCAAGAAGCTGTAAAAATTAATGTTAAGTGTCATATGGTAGCAAAGCTCTTTGACTGAGAAAGGAATTCCCTATAGGTGTCTATAGTCTATGAAATACAAGTATGGGCCTTGAGAGTACCGTGTGTAACTGTAGTAAGAATAATCAACTTGATACGTCTGAACAGCTTTTTAGCAATTCCCTTGATTAGCTAGATATATAGATAGTTTCAGGATCCTGGTTCAAGAGTTATGCTCAAGAAAGGAAGAGAACCAGAAATAGGAAGAAATACCTTAAGAATATAATCCTGGGCTACAAGGTCCAGCAACCAGCCACTCACTCCTTGTCTGGGCCCTGGTGCAGACCAAGGCTTCCTCCATCTAGCTCTTGAGAATGCTTCCATCTGAAGATAAAAGTGTAGAAGGATAGAAATACTCAATTATAAAAGACAACTGAATCTGGCGGGTGTAATTTGTTGGGGGAAGCCAGACCTGATTGGAGACAGTGGTGCTGAGGCAGGTCAGAGACTGTTGGTATTTAGGGATAAACTTGTGTTCTGCAAAATTATTGAAGAAATGTAAGTCCATAAAAACACTTTATGCATGGTATAAAGCTGCAAAACCCTTGCTGGATTGGCTTCCAATTTCAATCCTTCTGAAGCTATCTTCCCTTACCTGTAGTGAACCTGGATTGAATTAGGATACAAGATAAACTGGATGGATTTATTGCAACCACAAGGCAAATACAAACCTGTAAACTGCCATTCATGAGGTCAGGACAGATAGATTACTTTAATTAAACACAGCTGAACAAGAAGCAGGCCTACTGTAAATCTTTATTTTGAAGTTACCCCAAAACCATGTGGATCCCACAGAAATTCTTAAGAAATAAAAATGGTGTGTGGCTAGCTCTGTTATATGTGTTGAAGTGCACCCATCTGTTGGAAACAAAGGCAAACAAGATTGCAGAGAGAAATTGAAAAGCTAGAGGATAAGAACAATTTCGCTACTCTACTGTTCAGTCCGTGTCGGCAACTTTGTGACTAGGCAAACCATCCAATGACAGCTATCTGGGGAGAGTACAGTTTCTCAACATTTGAAAGGTGCTCACTAGCCTAAAGAGTTTGTCCCTCCCCCCACCCCGTCATTGCATTATAAATTATTGTGGCTTGTCACTGAAAGTAATTAAAAGAGAATATACCTATAAATCTTAGCAAGCCAACCTCAGATAGAAGAATCTCAATAAATGTGCAGAAACAAATAATGTTTAGCCCAAACTGTATTCATGCTAATGCCAACTCCTTGGCCCATTATATGTCGAGCAAAATTCTGCATAGTGGTTTCAGATTACTTTGGATGAATGAGTGAATTAAAGCTAGATAAACTCAGTTTTTAAAAATGGAAGGCAGCCTTGCTTCTAATGGCAGCTGTTTGTTATTTTTGGAACAAGAAGGTGGTGCTAGTTGCTTTTGCTAACCAGCATTGTCCATACATTTTCACCCATAGACTCCTCATATATCCAGGTCCATCCAGTTACAAGTTGCTACAAGACATGCCCATCACCTTGATGACTATTATGCAAATTTACTTATGGCTCAGCTGAACAGCCTAGCTAAATATTTATCATGCTTAAAACTTTCCCTTGGAAATTGAGAAACAGAAGGTGGAGGCCATCTAGTCATTTATCATGATCTGTTAAACTACCTTGCTGCCGTGACATTACAGAGCATCTGGTCCTGCTGTGGTTTGTTGCTATCTTCACTTGTTTTTTCTATAATAAAGGTGAAAATCGTATGGTACTGTTCTGTGCTAATAATCTTTGTGCTAATGACTGCTGTGTTAAGAGAGTTTTGCTATTAGATTCTGATTGCAGACACTTCCATCAACAGAACTCCCCATCACATGTCAATTCTGTAGCAATGCACTGCTTTACTTCATATGAACATCCCTCTTCTAGCTAGAGAGCCTGAGCAAACTTCAACTGACTCAGGCTGGTAAACAGTCCTTAGAAAGGAGGGGCAGGCTGTGATTGAATGAAACATTGAACTCAAAGATTTTGTTAAATATTAAATGAGCATTTGTACTGCATTTTAATCCTCTTCCCCAACAGCTCTTTAAGCAAGCTTGTAATTTACTGTGTCATCAGAACAGAGTGAGAGTTGAGCTGTTAAAGATGAGAGTGGTTGCCTGCAAGACCCTTGGATGCAATCCCCATTTCTGGGAATTCAGAACGATGGCTGCTTTGCATTCAGGTGATGTGGCAAGCCACAAAGCTTGCTTAAAGCATTTCAAGTGATGGTGACAAAATGGTGGAAGGCCAGAGCATGTCACCTAAAGATGATGGCAGACTGAGCAAGCTCCCAACTGATCTTCTGCTCAAGAAGAGAACGGCACTTAAGATTGACTTTCCCAACAGTCTATTCACTACAGAAGTTTAACCAAATGGAAGCAAGAATGGTTCCCACATATACAATATATCATGCAACATGACAGATATAAACATTTACAGTTTGGCTTCTAAGGGGGCCCAAATGTTTATAAATATTGTAAATTAGCAGAAGCACAAAAAAGGGGAAGTCAGAAACCAAATAGCCTTTCTCTTTCTCTCTTTTTCTTTTTAGTTGTGTCTAATTTGCTTTGTCTATTTTTTTTCAGCATGCACCAATGATGATAAGTAACAACACAGTTAAGATCTTCATACTAAGTAATCAGCTTAAGACAGAAACGCTTATTGTACAACAAATACTTTGATGTAATTTCCAGTGGTTTTTTTACTGCAATGTTTTATTCGGTTCTAGATGAAAAAGCTAAATAATCTTATGCCTATTAATGTTGACATTTTAAATCATAGTTAATACTGAAATAATACCTCTTCTTTATTCTATCTTTAATGGTTATATAAACAGTGTTAATAATCTTTAGTCAATACTGTACAAATACCACCACATCAAAATAATATAATGTATTATGTATGTTTTAAACAATATAGTAATAAAAGATTCACTTTCCCATTCATTCTCCTAGGACAGGGTACGGTCAAAAAGTAAAGACGGTGGCAGTGATGGTGCATCATATTTATTTATTTTGATTTCAAGGCTGCCTGACTTCATAGAGACTCTAGGCAGCTTACAATTAAAAATTTAAATGGAGAAAAGAATGCAATTGACTGGAAGACAGAACCAAAAACCCCAAATCATAATCTTAGCCCAAGTCCTGGGAGAATAGCCAGGTCTTTAACCTTGTTTTTAATTTGCAGAAAGTCAGAAGGGTAGGAAGAGTACAGATCTTGGGGGGACTCATTCTGCAGGAACCATCACCAAAAGGCATACTTCTTGGCTCCTGCACAGTGACACTGCTTAATCAATGGGATCCAGGGTGTGCCCACTCTAGCTAACCTCACTGTAGCCCACCTCACCAAAACATGTTTTGCTCTTCTCTTCCAAGCCATGATGGAGAGGAAAGGGGAGTTTAAAGAAGGAGCTTCTCTCCACCCCTTTCTCCCCAAGGGGCGGATTAGAAGGCCCTTGAAAACCAGAGCCTAACACCCAATGGCAAATGAAATTCTCCCTGGGGCTGCAGAGCTCAGTTGAACAGCAGAAATCAAGATAATTCTTATTCGAACTTCTGACACAAAAGATGAATGTTTTAAAATGGAATTGCATATATTTGCTTCTTTGCGAAAGGGGGGGGGGTGTCATTATCTTATTTTGTTATAGGCATTTACAGCCCAAACTGAATCAAAGTATACAGGCCAATTGTTAATTAGTCATATAAATCAGACAGATTAGCCCTTGCCTTGCCTTGCCCTGCCCTTATCTTGCCATTTTGTTTCACATCTCAAAAGCTCATGAGCTCCGACTGTTATTTCTCATAGGAAAAGAAATCCTCCTCCTTCTCCTGCCTGACTTGTGGGGTGTGTTGTACTTCTTGTAGGTTCTGCTGCTAAGATTGTATCTAACAGTTGGCTGGAAATCGTTCTTTTCTTCAACTATCGGGTTATCTAGCAAAGTGAGTCAAATCAAGGCTTCTTCTGCTGAGAGCCAGAAAGATGTTTTCTGGCACAACCTGGATTTGTATCTATTTCATATTCTCAATATGACATGTCTAACATAATGATTTTTAAAATCCACATTAACCTTGACTTTGTCGTACCACAAATATCCACGCCACCTAAATCTCAGGTCATGTCCTTCTAACTCCAAAAGCCTTCTGTTTCTCAGCAACACCCACTCTCATCCGAACCAAACAGCAAGCTGCAAAATACAATTTCAAATCAGGTAAACCCAATCCTCCTCTTTCATCTGAATCTTATAACACCTTATATTTAACTTGTGGTTTTTTTCCCCTTGCCACACAAATGTAGATACATCCTTCTGCCACTGTTTAAATGGTGCATCAGTTGTCGAAACAGGTACTGAATTTTAAAGACTTTCTCCAGTCACTTTCACTCTCTAGTACAAAACCCGGGGGGGGGGGGGGACAGTTTTACGTCATTAGGTTCAGTCCTTTCAGGAAACGGAGACCTGGATAATGTAAAATCAATTGTATTTAATTCCAGGAAAGGGAGGAAATTTAACAAAGGTGAGAAATAGATGGCAGTGTTTCTGTACCTCCCTGTATCCAGGACACAGAACCGCCATGTGTTCTCATTCCTTATCCATTATTAAAGGAAAGGAAAGTAATATTAAAATTTCAAGCATATCTCTCTTTCTTTCTGTCTCTTTCTATCTCCGCAAAGATGAGAGAAGAAGAAAGGTACCACTGATTGTTCTGTAGATTATTCAGGAAGTGGCCAGGTTATACTAGGTTCAGACTGCACAAACTGAATGTGTGAAATCTGCACGTAAGATTTGTCAGGACTATTTTCAGGGGAGCAGCTGCTTAAGAACATAGAAAACCTGACCTATATAAAGACTCCTTTGACTCGGCTTCAACTCCAGGCAACTTCATCAACATAGCCAGGGGGCTTTCTTGGCAATAGTATGGAAGTAGTTTGCCCTTGCTGTCTTCTGGATATTTTGGACTTCCCAGACAAGCCTTTCATCTGGGTGTTTCCTGGAGGTCTCTCATCCAAATACCAACCAGGCTGGATCCTGCTTAGCATCTGAGCTTGGACAAGGTCAACCAGGCACTGCTTATCTGCTGAGACAAGAAACCTATTTCTACCAAAACAGAACTTTGATTCATTTAGCCCAGTATCTTCTGGGCTGGCCAGCAGCAGTTATCCAGTACAAGGAGTTTTTTGACTGCTTCCTGAAGATATCCAGAACTGGATTTTGGATTTTCCACAGCCTTTCTCCTAGACTGATTTTGTCAATTTCCTCTCTAGAGTTAAAGAAATAGAGGAGGCTTGACTGCCCTCTATCCTGCCCTACATTTGAACAGCCTGTGATAGTTGCCATCCCATCATTCAGGGATGGCACCATTTTGTGAGTTTTCCTGCTCTTTACCCAACTGCCATTTGACATTACTTCTCCCTTTGAATTCTTCCTATTAGATGGTGGTGGTGGTGGTGGTGGTGGTGGTGGTGGTGGTGATGATGATGATGATGATGATGATGATGATGATGATAACAACCTTGGAAGCCATACCAAAAAACTTTGGATGGCACTTAGAAAATCTGCACATTAACAAAATGTCCATCTGTCAATTGCAAAAGGCTACATTGCTTGGATCCTCACATATACCATGCCAATACATTACAACATCCTAAGTTCTTGGGAAGAACTTGATGTGAATGAAGGCCAACTACCAGCTAAAGAACTGGCAGCTGTGAATTCATGTTGTTGTGTATGCAATTACAACAACAGTCCTGTTTAGAGAAAGGAGTTCAATCAGAGAGATATTCCCGGTACTTGCAAGAATTCCAAGCCCAGTCCTGGGCATCTCTGGCAAAATTGATGGAGACTGGGTGTTGAGAAAGAATCTTGCTAGAAGATGGAGACTACTTCAGCCAGAAGAAAGTGGCATTGGTAGTTTGAAAGTAAGTCTCTCTACTTTTATCCAAAAGTCCAATTGTTTTGCCACATTGATGGAATTTTCATTATACCATTACTCTGAAGTGTTACAGTCCTGGAACATGTATACCACTGTACATATCTAAACTTCTTACTGTATTATGGTAATTTTCAGAAGCAAAAATTAGGCTAGTGACCAAACAGGTTAACTCTCTGGGTTTGCTTCTGTGTTCTGCCAAAAAGCCCAAGCAAGTTATTTTTCTGTTTCTTCCAAACTCGTCATTATTTTTGTCCTCCCCAATTTATCTAAAGGACATTTGGTAGATTAAAATTCACTGCATTCTTTTTTCTAGTCCTTGCACTGTCTGCATTTTGGTCATTATCATGCCAAGAATATTTTTTCAATTGATTGTTATGCTAAGGAGCTGCAATGCGCCCCATGCTATAGTTGTTGAATGCAGTAAGTTGCATGGATGTGGTTAGACTAGGTCTTTTTTAAAAAAAATAACCTCCCTATTAGGCAACTACATTTATAATACCCGATAATACAAAAACCCAATGAAAAACTGAAAATTAATTCAGCCTGGGAAGAATTGAGAAAGAAATCTGTTAGGACAAGAATGTTGTCTCTGAGAGAACAATCATTATTACAAGATGATGTATTAAATCTTACATTTTTCAAATGGAGCAAGTGACCATTTCTGCAGGACTAATGGTTCTGTTCTAACATTTCTCCACAAACAGAATTTGGAAGTTTAGACACAATGAAATGATAAGAAACTTTGGAAATAACAAGTTCAGAGAGCCTGGGTAGATAGTCTATCTATCTTCCTAGAAATATTTATATACTACCCTGTTATATATAATATAGCCACAGTATAACCACAGGCAATTTGCAATATAAACTATTGTTTTCTTACATAAATATGAAAGCAAACTGTACACAAATCCCAGAGTAGTCTTCATTCAGTTAGAAATGGAGCATAGAGAGACTGATGCTGGGATTCAGGAGGAGTTGTCTTCTTCCAAAGGATGCAATAGACAGGATTGTTGAGTAGGTCCTGGAGGGGGTGGAGGACATTTTCTTCTCATGTCATAGGCCATATTTCCCTAGGAGTTGTGTGCATGGCAACTACAAGCCAATAGTGTGTGGGAGTGACACAAATAGTGGGTTATGATCCAACGCACAAGGTGTGCTGCCAAGGAGTCTGGGGAGTGTAGTCCCAATATTCTGGAGGGTGTTGAGCTTGGAGAAAGTTCTTCTATATTGCTTTCCTGATTTGTGCATGCAGAAAACACAGCATGGATCAATCAAAACCTTTTTCATATAGATAGGATATAGGAAGGAATAATGATCTAATTGGGCATCTTCAAAGTAGGAATGTAAAAGTCCTCTTTAATCCCCCAAATAACCTTTTAATATTCTAAAATGCTATTCAGTTCAGCTGCACTGCAGATTTTAGTAGCTATGTGTTCTGCTCTTCTCAATACCATGAAACTTAGATGACTTGTGCATCTTGTGTTAATCCTCAGTTCCTACACCAGAAGCTTCATTGTAGTCATGGGCACCTGGAGGAGGAGAGCAAGGTGAGGCAAGTGACAAAATGTGCATTCCAACATCACAAGCCAAACTTCACCCTGTACATATCTGTGGCATTGTGATCCAAATACAAAATGGCAGTGCTTGCAATGTGACATGCAACACAGGTTTTTGTCATTGTGGCATCTTCTTGGTTAGGAATGAACACCTATGGTTGGAGATCTATCTATCTATCTATCTATCTATCTATCTATCTATCTATCTATCTATCTATCTATCTATCTATCTATCTATCTATTTATTTTTAATGTATCATTGTATTTACTTGGTAAAGCATGGAATCATTTAAGTTTTTTTTTAAAAAAAAGAACTTCATTTTTAGCATGGTGGTCCATTATTGACAGAGCTAATGTTTTAAAGTTGAAATCTGATGACTGATCAACATTTGAGAGTCAAGATCTGATGGTGCCCTTGAAACCTGGCCTGAAGAAGATTCCTAGAATTCTCAAGAAACATGATCAATGCTGGCTTAGACGTTGGGGAGTTGTGGTCCCAGAATTTCAGGAGGGGATCTCTTACTGTTTAGATGCAAGATTACTAGGAGTGACATCCACAAAAGCAAGGTATTGCAAGATTTTAAAAAATATATGATTACATGACGCAGAGGTGGAGGTATCATTTATCTCACTTTTCTTTCCTATCTTCCACTAATAATGCCCAACATGCAGGACTGATTCATTATCTTAATTATTGTGTATAAATGGTGCTGTTATCATAGACAAAGATCTGGACACTGCTTATTATTCTATTGTCAGTGGAAAATAAAGGCTGATGTTTTATCTGACCTTCTACTAAAGCTTAATTGATTCCTATTTCATTATTGTAATGTGCTGCAGCACTCTCAAAGCAAAGTCTCTTTTCTCCTGCGCTTTTCCTTCAAGCAAGACTAAGTTCCAGCATTTAGCAGGATCAGGAAAGAGCCGGAGAGAGCAGTCAAGGAGTGGGGGCAATATAGTGTAGAAGTGGGCTGTGTGAGCTGTATAACAACTTTACACACCCCTAGCTGCCACCTTCTGGTACAGCACAGGCTTTGCTTTATTTTTATTTATGTTTTATTTATTATTAAATTTGTATGCCACCCATCTCCCCCAACGGAGATTTGCTTTCCTTGCCAATATGGACATAAAAATCAGGAACCCCTTTAGTTGGCGTCTGGTTGAATGAGAAGAGGCATCATTTTGCCCTTAACCTGGGGCAGAAAAATATCTTGAAAAGAACGTATCTTATTATTAAACTAAGTATGTATCCATGCACTGATAGTTTTCTGGCTTAATAAAATATAAATCCTGTCTTGCTTTCCAACACTTCTGTCACTTTACAACATACTGTGAAAATCAACCCCTCTTTAACAGCTTGGGAAAATTATTAAAAAGGTCAGGGAAGGAATTGGTTTCAACATTCTGTCTGTTTCCCCACCGCTGCATAAGACCATTTCAGATGCAGAGGACAAAGGGCGTTTGACCCTCTCTTTGCTCTTCCTTGCAGTGAGTTGATGAGCAAGGTGGTTTCGCTGGTCCTTTCTAGAAGGCTGGGAGAATGCCGCATACACCTAGCAGAGTAAATGCTGAGCCTGCTCTTTGGCCCGGTAAAAACGCAGCGCTGATCACAGCGGCATTCTTGGAGCAGCCTTTTAAGTGCTTTTGGCTTAGCTGGAAGCAGATGCCACTGGCATTGACAAAACAACCCTGACCCATGGTTTACAATACTCAAATGCACACCTGGGGCTGCATTAGCAAAAACAGATGGGCGAGATGTAAAAATGGCAAGAGCTAATTGGGCTCCCCTCTCCCCCGCAGCAACTGCATGAAATAATCGGGGGTTTATTGTGGCATATGTTAAGTCTTTTCACTCATGTCAAATATACTGCTTTGCTACAGCCGTAAGGAAAGCTCTCAGTCGAGCGGCTTTGGCACCTGCAATTGTCTGTCCGGCTGTATACGTGATGTGTATGAAATAGCCTGTGCTAAAAGCAAAATGTTTGCTGGCTGGTTTGCATTGATTCCTCTCTGACCTTCAGAAAACCACCTTTAGCATAAAAAGATCTCAGTGAGAATCATTTGCTTGAAAGTACTTCTAAGCCCACCTTTTTCTCCATGCATGCCACATCAACACATGTACAAAAAGAGAAAAAAAAAAGGGGGGGGGCTTCAATTGCCAGTCGTGACCATCATTTGGCTGCTGCAGCAAAGGTGGCCTTGTTTACAGAAATTCACTTTGCAATCTCCACCCAAGTTCTTCCTCAACTAAACAGGGCAATATTTCTTCTAAACTGTCAACATATATCCGGGATAGGCAACATTTTGCCCACAGACTCCACTCTGCCTACACAACTCCATTGGTGCCCATCAGGCTCCCTGCCCCATCTAATATATTATTTTAAAAGATTATTTTAATAAAAACTGGTATGCTGAAAATTATAGTATCAACTTTGAGTATCTTATTCACTTGCAGCAGTGGCAGGTGGCTGGCTGGCTGGCTGGGTGGCTAGAGAGAGAGAAAGAGAGAGAGAGAGAGAGACAGACAGACAGACAGACAGACAGAGAGACAGAGACCATCTGGCCGCGGCAGCCATATTGTGAGGTCCCCATATTCCAAATGTGCCCTGGCTCAAAAAGATGGGATACCTGGATATACATAATATTTTAGATCCCTAAACTGAAAGGAGGATACCAGTATAAATGCTTCCTATGATCCTGAAGATCCCCAGACTTGTGCTCATTGCCTTATCCACCTGAGGTGCATGGCTAGGAAATAGTCTCCGAGTTTGTTTCTAGTTTATTGTGGCATCAGGAAGATTTGTTAATGGGGAGGATTTAACATGACGCTTTCAAGAGAACGAAAGAGCAGACCAGGTAACCACCTTCAATCATACCACTGCAACAGGCAGCAATCCTTGTTAATGATAAAACCTGAATACTGGCGTAAAGGAATGTAGAGACAACCTTGGGGAAGGTCAGAGAGAGCCACTAAAGGGGGAAGCAAGGAACAAGACATTAAGGAGGGATCTTGAAGAAGGGATGACACAGCCCAGAGATAGCAAGCTTGAGAAAGACACTCAAAATAACCCTGCCTTGATTTTACTTAGTATAAGATGGACAACGAAAAACTTGGACAGGCTTTCAAGATTCTGTGATTAGACCCTGCAACAATGAAGTCACATTCCTGGAATCCCAGTAGTGTCTGTTTCTTGACTTGCCCTACCTTGAAAGGCATCAGCTGGTCAGGTTTTTTTTTTTTGGTCATTCTTGGCTGTTGGTTCATGCCACAAGCTGAACCAAAGCCCAGGATCCTGTGTTCGTCAATACAGTGCAAAATAGTCTCTAGAAATCTTGGTTTGTATAGCATTGCATAACACTGTTTAAACTATATTAAGTTTACGATAGGCTTACATTACGCTTCTAAATGACATGTAAGTGCGCCCCCAATTTTCAACAATAGTAAGCCAAGGGTGCTTCAGGTGCTGTGAAACTGAGACAGAGCGGTAGGCTCACTGC
This sequence comes from Python bivittatus, assembly GCF_059951505.1. NCBI lineage: Eukaryota > Metazoa > Chordata > Lepidosauria > Squamata > Pythonidae > Python > Python bivittatus. The sequence continues at coordinate 15,997,569 of NW_028277056.1, read as the reverse complement.
TCCTGGGGTAGCAGATCAGCAACTTTTAATTTAATTAGCAAACATCACTTACTGGTCAATTGGGCAGTAACATCTTAGTTACCAAGCTGGATTTTTGTTCCTGGCAGCCTTTCTGGAACAAAACCAGTGCTTTACTGAAGGCATTTGGATGATGCCAACAAAATTATAAGGTGGAAGCATATAACTTCTCTATAACAACAAAGTGCATTAAATATTTCTTTATTGTGTAACAAGTCTTTGTGGATAATGGGAATGTTATCCTTCCTCCACTCAAAAAAATAGATGAACAGCAACAAATATCCCAAGCCTTAAATCAGAATTAGCCGTGTAATGTGAGATTTCTTACATACATATAGGACACATTTCCAGATTCTTATTCTGAAATGTCCAAGTTTTGACACCACCAATTAGATGTGGAAAATACTGTGCTGTAAATTTTTTTTTTCTGAATATATTCTTTGGCCAACAGTTTCTCATTCCCCTTGAGAACAATTACCTGATCCTACAAACTGTGATAAATTTTCATGAAATGCACAAACAAGAAGGTAGAAGAGTTCTTGTTTTGTTTTTTGGTTTTTTAAGTGAACAGGGATTTCATGACAATAATGATTTAAACTCCTCTGACTACAGCCTATCTTTAAAAGTAAATGCATACAAAACCTTCCTTTGTGTTGCTTTCTGCTACAGACAGCTACGCTTCAGCATAACCACAGGAGAAATGGCTCTTACAGAAAATCACTGTCTTTAACTCAGCTCTACATTTTGGAGCCAAAATTGAAATATAATTTCTATTACAATTGAGAAAGGTCATAACCCTCCTCAGACATTTGCAAAGCAAGTCACTTCTGACATTATTTCTCTTTTAATTTACTCCTGAGTAGGTCTCTGGCTAACCTGATGGAGTCACATCCTGGACAGGACAGGGGAACAGAGCAAACTACATAACACACACCAACACACACCAACACACACCTCTGTTTTTCACCAACTTATCCCCCATCCCATCCCATCCCATCCCATCCCATCCCATCCCACCCTGCCTGTGCTCTGCTTCCAAAATGGCTGCCTTAGGTTTCCTTAGGGCTGAGGCCGCCAAGACTCCATTTTTGTTCATCTACTGGCCTAGCAGGTTAATCTTCCCCCCTCAGATGGCATCAGTCAACAACACTGGAATCTTGTTCTCTAACATGGAGAAATTTGGTTGAAAGTGCATAAAGACTAATATTACAAAAATCACAGTAGTTGCGTTCTATCTCAACACTTCAGAGAATTTAAAGCAGGGAACATACGGCCTTGGGGTTTCAAGTATCTTCTGATCCCCCCTCTTATTAATTTTTTTGACTGCTGAAGCCCCCTCTAAATATGACTGTTGAAAACTAAGAGGCGTTTCCTGCCATTTCAGATGGGAAAGCACATGGGAGATGTAGTGTATGCCCCCAAACAAGCATATCACAATTGCAAAACAAACTTTCCAACCTTCACACTAAAAAGCTACCCTATCCAAATATCAGATATGGCCCTGCCCATTTCATTTCCTCACCCCCTCTTCCCCCAAAATTGGTACTTGGCAACTAGAGTTTTCCTTATCCATGATTCAAAGGTATATGTGCCTACTCTGGCAACTTTAAGCAGCGTAGGTGTACATATAGAAAATGTTTTGTTGTTGTTTTTTGTTTTTGCAAGTACAACCTTTTTAAAGGCCATGTCAAATTGCACTTCCCCTCTGAGGCAACTAGAAAAGGTAGCAGAGGGCTGTCTTTCATTGCCTGTGGTTGCTTTAGCTGACAGGAATTTAAAACACAGGAGACAATATTGAAAGGAAAGCAGTGGATTCGGATTATTTCTGTCAGCTGTAACAGTGACAGACTCAGGGATGGAGCTCTGAATGTAAAACTAAAATAGAGCCATGGTAGCGGCTCATGCATTATTTGGATGGAAGCCACTGTTGTGGTAATTCTCTTCCTAGCTCCACATAAGAAATACTGTCAATCTTCAGCCCTTCTCAGACATTCTTAGATGCAAACTTGGATGCAACAACACACATGGAAATGAGGGCGCTAGTTTGGTCTCCTCCATCCCCATGTCCACTCCCCTTTGGAAGTTCTTCCAGCATATTCAGGTCCAATATATCTTGGAGAAGGATGTTTTACATATGATCATAACGTATAGGTCACGGAACATTCACATTTCTTGCTGTAATTAAAATGCTTGAGATCTTGTGAGACAGACAAATCTTGTGAGAGTTCAGGACACTTGCATGACATTTTGCAGGATCTTGAGAAGAAGGCCTTGAAGTTGGAGTGTCCTGTGGGATTTCAGCCCATTTAAAAACATATGTATTTTGGAGTCTGTGGTATTGTAGATGGCCTGAAATTGTTACTGATTTCCACGGAGTGGATGTCTTTACATAAAATAGCAGATAACAAATCTGATGATTGTAGGTCTCTCTCTGGCTGCATTCAGACTTTCATTTAAACTGATTAACAAATTAACCAAGTTTTTTAGTTCACACAATACATTGAACCAAACAGTATTGAATATACTGTTTGGTTCAATGTATTCACACAATGTATTGAACCAAACAGTATATTACAGTAACCAAACAGGTTGGTTTTCTGTAATATACTGAGGCTATAAAAGACTGAATCAAAGTTAATACTAACCAAACGTAGCACGTTATATGCATCTACCTGAGTAGTTAAACATATGGTATGAACACAGATGTCTTTTCTGTTTCATCCCACTTTAAAACACAGGCGAACGATTAGGTGGAGAAGCTGAGATTATTTCTCCCCACCCTTGACTGCCTTCTTCACTCTCTCTGCTAATGAAATATCTTTCTCACAAAATGTGATATATGTTACGGTAGTTAAAGAGAAGCAACCTGCCTTTTCACAGATAAGAGGATTGCTAATTTTTACAACCCTCCACTAACCTTTGGCGGATTAGCAAATGTAACCCAAAGGCTAAAAGAAGTGGAACAGGAAAGGTGGGTTTCAAGCATCTATATATCACCAAGATAAATTGCCCTCTCATAAAATCAATTGATAACTTATAGGGGTAAATGCTCCCATCATGGATGTGGGTAGCAGTGGGCAGGGGCAAAGGAAAGAGACTGCTTAATAGAATTTTAAAACAGCTTAGCTATTTTTATAGAAGGATGTCAGTAGATAGAAATCTGGGAGGAGTAGTAAAAGGCATTTTCTCAGAGGATGCAATTTATGGGGAATAAAATAGCTGCTCCTCTCCTCAGTCCCTGCAATTTTTCCACACTAACAGTAAGAGCTGTGGAAAACTTAAGGAGTGCTTCACTTCAGTGATGTTTCCAGCTAAACCCTCTTTCAAAACTGCTTCCTGAGCAGTGTGTACCCCCTTCCTGCACTTATGAAGAGCACACAGTAGCTGCTGAATTGTTTCACTTTGTATCGCTCCAACAGCTTTCTCTGCACTTTCACTGAAATCTCTTACAGCTGCTAGAGAATTATAGGAGGAGGCCCTCAGAGCAATGCAATGTCACCGAGACTTCAGTTTAGCAGATCTCAGGACAGCAGATTTTGGAAGATCAGGCTGAATTCCACTTGTATTTATGGTATTTATGGCATTGGCCTAATGACATTATTATGCAAATAGCACAAATGATCATTTGTGTCAATTTGCATGATGGTATCATTACACAAATGATGTGCGACAGCACAAGTGCCATAACTTGCATCAGCTGCATGAAATAGATGCATGATGACATTGCTGCAGATGACATATTCTCCATTTTAACAGGCATTTGGTAATAATGGCTACCCTCTCCCCCAGTTGGTGCAGTAAATCAGGGTTGCATTACATCTTGATACAGTAAAATGCATCTGTGTGGTAGCTCAAGGAGGTGAATAGCTGTAAAAAGTCTATTGTGGAGTTCCAGAAGAAAGTTTCTGTTCCATACTCTAAGGTTTGGCTTAATGAAATTTGTTATCTCTTAGCTTTGAATTGGCCTTATATGGATGGGCAGGAAAGATCAGACAGTATGATTTCATGCAATTTAGATTCAACACATTTACAAACTGAGTTGTAGCATTTTGCATTAAGATACAGTTAGTTCTAATAGTTGTGTATTGTAGAAAAAATTATCACTAGTGTATTTTTAACATTTTACTTTATTTCCTATATTTTTTATCTTTAGATTTTATTTTTTTCTTCTATTTTTTTCTTCTTTTTAATATTTAATTGATATTTAGAAGCACATCCCAGCCCCCCCAAAAAAGCTTAGAAAAAAGAGGAAATAGAATTACAAGCTATATAAAATTGAGTAAACTTTTGAATTGACATTACACTAGTGCTGCATATAAAAGTGACCAACACCATTATTAAAGTCATGTCAATATTCAATAAATAACAGAAGTAGACATTGTAATAAGAATCATAAATTGCAATAAACTATTTACAATAGTTTGATTATAAAAGGTCTATTCTTATTTAACAGGTCAAGCAAGAGTTAAAGCTTTATGATAAGAGAAACTCAAACTGCAGATGCAGTATGAGTTGCAATGCAGAATAATAATTCATGAATGGCTTCCAAGTTGAATTAAATTCAGCTTTGGACTTATTTTTCAAATTTGAAGTTGTTTACTTCAATGGATACTCCCAAAGTTTAGTTAGCCATTATTCTGTAGGGGGAATTATATGTAATTCCTATTAAGAGGCATAAAGTATCTTATTAGAATGTTATCATGTACAGAAACAACTCCATTTACTTTGTAGGAAGATTTGGTTCATTCTATAATCATCTTCCAGAACTGTTGAGCTTTATAATATTGCCAGAAAATATGAAAGAATAATCCAACCTGATAGTTCTATTTTCAAAGGAAACCCCATCCCATTTTTGTATCTTTGTTTTTTGTTAGTTTGTAGTCTTTTTCTGATATACATAATTGGTTACACTGTTAGAACATTATTAACAATGTTTGCTTTTTTGTTCTATTTCTACTTGTCTTATTAAGAAAACCAATTAAAGATTCATTTTAAAAACATGGGGCAAGTAGTACCACCTCTGTGACAAATGCTCCATGCTGAAATGAATTACTAACATTGCTCATAGTGCTATTGAAGTTAGTTTGCTTTTCTCTTTTGCAGGATGGTAGAAAAAAAGCAGAATTAGTTGCCAAAGAAGATTTGGGACAGGAGATAAGTCTGCTGGGAAAGAAGGTTTATTGAGGGCCCCATCACTGACTGAATGTGCTCTGCAGGAACCTATATTCGAGTCTTCTCAGCGATGGACCCCCTTTTGTGAAACGGCTTGCCTCTGATATCCAGACTGCCGCATTGTTGTTGGGCTTCCAAAGAGCTTTGAAGACAAAGCTCTTCAGAAAAGCATTTGGGGCCAATGAGGATTAGACCCCATTGGCATTCTGAGAAAATAAAAAAGAATGAGTGGCAGCAGCCCAGAGTTTGGAATGGAGTGTTACTACCTTTCCCCCCAAACAGCAACAACAATAAAGATGGTGATAAATGTTGTTTTAGGACAGGTCATGGTAGCCATTTTGTGAAAGTGCTCACAATAAGCTTTCAAAATTCCAAATATGCTTACTGCCCCCCACCCCCCACACATTTTGGAGCTTTGCTTTTTTTTCTCTCTACTGATGCCATCTTGTTCTCAATAGTTCCTGCAATGGCCTGAACATGCTTTTTGCACATGGACTTTCCTTATAATTTAGAGTAGTCAGATTATGCAGGTAAATTCTTAACCCGCCTTGAAGTTCATCCTTTTTTTCTTATTCTGCATATGCACAAAAAGTCCTTTTTGATTCTGATGAAATAAGTAGATCTGCCACCAAATTCACGTGTCATTCTGATACTAGATTCAGTGTTTGGGATGTTTTGCCATGCTGTAAAAAATCTGCCACAGGCTAATCTGCTTGGAATGGCAAGGAACCTTGGGCTAATGCATTGATGTATGAATTGTCTATGCTGATAACTCTCTACTGGGTTTTGATGAATGTATAATAATCTGATGGATGAGCGAAGGTTTTGATTAACTCTTCCAGCCTGAGCATACTTAAACGTCAGTGCAGTTGTATATTGACAGCCTGCCTGTCCCTTGTGTGCTGAATTCTCAGTGAAAGCACTTCAAGACAAAACACTAAAATATATATATATCTATTTGAAATTCTAGGTTTGTCTTTCATATTGAAGTTTTAAAGGAGCTTGAACCAAGCAATATTCCCCCCCCCCCTTCTCTCTTTGTGTGTGTGTGTCTCCAAGTAGCTTTGAAATCAAATTAGCTTTAATGTTGATCATTTCTTGAATTCATTATTTCCATTAATAAAATGAAAATGTTTCTGTGCCAAAGGGTTCTCTGTAAAGAAAAGATTTGTTTTGTACAATCCATATTACAGGTATTGTCTGTGACTAATGGTTTATTTTCACCCCAGCCAAAGAAGCTCCTTTCCCTTTTGGAAACTGGTAATAGTGTCCTCTTATTTCAGACTACCACAAATTACACTTGAATATGTGAAGATTTGTGGCAACATTCATGGCATCACTTTTTATTGTTATAAGTCTCTTTCTCAAAACTCTTGAAATTTTTGCCTAAGAATTATGGATTGGCAACATGGTACTTGTAAATACCAAGGAACAAATGCTTCCAGTTGGCATCCTCAACACCATCGCCACCCAATTAAGTGAGAAGAAAAAAAAAAAGACAAAAAAATAATTAAAAATTCATGAAGTTATCACATCCTTTGGGATTGTTCCTTTTCTCATCCAAAATCTCATGAGGTTTCAGGTGAAAACACCAAGATATATGAAATCGCAGGGTGTTATTACTGATATTTTGTGAAATTTGGTAACTGAATAACATTTCATTTGTTTAAAATATTTAATATTTTGAGGAACGATACTGGAAAACATTTCTCATCCCTAGGTTCTATCTTTTGCCCCTTCATGTCTTCTTTTTTGTTTATTATTATTGGCTTTATTCTGGCCATGTGCATGGAAATGCAAGGAAGGCTCATGTTTTAATTTGATCAGCCTAGAGTGTGATGCATTTTCACTTGGGATGGAGAGAAGAAGGTGCCATTTTGTCCTGAGGAACACAAACCTAGCAGTGAGAAAGTGACAATTGGCTAAATTGTGAAAAACATTCAGCAAGTTTCAGCCTCTGCTATGAATGTAGAACTGAACTTAGCAATTATCAAAAAGTCCCATTAGGTAAGGTTAGGGCTCATGGAGGTGCCTGGAGGTTCTCAAATAGCAGAAAGACTGGCTACAGTATTCTCTCAAAAGAGAAGCTATTCTTTCAGCAACAATTTGCCAGCTTTGAGATCTTAGCAAGGATGATAGACCCTAGCATTCTCATGGCTGTCCTGTTGCTGGATTCTGATTTTTTTAACTGGCCTCAGACTGATGTTTCTATAGTTTCTTGTTCCTCCAGAGATAGGAGAAGTTGTGAGAATCATTCTCAGACTCTTATATGGTGATAGCAGTAGTATCATAAGAAAGGCATAAAAGAAAATGTGAAAATGTGAAATATGAAGTCCTGGGTCCAAATCTTCCTCAAAGCAGTTACTGAGCTTTTAGACACAGAACATGATACTCTAAAATCTTAATGAAAGAAGACAATTCCTTCCTAAATTAATTCTTTTTCAAACATATTCTTATAGATTACTGATAATTTTATATTCAATAAATGCTTTCCATCTATTTTATACTCAATAGATGCTTTCCATCTATTTACCTTGAATAGTCATTAAGTAAGTTCCCAGTGTCCTTTGAAAATACTGGTATTAAAATAGCCAATGTAAAAGTAAAAAAATCAGCAGTTTCATATTGGAATTTTCTAAGGATTCTTCAACATGGATATATTAATTTATATCCTCTTGTTACCTTTATCTGACTTTATGTCTTCCTGAAAGTCTGGTGTAGATCTTGGACCTCAGTTTAGAGCAGGAAAAAAAAAGAGAGTAGATTCAGCTTCTTTGCAATCACCTTTCTTTTCTGTACTTCTTTAATTCTCCTAACTTCCAGCAATCCAACCTGCCTTGCCCTGAATAGCTTGATCACTAAGCCATTGTAATAGTGGTCATGGTATTTGACTGGGACTGGAGAAACCCAAGTTCACATCTTAATTTAGTCAAATTGTTCACCCATGACTTTTTCTCAGCCCAACCTTTGTTGTTGTGAGGATAAAATGAGAGCTTTTTACACAGCTTAGAGCTTTGGGATAACACATGTAAGAAAGAAATGATGGTGAGCTACAGGTTGCATTTGGAGAATGAGTATCATTTGCCCAACATTTCTTTTCCTTTCTACCAAAGAGGAGTGTGAAATCATGCTCAGGTGGTTTTTCAGCTGCTTTCAGTAACATTTTCAGCCTCATCTCCAAAGGATAATTAATTATGAACTAGTACTCTTCCGTTCATGTCACAATTTTCTTCCAAGGTCTTCTCTGACACCTTTTAGATACTAAGCATAAGTAATCTGATTGCTGTTCACTTCAAGTGAAACCTGTCACTTTTGAGACACTTCAGTTCCACCTGTCTAGCTGGTCCAGAGTAGGAACAGGAGATATTAATGATAAAAGCTACCTTGGAAATCTTGGATTTTAATTTATTTGGTAATCTAAATTTGCTTTTAATAACTTTTATCTTATTTCCTCTTATCACTGATGCTAATATGCACTTTCTCTGGAAGATCTGCAATTCTAAGAAGTCAAGCTTCAGATTAAATATGGAAAACACCATGTGCCCTTTAAACATTTAGATTCAGAACCCAACTTGAAACTCATCTTACAAAATGGCACCCATGTTTAAATTCTTTTACCAGATATGGTCTATCTTTCTCATTATTATTCTTTTCTTAAGTTGAGGTACCTGCTTTGAGCATGAGTCATTCTGTTTGAATCAACTTGGAAATTTTTGATTGAAAGCAAATCTGTTTCAATTGTGCACTTGGCTCAAAACACACCCAGAAAGATTGTAAAATCCCATTTTGAGTATTCAAAAGCCTTTTTGCCCTCAAAATCTAAATTCACAAACATCAAAAGTACTTCCAATAAATAAAGAAACAAATATGGGGCATTGCGTATTCAAAATGGAGCAGTTCAACTTTGAAATAGTTGAATTCAAAACACACAAGTCAGAAAAATTATTAACATATATTGGTGTTAATTTTCTCTTTCAAAAGACTGAGGGGAGCACAAGGGGATCTTCTACCTTGGATTTGGTCCTTACTAACAGAAAGGAGTTGAATGAGCATGTTACAGTGATGGGAACTTTGGATCCAAGGGACTACACATTCTTAGAGTTCTTAATTTAGCAAAAACATTGATTAAAAAAGCAGTCAAACACAAATCATGGATTTTAAAATTTTTGATTTTAATAAAAGTAGCAAGGATGATGCCATAGGAAGAACCCTTAAATGTAAAGGTGTTTAGCTGGCTGGGGCTTCTTGAAAAAATAATTAAAGAAAGTACAGTCTCAAACAGTACCGATGGGGGGGGGGACCCTAGAAGATATCTAAAGGGGTCAATGTGATTGAACCAGCAGCTTATGAAGGAGCTGAGACTAAAGAATGATGCTTATTGAAAGTGGAACGCATGGGCAACAACCAAGGAAGTCTACAAAGCTTCAGCTCAGAAATGTAGGAATGAACCTGTGAAGGCAAAGAGTTAGGGCTAGCAGGAGAGGTAAAATCCAGCAAGAAGGAATTATTCAAACATGTCAGCAACAAGAGGATGACAAAGGAAGCAATGGGTCCATTGCTTCCATCAAATGCTTACTCCAATCAGATGACCAAGAAAAAGCATAGAAACTCAGCTCCTATTTTGCCTCTGTCTTTCCATCTAAAGGAAACAGTGATTTGAGTAGCATAGACGGGTAACAAACTTAACAGGAAGGTACAGCTGAGTAAAGATATGATAAAGGATCTTCTAGCTAATTTGAATGCAGACCATTTTGTAAGCATCTTGAAAATAATGCTGTAATTGCAATGAGTAAGCATAGTTTTGTCACAAATTGGTAATGTGAGACAGATATCCTGCTTTGACAAGGAAACAACTTTGGAGGACAAGATGATGCAATCTACTTCAAATACAGCAAAGCTTTTAATATGGTTTCACCTGACATTCTCATTGACAAGCTGTTGCAATGTAGTTTGGATGGCACCACAGTAAAACATGATCCATAACTGGTTACCTAACTGCATTCAGCAAGGCACCATTAATAGCTCTACATTAAGTTGGTGAGCAGTAATGGTAAGAATACAAAATTCTGGGTTATATAGGTAAGTGATCCAACTTAGTTCAGGGCAGCATCATGTTCTGGCTGTGTTTAACTCCTGGAAAAAGCACTCCATATTCCCAAATATCTATAAAAGGAATCCACTGTTCATAACAGAGGCAGTACATAATTACATAGGCTGACCTCAAAAGTCAATATAGCTGTTTTGTATGCTAGATTTTGGTTATTGTGTGCCAATTTATACCAATTGGCATGCATAAACTAGACATTAAGTGGAATTAAATAATTGAATTTGCTAGACATTTTGTATGCTATGGTATAGATCCAAGATCCAAGATGAGAATGCTGGTTTAGATCCAAGATGAGTAATGTGTGGCTCTTCAGATACTGTTGAAGTCCAGTATCTCTTGTTTGTACCTAGCATGATAAATGATAAGCAGCTATGAGAGTAGCAATCAAGCAGCATCTGGCCACCTATACCCAGTAGTGATATAGGAAGATGCTAAATATGTATGATCATTTTGGTGGCAACAGAAAAGATACCATTCCATACTGTGGAGAAGGTAATGGTAAACCAACCCTGTGTTTTACCAAGAAAACCACATGGATAGACAATTTAAAGTGCTGGATGATGGGGCCCTCAGATTGGACGGCACCCAACATACTACTGAGGAACAGCTAAGGATCTTTTGGAGTACAAATGTTGTTTATCACACAGGTAGACTGAAGCCTTCAGGATGTCTAGTTGCTTGTGTAAGGTTTGCCCCGTTCGACAGAGAAACTCCCGTGACACGTGGGGTTCACAAAAGAGGTTTACTCATGCATAACGTAGCGGTTACAAGCAAAGCCAGGACTGGCTTGGTACATTTACATTACTCCTTTATAGTTGTCTCAATCCCCCTGCGGGCCCCGTTGCTAGGTTACATATTACAAATTAGATTACAGATTGCCCCCTGTAATCCCCCCCTTCTACTGGAATGGCAGGTTCAGCCCAGTTCTCTTGTTTCCTTGATTGTTGATGCCTATGGCGTGGTTGTTGCCTTCGTTGGGGCTTCTGTCGCGCACACAGCCGGGGCATCCCCTCGCGCGCTGATCTCTTCCTCAATTCCGCGGCTCTCTCCTTTGTCTATAGCGCCCGCAGCCCTCTGGGTTAACACAACGCATCCGCTCCAGATTAGTGAAGTGGCGCCAGGTGGCCCATTCATTAGCTTGCGGTTTCGCATTTCCTCTTTCTGCGCTAGCGCTCGAGCGGTGAAATTGACTAAAGCGCGGCTGGGCAAGTTCCTAGGCGTGCAGTGCCGGCTGAACCTGACAGCTTGCAGCTAAAGCCCAAGCACAACTGCTATATGGGGTTCAATTAGGACCATAGAACAGCATGACTACCTTAGAAAGAATTCAAACAAAATTTTTGAGAAGCATCTTTCAGGTTAACCGCTGCGTCCCAAATGCAGTACTTCAACAGGAAGGAGGGGTCAGTAAACTTGAATCCAATCTCTGGATATATATTTTTACCTACTGGCTAAAGCTACACCACAATCCTGGTGGACTGACCCATCTAATATTGGCAGACAGCTTCAAATCATCTTGGGAAATAGCTATCCAAAAGAAACTGAGCCACTATGGCTTTTCCAATGATGCCATCTTAACTTTAGGGCTAGATCAATATTAAGAGAAATTATCTTAGACAGAGAAGGCCAAACAGAAATTGCTGTTTTCTCTCACAACATATTTGTAAATAACCAAATTTTATCTCTTATACCAGCCTTATATTTATATCACATCACAGTTCCCAAATTCAGGAGAGCTTTATCTTTAGCTTGATTTAATGCTCTCCCCACAGCTGTTTTGGAAGGGAAATATAGGAAAACTCCTTATGAAACTTGACACTGTCCCTGTGACACATGTGCTATAGAAACCACAGCCCATGTTCTTTTATACTGCCAGTTCTACAGAGATATTTGCCACCAGCTGATTACCCCTTTTTTATCTCCAGGGCCCTCCAATTATTTTTATTTGCACTATTTGTTAGATAACCAGGATAAATCTATTTCTCTAAAAGTAGCAAAATTTTGCTATATTATGTGTAAGCTTCACCCACAAATGGTTGCCAGTAGTCATTGATGTTAGGGATTAACTTTGCTTTGTTTGTTTTACTAAATGTGTTTTTATCGGTCAATGACCAAAACAAAGTTTCTGTCTGTCTGTCTAGTTGCTGATGTTGCCATTCAGGAAAAGAAAATCTGAAGTTGGAAAGCCAGACTTATAATGGAACATGGAAGGTAAGAATCATGAACATGGGAAAGCTCAGCATAGTGAAAGATGAAATGAATTGACCACACATTGATATCTTAGGCATCAGTGAATTGAGATGGACGGGAATTGGACATTTTCAGTCAGAAGATCACTACTCAGCACAAGAACAGCAAAGAAGGAATGGTGCTGCCATCCTAGTCAGGATGATATATACAATGCAATCAATGACTGAATAATATCAATTAGACTTTATGAATATTCTTTTAATATGATTATCCAAATTTATGTTCCACCCACTGATGCAGAAGAGGAGGTTGATGAGTTTTATGATCAAGCCCAATTTGAAATTGACAGAACATGCAATAAGATATGCTACTTGTGGTGGAGACGGGAATGCTGAAGTTGGAAATATCAAGGAAAATGTAGCTAGACTGTGAGGCCTAGGAAACTGAAAAGAAGCAGGAGAATAACTTATTGATTTCTGCCAATCCTATGATTTCCTCATTGCTAACACAGACTCAAACAATCAAAAGAATGCCTGTATATATGGATATCACCAGACAGAGTACAAAGAAATCAAATTAACTATATTGTATTATTGCTAAAAGGAGGTTGAGAAGCTCAGTTACAGCATCAACGACATGGCCAGGTGCTGCCCATGGAACAGAAGAAGAAAGCCAACTAGTTTCCACAATATGATCTTGACCATCTATAGACCCATTTTCAAGAAGAACATCAGGAATTGCTTTGCAGTCCTTCATTGATAGGGAACCAGAGGAACTATGGAATGAACTTAAAGAGGTTTGAAGCATGAGTATGAAAAGAGAGTACCAAAGATCAAGAAACAAAACAAAGCAAACTGGATGTCAGAGCAAACTGGAATTTGCCAAGAGAAAAGAAGCCAAAGCCAAGAAAGACAAAAATCTCAGAAAGAAACTTAACAAAGAATTTCAGAGCTGTTAAAAGAGACAAGAAGCAGTATTACAACATCTGTAAAGACACTAAAAAACAAGGAAAGTCTTCCAAAAAATCTCTGAACTCAGAAGGAGGTTCCAACTTTGGATTCGTGTGCTAAAGGATGTCAATGGACAAACAGTAACAGATTCAAAAAAGATTAAACAAAGATGGAAGAAGTATACTAAAATTCTGTACAATAGAGATGTCAACATCCAAAGATATAGTGATTTTTGCTGGGTCATACAACAGCATAATAGGAAAGAATCCCATAATGTAGAATACTTTTTATTACAATAAATGCATGAATTAATATTCCTTTTCTAAAATACATATTTTCCAAATGCTGTTAGCTTACATGTCTGTATTATTTGGTATTTTAAAATTTATATGTGTGTACTGTTATTGGATGGCAAAATTATGTTTAATTGTCATTTTTAAAAAAATACAATTGCAGAATACATTCAGTAAAATCCTAATTATATATATATACTGTAGGATTTTTCATTCAAAATTCTACAAGACAAATTGGGACTCTGATGTAGGTTTCCTTTAGTGCAGGGGTGGGAACACAATTTTTCATTTTTTCTTGAGCAGTGGGTTTTGCCTCTAAACGCTATTGCTCCTTCTAAGGCTTTGATGGCACTGTGATTTTAATCTCAACATAGCGTAATTGTGCTGTCAATTTTTGGCAGCGTCAGAGGGAGCTCTAGAGGGCACAAAATGCTTTTCCATAATTAAGGTACTTTCAGTCAAGTCAGAGCTGCTGCTAACATTAAAACCACCTTTAGCAAGAGCTAAACAGATTCAAAACAAAACTATATAACACCTAGAAAAGTACAGCTCTGGGAATGACTAACATATCGGCCAAAGTGCCATTCCAAAATGCTTTGTTAATATGCTTCAATATACTTTATTTGTGTGCTTGAGTCTGAATGTGTTACTCCAAATATTTTAATTCAAAGAGCTCTGAAACATTTAACTTTTTAAAATAATATACTGTAATATTATACCAAGGTACACATATTCTGCTTGAATCCTATGTATTCCATCATATAAACTCTGTACATTTTCAAATTTTGATCAGAATGGTTTTGTCTGATTAGACGTATAGGTATAAATTGTGATATATAGACTGCATTATTTTTCAAAGGATTTTTCTTTCCCTTATGGTTGCAGACTGATATGTAACAATCCCTCTGTATGTATTTGTTTCTCTATAGAAGCTAGGTCTTCACATAATGGGGAATCTGTTGCTCTCCAGATTTTGCTATATTATGATCCTTGGGTACCCTAGGTAGGAAGTGTTAGATATTTCATTTCAGCAACATTTGGACAGCCACAGGCTCCTCCACCCTTGTTTTAGAGTACTGTTGGTTTTGTTTACATATACTTTTTGGTTTCATCATTTTTTCATTCCGTGCTCCTGCAATTCCAAGTGCACAAGTCCATATGTTTATTCAATTATATATAATTAATGGTAAAGCAAATCTGTATGTGACCAGGAGAACTCATCTTCTGTATATTCTGTAAAAACAGATTTATTTTACCATGTTTCAGACCCACTTGCTTTGGATCACTTTGGAGATGTGTAGGTTTGTAACTGTGTCAAGAGGAGATAGCCATGTTAGTCCTTTTCATCAGAAATAACAAAGACTCTTATAGTACTTTAAAGATCAACACATTTATTATGTAACTAATATTAGCTCTCCAGTTGCACTGCTACATGCCACATTTTAAATCACTTCTGTTGGTTCACTGTATTGTACATGTATGTTTGAGAGTATGTGAGAACTACAAAAAATGCACTTTTTGGTATAGGAATAGCAGCATGCTACTATGGTAGTCTCATTATTTTGGCTCCAAACTGCTGCTTTTCATCCAATGCTTATTTCCACAATTTGGAAGGCAGATTAGATACTGTAACCAGTTGCAGATCTTTCATTACTGCTCTGATTCCCCAAAGAAACAGATGCTTATTTTAATATGTAACTCATTATCATTAATTTTGTTACCTATCTATTTAAACTTTTCTTGGAATTCAGTATAATCCAGCTATCATTCTTTAATCTCTCATTATGTTGCTCTTATGCAGGAGACCAATACAATTTTGATACACAGAACACTGATTCAGCTTATTCACAAATAACACACAGGCAAAATGACTTTGGAAAAACTAAAAATTATTTAATGAAAGCAGTGAAAATAATTATATATATTCTATAAATACATTTCAATATAATTTGCTTTTAGTTTGTAACTAAGAATATTTAATAGCAGGAACTTCTCTTTCCAATTCTAAAAATTATTATGCCATTTAAAAGTATAACCTGAAGCAGAATGAAAATCTGGAAGTTAGGGGAAAAAAATGAAGAGGTCATCAAAAAACAACAAAATGAAAAAATACTAGACACTAACAGCTGAAATAAAGATTATAAAAACATGTACCTAGAAATACAAAGTGCTACAATTTTCAGATTTTATACAGGTGTCTGAATAATGTTTACATTACATACATAAAGGACAGAATAAATTAGCGAAGTTGATGGGAGGAATCTACTCTACTAGGGCTGTGCAATGTCTATTCATTTTAATAGTGAATGCACACACAAAATGAGTGAAGATTGCACAATACAGCAATTCAATGGATTGCACATGGTGGGAATAATTCACTGAAAAATTCAAGCTCTACTGAAAAAAACAACAGGTAACTATGTAAATTTTCAGCTAGTTTTCTTAGCTTGTCTATTGAAAATAAAACAAATGTTAATCTTGTAATTCTGCTGTAAATCTACAGTGTACTAAGTACTGTTCCTTATAAAGTCTAAGATTTCTCACATTTTAGTTTTAAATTATCATTGAAAACATGACCTCTTTTTAGGCAGCAGTAATCAAACCTGATGGCTAGCAGTAGCTTCTTTTTACTGGTTTTTCAGAAATAAAGCAGCTCCACATTGGATCCATTGATCTTGATTCCCTCCACATGGGACATCGATATTGGTTACCACACAATCCCTTTCAGCACTGGTATAAACAGGCAAAGAGATGCACTCTTCAGGGGAATAGGGCCCATAAGTATTCTGTCAACAAAGAACCAACCACTTGAATTAGAAGATATGGCTACCATGCATACACACACAAACACACACACAAATATATAGAATTTCCAGCCTCTCTTCCTAACTTCATGAAATTTACTTCTGAGAAAATGTAATAGCTTTGCCGTACATGGTCCTAATGAAGTAGGGCTAGAAATCAATTGTGATCACTTCAATTCTGTATAAATAGGCTCAGTAGACAAACACAGTTTCTGAAATAACATACAACTCTTGTCTATAATCTCATGTCAGGTTTTTAAAATTAACTTGGAGTAGGGGAATGATCCTGAACCTGCAGCTGGTGCCGAACTGGGGGTCAGACTACCTGATACTCACTGCATGGAAGAAACAGCACAGCTGCCTATTAAACATCAACATTTTGCTTCCATCATGTCAGGCCCCAAATAACTTCAAACCACAGTGCAGAATATCCTGCTGCTTGTACTATGACTTACAGAATGCTATCTTGAAATTACTTGCAGGCAAGGCTTCCCTACTGCCACACTCACTCTCAAAATCTCCCCTAAAATATTGTCATGCTTTCCCTCAAGAGATCTGGTTGGTGCCAACTATGAAATGCTTTAGGACCTGCTGAAGACTGATCTCTTTAATGAACCTTTCCTGTGTCAGTGTCATGTATAAACAAGTTTTTTTTCTTCTGCCACTTTTTACTTTTATTCTGCCGTTGTATATCATAAACGATTTCTATTGTATAGACAATTATCTTTGCTAAATTAACTGTATGGAATTCTTCATACGTTTTTCAAGTATTTTGCTGAAGTAGAAATGTTAGTGTATAAATGTGCTTAACTATAAATGTGCAATGTAGAGACAATATTACAATAAATAACAGTGTACCTTTGTGTATAATGTGCTGACAGCTATTCTCTGCACAGTATTGATCTTAACCTGCTCCTATTCATGTAATTGTTTCTGTACCCTCACAGAACAGAACTGTACCAACTTATGAAATGAAGTTGCTTAATGAGCTACATGCAACCCATCTTGATTCTAAAGCCATCTTATAGAAAGTTTTAACAAGTTCACTATCAGTAATAACTGAGCTGGAGGTGGGAGTCCATTCCAAGGGCTTCAGATACAGGAAAGCCTGACTTGTCAATTCAGGGACTTGGGCTGAGACATCCAAAGCCTGCAAAAAGAGCCAATCAGGAACAAGAGTTTTACAATTTTCAAGTGTGTGTGTGTGTGTGTGTATGTGTGAGTGATTTTTTTTTTTATAAAGGAAGGGGCTGGCTCCATTTTGCACTTGCCATTTTTCTCTATTCTTGTTGGATAGCTCTTTGCCAGGGCTGGTGAAAGCCAGATTAGAAAAGAAGCCTTAACCCCCAGAAACCCAGGCTGAAGGGCAGGGGACCAATGGAGCTAGACGCAGTATAGATTTAGTTTCCTTTTATGACTACAAAATGACATGTTGTGAGAGACTATGGGAAAGGAATGCAAGTAGAGATAAATACTGTATCAAGAGACAGAAGGTGAGTCAGTTGACAGCTTATCCCATATACAGCAACTTAGCTTAAGTGGCCAGAAATCTGAAAAAAAAAGTATTTTAAATAAATCAATATTCATTATTGTATTGCTTCCTTTCTTTTCTTTTTTTTCAGTTTCAGCTTTTTTCCTATTTTTGTTATTCCTTTATTTTTTCTTAGTTCTGTTTTAAGAGTAAACATAAAGGGAAAAACTCTTTCAAAGAGACTTGGCCTTAATTAATTCAGTATAAATTGGGCTGGGAAATTCCTGCTACAAGTTTCCAGGATTCTGTAGTTACCCCAGACATGTATTAAGGATAACTTCCTGAAATCTGTGTAGTTCTTGCTTCCTTGATCTTGCCCAGGTATGTGGGGCTTGACATCTGTGAGAATTTGTTCTATACGTTTGTGTGACAAAAATGACCAAGATCTATCTTTTCGGAAGCAATTATTCATCCTTTCTTTCTTTTCCTTTTTGTCCCTTTCAACTACCTTCTAGTGCAGTGTTTCTCAACCTCAGCAACTTTAAGATGTGTGGACTCCAACTCCCTGAATTCTCTAGCCAGCCATGCTAGCTGGGAAATTCTGGGAGTTGGAAGTCCACATGTCTTAAAGTTGCTGAGGTTGAGAAACACTGTTGTAGTGTGTGCTCTCTTCTCTTCTCTCTTTATGAATGATTTGCATTCTTAAGGAGTCAATGACATTCATTCTGAGGAAAGGGGCCAGCCTTTAACATACCTCTTTCCATTTCATCAGCTTCTGAATGAAGGAGGATTGCCACTTGTCTCCTTCTGAGTAAACAAGGGCAGAGAAGGATTTTTCTGGAAAAAAATGGCTGGTGGCAGCATTGTTGAGTCAGCTCTTCCCAAAGGTTTCAGTGAGGGTACAGTAGGTTTATGAGGGAAGAGTTCAAAGATCCCCCTCATGGAAGCTAGTGGGACCCAACCCACCTTATCCCGTGTGCATGTGCACTCATGCCCTTTTGGTAGCTGACAGAAAAAATAATCTGGTTTGAATTGCTTTTAAGGGCCTCTTCATGTTTCAAAGTTGAAATGTTTCTATTTTGTGGATTATATGTACATGAGGTTATTCCAAGAAAGACTATTTGCAACCCATACAGCAGCAGGGAATATCATTAACATTACCAGGACTGGTATGGACATGCATACCAGAATGATCTGGACATGCATAAATTTATTTCAGGCTAGTTCAGCAGGTGCAAATCCACCAGAAAAGGTAATATTATAATTTGAATACAAAGAAAACATTTACACAAAGTACCTTAAAACTGGCTATATTCTTGAAAGCCCTGTATTAACTAAATCAGTTGATTATGAATTGGGCTTAAATTATTTATCTAGATTTATTTTAGGAAAATATAAACATTTCATACACGTCTTTTACAGGTCCACTAATTCGCTTGTATTGTTCCAATTGTAACCCTTTTTTTTTCTTCAAATATTTAGCTTTCTGAGAAATGGGAAATTCACTTATAAAACTACAAGGAATGAGGTTATTAAACTGCAAGGCACTTGATCTTTTCAAAAAAGAGGAAGAAGAAAGCATTAGGCATCTACTGAAAACCTATTATTGAAAAGGAATGCAATTACAAGGCTTATCATTTAGAGTGGGCTAATTAATAATGAAGTACCTGAGGAATCCAGGCCATATAACAAGCAAGAACAGTAGAAACACTAGGTGAGTCATGTCGATTTTCAGAAAGTCGATTTCCATCAAAACTACAGCCTTCTAGTTGAAGGCCACTGATCTGTCATGGAAACACAAAATATTCAATGATATGTTGCAGGCTGAAATGTGAGCAGTGACTGTATTGTATTTTAACATAAGTTAAAATCCAGTTCTCTGAATGGCTTCTGTAAATAACAATATCTACCAATAGAAGAGAATATGTATAGTTCAGGGTTGAACTGTGGAGTCCTTGGGGTTCTCTGAGCTTGGTTGTTTTCTTGCAAACGTTTCATTACCCAGCTAGGTAACATCTTCAGTGCTAGAATGGAACGGGGTTTTATTTTTTCCCCCTCTGGTAGTTAACTATCAGAGGAAAAAAAATAAAACAAAACAAAACCCACACCCACACCCAAACTGGCAGGGCATGCCACTGTATATAAACAGAGAGCAAACCCCATTCCATTCTAGCACTGAAGAAGCCGGCTAATGAAATGTCTGTAAGAAAACAGCCAAGCTCAGAGAACCCCAAGGACTCAACAATGTCTACAAAAGGTATTACAGAAGAAGCAAGGAGGCTGTTGTTTGAAAACCATGCTTTTTAACACATTTCCTATAGTTTGCAATTGTATTTTTTATTACGGTAGAGAAATGTACTAGTTACATCAATACTTAAGTCAGCAGCAGGTGCCAAGACATTAGAGTTACAGAACAGAGCAGTAAGATTCACATAAACATTTACAATATTAACAATGCCTGAGAAAGAGAAGAAATAAATCTAGAACAGATATGGCATCCTATGGAAAAGTCTGACATTACCTTTCAAAGAATAGTTTGTGTAGGTCAGTGAAGTTTTTCCTTCAGTTTTTTTGTCAAAAGCAAGTACAAAGAGGCTAAATAAAGGGATTTTTAACTCCATGAAAAAGCAAAGCCTTACGAGAAATACTGCCCATTTTATTTCTTCAGTTGGGATAATAGTACAATGAGAAACATGTTTTGAAACCTTGATTTTAGTAACTAATCTCAACAGCCACATATTTCAAAGCAAATTGCTTTACTTCTAGTTTTAGTGAAAACGCTCTGCAGATTTAATGATAACACTGATTACAACATCTGCACTAATCCCAAACACACATTCTGAACATCAGCGTTTTAATTTTTTTCTCGCAATTGTAGCGGCAAATTCATTGTTATTTTGGCTTTAACTCGAACCTTAATATGTTATTTGTCTTCTGCCTTTTGCTGGGAAAAGTGATGGGCAGATTTTCCTGGGCTAATGGGAGATATCAACATGGAATAACAGAAGTGAATACAGATGCTGACCCATGCTGCTATCTAATCAGTTGTAACAAAAGAAGGAGAAAAGAATACATCCTATAATTTAATTACTATCTAGCAATTTATTTCCATAACTTAGACAGTACTTGATTACTGAATTATCACCATGGTACTATAGAAAGAATAAACTATTGCTATATTATAAGTAGGAATGCAGCTCTTATTAAATAATTTAAATCATGTATATAAGACTTCAAACAAATGTGATATATATTATAATACACACACACACACGCACACACAGACTAGGCCCTCACATGTTTTTTCTTAGGATGCACAGATCCAGGTTTTAAATATTATGTATATTTAAATCCACAATTAAACATTGTTTCTAAGCAGAATATTTTATGAAAGCTTGACCAAATAGAGTGTCCAGATTCTATTTCTTTCTACTTGGTCCCTAAACCCTGAATACATAATATTTTCAAAATATTCTTCAAAGCATTTTTTCCTCAATTTTCAAATGGCTTAAGATATCACAGGAGGCATGAGCTTATGTTAATAAATCAGTCAGTGCTTTTCCACATGGAGATTGTCAGGTAACAGTTTCTCTACAAGCAATTCTAAATGTCATTAAACAAGATTTAATTATATACAAATTGATTCTGAATCAAAAATTCATCACTGCCATTTCAGGAAGAAACTGTTCTCATAATCAGGTCTTGAGGCTATTGGTTGAATTAATCAACCATTTCAGGGATGATAATATCTCTGGGCCAAGTTGTAAACTTGGTTCAGTGTGCCTACTTTAATATGCACATGCATTTCAAATTTTCTTCCAGAAACGACAGTGGCCCTTTAGAGGTCAAACAGTAATGTTGTATTTAAAATCTAAATGACTGAAACACTAACTTCTATATTTCTGCAAACCTTTTACAAGCTTTTTTTGGTACCTAAGGTTCAATCTTCAATGAAGTGAAATACATTTCTTCTTTTTCAGCTGCTAGATTATTTTTATGAATTTGATTCTTCTAATATCTTCCTGCTAATATATGAAGTAATGTTCCTTGTGAACTCTAGGAATGGACAAATCTATCAATTCAACTTTCAAGTTTGTAGTTTCCTATTTCCATATCAGTGTGCAATTAACACATTTTCTCCAAATATGTGCATATTCTTGTGCATATTTTCCTAATATATGCACAAGAATATGCACGTATTCTTATGTGCACCTTTTCTTAATATATGTCCAGGGCACACATATTTTTGCCTGCATTTTTAACTGAAGAACTGATTTGCAAAATGTAGGCCAAATCTATTTTGATCTATTTGTTCACTGTTTTCAGCAGGACAAATTAAATAGTTGTACAATAAAGTGCAAGCTTCATCAATTTCTCCTCTCTTATTACCAGCCAGAGATAAAGAGAAAAAATTCCTCTCTTTAAACACCTTTTAAATAACTTTATCCCTGCTACCAAACCTGAAAAAGTTGCTAAGGGGAGTTGCTCACTTTTTAGCAAACTCCCCACTCTCCAGTCATTTCCTTGGTCAGACATTTTTTTAAAAAGCATAGTGTGACTTGGAAAAAACAAAGATGTTTGTGATATGTTACAGAGGATTCCTTCACTAAACCATTGACCATTTGTCTTCAAAAGGTGTACATGACAACTTTATTTTAGGAGATTCTTGATTCTCAGGGAAGAGTAGTAGGGTGGGATAGAATAGGAAAGAACAAGTTAATATTCTGTTAGATTGTCTTTGAGGTTGCAATGAGGTCAGCTATGCATTCAATGAAACAAAAGAATAAGTATTTGGTTATCTTTTCTCTTATAGAAGTACTAGCTCACAGAAGGTTCAGCAGGTATAATTTCAATGGGTTGAGTACCTGAACTTGGAGTTTTGCTTCTCTTATCTGACCTTTCCAGGATGCTGTAAATTTTAGACTATCCACAGAACAGCTCATAACTCTGGAACAGAAAAATAAAATGGAAGTATGAATTGCTTATTTCACTTGAAATCTTCATACATTAAAAGATTAGACACATCTGCTGATTAAGTGAATCAGATTTGCTAAAACAATTAACCCCCACCCCCCACTGCTAAAAGTAAATGCAGCATTCCATAAAATAATGCAAAATTTGGGACAATGAAAATAAGATGCTGCATTGTCTTCAATATTATTTTATGCTAAGTAAGAATGTGACACTGTTTTCCAAATAAGTAGAAGTTATTTTCTAGAGTGACCTTTTTAATTTGAACAGCTAAATTATATTTGCATGTTTAAGACAACCTTTTAACCTCCAAGCCAAATGGTTGCTCTTACATTCCGCTAAGAGTGTTTCTTATATTTGGCATCACCTAAATCATTCTCTTAATGATTCTCTGGAAGCTATTCTCAGTTCTTTTATTTTTGCTCTAAATGTTAGAAATCAGGATCTTCTAGCAGAGAAAGTAGAAGCCTGATTTATGTTGCATCAGAACAACTGTTGCTTTGGAAACGGTGGCCACAGGCACTGAAGCCAGAGGCACTAAACTCTCTATAAGTTTCCATTTTAATTTATTACTAATAAATAATAATTTGCTCTTCAATGGCCAGGAACTACTTGCATATCTAACAATCCTAAACATTTTTAATTACTCAAAGTTATCCTATGAAATTTAATGTCTTTTCCATATAAATTTTATCATCTGTCTTTGCGCCTGTCTCTATTTCAGTTTTTTGATTTTACAATGCTGTGGTCAATACCTAATAGATCAGTACTAGATTAGTGTTCTTTTTACAATGTTTCATCACTTTAAATCACTTTCTTCCAAAAAAGCTATTTTTAAATCAAAGAAAACAATACCTGCTACACGTTTAAAGCCCCTAAATATCTGTACACATTTCTTTATGACATTAGATAAATACAGTAGGTCCTTATGATAATGAATATTGAACCCACATTTTTTTAACACAACAGTGCTCATGTCAATAATGATGGAATTCTTACTGGTAAATTTTTGCATTTTTTTCCTTAACAGTTCCCCCCCCCCAATGATTACAATAAAGAATTCTGTTTGAACACAATACTTTGTGACACTAAATCTACTTCTAGAAACACCACCATGTTATTGGGAATGAATGCTGAGCTGCAGACCTGCATAACTTCTTTCCTAACATGTAAAATGTAGCCCATTAGCATTTGGTTGTGGTCTAATGGAGCATGATACCTTTTCTTAGTCTATTGTTCCCACATGCATCTCACACACAGATATAATTTTTGTAATCTCAGAAAGCCAGAGAAAGATAAGACAGTGATGGTAAAGCATCATATTTGTCATCAGGTTAACTAGTTAAGTAGACCTGATTTATTTTAGGAAATGACTATTTTTTTCCCCCACTAGTGAGCGCTCAATAGATTTAAAACAGAAACTATCAAATAATGTTAAGATAAATCAGTGGAACAGATTAGAGCAGATAGTAAAAGCAAACAGCATTAGCAGCAATACACATTTTTTATGGAGGCAGATGAAAAGCTTTGCCACCAAAAATGTTCTTTACAAAAGGATAGAAGGCATGAGAGAAGACCAACTGGATTTCCTACAGAAGACAATTCTATAGTATGGTCTTCATTTGGACACTGAAGGTGGGAAAATGAGAGGAAAAATAATAATAAAATGAATCAGCAGTACTAAGAGATTCATAAATGACATGCAACAACAACCAATTCACCTACCTTGCAGTCTCTTGCCTTAAGGCATTCAAAAATGTATCTGGACGGAAGAGTTCTGAGAGGTCAAGAGTATCTGAAAGTAAGGTCTGCTTTTCTGCTTTACTCACCCAATTCTAGAAAGATAACAGCATTGTATATTAATGCTATAATCTAGCTAACTTAACAGATTCAGGTGCCTATCCAGCATACCCTTAGATACACTTTTTCTAATGAATTCAGTGGAATTTAGTGTGGAAAGACACATAGGACTGTGGCCTTAGAGACAACATATTTCAAAAGTGATTTGATAAATTACCTTGCAAGTCAAGAATGTGACAAAAAATGATACTGAGGAACATGATGCACAGTGTTGCTAAGCTTTCTTTGTTTTGTTTTTGTCAATATGGCAACTTGCAGCTCAAAAAAAAATATATCTTATACACTGGTGATATTTGAGGGGACAGACACCTTTTACTCATAAATCCCAATCTGGAAATATCAGAAAGGAAATGTATCATACATAAGAGCCTTCTGCCTCATGTCATGATGGAATATCTACATACCGGATAAATACCAGTCAAACACATGCCAGTATGCATGTCAACACACACAGCTTTATAGAAAAAAAACACATGGATTTGACATACTGTATGGAACATAAGCCAGCTAGTCAGAACTGTAAGTTGCTCACAAATTTAAAATGACCACCTGGACTTATCTGCATTGGGCATATACATAATTTCTTAGTTAAATACATAAATATATATTCAGCTGTTCTTAAATGGATACTGCTTTACTGTGGCTGCCTCTGCGTAAGTCTTACTGCATGCAATTGTATATTCAACTTTATAAATAATGATCATTTGACTACATAATGCACATGACACTATATGACATAAAGCAAATAGCTCACTAAAATTTTATGTATGAAATTAAGGATAATGAGTAAATTCAGCTATATGTATACTATAGACACACATTGTATGTCATAAGAACATAATGGAAAATAAAAAAAGTCCTCAGAAGTTTCAAGTGGCTTCTTTTCCAACAATTTACTGTCTTCCTTTAAAATAGTTTTGCTGAAAACCAGATAATTTTCCAATCAGTCATACATTCTAACTATTTCTTTCTTAAGTTTGTATGACACTATTTATATTGAGACAAGCATATTATTCCCTGCTAAAAAAAGTTCATTTTTCCAGATGAAGGCAAACATGTCACTTCTATTTAAATATTCCTTGTCACATTTGATTTCAGGTAGAACCTTTTAGCCTAATAACACCAGAAAATCTGCAAGTCTCACTCATTCTGCAAATCTCTTTCTAGTGTTGGATGTCTGTTGCAAATGACAAAATTGGAAAAAGAGGCTATGATAAATTAATAAAAATACTCTTATTAAAAACATTGCTGCCATCATACTGAACCATGGTGAGAAAGGCCACTGAAGTGATAATATCACTAAATGAACTGTAATTTGTTGTTCTATCACAGTATCCCCATATATTGCTGTTTTTTTTCCTGAGACATAGCAATTTAATCAAATGCCCTTTAAATTTGTCACAACACAGATTACAAATGTTCCTCCCAGATAATTAAGAATGATTTGAGTGTGTCCCCCCCCCCATTCTATTTACACTAGTGAGGTTGGTCATAGCTGCATGATTCTTTCAATGATTTAACAGTTCCTGTTATACTATGGCAGTAATTGCAGTTCTTCCACTAGAAAGATAGCATGAAGTAAATTGTTCAGTGTCAAAGTAGTCATTAGAGTCATTTGTAATTTGGACTTAATAGATTCATTTTACCAGCGTATTCAAACAAACATTGAATTCAGGTCTTCCAGACACTTACGGGCAAGCAATTATATTCAATAACATTCTAAGAGATTGCAACGGTTGGCAACTGCATTTTGTTTTCAAATCTCAAGTAACTGTTTTGCAATTCGTTTGTTTGTTTAATAAAGTCTGAGTTGGATTGCAGGCTAATATTTTAAAACCCTATCTATCTATCTATCTATCTATCTATCTATCTATCTATCTATCTATCTATCTTCTAATAGCTCAATTTTAGTATCACATTATTGGATGATTAAATTTAAGGGAAAATATTTAGCTGAGCACAGGGGTTAACTTAATTTCTGAAGCAATAAACTGCACCACTTTTTAAAGTATCTTAAGAACCGAAAGAAATTTGGCTTACTATATAGGCCTTTTCCCTGACTCAGAAGGCAAAGTAATCAGGTGCAAAAGATGCATGTATTCAGTCCAAACATCATTCTATGTATCTAAAATAGTTTTATTGAACTTTAAAATTGTTGCAAGTAACATTTTACAAAAGGTATTACATATTGATATATTTTATATGTGACAATATAATTTTATTAACTTTGTATAAAAGTATAGAAAATCACAGAGATGATCTTGAAAAGGAATGCAATAGTTAGCAAAACCTGAATTTAAGAGAAAGTCAGGCTTTAAAGATTCTGTTACTATCACCTGTATCAGTAAAGTAGGATTCCAGTATTTCTTATGGAATCTGTTTCTGATCTGTTCTACCATGAAGGGTTGACATCAATCTTGAGCCTCACTGTGTTTTCCCTCCTCTCTTATACCAGAGAGAGAGTTAAAGTAGAGCGAGTTTAAGATTCTGTCTAAAATTCTCTTCTTTTCCCGGACTTAAATTATGTTTTGTCAGTAGTTGCATTCCTTTTCCAAGGTCATCTCTGTAATTTTCTACACCCTAGAATCTGAAGCTGTTGGTTGGGCAGTATGGATACTCCAGTTCTCTATTCCAAATGTCTTGTATATTATTGCTATTTATTTCTGTGAAATGTTTAAATTTATGGTAGTAATACATTGTTGGTTTAGTTTCTATAAGGCCTTCTCCAATACACTCAGTGCCTCTGGGATTTCATTCAATGCATCATATAAGATAGCAGTGCCAGTTCTCCATCCAAGAAAGCCTCAAAGGTAATGGAGCTTCAAATGAGATTTCTGAATGAAAAATATTAGACCCAAAAAGATGGCAGCCCCCAGTCTTTGCAAGGCCAGTGATAATAATCTATTTTATGATATAACTGTATATAATTCAAAGGCATTGGGATGAAGGAGAAAGTTAGCCTCTTCTGACACATAACAACACACACATGTAATGTACTGGTATGTACATTCGTACAGTTCATACAACTTCAGCCACAATATCACTGTGTATCCATGAAACATTACAGCCTCAATGGAAGCCCTTGTATTACAGATTTGTGCAAGAGAGGTGAATGCTGATGATTGAAAACAATTCAGACAAAGCCATGGTGCTTGCTAGTGTAAAATAATTTTTTCTGCAAGGACGTGAAGGGAAGGATGCAATGTAGTAATAGGAAGTTTGGTGTGATGGTTACAAGCTGGTGATGGAAGGGAATGAAGAAGGTAGGGAAGAATAAAATGAAACAGAGGGTATAAAAAAATTGAGGAAATTAGAACTGGAATATCCAGCATCTCCAGGAGCATTTTCATATCTTTCCAGAAAGTTCATTTCATAAATGAGACCTTTGCTTTATGTGGTGCTGTATTAACTGTTTGAATTCAAAATGAGAGCAGAAGTCTCTATAAGGTTTTTCTACATGCAAAGAGACACTGCAATTACTGACAAATTGCCACTGCTGCTTTTCTTTCTGTTGGAGCTCTCTCTCTCTCTCTTTCTTTCTGTGGGGGTGGTACATGTGTTCCTGCTGCTGAGGGGAAAGGGCCTCAGTACAGTGGCCTGTACGAAGCTATAGCAACCATTGTAGCAGAGCCTAGCTGTCAGTAAGATAGGCTTCCTCCTGTTTCCCTCTTAAACAAACAATTTCCCTAATTAGATGGATGGAGTGTGCAATTTACAATTAAAGCAAGAAAAAGGAATATAGTACAAAACTATTTTCAAAATGTCTCAGAAATTCTTTTAAAAAGTGCTTCCTGTTGAAGAGGCAGGAAGGGACAAGATGGGAAGCTCCTACTATCCCATGACATCAGAATGTTATCTTTAACCATCAAGGGACAGGATTCTCCAAACGAAGTACTGGAATAAAAAATTCAGGTAGTCCTCAGTTAATGACCACTCATTCAGTGACTATTTTAAGTTACAATGGCACTGAACGAGTGGTATTTACAACTGGTTCTTGAAGTTCCAGCCTTCCCAGCACCCCCGCAGTCATGAGATCGCAATCTGGGTGCTTAGCAACTGGCTTGCACTTATAATTACAGCATCCAACAGTCACATGATCACCATTTGCAACCTTCCTTGCCAGCTTCCCACAAGCAAAGTCAATGGGGAAGCCAGCAGGGAAGGTCACAAGTCATTTCTGTAAGTCACTCCCACCACTTTTTCTCCCAAGGAACTCAGCTACATAGTACAAGATCCCAGGGACCTTGTACCTGCCTGTAGCACCCTCCACATCCTCACTCCATAGTGCATGCCTGTCCACTGGCAGCAGTCACCTGCGCACCCTCCTGTATCAGGCAGCAGCCACCCCCAGTCTGGCCATGCTCATGATGCAGCAGCCACTGGCCTATTTGTGAGATGCCCAGGACTTGCGACTTCCTGCCAGCTTCCCGACTGACTTTGCAGCAGGAAGTCATGGGAAGGCCTTCACTTAATGACCTGTGATCCTCACTTAACGATGGCAACAGGGACTGCTGGAATTGCTGTTGCTAAGCAATGTGGTCATGTGACGCTGCACTTTATGACCATATAGTTTAAGTACTGTCATTAAGTGAGGACTACCTGAAGACAATAGTGCAAGTGTTGTAGCGATATATCAAGTATCAGAATGTTTAATACAAACAAAGTACTAATGTCACACAACTTCTCTAAGGTTTAATACATTTTCATGTCCATATAGTGGTCTAATA
Organism: Python bivittatus; assembly: GCF_059951505.1. Classification (NCBI taxonomy): domain Eukaryota; kingdom Metazoa; phylum Chordata; class Lepidosauria; order Squamata; family Pythonidae; genus Python; species Python bivittatus. The sequence continues at coordinate 15,968,009 of NW_028277056.1, read as the reverse complement.
TATCTAATAATCCTTAGCAATGACAGCCTGAAATGCTAATTTGCTAGTGCATTTCTCATCTCATTGTGTGTTCCCAAGGGTAAAGCAATTTTACATGAAAGAATAAAATTAAAATACTCTTCATTATAGAACTTCCTAATGCAATATCCATCAGCTACAGATAATTGTATGGAGTTTATTATGTGAATGAATTTGGGAGCAGGCAATAATAACCTTTTAACTGCAATATTTGTCCAGGGACGTGCTGTTAATAGGCCTTTAAATCAGATTTCAGAGACTCTATCAAGCTATTTATTAAAAACATTGTTTTTAAACAACTACCTTCACTTATGGTTTTGAAAACGAGTAACTGTTACCATTTTTTTCAGTAAGCATGGCAAATGTTATTTGACTTTGTGAAACTTTGAACAGATTGTTAGAATTTGTATTTCTATACAAACTATACATATATTCCAGATATAATTTATCTTTTAAAAAAATCTATAAAAGTCCTGAAGAAAATATATGGGTCTGATGACTTCCTAGAACTTAATTACCTATGAAATATTCAATAAAAATATATGGTAGATTGGGAAAATTGTGCAAGGCAAAATATCATGACAGAGGTATCATCAAGAGATTTGCTAATGCCTTAGTCTTTTTTACAAGGATGCTGAAAGGAAATATCAAAAGCCTGCTAATTATTCATAAATTAAGCAAAGGTATATTTAAAATTGACACAATTGTGCAACTGATATAATCAATTTTAAAGTCAGTAGCAGAAGATAAATCAGGAAATTATTTTTGTTTTCTTAATGTTGCTGAATGTATTATGAAGCATTACTATATTGTTAAAGATATATTGGCCTAGCCATCTGTAATCTAAGCACAATAGCCACAATACTGTTATATGAAATATATTAGCAATCCATGTTGATAACTGTAAGACATTTTTAATGCACATCGCATCACATGGCATATTCTCTAGTTCACTTTAGATTTTTTAAAGAGTTGCTATCCCCTAGACTCACTGTTGGAAGGGATTTAGGATCAGTCAGAAACCTTATTATGCCATCAAATCTCAGATACATACATTCTAGAGAAGATCTACCAATTTAACATTATAGAAGTGCCAATCCAGCTCCATGCTAGTGTATTTGCATTGCTGGTGCAGTTCCACTGCTATAAATCGTTAAAATGAGCAAGAGACATAACCCACTCTATCTTTATTCAATGGTAGGTGACTGGGGCCACTGGGAAGGTACACTCCTTTCTTCCCAGGAAACATATGATAACCAAAGAGAGACTAAATAAGCTGTTAATATCAACTATACACACAGCAATTGATTCCTATGATTCAAGTTAATTTTGTACACAGTGACAGCACAACATAATCCATGAGAGAAAGACCATCAAATGGGAGGCAATGTGGCATGAAATTATCTCTCCAGCCCCATGTTGAGTAAACTTAGATCATATAAGAGTGATCTGATGATAGAAAACAGTAGAGAAAAGAGGTTCTGCAAAATGGGGCACTTTACATAGTTGCCTCTGAATACATAGATAAACAGTATACGGCTAACATTTGCCTCTTCTTAGTAATCTTCAAACTGTATCCCCACAACTGTCCAACATCCTCTGTACATCAAGGATAAGAAAAGAATGGACAATTTATTGCACAAATCAATCTGCTGCAAATATCTTTCTTATCTCCCTCTATCCCCTTTTGTCTCTGAAGTTTTGTGTTTTTTTTAAAAAAAAGAATAAACTTTATAAGAAAAACAATCCTCCTCCCATTTATAGCTGGGAACTGTATCCCCCAAACAGATACCTAGCACTCTACTCCAAACAATGCCATCAGCAGCCAAACGCTCATGAGCACTTTCCTCTTGAAGGATCAGAGTCAGCCACATTTGACATAATATTCAATACATGTATAGAATCATAGTAGTGCAGCACCCAAGAGAAAGGAGTATATATTGATTTGTTACTAGTGCCTCTTTCCAAACATAGGGCAAATACATGAACAATAACTCCAGAAGTGTGCTCCCATTTGCACTTGTTTCCTTTTTATGAATATCCACTGTATATCCAGGGCCAGAAATATTAAAAAAAAAATAGAAGAAAAGGCATAGAATTATGTGCTGTGGCTGCTGGTATTGTTTGTTACTCTGTATGTCTCTTTTATTTTCTATGGATAGTTCCCCAATGACACCTTCTATAAACAGACTAGATCAGGCCTGCACCACGATCAGAAGGCTTTCAAATTTTCCAGCTCACTTTTTCTACAAAAGTGCCTGATCTCACTGATCCCATATGAAGCCTAAATGCATTTTACACTATTATTCATAATATATCAAAAGAATTAATATTCAAGTATAAAATCTTGCACCCCAGGGAAAATACCATTCTGTATGATGTTTTAAAAGAGCCAATTCCTTCTACAGCATGGCTTTATAAATGAAGTGGTGCAAGATGAAAAGCAATAAGGATATTGTATATGTGAATTTTGTTACCTACTAGACAACTCAGATGTATTTCCTTACCTAAACAGAGAAACAGAATGACCATGAGCGGGCAAAAAAGCAGTGGGAGCAGGAGTGACTTCTGGACTTCCAACTTCCTGCCAGGTTCCCCATTGATTTTCCTTATGGGAAGCTGGCAGGGAGAATCAGAAATCTTCCTCCCTCCCTCCCTCCCTCTCTCCCTCCCTAATCTCCCCCACCCACGCACCCTCTGACAATTGAGTTTAGACTTCCTGCCAGCTTCTCCATTGACTTGTGGGAAGCTGTCAGGGAGTGCTGGAAAGGAGGATCACCTGACCACAGCTCACCGCTACAGCGCGGCAGTGAGAGTGAAGTGGCAACAACTTTCCCAAATTTCAATCCCATGGGAGTAATGGGTCCTGGATTTTGGATGCATTCTGTAAATTAGCCCAATTTTGAGGTGCCTTGGTTGAAAAATTGCTGCCCTATGATGAATCATTTCACCTAATTGAAGGTTACAAACAATCAAACAGACACAAGAGTTTTAGTAGTATATAGATTATGAACATGCTGAACTAAAAGAATATATTATGCTGCAATGGAATACTACCTGAATAGCATGTGCTCGTGCTACAACAGCTCTCAGATACTGTAAAGGATCTTCTGGACCTTCCCATTTGCTCTGCCATGTTAAAGGGCACTGAAAAAAATGAATAATCATTAGGGTTGTTGCTAAGTGTTGTGATTCACACATCTTGTCTGCATTTCCACACTGGACAGGAAGGCTTTTTTACCTCTGTGATTAATATAGAATACTTCCTCAATTAGCTGTGATTAATATTAATACTTCCTCAGTTAGCTGTGGTTCAAGTTTATTTTATTTATTCAAGAATGATGTGTCTTGTACACAAAGAATTGAAAAATCTTACCTTCTGGTTTAATAAAGCACTGGCTAATTTTTGAACTTCTGAGCTCAAAAGTGAGGTTCCTCGAATTACTTTACTGAGAGCAGCAAGAGACTGATGAATACTCTGAACTAAGCGAATGGCATTAAATTGTTCTAAGATAATGAATGAAAGGATTGGAGATCCTTGCCGTTCAGAAGGAGGAGACACTTTCTGATGAATCAGATTGGAATTCTAAAAGACAAAAATCCCCAAACATTCAGTTAATAGGCTAAATGAGAACATCCTTGAAAGTATACATAAACAGATACTGATTCCAGAAGAGGGGGACATATAGTTTCCATAACCCTTATCTTCCATAGTACAGGTCTAAGTATCCTGGAAAAATATCTTTCTCAGAATTGAAGATATCTGTATTGAATGTACCAGGACAGAAGGCACAGGAACTTGAAACAAGCAGAAAACAATTTTAGCAAAAAGAGGCAGTTATTTTACAATACACCTTAGAATTAACATGTTTATTTCCAAGCCCCCTATGGAACAAAATTGTGTCTTAGTTAAATTGTCCTGGTTAAGAGAAGAGTTGATTAATAAATAGGTACAGTCACCATTCGCTCCTAACTTTAAAACCTCTGAAAAGGAGGGATCAATTCATGAAACAGTGGCAAATGTAAAAGAAGGGGAAGAAGGGGAGGAGAACAAAGGTAAGACCTGTAACATGGGACAATGCAACCAAAAGCATAATGAACATCCTCTTCAGAAAGATAATATAGATCTTACAATCTCAACAGGGAAACAGGTTCAGGTAATTGCGGAGATTAACCCCCTATATGAAAACAATATACAGCAAATAATATAGCCTCTTGCCATAGAGATCTAGGACCCCTGCATCCATTTTTCCAAGATCCAATTACAATAGTATCTACGAAGCAGGAGATCCAAATTATCCCTTGGATTTAATAAACAAATGTGGTCAGACTAAATATCACAGATGAAATAACACCATGCCCAGATCCAATGACTAATCCTACCCTAAGATACAAAATTACTGGTAGTAACCTGCCTACGGGTTAAATCAAACTGATACTAATAATGCACAAATTATAAATGAGGCATGTCCTCTTGGTTTTGTAAATGACAACTAAGTCAGGGATCTGTAAGTAGCTTACCCATCCTAGTGTGGAATGTAGCAGAATAGAAGGCTCAAACTACTGACAAGGATTCCATAAAGTTACTAAAATTATATGATATAGTATGTTTGCAAGAAACTTGGATCCCAGAAAACCAATCTGATACAATTTATTTAGCTGGTTTCAGATCATGGGTCATTGCAGCAAGGAAATTATGTTCTATGGGCTACTCTTTTGGGAGTTTGGCTATTTTGTTAAATAGAAAGTGGAATCTGGAGGCAGTGCAAATAAATCTGGACTGTAATCCCTCTTTTCTTATAGTCAGATTTATGATAAATAAGATTGCCCTAATAACGTTAAATGTTTATATGCCTCCTAGAGGTGCTAAATCTTAAAAGCAGGACCACTGGGCTACACTTGAAAATACAATTGATGCTCTAGAGGATAAATTCCCCACTAGATGCTATTATCACAGTGGGTGATTTTAATGCAAGAATAGGGGATGATAAACACAAAACAGTTGAAACTTGACATTGATGAACTTTCCCTTACTTTCCCTTATACTTCGAAGGACTCTAAAGTAAACCTGGCAGGGCTTAAACTTCTAAATTTACTTTACAAATGGAATTTTCAAATTTTGAAAGGTTCTTGCCCCAGAGATTCTCCTGGTAATTTTACATACTTATCAACAAATGGAACAACAATTGACTATGTACGTATCCCCTCTGCCAAAATAGGAAAATTTCAAAACATGGAGGCTGTAGTGATCATCAACCTATCACATTCCAATATATACTGGCTCTGAAGATAGTGGAATGTTGAAAATACATAATGATGACATGCCTGCACTAAAATTTTCAGGCCAAAAAAAAAAATTAAATGGTCTGTTAATTTAGCCGATAAAATCACTGCAATACTTCACTCAAACAATTTGGCAGATATTCAACTTAAACTGATTAATGCTGATTCAAGTTCTCCAGTTATCCTGAGCCACTATCAACAAATAGTTGACAACTTAAAACCAGAATTTAGGCAGGACACCTCTAAATTAAGTTCAGTTCACCAACAACATAGCTGCTGGTTTGATATAGAATGCAGAACAGCACATTGTATGATTGGAAATTTGGCAAGGAGAGCAAAAAATAGTTGTTCCCCATGGGTAATTATGGAACTGCTTAGGAAGAAAAAGGAATATAAACTTCTCCTAAAGCACAAGAAGATGTTATATCAAATGACTCTGGCACTCACTCCTGACTGCCATAGATTCTAAAGATACAACATTATTCTGGAAACAGGTAAATGCCAATTTGGGTGAAAATAAGAACATCTTAGAGGCTAGAGTGTCCAAAGAGGAATGGGAGAACCATTATACTAGATTGTTTGCTCCCCATCCCACTTCAGTTAATTCCCCAATTAATCTAAAACTCTGTGACACTACAACCTGGCTCTCTGCCACTTTAAAAAAAAATGGAATATCTGAACCTGGCGTTGCCATTAGCCAAAGCCCCTGGAGAAGACTATATTCCTGGTGATTTATTAAAAGCTAATATTGTCTGGTGGAAGCCTATTTTGGCTAAACACTTTAATAACATTAATTCCTCTGGCCAACTTCCCCAGGGTTGGAAAACAAGCATAATGATCCCAATATACAAAAAAGGTGATCGTAGCCACCCAGAGAACTATAGACCAATTAGTCTAATTAATATTACAGCTAAAATTTATGCAAAACATCTAGCTAATAAATTAGAGGACTGGGTCATTGATAACAATATCCTTGCAGAGGAACAGGCAGGGTTCAGAGCAGGTTATTCAACAACTGATCATGTTTTGTACTGGATCATCTGGTAAATAAGTATGTAAAACATGCCCACAGGAAACTGTATGTTGCCTTCGTGGATTTTCGTGCAGCTTTTGATTTTATTGATAGAAACAAACTGTGGATTAAACTAGATCAGTTGAATCTGGATAGAAGATTATTAATTTTGATCATGTTTTATATACAAATACTCAAATTCAAGTTAGGTTCACCCCCGTAGGGCATCTGACAGATAATATCAAGACTTTTAAAGGAGTAAAACAAGGAAGTGTGCTTGCACCATTATTATTTAATCTATTTATTGACAATATTGTCCCAGCCCTGAGTGGAGAATTTTTTTTTTCCAGTAAAGGCAGGAAATAGGAACTTGTCCATATTGCTTTATGTAGATAATTTATTGCTAATATCCCATTCTCAGATAGGCTTATGCAGACAGTTAAGAGCTTTGGATAGCTATTAATGCGGAAAAATCAAAGGTGGTGGTATTTGGAGAGAAAAGGAAAAGACACAAATGGAGAATTGGAGAATATAATATAGAACAAGTTCTCTCTTACAGATACTTGGGCATCCTTTTTAATGCTTCAGGCAGTTGGCGTTCTCACTATCAGGCCCAAAAAATAAAAACCGAGAAAGCTTTGGTAGGAATAATAAAGTTTTGGCGTACAAGTGGTGGTCGACAAATTTATCCAATCCTAACTCTTTTAAAAACCAAGTTAGTTCCTTACTTTTCCTATGCAGTAGAGTTATGGGGGATTTCTACCCCTTATGATATGGAATTCTTTCAAAATGAACTCCTCAGAACAGTTTTAGGTGTACCCAGTGGTACTTCTATCCCCTTTCTCTATGCAGAAACTGGTACTTACCCAATTAAAGCTAGAATAATTGTAAGGCCTTTAATTATTGGGCTAGACTTCGAACTACCTGATGATCCCTGCCTTGTTAAGCAGTGCCTCCTAGAGCAAATGAATTTCTCCACTCCTTCTCGCACCAATTGGTTTACATTTTTATCCAATCATATGCATACCTTTGGTTTTTCCCTGGAATTCTTTCTGAACTCAAATAACAGCAATAATAGTTTATTATCTAAAAACAGGGTGCTGGATGTCTTTGCCCAGAGAAATTTGTTTAAATTATCACAAAATAAAATTGCCCCTTGGTATGCATTCAATGAAACCAAAATCAAATGCGAACATTATCTGAGGTGTTTTACAGTGCTATCCCTCCAAGAGGCACTTACAAGACTATGGTTCCAGCGAATGGCATTAGCAATTAGAAAGGGCCGATTTTACAATATTCCATATAATATGCGATTCTGCCCTTGTTGCAAGGAAAGTATAGAAGATTTTACCCATTATTTATTGTATTGCCCTATTTCTGCTTCAGCACATGGAAAATTTCTGGAGCCTCTTTTGATAAGAAAATCATTTTGGCATGATTCATTTAAAACTGAATATCTAATGAATTTAGACTAGGTGACAGTGGTATGGAAATTAGCAAGCTTTGCATGGGCTGCTGCTAAACAGAGATAATATTTTATCAAATGTTCCTAATGTTTTCTAATATTTTATCAGTTGTAATAATATTTTTACTGATTTTAGTATATTTTAATGAATTTTATTAATGTATGGCCACTTTTGTGCAGGTTTTACCTTATTTGTTACGATCTGTGGTCAAAACAATAAATAAATTAAATTGAATTGATTTGTTAGAAAGGTATAAAGATGCTGTGTTTTAGCAATAGAAAATGACATGATTGGGAATCTGTCTTCAGTCCAAGTACATAGTCCACATTCTTCATCCTCACTACTAAAGAAACTAATAGCATAGAACATCATTTCTATAATAAAAAATAAATAGTTATCCATTATGTAAAACAAGCTCTTCTCAAATTTTAATCAGAAAAAATTATGCATATTCATTTTTACATATATATTTATATTTGCATATATATACTGCATTAATTATAACCACACACCTTTTTTGGGAGAAAGAGAGATGAACACGCAAATTACTGTAGTGCTAATTCTAGCTATACAGACATGAACGTACAAATAAAACCATACGAATTTGAACCCCAAACTGACTTGTCTAGAACTTTAATTCACTAAATAAAATAAAATGTCTAATGTCTAATTAATTCACTAAATAAAATAAAATGTCTAACTGAAAATAGTATTGTGAATTTACCACAAGGATCCATTTTCTACGGCAAAGTCAGAACATTCCACAGTGGGACATACCAGAGCTATCCTTAAAGATGAGAACTTACTTGCTAGGACCAACTTTCTGTAAGATCATTATGCAAAAAGAAGCTTTAGCTGAGGCATACTATTTAATGAAGGAGGACCATTTACCAGTCCTCCATTTATCTCCCTGGGGGCATCAGAGGCCATGTCAAAGGCAGTCAAAGAGATTGTGCTCCTAGTGGAGTGGGCCACAATTCTTTCTGGGGTCAGTCTATTCTGTGCTTCACAGATCAGCATGATGCAGATTTGATCCACCTAGATATCATGGTTGACAAGGCCTTGTGGCCCAGATGGAACAATCAAAAGGTTATTAGAAGACCGGCAGACACACTGAACTCCTTTATTTGTTTCAAGTAGATCTTGATAGTTCATCCTTAGCTAGCTGGGTTGTGGGGCTGAGACAGAAGGAAAAGAGGATTACATCCTGGCCCTGGTGAGACTGAAGAAACCGCTGGGCATAAAAGTTGGATTTAGGCTTAAAGTGAGAATGTCTGGCTGGATGCTGCAAAACTCCTTTATAGTTGACAGTACATCTATTCCTAAAATTTGCCTGGCTTTAATGAATGCCACCTTCCATGTCAAATGTTCTGTATTTACTTCACAGAAGGGCTTCAGTAGGGCTTAAGTTAGAACATGAAGTACTATCTGGAGCTCTTATGATAGGTACCAGTCAATTGTGGGTAACTTTCTTTAAAAATGGTGGCAATAAGGCAGGACACATGGATTTATTATAAAAGTGTACTATGTTATACACCTGTACAGAAAATAAACTTGGCACTCACATAAGCTAGGTTGATAATTCTGATTTCCTACATTTTTCAGTCTTATCACTCTATACTTTTAGGAATTTAGTTTACAGATTTACTATACCATCTCACCCCCATTATATCACCCCCATTATGTTATCCCATCCTACCCGGTCAAGCAGAGAGGGTATGCTGCGGACCCCATTGATTGAAGAATGTTGACTGGTGGGGCTCAGGAGGAGAGCCTTCTCTGCCATGGCCCCCACCCTATGGAATACCCTCCCCCCAGAGGTGAGGCAGCCCCCTATTCTCTCAACCTTCCAGAAAGCGGTTAAGACCTGGCTCTGCCAACTTGCATGGGGTGAAAAAAGGGACAACCAACCCTGGGGATGGCTAGCACCTTGAAGATGTTCCTGTATGTTAATATCCTTTCTACTGGCAGCACCTTGGAAGATATTATTTATGTATGAATATGGTTTTTATTGTATTTTTATTGTATTTTATTGTATTTTAATTAATATTTATTTTTGTTTTTACTGTAAACCACCCAGAGTCAGTTCCTAGTGAAATGGATGGGGACCAAATTTGAAATATAAATAAATAAACAAATAAATAAATAAATGAATGAATAAGTTTAGCAACTAAATCTAACTTTATTCTTTCAGTCAGGCTTTACTTATAACTTCTTCTGGATACTGATTAGTTTCTTCCTTTACTCTGCTCTGGCAATTGTCCCCACAATACACACCTAATTGCTCTAGGGAATCAAATCTACAGCATATAGATGTGAGGGTGTGGGTGGAAGGATCCTCATGCCAAGATAGCTACATATCTGTATACACAGAACAAATAATTTGCACTGTGCCAATCTGTTTGGCAGATTTCCAGGAAATATTGATGTTAACTTAGACACTTTCAGTGAGTAAGAGTGTGCGTGTCTGTATATGGGAGAGAGTGAGACAGAGAATACACATATGAGAGAAAATCTGACAGACAACATCTTAATTGCTGATTAAAACACTTTTGGTACTTTCAACGAAAAGAACATATAAAAGTTGTGCTACCAATGCAAACTGTTTATTTTTCAGACGTTCCATTCAAATATTCACTGATCAGTAAATAGGGTAAAGCATATATTACAGATCATGAAAATCAATTCATTTCATATCAACAGTTGTATTCAATAACTTATTCCAATAACATTTTAGCAAAGATAGTAACAGCATCCATAACTCACCATGATGATGTCAAAATTATGAAATATGCCTAATGACATACTCATGCAAATGCTGCAATTATGTACTTACATCACAACATCTGACATGGGTATGCAAATTGCAGCATTTGCATAATGTCATCCTGCATGTGACATTATTTGCCCCCCCTTCTCTCTACTGCTGACCCCCATGAAAGATAGGTGTATTGGTGTAAGTATATATGAAAGTAGAATTGATTGATTGACTGATAAGGCCTCCAACTCACAAAGTAATTTTCAAAGATTGGTAAAAGTCGCATTTTATACTAGTTATCTGGTGATAACAAAAGAACAAATGATGAGTTTTGCAGAAAGCGAAAGTATGAGTCCTGTTTGAAAAACAATTGTGACATTAGAGATAAATAAGTAGAGTTATGAACACTGGGATTCTTTTGTATGCAGATAATGCTATGTTGTTGGATGATAACCAACAATCTGAGCAGTAGATTTGCAGCGAATATTCAATAGAATGTATGATGCAATGTGGAGTAGGGATCAGAAAATTAATGCATCAAAGATCAAAGTAGATAAGTTTGACAGGGAAAATGGAGCAAACAATTTCATGTTATATATAAATTAGAGCAAGTAGATACATTTATGAAAATTAATGTATTGTTTCCTAAAGATGGATGCAAAAATTTTAAGTTGTGCAATACTGTTAGAAAGCCAGTGGACAATACATGTTTTGTTGTGATGAATGAGTATTTGTGAAAAGAAAGAAAAAATGTATAAGTATCAAGTGCATGCAACCCTCCTAGTTTGTTAAATGGAAGTGAATCTGTAGTGAGATGGGTGGTGACAAATGTGAAATATAAATAAATAAAAAACAAAAATTATGTCAGGAGAATCATAAAAATAAATTAAATGCAGTGGAAATAGGGCTTTTAAAAAGTTTGTGTTTATGTACTAAAGCAAGAAGAGAAACAATCAAATATGAAATGCAGAGATATGAAATATGAAATATGATGCTGAAAGAAAGTGGACTGAACAGAAAAGTAAGTGACAATATGAAAGAAATATGTTCTGATGATTTGCTCTATTAGAGACAGTGAATAAAGATAAAATCAAAACGAAATATATGGAAGAATGAATGGGTTGAAAGGAGTGGGAAGACTAAGGAAGCCATGGTTGGATGGAGTTAATGTCATCCTCAAAACAAGATGAAAAGTCCAAAGGACAAAAGACAAATGCATGAAGTAGCATACAGACATTGTTGAAGCAAAGACAGTTTGCAAGAACAGAGGATATAGAGAGGAAGAGTAAATGGTATTAGTGTTAACAGGATTAGCTATATTTCCTTCTCTTTTAACTCATTTCATGCTTTTAATTTCTTTGGCGTACCGTATCTTATTCCTTTCCTGCATTTTGCATAACGTTGTTATATCCTGAGAGGAATTAGCCTGATGCATATATAATCTTCAATATGTATGAAAAATATGGACATCAACCTAAAACAGTTTTTTTTTCTTCACCCTGCAACTGACCTTCTTACCTGATTAAGCTTTTTCCACAGATTGAGGACTGGAGAAAGCTCATTTGACCAGATTTCTCTGTCAAATTTGCAGCCAGCACTTACAGACCTACTCAAGATCCGAAGTTGTGAAATTACCTGTAAGAGAAAAAAATACGAGAATATGGAGACAATTCCCAATAAAGTTACAGAAGAGGTCCATGCCTATATATTTTGATAGATATGCTTCTGAAGGCTGTGACAGAGATCATCACTGCAAATAAAGATTTACCCACAAATCCTGTGATGAGAAAACTTACAGAAAAAAAAAAGAGCAATTATTGCTTGCAAGTATATTCAACATACAAAATGCAACAAGGTGTCTTCATATTGTATGAATTATTTGTATTAATAATTACATCACCAGAGACAGTTTAGTTGATTACAAAGGATTAACTTTACACTTCTGTTTGAGTATAAAAGAGAAATGTTGATCACAGGAATTCATATGAGATAAAGCTGGTTATCTTGGAATATAGAATTATATTATGATTTGTAAAAGGTTTGAGATCAAATCTGTTTGAATAATCATTTGAGAATTTACATGGTGTCTCTGTGTCATATTTGTTCTTGAAGCCATGTAAACATTTATAAGTTGTAAGTCATGGAGGTATGATAAACAAATGCTAATTAAGAAAGACTATGGAATTTTAAATTGCAGAGTTTGAATATATGATATATTTTACATAGCAGTTGTAAACATGCTAATCTAGGACAGATGAAGTCACATTGAGAAAACTCTTTGAATTTATCACTAATGAAAACATGTTTTTAAAATATTCAAATATAACACATTTATGTATATAGAGATCACTACAAAATATACAAAAACATTTTGTGGTATTTTGCATGCTGTATATATTTATTTGTTTGGCAACTGGTGCTCAACATTATATATGCTTGCTGCATCTGCATAGTGATGTAGTGAGTAAAGCAAGGGTACAAGTACATATTAGTTTAATGGTACTACTGGACCAGAAGTACTGGGCTTGCCTGAGTCTGTAAAAAAAACCTGAAGGAATCTATACTACAGGTAGTCCCTGGTTAATGACCATTCATTCAGTGACCAAAGTTATAGCAGTGCTGAACAAGTGATACTTATGACCAGTCCTCAGAGTTACGGCCATCCCAGCACCCTTGTGGTCACGTGATTGTGATCAGGGCACTTGGCAACCAGTTTGCACTTATGATGGTTGTAGCATCCTATGATCATATGATCGCATTTGCAACCTTCCCTGCCAGCTTCCCACAAGCAAAGTCAATGGGGAAGCCAGCAGGGAAGGTTACAAGTCACTCCTGTAACTCGCTACCACTCATGCCACTTTCCTGAGTCTCCTCCCACTCTCCAGAGCACCCAGCCCCCACCCGTGCTGGGTTGCAGCAGTCACCAGAGCGCCCTCTCATCCTCCAGAGCACCCAACCTACCCTGCACTTGACCGTGCTCATGCCAGGCTGCAACAGTCACCTGAGTGCCCTTTGGAGCACCCACCCCATGCCTGGCCATGCTTGCACCAGGTTGCAGCAGCCACCTGCATGCCCTCCTGCTCTCCGCAGCACCCACCACCACCTGGCTGCACTCTGTAGCACTCATCCACCCACCAGCCTGGTTGTGAACTTCCCGGGACTTTCCAACAAGGAAAATCAATGGGGAAGCTAGCGGGAAGTCACGGCCACATGAGGTCCTCGCTTAACGACCTTAATCCTTGCTTAACAACAGCAGTGGGGACTGCTGGGATTGCTGTCACTAAGCGATGCAGTCATGTGACATCACACTTTATGACCGCATTGCTTAGCAATGGAAATTCCAGTCTCAATTACTGTTGTTAAGCAAGGACTACCTGTAAAGACAAGCATTCCGTATCCATATCCTTTTTATGTTTATTTGAGGATTTGATAAAAGAGATATGCTCAAGTCAGCTTTTCAAGCTTCTATAAAGGAATATTAAAATAAATTCTTTGTATAAGGTATAATGTGGTAGAAAATACAGTACAGTATTTTATTCTAAATAATTGAGTTTCTATCTGTATCTACATCTGAGTGCCCTTCAGAACACCCGGAACACTCTGAAACAATTTACCATTGTTGAAATGCTTAAACATCTCTTTTGTCTTTTTTTAAAAAAATATGATAATATCCCTTAAATAAGAAGACCCCCTTGAGTCAGGTTTCACTTCTTATGACTTCATGGATATCCTGTATTTCGCTTGGAAATAGTAGGAACATGGTTTGACATTGCCTTATTCTGGGATATTTGCCTGACTTCCCAGTCTAGTCCACTGCTCTGGATTTTTCTGGTAGTGTTTCACCCACATTCTAACCAGGACTGACCCTGCCTAGCTTTCTGAAATCAGCCAAAGCTAGATAGGTACAATCAGCCAGTCAGGAAATATATCTTAAAATCATTATTTATATTTTTAACAATGGACTGGTCATGCCTAAGTTAAGTCCCACTGATTTCAGTGAGTCTACTCTAAGCACAACTGTGGATCCAGTTCAATATTTACAGACTGCCATAAAGGCAGCCCACACAAAAAAATGTGTTTTGTTTGGCCGCATTGACATTTTCTCTCTCACACACACATCCTTCCATGAGGCTGCACTATTCAGTACTCTGAATTGTACACATAAAGTCCACTTGTTTCTGTATTTTTGATGGATTTTCTAACTTAAAAAATGTGCAGTGATGCAATGTTTCATTTTGCTTGATAAATTAGATAATGTTGTTTAGTGTACCACCAACGAATTAAAATAATTTATTAGACTTGCTAGAACATGAAGCCTCACTCATTTGTAATCTGTGGAAGTATTATTTTAAGTTATATAATTGTTGCTATTAATTCATTTGCCGAACATTTTGGAAAATTAGTCCTTAAAAAAAGAACAATTTCAGTGTAAGAAGAAAGTGGAGAAAACTGTTAATATTTCCTTTTATAAGTTAGGCACAAAAGTTTTGAATATTAATGAAAATGAATCTCTTAGTATACTGAAAATATTTTCTCCTTAACAGAAATTGAAAAGAAAATGATCTTTTGCTGAACAATAAACTAAATTATAGTTATAATAGTATAGGACCTCCAAATTAGATGCTCTTTTCTTTTCCAGCATAACCAGGGCTAAAAAACTCTTCTCAGGTCAGTTTAATCTATTACACTGAAATTAGCCAGACTCATCTAATTTGAAATTACCTTCAATTTACCTTACATTCCCTTTATAAACACTGTACTCCATGCTAAAACCTCACATGAAGGACAGTGAAAAGGACGTGGTTTGACACTGCCTTATTCTGGGATATTTGCCTGACAGATGGAATCGGGATTTAGGCTCAGCATGTGCTTTATCAGGCAATAAAATGATTGTGAGGAAACAGATCACTCTGGGCAGTCTAGGCAGTGACACAGGTAAAACAGATCAAGGAAACAACTGAAAGACCCAAAGGTTAAGCACCATTCAAAGAAAAGAAGTATGGTATGGTGGTTAAAGAGTTGCAATAGGATTGGTGACACCAACTTAGCAGCAGAAGATCACTGGGTACTTTTAAGTAATCTCTTTCTCAGTCCAACCTATTTCACAGGATGGTTATTGTGAGGAGAATTTTATACATGAACTCTGGAAGAAAGGTAGGACACAAATGTAACAAAAATAAAAGATATGCTAGGTATGAATCATTAGGAAGTTGGGGGCAATCTAATCTATTGGTTATGTACACCATCCACACAAAAAAAATGACTGAATCTATTCTATTTGCAATAGGATTCATTGTCATCTCTGTTATAAAATAGTGAATATCAAGAGACCATAGGTTGTTTTAGTAACCTTCTAAAATATGCATTCTAGTCTTTCACATCTCTGAACTATAATTTATTACTGTTATTTGCAAGATGAGGTTTATACTAAGTATCAGAAGTTAAATGTGTAGGCTTTTTATTGTGTCAAAGAACTGTATCAGCATATTTTTCAAGGGAATTAGGTCTTAAAAGCTTGAATACAAATCACAGGAGACATGCTAGCTTATGCAATTTTTAACTTAAGCAAACTAAGAGCAAATCACAGTAAAGGAAAAACTACATTCATGCTGTCAGCTGTGAATTTGATCAAATATCCAAACTTAGGTGTCACTTGTTTCTTTGAAGAGGCCATGCATGGCATGTTATGAAAATATGGTCAGTCTTCATTTTATATAAAGCTATGTCATTATGAAGAAGACTCTGTCGTCCACCTCCTGCTATCAAGGATCTAGCAAGCAACAGAGGACATACTGGGCATAAACAGCCCAGTTGAACATGTACATTTCTACTGCTCCAGTTGCTTGTGTGAGAAAGAGAAAGTGCGTGAGAGAGTTAAGACTAAGGATTCAGCCTTGTTTACCATGAAAGAAATATTTCTCAATAATTGTTTTTAAAGAATGTGTTCTCACAATATCGTTTCCATGTCATCCCTAGTCCCTAAAGTTGTCTTCAGTTGTCCCACTGTTAAATGATGTTTTTCCTCTTCTCCCACCCACAAATCTTATGCTACTGACAATCTATAACACCTTGGTGAGAATATTGATGATGGCATGGTCAAAGTCTGGAATCTGCCCAGATCTTATTGCTCAGTTAGGCAAGTTGCTTTGCCATCTGGCTCCTAGCCCTCTAT
Organism: Python bivittatus; assembly: GCF_059951505.1. Taxonomy (NCBI): domain Eukaryota; kingdom Metazoa; phylum Chordata; class Lepidosauria; order Squamata; family Pythonidae; genus Python; species Python bivittatus. Next base: position 15,951,300 of record NW_028277056.1, on the reverse strand, counting down.
AGATATTTTGGCTGGGGCTGCAAGAGAGACTAGATACCTGGGTTAAACAGAAGCATCTGCTTGTGTAATGTCTAACCACCGCTTCTGAAAGCATGGTGAGGCATTCTGAGTGATATGCCTACCAGTCCTCTGGAAGACTGGTAGACTTGCTTTTAAACATGTAAACAGAGTCTTTCAAAAGACTGATAGATCAGTCTGTACCAAAACAAAAAAACCCACCCACGGCCAATCAATTTATACTGAGGAAGAGAGATGTCACTGGCTTTCACATACATCAAAAGGTTTCAGGCAATCTCACAAGATCTCAACACAATCAAACCACAATTGTTAACTGAAAAGGTACTTGTAAGCTGTCTCACATGTAATCTGTATAACCAACCTGTCTTCTCCTTGCTTCCCCCCACCTAACTCCAATTGATGAAGTGAGCTTGTTAGTCTGAAAATGTTCCACCAGACTTCTGATTTTTTGCCACCCTATGTGTATGTGTAATATTGAGGGAAAAACAGAAGTATAGCACGTAGGCAGAAAACATTTGCCAATCTGCCTGCTAAGAAATTGCTTTAAAAAAAAAAATCTTTGCAGTGGGGAAGCCAGAATTAATGTGGGTAGATGGGAGGGTGGCATATATATTGTGTGCACTTGACTTATAATGTAAATGTGTTTATGTGTTTTACATAGGAGTATTCTTAATGCTACTGAGATTATGTAAATGTAAATATTACTAGTACAGAGTTTTGCCAGATTTGGGGAGGGTAGGGGATGAGCATAATCTTATGCCTTTAATATTAACATTATTCATGCTGTTAAAAAAAAGTAAACTTTTTTTTTTTTTGTCCATGGTCACCTCTATGTATAAGTAAAAACATCAGCAAAGAAAATGCTATTGCTTCAAGAAAAGCTATTTTGATAAAATCAGAGAATGACAAGATTCCATAGTAGGAGACACTAATAGGAAAAAGAACTTAAGATGTGTTGGAGTTCTTAAAAGAAGAAGCTACTAAAAGCACAACTGTCAACAATTCTAATCAGAAATAAAATGGAGGATTAGCTCTTGAGCTGTGGACATTTCTGGAGTATTTCAAACATGGACTAAAGAATTGGAATCTATGATAATGCCTTCATGTTGTTAAAAATATTAAAATGATATCAATGGATTTGGGATTAAAATTGATTTATCAAAAAATTATATTTAGAATGTATTGGACTCCCCAGGGAATGTACTTCAAAGGATGGACATCAGATTTTCTTTATTGGAGATGTAAAGAATGGGAGAATTCATTGACCCATGATATGGCCCTGGAATCATTTGTCACTATTTTGGAATGGTATTTTAATGTGTGTAAGTAGATTTATGGAGAAATCTTTAAATGTTAAGGATTTTAATGTTATGTTGAATTATATGCCAAAGCTTGGAATTTGTCTATCATGAATTATGGTTGCATCGTACATGGGGGAAGGCTAAAAGAAAAATACTGAGAAATTGGAAAAGTGATATTATTCCACATGTTAAGGAAAGGCTTTTGGAAATGTGTAACTTATTTGTCCTGGAAAAAGCAACATTTTTCTTTTTAATTTAGTAATCATTTTCAAAAAAAAAAAAGAAAAAGAGTGAACAAAAATGAAAAAGAGAAAAAAAATTAATTGGTACAGAAATATAATATCTATAAGTGGCCAAAGGAATTACCAAGATTGTACAGTTAGTATTCTAAATATACTATCTTTGTATATCTTTGATTATAAATTAACCATGGAAAACATTAAATTACATTTAAGTACATTAAATTGTTTTAACACTGCTGTAAGAATTGAAATCTTTGAGTAAGTGCCAAAATTTCCACTGTTTTTTAAAAATAAAAAGGGGGAAAAAGAAAAAAAAAACTACTAAAACATTATAGAAAAATATTAGCTTCTAATTTCGCCTTTATCATACTCTGACTAATATTCAATATTTATAGACATTTGAATTTTTTTGTGTGTATCCGATTTCAATTCTTTAGTCAGTTCTTTTTCTCCTTAAAAACCATATTCCAAATACTTATATTTGTCTTGCTGCATATGTAGAATGCATGGAAGCCATTTATGGAAAATGCCTTGCTGCATATATAGTAGCCATAAATTTGGTTAGAGTTCTGAAATGATTGCAAGAGAACAACCAAGCTCAGAGAACCCCAAGGACCCCGCTGTTAATTTTGCCATTACTGCATATTCTACAAGTTTAAGTTCCCAGTTTGACATCTTTGGTAACATATCTCTTTTCCAATGTTGTGCTAAATTTATCCTTGCTGCCATAAACATGTATCTTAGTAAGTTGTTTTTGTTGATATGTTTTGGAATTATGCCTAGTAAAAAGAATTGTGGTTTCATTTCAGATTTGATCACTAAAATCCTCCGAATAGTGCTCTGTATTTCTTTCCAGAACTTCTCAGGTTTTTTTGTATGTCCGCCACATGTGGTAATTTAATGCATAAGGTAGATTTTTTTATATATGTCTGCTTTTTTTCTCCTTATCTTCCCCTTTTTCTTGTTTTAATTTTTTTTTTTAAGTTTAAGGATTGTTCAGTTCAATTTTGTTATTTTAGCGTAACTTGATATTTTACCTAAATTTTGTATTCTTCTAAATTAAAGATTGATAACAATGTCATGGAAGGAAGGAAGGAAGGAAGGAAGGAAGGAAGGAAGGAAGGAAGGAAGGAAGGAAGGAAGGAAGGAAGGAAGGAAGGAAGGAAGGAAGGAAAATTGAGGAAAACTGAAGTTTCCAATGTGGCACCCCAAAAAACTTAGTGAAGTACAGAAACAAAAACAAAAACATCATTAAGTTCAAAATTTAGAAAAAAAATCTATTAAATAGCTATGTATCAGTTATTTAATGAAGACGGTAAATGCTAACAGGCAAATAAGTAAAAGGCAAGATAACTCTGTGAAAAAAAGGCCAGAATAAGAGAAACCCATAAAAACTCCCTAGAAAGTAACTATGTTCATGAAAACTGTTTTTTTTCCATGCACCATTATTTTTTGAGTTCCATCCCATTACCTTATACAGGCAGTCCTCGGGTTATGATGGCAATTGGGACTGGAATTTCTGTTGCTAAGCAATGCAGTCATGAAGTGTGATGTCGCATGACCACATCACATAGCAACAGCAATTTTAGCAGGCCCAGTTGCTGTCGAAATCCCAGGACCACACGAGTCATTAAGCAAGGACCTTGCATGACGACATAGGAAGAGGCAGGAATCCCAGGCAAGCAGGCTGGCAGGCAAGAGCTATGGGTAGGCAGGAGCTACAGGTATGCAGGTGCTGCTAGAGGATGCTATGGAGCATGGGCGGGTGGAAGAAAAAGTGGCGGGAGCAGGGACAACTTGTGGAAGCGACTTGTAACCTCCTGCCAGTTTCCCCATTGACTTTGCTTGGGGGAAGCTGGCAGGGAGGGTCGCAAATGGCCATCACATGACCATGGGACATTGCAACTGTTGTAATTATGAGCTGCTTGCCAAGCGCCCAAATCATAATCACATGACTGAGGGAACACTGAAACAGCTGCAACTTTGAGGACTGGTCGTAAGTCCCTCTTGTTCAGCACCATCGTAACTTTGAACAGTCACTGAACAAGTGGTCATAACCTGAGGACCACCTGTAGAATCTACTGATTTCACAAACCAGATGTATCAATCACGTGTACGCTCAATCACATGTATGCTTAACTCAATCATATTGGTCCATCGTATGTATACAGTATTCTAATTTGCATAACTTTATATGATATATATTTGCATAACTGTATATAAAGGGATTTATTTTTTGTAGTATACCTTGCTAATATATACAATTCTTCACAATAAAAAGTTGTTTGTATCCTGCCTGGGGTTACTTCTGTCCTAAAAACCCATGAGAGAAAGTTAAAATTTCACGACAGCATTTGCAAATCTATAGACAGCGTTCACAGCTCAGTATGCACTAAAGGTCAATATATTTGTTTATATTAATCTTTCTATATCAAGGTGGATTAGGTTTATATCAAATTGATTTAAATGATGTTTAAGTCACTAGTCAGGAAGACTTGATTTAATTATTTAAAATCACTATTTATTCACCTGTCAGGAAAATTATAGTAAAATGAACCAATCTTGTTGTTTGGTGTAACCTGAATATATATTCTTCAGTATTCAGAGAGACTAATTTCATTTTCAGATGGTATATATTATATAAAACAATTATTTAGTCAGATTTTTTTTCAGATTAATTTTCATTACAACTGGAATTATGTTCTTAGGACAAGCAGTTTGTGAAGTCATCAGGAGTAGAACCAGTTCCAATTCAATTAATTATTTTGGATGTTTGAAAGATATTTTTGCCTTGATGCATCAGGATTACCATCACAAACTTCTCATTTAACTTTTAAATTTTATTAATAATCTTGTTTGTTCTGGCTAGCTTTCCTCAACAAGCAATAAAAATAGATTATTTTAACAAACAAGCACATGCATTTTTTCTTAAGCATTTATAATTTTTTCTTTAAAAAATAGGCACTTTCAGGCCAGCCAGAACAAAGAAAAAACATTCCAAAATTATTTCTCCATATCAAATCAATTATTCCAAAAGAAAAGATTCTTTCTATGCCATCAGAAGAAACTGCTGCTATTAAAGGAGGGATCAGTTTCAGTGATCCTTGAATCCAAATACTGAAACAGTTTCTACCCATTCACAGATATGCTTTTCTTTAAAACCTGATCAGCAAATATATTTCTTGAATGGATCATTCTTAGTATGAAATTTATTGTACTGATGAAAGGATGATTTCTTGAAGTACAAATCATAGCCAGCTCCTCCTCTTTAGCAGTTAAAGATTGTTCTGCTGCTAAGTATTGAGCACTGGCAAGAAAATGAACTAGTACTGTAGCTGGCCTATTTCTCTTTTGAAGACATCACACAGTTCCTTCCAAACATTGATAGCACAAAAAATATAAGTTGTTTTTCTATCCTTTGCTCAAGAAATAGACTTTAGGATAGTTCAATATTTCTCTTTAACCTTTCTTTTACATATTTCTCCATGAATTTTTTCTCAAATCGGCCATCAGAATAGGTCAAGATAATGCTCCACAGAGTCCATTAATTTATTCCATCAGATATCTTGTGGGAGAGTTAATGTGGGTTTCCCCTACTTTCTTCATAGCAGCTGATAACAAAATGGTTATTTTTTCAAGTACTTTCACTATTTACATTAACCTTTGTTTCTGGAACACTGAAGTCTTTGGCTCCAAGACTTGGAGTAGTATTAGATAGGCACTTTAACCATATATAGAAGAATGGAGCATCTTCAAAGAAATGCCCACATTGCTAAATATTTGCAGCAGCAATAGAAGCTATAATGAACTGTCAAAAAAAATTTAAATGCAAGTATCACAACTTTTACTAATCTGAAGATTCTGCACTTTCAGACATGTTCCTTTCAGCATCTTAAAGCTAAAGCAGTTATCATAATGAGCCTCATTAAGCACCACACCTTACAGTTCTTGGTTGCATCATTTGCATTATGTGTACTTGCCTGCCATCCTCTCAAGCATAGGAACTTTATTAAAATATTTCCAACAGGGAATGAGGTCTCTTCTACAGTCTGCTGCTTGAGTTGAGTTTATTCAATATAAGGAACATTTATCAGAAAATCATCAGATCTATAGGAATGACTTTTCCTTTCTATTTACTCCACACCGATCCTTTACACTTATATACAGAGCCCTCCACATTGACCAGAACTATTCCATCATCTCCACTTCTCCATTCTTTTATACTCTTTGGTCTTTCCATTTTTAGAGAAGTCAGCTTGCGGTATTTGTTTCCTATGATCATAGTATACTGCCTACTTGCAAGACTCTGAGTGGCTTATAACTATAAAAACATAAAGACAATAATCAGTTAAAGCACAATTAAAATCCCACCACTGCTGTTCACCAAAGCTCCATGAGACAGCATAGTTTTCACAGCCCTTCTAAATGTTAACAAAGTGGGGGCCATCCTGAACTTGTGGAGCAAGGTGTTACAGAGTTGAGAGTGCTGATAAGACTATTCCCAAGGCACCTGACTGCGTCATAATTTCAGAAATGGGTACCTAAACAGTTCTGTCCCAACAGGCATGTACTGAGGGCAGTTTCTATCTGGATCAGGAGTGAGTATTCAAGTAAAAAAAAGCCTTTATAGGTAACAACCAGGACTTGAATTGGCCCTGGAAGCCTATCAGACATCTTATAACTATGGTTATAAACTGTGGTATATGAACTGTGGTATTAATTATAACTGTGGTATATATAGGTATAACTATTATAACTGTGGTATATAATCTGTGATATATATAAACTGTAATATTTATTAATGTGATTTTATATTTTTTTCTGTTGTTTTTATATCTGTCTTTTTATCTAACTGTTGTACGCCGCCCAGAGTCATTTTGGTGAGATGGGCGGCTAAATAAATTTGCTTAACAAATAAATATAACAATGTGAAGTAGCATTTAGGATAACTATTAATATTTCAAGTAATATTTTAAACCCAATATAAATGTTCATGTCATGTTTATGAAACAAATTTCACAGTGATCACTCCGTACAATGCTGACTGCAATACAAAGAACACTACAGCATGTCACAAATACCTCTTAGACATGATGTTGTACTCTTAACTTTGTTTTTTTTTTCTTTCTAATGACAATTCCACTCAGCTCAAATACACTTGTGATGGTGTGCTTCATAGGAGATTTTATAACTGCAGTATGCTACATTGTGCTACAGAAAAACTTTGCATACTGTACCAAAAACCGAACTATTCTAGAAGATTTAAACAAATGCTACTGCAAAAATGCTACCTGTTCCATTCCAAACTAAAAGTCTGATTATGTTAAAACAATATTTAAAGTAACTGTTTAAATATTTCTTGTTTTTATCATCCTACTGTGGAAGGATGGGATATCTAAACTGAAATGATAGAAGCATCAAAATAAAAGTTTTTAAAGTTGCATGAGATAGTGACACCAGGGAGATCGCCCATGTGATTTTTACATTTTAGCAGAGAAGTACAAGGAAGAAACAGAACAGTCACGGCAAACCACCCAGGCAATATACAGAGTGCACCCATTTAACATCAGATATTCCTGATAAGAAGTTATCTGAAATATATATTTCACTATATAGTGAAATATGAAATATGAAAGTATAGTGGCTTGAACTGATTAAAACGAAAGTAGTATCAATATAGAAGATTACGGTTTTCCTCAAAAAATCATTTTAACGCTTTTATTATGTAAGAATATATAAAAAGTAACTCCGTAGGTCCCTTTCATTTTTCCCACAAACTCCACAGAACCTTTCATCTTCTCCACAAATTTCTATAGTACTTTATAAAAGAAATATTTATTACTTTATTTATCGGAAATTAAAAATAATAAACCATCACATTTTAACAGCACATAGGCATATTGATGTAAAACTCATTTTTGACCATTTTTATTGTTTGGTTAATTGAACATTTGCTGCAAAAACACAGATCCTAGACTTCCAATTAGCTGCTGGAGGAGTGAATGCATTTGATCCAAAGAAGCACCCTAATTGTCTGACTAATAGAAATACATTAAATAATTGACTTGAGCATATATTTCATTCCAGTCATTAACAATGGGCATTCTTTGAATATTTGTACCATCACCACTTCTATATATCATCACAATGCATTAGTTAATTACCCATCATAATAGTGTTGCAGTTTAGGAGAAATTAAGAGGCATTTAAGACATACAGTAGGCTAAGAAAGTACATGCTGAAACTTTTTTTTTTAATCTGAAGTCCTAATGTTAGATAAATTGATAAAACTTACTATGATCCAAGATCAGATAGAAATTAAAAAAAAAATCAAAGTGAGGGAGAAAAGGAAAGTTACAGAGGGTAATCCACAATAAAATAATATACTTTTATATACATTATACAATATTAATACTAATAATGCATTTTGAGTAGCCTATGTCATATGAGCACATTCAGTACATATAACTTAGCAAATCTCTAAGTAATATTCGACACATTGATCTGATGTAATATGTGCTTCCTTTATCACTTCTTTTGCATTCTCTAAAAAAGGAACAAACTGACTGAAATACCCTGTATTACAGATATTAAAACAGTATATGATCAAACAATACTACTTCAGGTAAATGTGGAAAAGCATACTGATTAGTATGAATACTATAATACACATTTTCCTCTCCAGCAGAGCTGTGGGAAAGACACTGAGCTTCACTAAAATAACCGTTCTTTTTCCCAAGAACACAAGGACCCAAGTTCTCATCTTTCTGGAAATCAATATCTGAAACCTGTTATTTAGCAGGTACTTCAATCCTGTCTACCTCCAGTGAGATGAAGAAATGAGAAGAGAACTCAGATTTGTAAGTATCTCCTGCTTAAAAACAGTCCTGGGTGATTAAAAAAGCCAAGGCTCATTGGAAAAGATTACTTAACGCCAGTAATTTAAATGAAATATCTCAATTCTGTCTTCTAATCTTTAATTTAACATATAGGGAAAACACAATATGATGCCCTTCTCCTACAGATTTGTACTGAACAAGTATACAGAGGCTTATAAGTGTACTGAATAGCTGTACCTCTGCAGAATTACCTTGGATTTGAAGACTTCAGTAATAGCCAGAATATACTTGTCAACTATCCTACAAAAGAATTTCAGGATTACCCTAGAAGGTTTTAGTGAATTTTCTATGATAGACTGTATTTGTGTACTCTAAGAGCCAGAAGAATGAAACAGAACTCCAAGACGTTTGAAGGACCTGGCCTGTTCAGTTGGAATTCCAGTTATTTGGCAACTATGTTTAGGCCTCCAAAATCTCTTGTAAAGGTCATAATTTTGTTTACTTTTTAAAACTGTGATATTTATTTAAGCCATTCAGAGTCTTTTTGGACTGTCATGGCATATAAGCCCTAGTGAATAAATATGTACCTGCACTTCCTGGGGCTTACAATACTCCCATTTAAAACTTTACTGTGACATTTTCCTTCTCACAGTAAGTTCTAATCTCCTCTCTTATGCCTACTGAGGTTGTTGAAATAACTGCCACATCATCTGCATACTGTACATGAGTATCAGCTTAGTTAGGGAAATGGAATTATCTTCTCATCAGAGGAACAACCATGCCATTTACATAGAATTTAAACAGAAGGAAAACCAATATACAGCCTTGCTTAGCTTCTTTTGAGAAAGAGCTCTGATTTGACATTTTACCTATATTCTTGGTAACCAGTACTGAGCTGCCATTCAGTATAAGTCTGTCCCGAATTCTTCTACAGGGATAGAATCAAAAGCTAATTTCAAGTCTACAAAGACTACACAGAGGACCCTCTGTGCACTGATCTAAGACTGATTTTCTCTGGACTTGGTTCCAGCTCTAATTGGCATTACATTTCCATTTTGAAAATAATTATGCTGACAAAATTCATATGACAACTGGCCTGCTAATTTAATTGATTTTTTCCTATCTTTTTAAAAATGAAGGTAGGAATGCTTATTAGAAACCCCTAAGGAATCTAATAAAGTATATTATATGATTCTAAACAGTGAGATGTTACAAATTTGTGAACAAAGACATCTTTCAGAAATCTCTACAAAAGGGTGTTTTATGTTATAAAAACTTCATAGCTCTTCTCCCTTGCTATCCATCAGAACAATGGGATAATGGGACTGGTAATCATAATAATCATTGTCCCAGTAAGGAAATACTTGTAGATCAGTATATACTGAGAAACATTGCTTACATTTTCATGAATATATTATAGTATCAATCACTAGACTTTTTTTTTCATAAAGAACTCTTCATCATGCTTGAGAAACTGTGTATTTCAAATCTATAGCAGAGTAAGAATTCATAGTACCAGTCTATTTTATTTTTAAAGGCCTGCCTAAGAAAAAGGATTTCTCATATTTAAGGAATCAGTATGGTTGACACAACACAAGCTCATAACCATTCAATATGTGCAGAGAGTTATCACATCCTCCATTTGAAACTCAGCCCCTTTAACAAGTTATTTTGCTAGTGAACTATTTCCTTACCATATTTTAAAGTGAACTAAGTTTCAGTAGAACAGGATGCATGCAATAAATCTTGGAAAACTTATTTAAATTACAATAAAAAGATACAACCTCTTTATAAATGATATGTGCAATCTTGATAATATTCAGCAAAACAATAACAAACCCCTTTCTCACAAAACCCTACAAATAAATAAAATCCCAAATCTTACCAAAGAACTGATCATTCGTTGAGATGAACGTGCAATATTGGCAGGCAAGCCAAAAAAATCAGGCTTATCATCTTCTGGAAGACTTTCAATAACATGGCGGTAATCCTATGTAGAAAGTAGTAATGCTAAGCATATTGCAGTAACCATAATTCAGCTAAACATGGGTAAATATGTGGCTTATATATTTTGAAAATAAATTTTAGATTATTAAATTAGTAATTGTTAAGGTAATACCTAAATCTAACAGGGTGCTGGACAATGATTGATACATCTTTAATTAGGAAAAAACTGAAACTTAATAATAAAGTATAATTGAAAGAATTCATTAACACTACTTTAAAATTTGTGCTTTTAAGTTTTGCTTCTTGGTTAACAACAAAGTTAAAGGGCTGCTTAAAATTGTGTGACCCCTTGTATTCAAACTGTGTGTGTACACATACGTATATAATCATTCATATATATATGAGTGAGTGAGTGAGTGAGTGAATCTCTCTCATATATATATATATATATGAGAGATTCACTCACTCACTCACTCACTCACTCACTCACTCACTCACTCATTCATTCATTCATTCATTCATTCATTCATTCTTTCTTATCCCCAGGAAACCTGAACTCAGCAGAAGGTTGTGCTTAGGAGTGCTGACAGAGCTCCTGATGTGGTAGATACCAAAAAGTTCCTGTTTTAGTCAGACATGTCCAGCTTATAGGACAATAATTTTCAACAAGTCAATAGATATAATACAACATGTCTTCAGTAGCATCAAAACTACTTTGGAAATCAAAAACAATAATAATCCGCCAATTTAATAAACTCAAACAGAATTAATTTTAGCTTGAACATCTGATAAGTAGGGAAACATACTTACCAATATATTACAGGAGCTAGGTAGAGAAATGGAATATGGAAATCTGCTCATCTTCTTGCCCCGGAAATTTGAGTCAGCAATGACTCTGGAATTAAAAAACTGTTCTAGGTAAGATCGCAGGACCCTCATATCAAAGTAATTATCTATATGACCTCCATAAATAGCATTTTCCAATAAGCCATGCACAAATTCCCATTGAAAATCTTTGGCACCTGAAATGAGTAAATATAAAACACATTAAAATGTAGCACAATGACTTGATTACAGATTATTTTATCATTAAACCTCACCTTAATGTAGCAGAGCAATTAACTCTGCTGCCATATGACTCGTCTATGCAGATGACCTAATGGTTTCATTTAATTGTGAGATTCCCTGCATTACACATCCCTATAGAGACCTAACAACTTTAACTAACAGATTCTAGACAGTTATAATCCCTCAAAACCGCTATGGATACACTCTTGAAAGTGAACCCTATTTATCAAAACTGAGTGGAACAGGAATGTGAAGACAAATTCCAAATAGTTAGAATTCTCTTCAAGTTAGAAAAATTTCAAACATGATACCATGATCCAGCAACTTCTTACACACACAGGAACTCTTATCTGAACAAGCATTAGCCAATTAACATGAGTGTTGGGAAAGCTTATCCAAGGATTTTAATAATGCACCTAGGGCTGTCTGCAACACTTAGAATAGGTAATCCTCATACAGAATCTTTATGCTAGGGTTCATATCAAAATCTGAACAATTTACATTTTGAAAGTAAATATTCTTGGTGAGGGTACAACAGATGAACTTTTGAAAACAATGGGCATAATTCACCCAATGTTTGACCTAATTTATTTCAATGGAATAAAGTTAATTTATGTTCTTTATTTAAAACTTTCATACACTGCTTCCCATTTAAAAATCTTGAACAATTTATAATAATAGTTCTCAAAATTCCTGTTAAAATTATTTGATTTTGAAAGTGCCGGAATGCACATTATTTACACATTAAATCAATGTAAATCATTAAGAACTAATTTATATGTGTGTTTAGTTGTTAAATTTGTATCCTGACTTCCCAATGAGTTATACTCAAAGATGCTATAGCATAATATCTTCTTGGATACAAATTGGAACAATCAAAATCCTCATATCTGATTCACTTACAGTGAGTTAACTTAAGTTGGAGGACTATTAAATGTTCAATACACAAAGTAAAATCTCACAGGTCTTTAAGAGTTAATTCCTGTATTAGATTTTGCAGTGATATGGTTAAACTCATGTTTTTCAGTGTGGCTGAATATATGAATCTACAACTGGACAACAGTCATTGTTATGAGAACAATTATATTAATATTTATTTATTTATTTATTCAGACCCATCAGTTCTATATAATTGTTCATATAACTTTTAGCTCTGAGCTTCATATTGTTGTACAAAGATTTTCCTATATAGAATAAATTCATGAATCATTAATGTGTTTACACTCATGCATTTTTTAATAATTGATTTTAAACCAACTTTAAAGGCAATCTTATTTTGAATTTGGACAATAAACAGCATAATGAATAAAGTATTTAATGGTTTCAAAAAGCTAGGCCAGACAATGAAATGAAGGTCCCTTAAGGATATGATGACTCACCATCAAAGAGTCTGTCAATAATATCATATCCTGCACGAAGATCAGATAAAGAAAATTCATAAAATTTGGTCCAGCCCTTTAAAAAAAGCATTAGCAAATAGTAAATATTAAATATACATGTCACATATCACATATCACATATCACCAAAAAAAAAATTAAAAGCAACTCTGCCAAATTTCATATGAAAAACTTAAAAGCAAAGCAAAGTAAAAGAACTAAATGCCAAGCAACTTAAAGAAAGTAAATTCTCCAGTGAACTATTGGTTTATTTCCCTATATAGTATCAAACAACATAGATTTCCATGGACTCAATATATATTTGGGAAGGCAAACGCTTTGGTTCATAAGGTTGGCTACTGGAAGACAGGCCTCCAGCCCTCCTTTCAGTTATCATGCTTTCAAATCAATGACTTCTCACTGAAGTAACCAAAAATCTGAATCAGGCTGCTGGTGGGATGTATATGCATGTGTAAGCTGCATCCCAACTTCTTCCTTTCCGGTGAATCAGCTCAACATTCTTGATTTTCCATTATTACCATTAACAGTGGAAAGCCTATCATCTATTACTCCCAGGCCAGTTAATCATACCAACAGTACATGTTAGGCAAAAAAAAAAAAAAGGGTTGGGGGAAGACATTTTTTAGCCCGTGGCTGGTGAACTGCAGAGTCTCTGTCTTCAAAGGTACTCTTGCAGTACTTACATAAATGCTATAGAGTCCAAGAACGCTAAATTAATTTTAGAAGGTTTTAACCATGGATTTCTGTTTTGGTGGGGAAAAAATGTGTTCTTTTAAATGTCTTTAAAATTCAAGATGGACATAAATACCAAACATACAGGACATAATTACTCAAAGAGGCACAACATAAGACAAACCCATCTTTAGGAAAATAAGATTAAAAAAAAACCTTATTTAAGCGATCATGGTCTCGAAGCATCAATTTTGCAAAATGATCCCTCCCCGCAGCCAGTTTTCTTAAGGCATTTATCCAAAGCAAACAAACAGTAACCATTTAAGACATCTACATGGGCTGTAGAGATTTAAAACAATTTCCTTCAACTAAGAAGGAAGTTTGGAAAAACAAGCATCAATTACAATTATTTAACAGCTCATTTTAGTCCAAGTAAATAGTTGAAGTTCAGATTAAATGAAGTTGAGATTACATCATAGGATCTGGAGTTATAATGATATATGACAATAGGTATAATGTAAATAATTTATTTACTTAGCAGAAATATTTAGTTTAAACAGAAGAAAAAAACAAATTAAATTAGCCTACCCCCTTAAGGTGTCTGTACTATAATAGCCTTTATTTTCAGTACTGTTTTATATGATCTTGGCAATCAAGAAAGCAATTACTATACACAATAATTGTTAATATAGGGAAGAAACATGAATAGCACAACAGTACATTAAATGTGAAGGAAGAAATAGTAGCAATTAAAAAAAACACCTCTTTACCTGAGGGATATAATTCCTTCGTTCTTGACAAGCCGCATGAAACCAAGCCAGGCTAAAAAGAGCATGAGCTCGAGCTAAATTGCCCTTTTTACTAATTTGTTCTGGCGTCCAAGATTCATATGTTCGCATTAGGTTCTTTTTGAGGCCTGGAGGTGCCTGGAAGAGAAAATAATGACTTGGTGTTAAAGTTTGGTGATTGGTATCATGAAGAATGCAAGCAAATGTCTGTACAATATAGCCTTCTGCCCCTTTCTTTTTATTTTAGTTTATTAGATGCCCTCAAAAGAGAAGTTGCAGGAAGCTGCGATGGGACTGAGAAGTCAAATGGCACCACATGTAGAACATGCTTTTCAAAGGATACACAAGGTTATAGTGGAGAAAAGGACACATGGCATCTCTCTGTAATTTGGGATGCAATCCTAGATATTATCTTAAGTCAGGGTTCCTCAACCTTGGCAACTTTAAGACGGGTGGACTTCAAGTTCCAGAATTCCCCAGCTGGCTGGGGAATTCTGGGAGTTGAAGTCCACCCGTCTTAAAGTTGCCAAGGTTGAGGAACCTTGTCTTAAGTGACACTCTGTTTGGCATTGTAATTATGTTGCTAAGTCTTGCCAATAAGGCTGGAGTTACTTAAGAGTTTCATATCTTACTTCATATGTTATCTTCAGACTTGATTGGAGTAAAATGGGAGAAAAACTGGGATGGACTTCAGCTGTCAGCCAAAGACGAAACCCAGGCTGGGGCTGTAGGTTATTCAGTTCCTATTGTAAAAGAATTTATGTTCAAAATTTAAAGCAATGCTTTACATTCTAATGTTGAATTGCTCTCTGAAAAATATGGACAACAATTACATTTAACAGACTGAAAAACGGTACTAAAAACAGACTGAAACACAAGTACTATTTCTTCATAAATAGTTTGAGAACAATCTTGTTTTTACCCCTGATATGAGATGATTATGTTCTTTATAAGTGATAGTTTGAGAAAAGCCAGGAGTTGAGACCATGTTTTGTCTTTGGCTTATTTTGACTAATTATTTTCTGAGTCTGGATGTCAAAGGGAAGAAAGGAGGAGAAGACATATATGCAAATCAAAATTTCATATATAGTCAAAATGAGAAACAATGTCTGAACTGGTCTTCCAAAAGCATTTTTGCTTTTGTTGTTTGAATACCATGAATGGAAGGAATAATTTATGCCAACTGTAATTATATTTTTCTGCCAGTTAATTTTTGAACTATAAATATATTTGTTTAATATGAACTACAGGTGACTTCCTGAATAAATTATCTGTGGCTTTTTTAAATATTTCAGCAGTATGTAACATCCTTTCCCCCCTCTCTGTCTTTATTACAAATATCACTGTAATGATGGAGTTCATATTTGCTATACACACATTTCTAGGAGAATAATTTAGGGGAGTCTGACAATTTGTCATAACAACAAATAATTTGTTTAACATAGTACACTCCATTTTCTATGTCATCATGATACTGTTTGTACATATATTTAAATTGCTGTAACTTTTACAATATTAATCGTATCAAATACACTTGGGAGCAGTTAGCAAAAGTGATATAACTCTTGCTAAAGCATACTTGGATCTGAGGTCTTAGAAGTACTACACCTGAATAAGTTACTACACCTTTAATCTGTTCAGAATTTAAAATGTCACAAATGCTAATTTGACATGCACTATACACTGCAAACTATGGTGGAGCTGCCCATTAAGGAGTCATTGTTGACTACCTTTCCAGGGCAGAAAAGTCAGAGGAACCCCCAAATTAAGTAAATCTTCTTTAGTTTTTGTGAGACTGGGGAACTGGGCTATAAATGAGAGTGGGTGGAGTATACTGACAGCCTTCCTTCCTTCCTTCCTTCCTAGAAGAAATATAACTGGAAATGCAGAGCAACCAGAGCTGGGAAATAATTTAGGAGGAAGCCAGATCCAAACAAGGTTACTATATAGTAGAAAGAATGTGGATACATGAGTATATAGTAGAGAGAATGCCCATGAAGTAAGTGATCAAACCAGTAAGAGGAAAGTAAAGAAGGATACTGATAAAGTGTGGTTATAATGGAATCCCTGTAATAGAAACCTTAGAAATGATGGTTTCCAAATTACTGCAAGGTTGGAACATCTGTGCATTCCTTTCTTATCAAGCAAATGGGTAGCAATTTCTCCCCTGGGTCAAGCAGTAAAAAAAGAGGATCAGAGGATCAAAGAGGCCCTTCTTTAATGTACTGATGAATGGGATGCTAAATATATATACAATTTCCAAGATTCTGTGACTTACCCCCCTTTTTCCAATAAAATTGGGTTGGATTCTTTGAGAATTTAGTTTTCTCAGTGGCAAGCAGCTATTAGGGACTTGAGAATCATATTCTTGGTTTCCATTTATTTAATAGTTAGGAGCCAACAGAATCACAAATCACCAAGATAACCATGGTTTTTTAATTAATCTGTTATGCTTCGAAATAAATCTGGACTCTCCCAATCCAACCAATCCCTAAGAATCCTTTATTCTAAGGTAAACTAATAACTGGGATTATTTGGCACACAAGAAATTTACTACAAAATCCTTGAAAGATTTATTTTAAATTCCCACTGAGTGCAATGTAACTTTCTTTCTGTAAAGTGTAAGAGGATTGCAATCTATTCTTTTTTTAATTTTATTAAGAAGGTTGACAGATGAATTGTCCTGGGCAGTACAGTAGTACGAATCACACTCTTTTCATCTGCCATGGAAAACAGCCCAAAGGCTTCTGAATTATGCATAATATCTTACCTTTTCCAGTATGGGAAGCCATGATACAACAAGGTGCAAATTCTTCAAGCACAGCCATTCTCCATTCCGGGCACAATCTTTTACCATCTGAATAGCTAGATCAGCTTGACCCTGGCCCATAGCCACCTACAAAAGATGGTGGAATGTTGTACTTTTCCCATATGAAAAAATGTATATATCTGTAGGAGTCTTGCAGATGAAGCACCGAAGAACTGAATTCTAACACTGTGGCTAATATTATGACATTGAAATTGTAATAATGGCACAAAATGTCAAGTGTGAAATTACTGCTGTTTATTTATAGATAATTCTGGATCATATTTGTAATTAATGGAAATCATTAACTGGTAGTCTCAGAGAAGATGAGTTATCTCATACATAAAATATAATGGAAGCAACATATCAATTAAAGTATCATTTCCATTTATCCTGTATCTTTATTATCATCAGAATTGTTTCAGTACAGCTTATAAAGAGGAGAAAGGTCTTTTATTTTTTAGATAACTGAATATAATATAATACATTATAATACATATTATATTATTTTGCTTCCCTGCATGGTTCATTTATTTATTTGTGGCTTTCTTAGTAGCTAGACATATTTAATTGTCTTTCAGAGGACAATGTGACAAGGAGGAAAGCATGAATTTGGTTTTTTTTTCACTTATCTATTCATCTGAATATCTGAATTTAAGGGTGCAAGGCTCTATTTTTTTTAACTGTAATTCAGTAAATGGAGTAGACTGGACTATTTCAGGAAATTTCTTCTCTCATCAATACCCTCATCAACTGTTGTGGAATGCCATCCTCAATGTGTCTTGTTAAGCTCAGATTTATGTCTTCTTTCAAGGACAAAAAAGAAACATTATTTTTAAAAGAACCATATCCAGGACAAATTCAAACGCCACATAGTATGCTGCTTGTTTTACAGATTACAGAATACATCCCTTCCGTGTAAATACAAAAGTTCATTAAAAAAAATATTCATTTTCTATTCTGATTTGAAGGTCTTTCAGAAATGATCAAAAGTTGGCATGAGATTCTATTTGCTAAAGTTAACACACACAATAACGCTATGTCATATACAGGTAGTCCTCAGTTAATGACCACTCATTCAGTGACTGTTTGAAGTTGCGATGGCACTGAACAAGTGGTACTTATGACTGGTCCTTGAAGTTCCGGCTGTCACATTACCCCTGAGGTCCCGTGATTGTGATCCAAGCTCTTGGCAACCGGCTGACACGAGGGCTGCAGTGTCCCGCGGTCATGCGATTGCCATTTGCGACCTTCCCTGATGGCTTCCCGGCAGGGAAGGTTGCAAGTCACTCCCACTGCTTTCTCTCCCAGGCTCCCATGGATCTTGTACTCCATAGCATGCTTGCACCACAGCACGCCCTCCCCAGGCCACACACCCATGTGGCTCTGCAGCAACCCCTCCCCAGTCTGCACTTGTGTGGCTCCACAGCAACCCCTCCCTTCCCCAGCCCACAGCTCACTGCAGCACCCTCCCTGCCTCGCTCCACAGTACTCACCCACCCTCTGGCCTGCTTGCAAGCTGCCCGGGAGTTGCAACTTCCACCCAGCTTCCCCATTGACTCTGCTTGTGGAAAGCTGGCAGGAAGTCACAAGTCACAGTCGTGTGAGCTCCTCACTTAAGAACCCACAATTTTTGTTTAAGGATGGCAATGAGGACTGCCAGGATTGCCGTCACTAAATGATGTGGTCATGTGATGTTGCACTTTATGACCACATCGCTTAGCAATGGAAATTCTGGTCCCAATTACTGTTGTTAAGTGAGGACTACATGTAATACAAATTTGGCTTGATATATCATATTAACAGATGAATTGTTGAGAATTTAGAACTTTTATTACTTTATTGAACAAATGCCTGATTTTTTTCTATTAATTATTTTTATTAATATTTTTATGTTGCAAACCCCTTTAAAAGATGAATGAAAGAAGTAAACATATTGATTCTTTGTCTTCATAAAACTTTTTATCCACTTATTCAAGCCACGTTATAGGTTAAGAGAAAACCTGCAAAGAGGCTTTATATATAACCTTAATATGTACTTTATGTCATACACACACCAAGGAGCAAGTGTAGATTCAGCTATGAATCAATATAATAAGGTAAGGTAAGATAAGGTAAGATGGTAAATTGTGTGTTTTTCCTCGGACTGGTGCATGTAAGTGACTCACCTGGTGGTAGCATTCTCCATTTCTTTCAATGCTTGCAAGTTCCTGTAATTCCTGAGAAGGGTCAGCACCAGGGGAAATAATAATTAAGATTGGTTCAATTTCTAATGTTTCTTTGTACAGGCGTTTCAGATTGAGTGGTGGTGGAGACAGCTCTTTAATCCCTAGAAATAGCAAGTATTTACAATAAAATAAAGTAACATAAAATTCCAGTAAAGCTACAAATGCATTTTGAATTGCTATTCTTAGCTGAATTGTCCACAGAATAATGTCCTTAATTTTCTCAAATTCCTTACCCCTCCAACATAGCATAAATCTTTGATATGGATATTTTATAAAGTCATAGTATAAAATCAGAGAGTAACCTATGATAGATTGGATTCAGTCACATCTACAGACCCTTCTTTTTGCTGATGTTGAAGCTGTTAACTAAAAAAAGCTTATGCTGAAAACTTTAGATAACAATACTGTAATTCAGGTATGTGCTCATACAAGTTTCAGAAATGCAAGACAGATCCATTTTGGAAACCTCCATGTTAACAATCATGCTATCTGTACTGGTAAAATACACATCCCTTAAAAAGTTTTCTCCTAATAATAACTTCCTGGTAGAACCACTGTAGTACAAATTCCAGAGTATCTGTTGAATATTTTTCAATCTCAAATTGAAGCTCAGGGTTGAACTGTGCAGTCCTTGGTGCTCTCTGAGCTTGGCTGTTTGCTTGCAGACATTTCATTACCCAGCTAGGTAACATCATGTTGAGAGAGCACCAAGGACTCCACATTTTTCAAACTACTTTGGGAAAGCACAGGTTATTGCCCTAAGTTCTAATTTAAGATAAGCATCCATAGATAACATCCACCAGCATGACAAATAAAATACTAGTCCTGAGACTATGAAGTAAAAAAAAAAAAAGGAGTTACAAACTAGTGCTATGAATGCTTTGTAAATTATGTGCTTCAGAACTCACACGTGTGCAAGCATAGCACCCCTCTGCTATTCATTAAAGCATCCAAATCTTTTTTTCAAGCTATGTGAGCTTCAAAAAAAAGTGTTATCTACTTTAATTGAATAGCAGAAAATTGCTGTCTTTACAAATCACTTCTTCCAGGGTGTGCTCAGCTCTGATGCAAACCCACACACTGCATAACCTTCTATCAGTGCCAGGCAGTTAAACAATTTGGGGGAATGGACAACAAAAATGAACATGTCTCAGCCTATCTTTTCCTTTCTTCTTTATCTTGAGTGCTTATAGGCTGCTTTGGCTGCCAGTATCCTTCCTGATTCAATTCAAGGTGTTGGTAGTTACCTATAAAGCCCTTCATGACATGGGGCCAGTTTATTTAAGGGAGTGCCTCACCTACCTGCACCTACCTGTCCCTACCTCACCCATCAGACCTGGCAGGAGAGGCATGCTGTGGCTCGTGTCTATTAAGGAGTGTCATCTGACTGGATCCAGGAAAAGAGCCTTTTGTATTGTGGCACCGACTCCTTGGAACATCATCTAGGACTGGGAGACTAGATTAGCTCCAACCCTACTGGCCTTTCATAAAGCCTTGAAGACTTAGCTATGACTCTGGGCATGGGGATTGCAATGTATGGTAAAGCCAATGAGGTGGTTATGTTGATCGTTGTTTGATGCCAATCGTATATTTATTGTTATGTTGCTGTTTTGCTGTATTTTTAACTGTCGTTAGCTGCCCAGAGTTATGACAATGAGATGGATGGCACTTTCTACATACATACATACATACATACATACATACATACATACAGTACTTAGGTATATACATGTGCATGTGGAAGCCTGCCTTATTTATTACTTTTTAGATGAATCAAAATAGAAATACATATTATACTGCATGTATTCTGAAAAAAATAGCAACTCACCCAAAGCTTTACAAGCAAAAAGGGCCATTGCACTCTGTAGCCTATCTGGTCTGACAGCCTGGACCACAAGGACCTGCAAGTAAAAAAGTTCACATCAGGATTCTCAGCACATTAGCAAACATCACGTAACACTTCCACACATTTGACACAAAGAGTTGGACAAGTGAAATGTAACATAAAGATTATGATTTTCAAAATTATAGGCTTTCCAAAAACACTTGATAAAGTTGCTTTTAATACTACTTAAGAAATAAATTAATCCACTGTTTAATTAGTAGGAGAGATAAGTAATGGAAAATAATGCCCCTTGTACAATTCTGCATGGCATATAGAAAGTGCATAGAATAAAGAGTTCCTAGAACTTAGAATCATGCAATGAACTTTATGGTAATTGTTTTAGACAATTGTTCCCAGATTCCTCCTCATCTGGGCTGAATTGCCATTTATGAGACAACTGACTCACCCACTGCTATCTCTTTCATCCTTTTCTCAGCCTTCCTACAATCTCTTATAACAAGACTGATCTCAGTTTTGATATAGCAGACATTTGTAGCATCAACTCAATTCCAAAAAAATACTGCAATGTTTCTAGCACTTGTCTTTCATTTAAGAAAGTTTTCTGGTTGATTTACTCTAGGCATTAAGCAGTTAAAAGAAACATTTTTGTTATGTTTCATAGATGAGATCTGAAGGTACAGTAGATATTTAATGAGAATAGCACATTCCTTAAATAATATGAATACATGATATATTCTTTAGAGAAGTCTCTTAAGTGCAGGGCATGAATGAGAAAGTATATAAACTATTTAAATAGTGCCATCAGCATTAATCAGCCTCTTAACAGAGACAACTCCAATTAAAATCTGATTAAAATTGGCAGTTTTGAATCTATGGCTATTAAATGAATATATTAATTCCACTGTTCAATCAGACAATATTTTACTCTCAACACTTTATTAAATGGCAACTTGAGTGAGCTTGTAAAAGCTAGCCAGGCAGCTAAATTCAGGGAAAATAAGCTAACATATAGGAATAACATTCAAAAGGATAGCAGCATTTTCAGTAGTCATACAATAAACATTCTGTTGACATATGTAAGTAGGTATAAAAAGTAGGCATGACTATTTGGTGAGTATATGCTTAGGCAAAGATCTCTTTTGAATACATGGTTCAAGCACAGATCTATTCTGAGGTACAAAGAGCAAGGAAGGAATATAAACTTAAATGCATGATTAATCAGATTGTTTGTGATTAAAGATTTTTAAAAAATAGTGAAGAGTACAAAGATGAGAGATTCTGAATGTGGGACAGACCATTTTTTGATACTGTCATAAATGGATCTTGGGAAAAAATGGGCAAGGGAGAAAGGAAAGAAGTTAAAGAAACAAGTGAAATGACAGGAGGAAAAGGAAATTCAAGAAGAAATACTATAACAGATTATTCTTCGAAATGGAAAGCTGACATAAAGAAAGCAAATGTGGTAGTTGCTTGGAGCAGAGTGAAAAGAATTTCATTAGAAAAGTACCACAGGTCTGTGAAGTTGCACTAATGGGAATTATGAAAAAAAGATGCTTAGTGGAATGATGAAATGAAGAGATTGTAGATGAGAAAAAAATGAATGTAAGAGAAAGATTGCTGCAAAAAATGAGATAAATTTAACAAAATATTATTTTTCATGTTTACTGGGTGCCCAAAAGAATCCTTAAAAACCACTGGCTAATAAAGTAATTGTGTTGGAAGTTTAAACTGGATGAGGCGACACTTATTCATACTTTGCCTCATTTTACTTTGATATCCATAAATTTGTTAATCTGGTATTACAAAGATCAGTATAACTGAAATATGTGAAAATACTATTGAATTACATACCAAACTTCTGAAATTATATGAAGAATATGGATTTATTGAGTATGGAGGCAACAGAAAAGATCACCCTTCAATGCTGGAAAGACAATGTCAGCTCAGATTTACAACTTTAGATCATCAATTTGTATCTGTTTTATGTTTATGAGCTGGTTCTATCATGGGAAGACTGATTGATATTATTTTTGTTTTTTTTTTCCTGACCTTTTTTTGGGAGGGGTATATTGAAGCAATACTTTAAAAAAAAAGAAGAAAGAAAACCAATAATAGGTCAAAATGGTGAAGCCTCTGGCTGCAGGAAGGCTATCTGCCTTAGGTCTAAACAAATATGCCACTGCATGATCTTTTGTACTCTGCTTGTTTCTGTTCACCTGTTCTTGCAGGATACGTTAAGGCAGCTGGCTAAGAAGCTGACTAATGGTTAAACAGAAGGCAACCTTATCTGCAATTCAAATTTAGTAGCCAGTCCAGAGTCAGCTTCAAGTCAATACCCCTTCATGGATCACTGCCTTGTCGTGGCGAAGGGGCTTGCGTAACTCAGTGAAGCCATGAGCTATACCGTGCAGGGCCACCCAAGACGGACAGGTCATGACAGAGAGTTCTGACAAAATGTGGTCCACTGGAGAAGGAAATGGCAACCCACTCCAGTATCCTTGCCAAGAAAACCCCATGGACAATGTTAAAAGGCTAAAAGATATGACGCCGGAAGATGAGCCCCTCAGGTCGGAAGGTGTCCACTATGCTACTGGGGAAGAGCGGAGGGCATTTCCAAGTAGCTCCAGAAAGAGTGAAGCGGCTGGGCCAAAGCCGAAAGGACGTTCAGCTGTGGATGTATCTGGAAGCGAAAAGAAGGTCCGATGCTGTAAAGAACAATATTGTATAGGTACCTGGAATGAATTAAGATTGCAGGGAGAATCATCAACAACCTCAGATATGCGGACGATACCACCCTAATGGCAGAAAGTGAAGAAGAACTAAAGAGCCTCTTGATGAGGGTGAAAGAGGAGAGTGCAAAAGCTGGCTTGAAACTCAACATTAAAAAAACTAAGATCATGGCATCTGGACCCATCAATTCCTGGCAAATAGAAGGGGTAGAAATGGAAGCAGTAACAGACTTCATTTATTTGGGCTCCAAGATCACCGCAGACGGAGACTGCAGCCATGAAATTAAAAGACGCTTGCTCCTTGGGAGGAAAGCTATGGCAAGCCTAGATAGCATATTAAAAAGCATATTAAAAAGCAGAGACGTCACCTTGCCGACAAAGATCCGCATAGTCAAAGCTATGGTTTTTCCAGTAGTAATGTATGGCTGTGAGAGCTGGACCATAAAAAAGGCCGAGCGCCGAAGAATTGATGCCTTTGAACTGTGGTGCTGGAGAAGACTCTTGAGAGTCCCCTGGACTGCTAGGAGGTCAAACCAGTCAATCTTAAAGGAAATCAACCCTGATTGCTCATTGGAAGGATCGATAATGAAGCTCAAGCTCAGATATTTTGGTCACCTAATGCGAAGAGAGATCTCTTTGGAGAAGACCCTGATGCTGGGAAAGATTGAAGGCAAAAGGAGAAGAGGACGGCAAAGGATGAGATGGTTAGATAGCATTACTGAAGCAATGAGCATGAAACTGAGCAAACTCCGGGAGGCAGTGAATGACAGGAAGGCCTGGCGCAATATGGTTCATGGGGTCACGAAGAGTCGGACACGACTTAACGACTAAACAACAACCAGAGTCAGCAATTTACAAGGCCAACCTTACAACTCTCTTGATGTCATTTCAGCCAGGATGGCACTGCAGAGATCAGAGCTTGTTGCAAAAATCAGCCTACTCTTTCAGTTCTCAGTTAAGCCAAGTACTTAAAATATTCACATTTTCAGCTCTGGCTCATTCAATGTTTTAACTGGGAATTCCAGTGACTGAATAAGGGATGTTAATATGGAAGGCTTGTACATTCAATTGGTGAGTTATAGATCCTCCACAAAAGAAAAAAGAATCTAAAACTGCTTGCCTTGGCTCAGCAGAATGAAAGATTTGAATCTACAACTCCAGTAGCCTCACATTTAACAAATTGAGTCACATTTCCTTTGGTATTTTATAAGATTTATTATCCTATAAAAACTGCAAATGCATGCTTTGAATAAACATGAAATCCAGCAGTGTACGAGAAAAAGAATGGGGAAATATTCTTTTATCTCCCCCCATAAAATTTGCCTATGATTTTATACTTGTCTAAAATTGTAGATCCAGAAATACCTGCTGAAATAGAGAGATTCTATTTCCAATAATAGATGGAAAATCTTGTTCACACACTGAACTCCGTGAGAAAGGCTGCCACAATGGTGCATCTTGAAAGCAAACCATTTGATACAAAGCTGGGAGAGAGATCTATAAAACAAATGTACAGATTTTAATATAAGAGGAAAAAACTATTTTTTACAGCTGAATATGGAATAATTTGAATAAACTGTCATATAGCTGTAATTCTCACACGATGTATTTGTCACAATTCTGTAAACCATGCCGGAATAATTGTTTTCATTAATTTTCAAGAAATGGTTCTTATGTGGCTTAATAAATGTACCTGATGTGTTGAGATAACATAACAATTGTAAAGCCATGAATACAGAAGAAGGGTTTCTTGGGTTGAAAGTAGGATTCCAATCAAAACCTCAGTGGGAGCCTGGAGGAAGCCAAACTAGCTCATTTTCATAAAACTAAACTATTACATTTACACCCTGTCTTTATATCTAATCTCAAAAGAGGTTACATATTGTATATTTATATATGGAATTCTCGGTTCTCTCTGAGCTTGGCTGTTTGCTTGCAGACGTTTCATTACCCAACTATGTAACATCTTCAGTGAGAGTGAGTGTGGGGTTTGCACCCTGTTTATATACAGTAGCTTACTCTGCCAGTGTTGGTGGAGGTGTGGTTTTCTCCTTGGCAGTTCCTTAATTAGGGTATTATTTTCTGCCTGATTGTCTGATGTTGATCTTTTCTTATCTGAATGTTGGCTGCTGGAGAGGATGTGTTCTGGTCTTTTTGTTTCTTTCCTAGGTTTTTTATTATCTCGAATAGAAGAGAATATACATAGGCCAGGGATGAACTGTAGAGTCCTTGGTGCTCTCTGACCTTGGTTTTTGCTTGCAGATGTTTCATTACCCAACTAGATAACATCATCAGTGCTAGTGAGTATGGGGTTTGCTCCCTGTTTATATACAGTAGCTTGCCCTGCCAATGTTGGTGGGGGTGTTGTTTTCTCCTTGGTAGTTCCTTGACTAGGGTATTGTTTTCTACTTCATGGTTTGTCTGAAGTTAATGCCTGCTTACCTGGTAGTTGGTTGCTGGGGAAGATGTGTTCTCTTCTTTTTGTTTCCTTCTTAGCTTTTTTATTGTCTCTTTTGAATGGTGTGTAAATGTGATTTATCTCTATGTGTCTACTGATGGCTGATCTGTCTGAATGCCGAGCTTCCAGGAATTTCCTAGAGTTTTTGGATTTGGCTTGATCTAAAATGCTAATAGTTCTGCAGTTGAAATTGTGGTTGAATCTGTCCATGTGTTGTGAAATTAAGGAGTCTTTGTCATGTCTTCTGACTGCTAGTTGGTGCTCTGCTAGTCTTCTGCCTGTCTGTCTTACATAGTGGCTGTCGCAGTCCTTGCACTACATGTTGTAGATGACTCCTGTTTTTTTCTTCTTGGGCTACTGAGTCTTTTGGTTTACTTAAGATGTTTCAGAGGGCCTTAATTGGTTTGTGTGCTACAGTGATGCCAAATAGTTTTAGCAGTGTATTGGTTATCTCTGATATATTTTTGATAAATGGCAGTGTTATCCTTTTCATAGGTTTTGCAGATTGTGCTGTAGCCAGTTGTGTGATAAGGCACTTTTTGATAAAGTTGTGTGGGTATCCATTTTGTTGGAAGATGTTGCATAGATGGTCTCTTTCTTCTTTCTGGCATTCCAACAGACGATTACAACCACTTGACATCACTGCAGCACTGTGATGTTATCTAGTTGGGTAATGAAACATCTACAAGCAGACAACCAAGCTCAGGGAACACTAAAAGCTCCTCATATTTATTTCTAATAGCTAAGGAGAAAAAGGTTGGGTACAAGGGGTTATTCCTCATTCTATTCTTAAAATGGGTACAAGTCAAATAATTATTATGATTGTTTCTTCCATGTGACTAGTCCTGGGAATGTCACATTTTCACAAATGCATTAATGTGTAATGCACATTTACTTAAGCTTGTAACATGTGTGCTAATTTTCAGGGTATTCATTTTGTTTCCATTACTGAATTAGATATTAAATGCATAAAATAATTAAAATATTTGCAAGTAATACTCTAAATTCATTGAAACATAACATTTAAGTGCATTTAGGGCATCAACATTTTCCAGAATATCAACATCATAAAACAGTATAGAACCTGGAATACTGGAATTATAGGTGGGTCAAAAATGTTGTCTTGAGAAATATTTCTACTAACTAAATTATTTGGTCTATATTAGACTGTTTAAAGACCATTCTGAAACGTCAACAATAAGGAACAGATTTAGGACACTAGTGGAGGCCAGGAATTCAGAGATATAACATAATATATCAGTTGTTCTAGCTGCCTACTATCTGGGCTAAGCTTAAAGTGTTGATTTTGGTTTTGAATCTAGCTCAGCATGGTAAAAGGAAAATTAAAAAGGAAACTAATATGATCAGGGAAAAAAACAGACAAATGTTTTAAAATTCAAGTAGAAATAACTGTGAAATAACCATAGTGAAGTATGACATGAAGGTTATAAATATGGCCTAAAGTCACATTTTAAATAATATTTTTAATTCACATAATTTGTATATTGGGGAAACAAGGAGAAGTACTATGAATAGAGGTATTTTTTAATATTAGCTAATTACTTGTTACACACCAACATGTTACTGACCCTACCAAATGATCAATTTCTGCATCATTCACTTGAAAAAGAAGATGATACTATAGAAGGCAAAACTATTACATGGATGTAGTTTCAGTGCACAGAAGTTTGGAGACAGAAGTCTTTTTTATTAGAGCTAAATTATTTTTCTATAGAAAAACTCAGTTAAAAATATACCTTAAGAGTTGCCACTGCCCAGCTTCTTTCCTGTTCTATCCAAGGGGGAATCTGGTCTCTGATGTTTTTGGGGGAATCCTGAATAGTACAAAAATAAATTTTATTGCAAATGTTACAGGACATATAAATATAAGGATGCAAAAATTATTATTTGGTTGAGACAACTATCATCCCCAGGGCAATCACAAATGACCTGGTCAGTCATGTAGCAGGCATTTTTAAGTTCTCTCAGCTGTCACAAAGGAGGTTGTCACATCTCTGCTAAATATATCTATCAGGCTTAACATTTGTCAGTAAACATTAAGGCCAAAACTCTGGTTGCTAAGAAAGTGACAATACTAACAAATATACATTATTCATAATTCTTTTGTTTTGTTTTTTTAAGTCTAAGCTTCTCTTAACTAGACCCACCCCATCCCATCCCCAACCCCGCCCCAATAATTAAATTTTAAATGCCAAGACTCTCTTAAGCATTCACCATGAAAATTTCTTTTGCAAGACCAAATTTGTTTGAGGGGTGGTAAGGGATGGTGAGAAGCCAGCAAAAGAAAGATCAAGCTGAAAATCAACCAGATTTGGCTGCAGACTATGGAGAAAAGCAACCGAGGAAAAAAACAAACGACAAAACCTCCCCCAACATGTCCCTATGGAAGAAGCAAGGACAGTAGCCTGGAAGGTTCCTGATTTCTCCATTTTAACCCCCCTTCCCTGTTAATTAACCTAGAACAGAGCTATTTTTGAAGGGTTGTAAAGAATTCCAGAAGCCATGCCCTGCATGTTTTGCCTAATGTGGTGAGTTTTTTCCCCCAAGCCCCCCTCCCCCAGTAAATATAAACACCTATCTCTAAGAACAAAACCATGAGAGGTCTCATGTAACTTCTCCTGATACCACAAGCAGATTATTATGACTGAAAGAACTGTTGTGGGTCAAATATCACAGGCAGAGCAGATAATGTGGCATTTAAATACTGAGCATGTGTTGACAAATACCATTCTGTTTCACTAGAAAAAGGTGGCTGTCTGACAACATTTCCCACAATATACTGGGGTTTGCTCTAAACAAAACTGATAAATAAATAAAATCAACCAATAAACATTAATATTCAAACATTGATTTTCACTGCTTTGTTGACACAACTTCTAATTAATAGTTAAAACTACACAGGTTTTTGTAAAATATATCCTGACTATTACATTAAATATAGACGTTTCTGTTGAAGAGTTATAATGATGGTAGAGTATAATTTTCTGTCATTGTCTCTGAAAACTGCCACATAGTACTTTGTGCTGAGAAGGAAAAGGTGTTAAGTGAGACTTACTGATTTTCTTAACATATCTCCAATGATCACACCAGTAAATGTGTCCCACTCCTATGAAAACAATAAAAATTTTAAAATGCTAAAGCATAATGTGTATACATGGAAATTCTGAAAATACAACTAAAGGTTTTTCTTTTCAAAGAGAAAACGGACATATGACTAAGTGTACATGCTTAGAATTCTGCAAAAGTGGGAAGGGCCTTGAAACTCTGGAGTTCTGCACAAGTGCCAATTTTGATCTCCTCTCCTACAATTGTTCCACTTCAAATTGCCCCTCACCAACAGCAGCATTTATTTCAGTTAATACAGGTAGTCGACTTACAACTATAATTGGGACTGGAATTTCCATTGCTAAGCGATGCAGTCATAAATTGCGAGGTCACATGACTGGATCGCTTAGCGACAGCAATCCTGACACTCCCTATTGCCATCATTAACCGAGAATCGTGGGTTGTTAAGTGAGCATCCACCCCAATCCCAGCCATTCCAGGCTTAGTCCTTCCCAGCTCTGAGTGTCGGTAAGGTAAGGGACTGCCTCCTCTTCAACTCCCTCCACCTATCTCCCCCTTCCATTTCTGCCCTTTTGGCTGTCCTGCACCCTGCCTTGCAGGGCAGCAAGCAGCCCAAGAACAGTGCAGCTCTGGTGCTGTTTGCCACACTGTAGCTTAGGGGCTTCCTGGCGTACCATGGCTCTGGGGCTGCAAGAAATCCCTGAGCTGCAGTGCAAAGTCCTTCACAGCATGAAGCTCAGCCCCAGCCCAGCCCAGCCCAGCCCAGCCCAGCCCAGCCCAGCCCTGCAGTGCAGTGCAAAGCAGCTGCCCCAGGAAGCCTCAGCCACCCCAGGAAGTCCCAGCACCATGGTGTGAAGCTGCCACCCAGCAGCGCAGCATGAAGCTGCTGCCCAGCACCACAGCATGAAGCCGCTACTCCAGGAAGCCCCAGCACTAAGGCACAAAGCTGCCGCCTGGCATCGCAGTGCAAAGCCACTGCCCCAGGAAGCCCCAGCTGCCCAGGAAGCCCCAGCACTGTGGCATGAAGCCATTGTCTAGCACCACAGCGTGAAGCTGCTACCCCAGGAAGCCCCAGCCCAGCCACCCTTGCTGCTCTGCACTCCGTGACCCCTGCCATCCTGCACTTTGCCACCCCAGCTGACCTTTGCTGTCTTCTTGCTCCCACTGCTGATGAGGTGTGCCCACCCTGGCCCTTCACAAGGCAGCTGCTGGCCATGTGAGGCCATCTTCCCCAGGTCTCATGAGGAAATTGCCACGGGTGATCTAGGGAAAAAAGCCTCGGGCAGCCAGTAGCTGCTCGTGAAGTGCCAGGGTCGGGATACATGGTCAGCAGCAAGAGCAAGAAGACAGTGAAGGTCAGCTGAGGCGGCAGGGGCCACGGAGTGCAGGGGGCCAAAATGGCATAGATGGGGGTAGGGAGAGTTGAAGCACCCCTGCAGTTATAAGTAGCGGGCTGCCAAGCACCCAAATTTTTATCGTGTGACCACAGGGGCACTGCAATAGCAGTAACTTCAGGCACTGATTGTAAGTCCCTTCATTCAGCGCCGCTGTAACTTCAAACAGTCACTCAATGAATGGTCATAAGTCGAGGACTACCTGTAATATCTTTTTGGGTACAGTGAGACTCATTTTGCAATAAGACATTCACATAACTGTTCTCTCCAAGATTAAGATGGCTCCAATCCCATTGGTGATCTCCAAAGCTTGAAAAAGTTGACTATTTCCTCAGGCACTCAGATGGGATGTTAGGTGAGCCTGACTGTATGGTTGTTGAATTAAAATCTTTCTGGGGACCTTGGCTGCACTGTATAAATGTGCATTATAGTCTTTATTTTTTAAGTTTTATTATTGTTATAGTTTTAAGTTAATGTTAGCTGCTCAGATTCACAGAAGCAAAATGGGCAGTCATATAAATTGTTTAAATCAATTAAACAAACAAATAGGTAAATATTAGACCTCAATCTGAAAGTAAAATATACACATCATATATAGCTCAGTGGTGCAGTAATGGCATGCATCCATATCCATTATTTTCTATCCCATCCTCTTGTTCAATTAGCCTTGATTACAGAAAAACATTACATTGGCACCAACATTAACAGTAACTGTAATAACAGTAACTTTTTAAAAATTGTAGTCCTCATCTTATATTAATCACTAACTCTAGGATCACATTGAAAACGACAGATCTGTGAAACATCTCAATAAACTGCCTTAAACTGTTAACAGTCTCACTGAAGTTTATGTAAAGTCTGTGTAAGTACAGTTTACATTTGGAAGCATACAAAAAAGGCTGAATGACACCACACACACACACAAATCAGAAATTCAAGTACGAAAAGCTGTGCATATTTTTCTGTACTAATAGCCAATTAAAATTAAAGGGTAAGCATTTTTCTATCACTTACATTGTTTTGAAAAAGTTCAGGATGCATTCCTTTCACAAAATGTAATGCAAACATTAGCTGATCAGCCTACAATCACAAGACAAAAGATTAATAATATCTTATGCAACATCCTCCTTGGAAAATAATACCCTAGAAACTAATTTTTCATAGAAACAGAAGACAAACCAATGTTTTCAAGGAACTGGTTATATATCCTCAGATTTTGCTAAGGAAAATTCTAAACTAAAGTATAGATGTGATGGAATATAATCGTTTTATTTCAATACTGTCTGCTACTGTATTTTCTGTGACTGCATTCCTATCTCTGATTTTTTTAAATGTGATCCTACATTCTTATTCTTATTATGTTATTCTCCAAAACAATAATTTCTAAAAAGCTTGGGGCATCCTCATTTTTTTAATGTAACGTGCAATGATTCTTTTAAGCGACAGAAACAACACAAAATTGAACTGACTGTTCAACAGTAAAGGTAATATAACTTTTGGAAATCTTTTAATATTGAATGGCTACATTGTCAATACAGGAAGCAGTGCTATATTTCATCTATATTTCATCTGAAAGGAAAGGGTAATTGAACTAGCTCATTTCTGAACAAAGCAACTACATAAATCCCTAACTACTAATTTATAGTTTTTCCAATGAATTCACTTTCTGAGCTAACCAGCAGCATTTTAAAATCATCTGTAGTATCTAACTCAAATAAAGAGTCACACACAGAATGTTTATGATATAAAGCTCCATTGTAACAAAAGCAAATGGTAATTATTCATTTTGATATTTCAAAATTATCTTTTACCTCAATTCATCTTCTATTATTCTGGGGATTTAAAAAGAATTCTCTCTTTCCATATATGTAAACATGCATACACACAGTTTAACATGCTGACACTGAAGAAGTATAACATAGGAGACATACATTTAAGTGTTTAGGATAGTAGATCTTCCAAGAACAGAAGAAACATAATTTACTTCCAAAAGTTTTAAAATAGCGAATAGTGAATGTGCTCTAAAGATGGGAACAACTAATAAAACCTCCCTGTTTTAATTGTAATTGTTTAATTGTTCTATTAAACTGCCGATCTTCTGCTTTCATATGAAAGCAAATCATATAAAAGATCTAGAAACATTTCATTTACATTATTTTAATGCAATTAAAGCCAAAGGTAAAGGCTGTTGAGCTCACCTCTGGTGACTTCATGGTCAAGTCCATGTAGTTTTCTTGACAACAATATGATGTGTTGCTATTGCATTCTTCCAAGGTTTTTGTTACTTTTTAGTCTAACATACAGTCCTGGGTTTTCCTAATTATCTTCCATTCACACTGCAACGAGGGTCAACCTTAACTTTTTTTTTGGCACCTGATTGAAAATGTATGAATAATCTAATCCCAAAATTTCTGATTTGGAACTGAAGAGTGACTTGCCTAAAATAATTCAGTAAGCTCACACAAATAAAATACATTTGAATCAGAGATGTCCTGATTTTAATGCTAGTTCCCAATATATCCACATAAATAACAAATTAATAGTTGATTTGTACACTTTGCTACCTATGAATTTTTTTAAAAAAATTGATAAAACTCTAATTATACCCAATATGATCTCACATCTCTACCTATATTTGTATATTATGAAGCCAACCTAAATACAATATATGCTTATTGTAAAATTAAGAGAAATAATCCCTTATGCTTTTCAAACTAGCTGATTAATCCACTAGAAAAATATTGACGAAGCTAAATATAAGTGTTAAAAAACTAATATTTTTCCTGTTTCATCTTACCCCCTTGACTTATTGCTACATACAAACATTGCAACACCCTGTTTTTCTATGTTCTACAAAAACCTACATTTTTATGCAAGAATCATAATGGAAGAAATATTAGTACAGTGGAACCTTGGTTTACAACCTTAATTCGTTCCGTGACTCTGGTCGCATCCCGAATTGGTCGCAACCCGAAGCAAATTTCCCCATAAGGTTCAATGTAATTACCATTAATCTGTTCTGGCGTGGAGGACAGGGAGGCGGCTATTGCTTGGAGGGAGAGTCCCCCTCCCTACGACCACGTGTCAGGGGTGGAAAATGGCCGTGGACCACGTGTCAGGGGCGGAAAAATGGCCGTGGACCACATGTCAGGGGCGGAAAATGGCCACGGACCACGTGTCAGGGGCGCAAAAATGGCTGCGGACCACGTGTCAGGGGCGGAAAATGGCCACGGACCACATGTCAGGGGCGGAAAAATGGCCGCGGACCGTGTCACGGGAGGGAAAATGGCCGTGTATCCTGTTCGTACCCCGAGGCGGAGTTCACAAACTGAGGTAAATTTTTGCGGCTGGAGCTGGTCGTAACCCGAAAAGTTCGTTAACAGAGGCGTTCGTAACCCGAGGTACCACTGTAGATAGGTACATCTGAGGATCTGACCATCTTGAGCTTTCATTTAAAATAATTCTGAATATACAATTCTGAGTATACTAACAGCAGGAAAATTTGTTAGGGATGAACAGTCTATATTTTCACAGAATGAAATATAACAGACAATGATAAATATTGTAGAACTAATTTTCTTAAACAAGAGGTTGTTAGAATTGCTTATTAGATAGCCAATTCTATAATTTTTGTGAATTAGTTAAAAGATGGATTAAAATAGAATACATGTACTTGTATGAAATAATGGTTTAAACATTTTATGTCATAGTAAGTATCCTTCTGGAACATTAGGTTTTGGAGCAGATGGAACTGTCTCTCTTATAATGGTTATTACAGGTAGTCCTCGACTTATGACCACAATCAGGATTTCTGTCGCTAAGTAATACTGTCGTAAAGCAAGAAGTCATGTGACTGCATCACTTAGCGACTGCAATCCCAGCAGTCCCAGTTGCCATTGGTAATCAAGAGTCATGGGTTGTTAAGCGAGTACCCTCCCCAATCCAAGCCATTCCAAGTTTGGTCCCTCCCAGCCCCAAGCCTCAGTAAGGTAAGGGACTGCCTCCAACTCTCCCCACTTGCCTATCTCCCCCCCATTTCTGCTCTTCTGGTTGCCCTACACCCTGCCTTGTGGGGTGGCAAGCAGCTCCAGAACCCCGCAGTTCTGGGGCTGCTTGCCACACCCTGGGAAGCTGCAGCTGCCCCAGCCCTGTCCCAGCTGCAACCGCCCTTACCACCCTGCACTCTGAGACCCCTACCACCCTGTGCTTTGCTGACCCAGCTGACCCTCACCATCTTCTTGCTCCAAAAGCCCCTTTGGAAAAACCTCCTGGAGTGCAGTGTGCCAAAACGCCCCTTTGCGAAAAGCTCCTGGACGGGGCTAGGTGGGGCTGGGCTGGGCATTTGGCCATTTTTCCCCCCACAGCACAAACCAAAAGCCCAGCCCAGTCCCATCCAGGAGCTTTTTGCAAAGGGGCATTTTGGTATGCTGCACTCCAAGAGCTTTTTCCAAGGGGCTTTTTGGAGCAAGAAGACAGCGAAGGTCAGCTGAGGTGGCAGAGTACAGGGAGGCAGGGAGCCAAGAGGGCATAGATGGAGGGAGATAGGTGGGTGGGGGAGTTGAAGTACCCCTGAAGTCGTAAGTGCAGGTGAGCTGCCCAAGTGGTCGAATTTTGATCATGTGATGGTAGGGGCGCAGCAACGACTATAACTTCTGGCACTGGTCATAACTCACTTTTTTCAGCATGTTCATAACTTTATTTATTTATTTATTTTATCCCCACCCATCTTCCTCTAATGGGGGACTCTGGGCAGCTTACAACTCATTAAAACAATAAATAAAAATACAATTACATAAAACCTAAAAGCTATATAAAACAATTACTAAAAAAGAAAGAGTCCAGGAGGCCGATGGTTCAGAGCAGCAAATGCCAGGGCTCTAAGGGGCTAGCCAACCCCACACCTGATGTCTTCCCTCCCCACCCCAGGCCAGATGGCAGAGCCAGGTCTTCAAATCCCTCCAGAAGGCCAGGAGTGAGGGGGCCAATCTCACCTCCAGGGGCAAGATATTCCAAAGAGCGGGGGCTATAGCAGAGAAGGCCCGCTTTCTGGACCCCGCTAGTCGGAGGTCTTTTACCAAGGGGGTCTGGAGTATGCATTTTCTGTGTGATCAGGTTGAAATCATGGGGAAGAGGCGGTCCCTCAGGTAACCTGGTCCCATGCCATGTAGGGCTTTAAAGGTGATAACTAACACCTTGAATTGGACCTGGAAGCAAACTGGCACCCAATGCAGCTCGCAGAGCAACAGTGTTATATGGGTCCTTCTTGGGGCTACAAAAATAGCCCACAAGGCTACATTCTGGACCAGCTGTAGCTTCTGGATACTTTTCAAGGGTAGCCCCATGTAGAGAGCACTGCAGTAGTCTATCTGGGAGATAACAAGGGCATGAGTGACTGTTCGGAGGACTGTTTGAACAATCACTGAACAAGTGGTCATAAGTCAAGGGGTACCTGTACCTGTAACTTACACAGTTATATGTACAATTAAAACTTTGAAATCTTTAGCATAATTTATCAGAGAAACAACTTATGTCAAGCATTTTGTAAAAACAAAAACCTATTTAATTTTATAAATTTTACAAATGTTATATTTTAATATCACTCAAATTGGTTTACAAATCTTATTCAGAAAAGATTAAAATACTTAGTCACTAGTTGCAATGTCAAAATAGCCACTCATACCAAGCAAAAAATAATCCAAGAAGAACAAGTTTCTAGATAATTATTGATCATTATAGGAGCTAGAAGGCTGTTGAGACCTGTTCAAACTTTATCCTTGCACTATCATGGAATCATTGAGTTTGATGGAATCTGAGGTCATCAAGTTCAATCCCCGCCCAACCCCCCCCCCCAACTAAAACCTCTGTCTGAAGATCTCCAGTGAAAGGTACTCTTTGTCTAGCAAGGTTTATCTAGAATTAAGCTAATGAGCCTAAAGTGATGCAAGCTAGGAAAACTAAGAAATAAAAAAAAATCTGGGACAAAGGTCAATCATTTAAAAGAGAACAGTAAGCTGCTATCTAATATTTAGGCTACTAAAAGTCCATTGTGTATTCATTTTGGGATGATAAAATAGCTTCATAGTTACATTCTGGACAGTTATCATTCCAGTGTTTATGCTTATCCACAAATCTCACAACAGTCCTTACTCTTTTTATTTCTTCCTATCTTAATTTGAACTTACTATATTTTCTTCAGGTATACTTTATTTAATTAAAATAGATTATATGGCACTTTTTTGATCAACAACATTCAAGGCAGCCTACAAATTAAAACAAGATAGAAAAATGCAAAACGCAAAGATAAAAAGAAGAAATTAAAGTTTGAATAACGAAATGGAATTCTAATGGCTTGGCAAACAGGACAAGTCTTTATAGTAGTCTTCCACGTGTATGCATATGTGTGTACACGTGTGTGTGTGTGTGTGTGAGAGAGAGAGAGAACATTTTAGAGAAAATATCAAAATGGGAAGGGAAAATGAACAAAAGAAAAATAAAAAGATCAGATGTAAATGAATAAACAATGGATTTACCAATATCATAGAAACTATAATTTTCTAGTATAACAACATTAAGCTTCCAAGGGAATGAATGTCATAACCTGGGAAGCAGAAGGTCCTCTTCTGGGTACCTGCTTTGAGAATGGAGGCACCTTCAACATATACAGAAATGGGAAGCAATAATGAACATGCACATATCATGTGAGTAGGCAGACACAGAGTGAAACTGAAGAGCCCAACTGAAATGTCTATCTTCCTTCCACCTGAGGATATACTTGTGCCTATTCTTTTCTTCTAAATGCTATCCATGTTAGCCAGAGCCATCCACTTGGAGAGAATAGGAATGAAGGGTTACAATACCTCTGGGAAAGGCAGAAGTGGCTACTCTGGTGTTTAGTGCAAGAATATGTTGTTCCATAGCATATAAAACAAATGTAGCTCAAAAACTGATAACCTTATGAGTAAAACACTCTATATTTCAGGAGAACGTTTTATGAAGAAACCAGTTAAGAGATCCCAGAAAGAATGTTTCTTGTTTCAGACAAGCTTCATTTCCTTCTTAGTTTGAACTCTTGTGCTTCTGAAGTTATTATTGCCTCAGTGCTGTAATAAGGCAATGGTCTCATGGTGAGCAAAAAGACTGTTCATAAAGCAAGAAAAACTAATTTGTTCTGCCAAACAAGACAAAAAGATGCTGTATACCATTCACATGAGGTTCTTTAAAAAAAAAAAAAGAATACCATTTACCAACAAAAAAGCAAAATTTGGTACTACTGATCCATATATTCAAGTGAGCCAATTTATGGCTACTCTGTAAATATAATTTCACATTCAGTGCAGTGCAAAGGAAAATAAAATCTTACCTTAAACAAACAACGACAGACATATTCATATACCAAGTGTTTCAATGAGCCGATAAGAGATTTTATTCTTTCCTCAGTATTTCCCAAATCCTGAAAAAGAATGTTCAAATTTTTAAAAATATTAAGTAATACTTTATGGATCAAAAATACTTAAATACAACGTTAAGATTGAACAGCTTTATTGGAATGCATATTCATTTCAAAGAATGGGTTTTATCTACAATCAACAATTTAATTCAAAGTAGTAATCTAAATATAACTGCAGCGTGGACACTAAAAGAAATCTGAGCCTGAGAGACAGTCTACTGTGTATAGTTGTCTTGCAGATGAATATTAGCCTTTCAAATGTTGTAATAAGAAGCATTACAATGTAATATCAGAAAGCTTTATTTTAACTCCTTTAAATATAGTCTGAGGTAGCTACCCAGCTTAAAAACTTTTTTCTGTTTACAAATCTTAATTACTTATTTAATTATTTATTGATTTTTAATTATTTATATTTTTATATTGTATATTATATATTATATTGTTATTTAATTATAAATAATTAATTGTTTAATTATGCTAATTCACTTGACCCATGAGGAGAAAAAACATTCAAGGAAAAACAGGATCTTCTATGCCACAAATTAGAATCTCAAATTGAGTACCCCTTAATCTTAAAGTGACACCTCCCTCTAGTACACTTGAGAGAATAAATTCTTCTCTCAAGGGAGGAATTACCCTACCTTCTCAGGCTGATAACTGACCTTACCCATGTTTAGAAGAAACAAGGCAGTTATATACCATCATATATAAGCACTAAACTGAGTAACTTAACATTAAAAAAAGGCAGTAGGATTGTCAAGAAGCCTGTTTATATCCATCAGGAGTCACCAGGAGTCAAGCTCAATTAGGAGACATTTCTATTTTTAAACCAGGAATTTCTCCCTACTGTTCCAAAACTAGCAGAACCCAGGATCTATACCTCCCAAATGGAGGTTTAATTAATTGCTTATTAATTAAATTAATTAATTGTGGAATTAGTTACTTTCACAAGAATCAGAAGTTCACTATAAGAAAGGTTTTGTTCGAAAGGCACACAGAGGGCATTCCCTGATTACAAAATGGATTTGTATTCTAAGGTACTAGTGCCTTATACAAAATTTTACATTCAAGAGGTATTTGAAGAGGAAGAAGCATCTATTTTATAATGTATCGCAAATGTGTGAATGAAGGCCCATATACTACAATGGTTATAGTAGCATGAGGCGACACGGTGACATCAACTGTATCATACATTGTGATGCAAGCTCCATCCCTTTTCTGTGTGCATTGCCATGTGACCTACCTGCCCCAAAGGGTGGGACTTGTGATGCAACACTGTGATGCTGGTTTCATCCCTCTGATTTAGCAGTGAGATCCAGATGTTGCTGTATTGCTATATCTAGAACTGGAAATCTGCTTTTTAAAACTATTGCTGCGTTCTTGGGAAATGTGATGTGTTCTCCCTTCCCCACTGATTATTTCTTTCCT
The DNA here is from genome assembly GCF_059951505.1 of Python bivittatus. Classification (NCBI taxonomy): domain Eukaryota; kingdom Metazoa; phylum Chordata; class Lepidosauria; order Squamata; family Pythonidae; genus Python; species Python bivittatus. The sequence goes on along the minus strand of NW_028277056.1, from coordinate 15,911,604 downwards.
AATGTTTCAGAGGCTAATGCTATATACTTACTTCTTCAGTGCCTGGAAATGGCAAACTTTGATAATGTACCTTCAAGTGACTGAAACAGAGAAGAAATAACTACAAATTCAAATCCCTTTGCTCTGCTATTCTGTCTACGCAGAACCATAAGGGTCATCACACTTCCAACTGTTTCTTTGGATCAACTGAACTGGAGAAACATGATAAACCCTCCTATGGTCTGTGGAATGGGAATTAATTTTTAGGCCCAAAGGAACATTAATCCCATCTCACCTTCAGGAATACACATAACTGAGGATTTGAAAACTGTGCTTCAAATCTGAAAATAATTGTACTGGTCATTAAGTGAAAAAGCTCTGTTGGCAATGGGATACTGACCCTAAGAGTAAAGTGTCCCTCCTGCTGGCCAGCCAGTCTGATTCATATATTGAAACAGTAAGCAGCTACCCACATTATGGATATCTTAGTGGGGAACTATCCGCAACTTTGACTGATTTTTTCCCCCTTAATCTTGTGGTCGAATTGAGAAACAGTGAATTGGAGGAAACGCATACAGTAGCTCAGTCTAGCTCAACCAATTTTCCTTTGGTTTGGAAATCCCTGTAAAATGTTCTATCTAATCACTCGGAAGTTCCAGTCAATTTAGCATTTCCTTTGGGAGTTTGTTCAGAGAAGATAATTGCTTATACCCTAGTGTTAGATAGAAATCTATATGGATTTGCTTTTCCAAATCAATAGAAGAAATATTCTAATCATTCATCCAACCATACTTCTTTAGCAAACAAAAGAGAAGTAAGAATGGTCTGTTTGATACCAATGGCATTCTTCATCATTACCTGATCAGTACCCAACTATCAGGTGAAATGTGGGTGTATTTTTGATATTCTGAAAAAAAAAAAGTTTGATTTATAATTCTCCTTCTTAGCCATTGAAAATCACTTTTCTTTTGCAGCCTGCTAAATGATTGCTAATTTGGCTCTTCTGAAAGTGGTATCTGCCAATTTGTATTATGATTCTGAGTTTGCATCTCAGAATGTTGCACCAGATGTATCTTCTTACCAGAGGATTTGTACTTTGTCTCTAGCATTGAACAGAAGAGCATCTAGAGAAGACTCTGCTATCAAGGTTGCTGAGAAAACAATATTTTTCAAGGTATTCTTAGACAATTTATGTGTGAAATTAGGTAGAAAGCTTGGGAAAAAGATTACACCTGTGGTAAAATCTCTATAGACTACAGCTGAGATTTCAAATCCTTACACACATTTGCCTCCATCCATTTATCACTTGTGACCTTGGGACTATCTTTTGCACCAGTTCAGATTATCATGATAGAGAGGGCTGTCATTAAAGTATCAACAGAGATTTGAGCATTTCTGTACCTTAGAAGAATACAGAATTCTTTGACTAATTCATATACTTGCTTTGTGTTAAATTGGCCCAAAGTTACACACCCTTACAAAAGATTCTGGGATTGAAAATCCATATGATGAGTAAGCTTTTAATGTGAGGGCCACTGTTAATTTTTTAGAGGAGTCTAAGAGCAATGGTGAGAGGGATGATGATACAAATGAACAATGTTGAGGATTTTTTTCTTGCTGTTTTTAAAATAAATTTTCAGGTCTTTCTTTGTTTTCCAACCTATATTTAGTTCATTTTAGGACTTGTGCTGATGTTTTCATGTGTTTCCTGCTGAAAACTACCGAAAACATGACCACCAGTTTCAATAATTATAGCCAGAGGAAGCTGTGGTATCTTTAAAATATGGGCTTAGGAGTGCATGTGGCCTTCAGGCTGCAGACTACCTGCCTCTAATTTAAAAACAAATAGATAAACAAAAACTCTATAAAAAGACTGAGTTTTCTTCCTTCAGTAAGAATTTCAGCTTTTTCATCCTTTTGGGGTATCTCTTTAGGAAAGGGGATTAGGTGGCACATCTTTCCTAACATAGCTAGAAAGGAAAAATGGTAAAAATAAAAGAACTTCTTTGGCTGACAGAACCTTCTCTTCCTTAGAGTTTTCCTTCTTTATCGCATATTTCTGAAAGAGAGATTTAAAGTTTTCTCCCCCCCCCCCACACCCTTCCATTACGCTTTATGTGAAATGCTGTGATCTGCCCAGACCCAATTCTGTTGATGGGACTTTTTGAAACCACCGTCTCCTACTTTGGGTCCGAAGCTGTATGGGTTTTATACTTCTCCCTAGGATGGTAAAGAGGCCAACAGAAGCATAACTGCAGGATGTAAAGAAAATGGAGAGTAAACATAGGGCCAAGAAATAACAGGAATTGGACTCACAAGAATACTAGTTTAGGTAATATTTACAGCTCATTCGACCAGGAAGGGCAAGGTGATTGCTCCCATTTAAATGAAACAACTAATCCTGCCAGATAGAGGGGCCATTCCAAGGTCAAAGAACATCCCATGTGACCTTCTGGAGAATGATGACTTTTGGTACTCTGCTTTCCTGAAAATGGGGAGCAGATCTGTCTTTAAAATAATTAAAGGTCAGTGATTTCAGGGTAATTTGAAATCTAGTTTTAATTATCTTTTATTAAGATTTTATGGAATTATGTACTGCCTTCTTCTATATTCCCTCTTTACAATAGTAACTTTTTCCCCACTATTTACTTCTTTAGAAGTAAAACAGATTTCTGTCATACCTCTCCCAGGCAATTTAATATTGATTAGTGAACCAAGGTATTATGATTGTGGAGGCATAAGTATCACCTTGTTGTAGATCTCCAAACATTTCTTCACTCTAAAACCAATAGCAGAGATAGCCTATAACCCAATCCCAATTACCAATAGAAGTGAATATGTGTAGCTCAGGGTTGAACTGTGGAGTCCTTGGGGTTCTCTGAGCTTGGCTGTTTTCTTGCAAACCAATCTCAATTCCAAGCTTTCATGAATACTCTCATAAAAATAAAGGCTTTTTTTTAATATCAAGAACTATTTATAGTTATTGATATAACTATAAATTCTTATATCAGTAACTGATATAAAATCTTCCTTATTTTGACACATTTAAAAAGTGCTTAACTTGAAAATTAAGAAATAAGTGAAGAACCTGTATTTACATAAATGGCATCTCATTTGCCTTTTCTTGACTATGGAACTATGCATTCTTTAGCCCAGGAAAGATTATAATGTTTTATTTAGGACTTCTGTCAGGTAATTATCTACAAATTTATAACAAAGTTCCTTCACATATACTGATTAAGGTGCAATATTCTCAGTATCAATGGTGTGCAATCACTAATGGAAGGAGTTCCCTTATTTCTTTTCTTTAAATTTTATTTCAGCCAGCCTTATTTCTAGTACTTGAGGCAAAAAAGTTAAATGCAGTAAGCATGTGTATATGTGCAGACAGATAGTCAGACAGACAGACACACACACTCATACACACACATTCTAAAAAATAAATAATACATTATCTGCTTTGAACTATTGGCACATACCAGTTCACTATGTAGAGCCCTTTGAAAAAGTCTTAGGAAAGATGCCAAACTAAAACGATACATGTTATTAATTTTGGACAAGTCAGAAATAATAAAGTACATCTTGCTGCCACTTTCAGCCAGAGTGAGATATGCATCCCTTTCCTGAGAATAAAAAAGATTAAATGTTAGAGCTCTATTGCCACCTACTGGAGATGTATACAGAAAATGAAATTACAAATACAAATAATATACAACAATTCAATAGAATGGAAGGCACTTTATCAATGTCTACATACACTCATACGCACACAAGACAAAGTGAAATATTTATGCTTTGTTAGTCAGCCAATATTAGCCAAATGGGCATACATGTTTCCCCCAATGTTGTCTATAGTATCCCAGGTGTTGGGGCGGGGAGAGGTGAGGGGATGCACAGGGAATCGATTATATTTCTACATCATGTGCAATGGCCAATATTGGCTACAATCCCCCATGGATAAAAAGACAGCAAGACAGACACACAGACAGGTACATATGAGTCCTAGTAACTAGTATCTGTAACAGATCACCTCTTGGTTGGACTACTATAATGTGCTCTATGTGCAGCCACCTTTGAAAACAACCTGGAAGGGCAGCTAGTACAAAACTGCAGCAGCTAAATTGCTGGCAGGACACCCCTGCCCATGTAGAATAATACTTCATTTAAAGTTCCTACACTGATTACTAGTAGGCTTCTGGGCCCAAATCAAAGTACTAGTCATTACCTTCAGTGCCCTACTCAGTGCAGCACTGGGATATATCAGGCAACACCCTGCCTAAACTGAATCTGCCCATCTGGTCCAGATATCTAGAGAGGGGTTGCTGACAGTCCTTACCTCCCGAGAGGTGCATGGGGTATGGAAAAGTTGGGTGTGGAAAAACCTTTTCTACGGTAGTCCCAACCTGTTGGAACTTTTTCCCATTGGTGGTATGCACAGCCCTAAACCTCCTTGAATTTTGTAAGTATGTTGGAACAGTCCTATTCCATTATCCCTTGATCCTGAGCTGTCAATGTCATGACAGGTTATCATATGAAATTGTACTAGTTTATTTAGATATACAGTACTTTGCTTATATAATGTTTATTTCTTTCTGCTGTTCACCACCAGACTCTTTTGGGATTGAGATGGGCTATAAATTTTGTTAAATAGTCATGATGCAAATGCTGGCATTATGTGTACAACTGCCTCAACAACTGCACAAGTATTTAAATCACGGCATTTGCACGATGATATTATCACACACATTATTTGCCCCTTCCCATAGGTTCTTGTTCTAATAATGTTTCATAAAGTTTCCAGACTTAAAATATAACTGCTTAACAACCAGTTAAGCAACCAGGAAAGAAAACAGATGGGAATGCATAACACGGGTATGAACTGGTAATTCAGTGTTGGGCTATTTATGGCAAACCACTTTAAATTCCAAATAGCTTCAAATGCCATCTGTGATTTGGCATATGGGTTTATTTTCTACAGTAACCAAGTCTAAAATATAACTAGAAGTACCCCAAACCCTCAGAGAAACTTTGCACTGCTCTTGCTGGTTTTGTATTCAGCAATTATTTGTGTATTAATCTACTGTACTTTCACTGTACTCTGAAATTTCAGAACTAAATCATTTCAGTGCAAGAACTATAGAAAAAGTACTTTTAAGATCTATTCCCACATTCCCATTAACCTGCAGGTTCCTACTGTGATGAAACAGTAGATAAGTTGTATTACACTGGACCAAGTAAAGGCTTAATTGATCACTTCCTGATAGGAAATACAGTGAGACAGGTGTAAAGAGAAAAATAGGCATTTGACAGTTGGGCAAAATAAAAACAGAGAAAGAAAAAGGTGATACTTATATATAAAAGGAAAAAAGAGACATTGATACCTTTGTGACAAATTAATCATTTTTTATATAAGCATAAATGAAGAACTTTCTTGATATAATTCTTTAAAGCGAAATAACTTACATCCTATGCTAAGTGTTCCTAGCAGGTTAGCAAAGTTTTAATTGTTTATAATAATTGTTCACACTATTGTAAGAAATGCCAAGTGCAACATCAAGAAAGGAGATAATACTATTAATGGTTCCCTTGTCCCCTTGCAGATGTCACAACCAAGTCACAGTCAGCAAGGAGAATCATATATATCTTGGATTTGTGATAAAAATGGGACAATGGATTATTTTGTTTGATAAAGATGAGGGAAGTAGAATAAAAAGACAATTGATAAGATGGATGGACAGAATCAAAAGGATTATTAGAATCGACACAAGTTATTATTACAGAGAAGTAGATATAGTGAGTGTCACCAAGAATCAAGCTTGACTTGATAGCTCTTAACTAAATTTCAACCAAGATTAGATACACCATCAAGATGGATTAATCATGTTGGACCTCTATCCAACTTGAAAGCACTTATATTCTATGCTGCTGTAAGATATGCCTATTTTCATATCAGAGTCTTATTTGGATTATTATAGGATGGACAAGAACCATCCACTACTTCTCATTTTCCTTATTTGGGAATAATATTGGAAAAAAAGACAATAGTTTGAGGTTTTACTCTGATATGAGAAATAGAAACAGAAATACTTAATACAAGACACTGCAGGCATGTGTATCTAGAACAGAAAATTTTCCTAACTTTCCCACCTTGGAGGATATTAGTTTCCTGTTGCAGCAGATATGGCACCTGCTTACTGTAGATGTCTTGACCCAACTATATGTTTTAGTCTATTGTCCTTAGGTCTTTTTTACCTACTAAAGCTTATTGCTAATCTAATTAAGCAGAAACTATGCTCTGAAAGATAATTTAGCCGGAGTTTTTTTTACTCACAGATGTTTGTGATAGGTTCTTCCAATTACTATATGTCATTTGATATGTGAGGGAAGCTAATCAGAATACCGTTATCCTTTAAACTGCCTTTCAAATCTCCAGATATATACCAAATGTAATAAAAAAGAAGAAGACATGTTCCTCTGGAGCGGAACTTCAGTTACAGTATATTACCTCCCTCATCACTGAAAGTTATTAAGAAAACAGAGAACATAGAAACTGTTCGGTTCTATATGGGATCTAATGAGTCATCTTGCAACATTTTCTCCACTGAAATCACCATAACTTAGAAGTGCCTATTTTTGGATGTGTCATACAAATATAAGGCATTATTCTAAAATAGACTTTATTTTATGTTTTTCATTGTGAAATAACAAAATAATATCTTTACTGATGTTATGTGTTTCCAGAATAAGAGATAAAACTACTTAGGATGAAAATAACCTCAGGAGACCACAGAAGACATACTAGCAGACTACACAATCCAGTTCTGGGATTAATTAATCCATTGGGAGCTACAATAAAACATGTTGCTTAACAAATATATCTTCTAATAAAGCAAACTAAAGAAACCCCAATTACCTACCTGATCAAGGGAAATCTGAAGTCTATGAAACTCAACAAGTGATTCTTGGATGAGGGCACTACTTGCTTTAGTTTGATTTAAAGATTCAATCAGATCCTTATTTTCAAGTATATTTCCCTTACAAGTTGCAAGAGTCTGCAGGAAAAAAATGTTCAGATTTCTTTTAATTGTTTGTAATACTTTAAATCTTGGAAAAATAACAACGTTATTCAAATCCACATTGTGTGAATGTGGTTGGTTAATACATCATATCTTTCAAATGCTCCAGATTCCTTAACCAGGGATTAGTGGTGAAATATTAGAGTGTATACTAAATGCAAGAATTCTTCCTGCTATCTTCCAAAATTCAGCATTGCATGTGTCTATCTTAAAACAACATTGGTTATATTTCTGAATTTATGTTAATCCTAGGCATTCTACTACTTTCTCATGAGTCCTGGCTTGAAATTAATGAAAGAACCCAAGAAGCTCACAGTATCTACAGAGTTTTTAAAATATCATGCTATGTAATCATTTCAATCAACCAGGCCATTTTTAAAAGTCATCATATATAGAATGTCTTGTTTATGTGGAATGTCTTGGCCATGAGATATGCCAAAGAAATTTTACATACCCCTATAGCAAGATGGTGAGTGCATGCACAACATGGCTTTTGGAATTCATCTAGCCTCTTTATAGGCAGTAGCTATACTGTATGTTCAGGTGCAGTGTGGAAACACAGGACTGGCCGTGTGCTCTGCTCTAGTTCATTTGACTGGGAAGGAAGAGGGAAGAGGGCTTAGAATGGTGCAGTCACCAGCATTCCAAACCACTTCCCAACTGCCTCTCCCATAGGGTTGCATTGTGGGAATTTGGGAATATTTTTTTTCTTCACATCCCTATCCAGATCCAGCCTAATTTTGAACTTGATCTTTGTTTTGCCAATTTCTTCTCACACCAAATTTGGTCCTATTCTGTTAAGTTTCCAGAGACTTATCCTATTGACAGACAAATTGTGACACTTATTTACATAATTTCTTTCCAATACTTTGCTGGCTTGGAAAGAATAATAAAGTACCGCTTTTCATCTTGCAGAGTTTAAAATGCATTTACAACTGTAGCAGTTACAAAAGAATTTACTGCAGAATGAAAAAATATTAGAACCTTTAAAAGTGTTTCCCATTCCAATTACTTTTTCAAAGAATAATTTTCAAGTACAACAGCACTTCATCCTAAAAGCTGATGATTGCTAGATTTTGCTTCTCAAACTAATAATAGTATAATCTCAAGCATTTAAATATTTTCACATAGTAAAAAAAAAAATTTACAGTACTTTTTCACATAAAATGTCAGGGCTGTTTAAACCCTTTGAAATAGTTATTTCAAAATGTGCAGGACTGTATACAAACTACTTTTTAAAAAAAATTGTTACAGCAGTTGTGTCTTTCTAGGTTCATACAATTTCTTGGAAGTTACCTTCAGCTGTTTTCACATGTCTGTGCATGCAGCCAATTCACTTTGCTGGGAAAAAAGGAAGTGAGATGGCTCTGCACACATGTAAAAGTAGTTGGGAGTAGTTTCCAAATCAGCTACACAGGCCTAGAAAGTCATAGCTGTTTTAATGAATGGTATGTATCCTCTCTGATGCGAAGAGATTTCAAGCTTGGGTGAATATACCTCTGGGAAGTAAATTGGAAGAGGAGAACCCTTTCCTGAATCCTCAGAAAAATGGGAGGACACCAACTGATGAGGTCATATTTATGCCTTGGTGGGATTTTCAGAAAAGGAGAAAATTCCTTGATTCTTTCACAAGTACAGCACTAATCTGAAGTATCCAGAAAAAAAAATCAGGAAGTTCAGAGACTACTGCAGTTTTAATCTGCTCAGTAACAACCAGTCTACCAGTGGATGAGGTATCTCAGAAAAACTGCAAACCACTCCTGGATGGCTCTTTGCAATAAACAAGTTACATAAAAACGTTCATATGAGATAGAGGTCTGTTACCTCCAAAAGGGATTCTTCAAGTTTTGCCAGCTGTATTTTCTTTTCTTCTTCTTGCTGTAATAATTTTGTCTTTTGTTCTTCCAAATCTGGCTTTTCATGTTGGATAGTCAAAGCTAAAAGCTGGAAGGGCAAGATATTTTTGAGAAGACAGAAGAGTACATAAGCATTGGGTTTTTTAAATTATTTATTTATTTATTAAATTTTTCACCCACCCATCTCCCCCCAATGGGGGAACTCTGGGCGACTCACAACAAACATTAAAAACATAAATATATATAAATATATAAAACATCAGTTAAAAGCATTACTAAAAAGGGGAAGGAGAGTCCAAGAAGATGAAAAATCTGAGGCTGAAGACAGGAGGCCTCTATGGGGCTAGCCATCCCCATGCTTGAGGTAAGTTTACTTAAAAGTCTACTTAAAATATTTAAGTTTACTTAAAATATTTATATATCCTTCCATCTTATATATCATAACCCTGGGCAACTTACAAACAATAATAAAACAATAAAAATCATAAAACCAATATTAAATCTCCCAGCACACCCAAAGACAACAAAACCCTCATGTCCAACAGACAATTTTCCTGGATTCCAGCTAACACACTACCCCAACGCCTATAGGAAAAGCCAGGTCTTCTAAGCCTTTCAGAAGGCCAGAAGGGTAGGGCCAGCTGGATCTCAGGGGGAAAAGTGTTCCAAAGGGAAAGGAGGGGCTACCAAGAACATATGCTGCCTAGGTCCCACTAGATGGCAACATTTAAGAGGAGTATGCCCACCTTATTGGACCCATGGAGCAGGAAGATACTCTCAGAGAGAGGCAGTCCCATAAATAACCTGGAAATTCTTGTTACTGCTGTTGTTTTACATAACTTAATACTTCCTTTTTGACATGTTTTGTATCCAAAGATGCCTTTTGTGAGTAGAAAGACAGTTTCCTTCACACAGGTCATTCCCAGTGAATCCCATCAATTCTCCTTTCTTGCATTCCCTTATTCTTCATTCATGCTATTCTAGAGAAGCTCCTGACTCATAGGCAGATTTGGAGGAAACTGGCAGGGGAATATAATACAGTGCAGGGAAGGCAAGGAAGCTCCTTTGCTGAAGACCACTTTTACTCCCACTACTCTCAAGCTAACTTATTTTCCTGTAGATTTCAGTAAAATTTAAAAGCATGAAATATAATAATGTTGTAAACTTATATCAGTAAACATAGTGTAAGCAAAAGAACAAAACAAAAAACAAAAACAAAAAGACACAGTGAGAAATGTATTTTTCTTTACTCTATATTTCATGTATTAATCGTTGAAAAGTTCTCCCCAAAACATCCATTAATTATTTAAATATGGAAATAAGTAAATTAGTGTATACACCTAATATCAATAAAACAATCTGAGAAGCATTATAGTTAGTTAGCATTCTGCCATTCATCTAAAACTGAAAATACTATGATCATTGTAAATGGCCATTGTATAAATACAATAAATAACGTTTTTCACATTCATGTAAGACTCCTGCATAAGCATTCACTCCAATATTTGCTCTAATAACAGATCTTCAGCACAACAAAAGGAAGAATGAGAGACAGAAAGCAAGGGAATGGATGCTGCTATACAAATAGCTGGACATTCTTAGCTGGAAGTCTTAATCTGTGAAGACTGGAAACATTTAGGAGCACAAAAGAACTTTCACCCATTTTTGCAAATAATTCTCAATGCAGTGGAAAAATCTGGACAAGCGAATTAGAAGGTGCTAGTATCTCAGCTTAACTAATATCAGCAAGCACAAGGTGGATAATAGAAGAAACTGGAATTATATTGCTCTATATATATATATATATATATATATATATATATATATACATACATACATACATACACACACACACATACATACACACACACACATACACACACACACACATGTACACATACATACACATGTACACATACATACACACATACATACACACACACACACACACATACATATATGTTTTTTTGATAAATTATATAAATCCTTTTCTCATTTGATTAAAATGAAGAGTATATTATTGGATGCTTACCTGCCCTCTTAAGCCACTGCGGGTTATTGTAAAGTTAACCTCTGTAACAATAGAAGCTGCATCGGGTGGGATATATGGATTTGGGTTTCTTGTTGACAGAAATAGGCAGAATTCCTCATTATAGTCTATTATTTTGTCACCTATCTGTACAACATATCGGGGTCCTATAGGAAAAGGGAAAAATACACTTCTTGAAAATAATGTATCTAGAACAGAAATCTTCTAAATCCTAATGTTAAAGTTTACCCAGATGAGAGTATTTTTTTGAAAAGCAAAAGCTAAAAGTTCTATTAAATCAAAACCAATAATAATAAAACAATCATTAACATAACTTTCTATGTATTCAGAAGCAAACACCATGCTGGCTGGAAATTACAGGAGTTAGCCCAGCATAGCTAGGTCAGCATCAGGGTGGAAAAGCTGAAGAAAACTGTGAAAAAATGGGCACATGAACCATTCATTATCCATCCTTAATCACTTTAATTCTGATATCTTAATTATTCAGATTTCATGTTTAGAGAAGACGCATTCTTAGCCATTAATTTCAATGAACCTATTCTAAACAGGACTAAGTGAATCTAACTTTTCTTAGTACAGAAAAGGCAACGTGGTGGCCTTTAAAAGTTCTACGCTACAAATTCTACAAGCCCCAGTCAGCACAACTAAAAGTAAGAAATGATGTCCAAAAGACATAAGAATTCAGTTTATTTATTAGGGATTAATAAATACTTTATTGCAATTATTGCAAACTGCAATTATTGCATTTTTTGCAATTATTTATATCCTGTCTTTCAAGATAAAAAGTGTATAGCAAACTACATAAATGATAATAGATGTATAAATAATAATTATTAAAAACAGATAACAAACTTCTAGGATCTGTTACTTCTCATACTAAGCAGTTGATGGTAAAGTCCCACTGGGAGCAGCAAGAGAACAGTCCAGCTAAGCCAGATTTTGTGGATGCTGTCATCTGTCTTCTTCCATCTTTCTATTGCACTATCCAAGCCTAGGATAGTGCAATAAATTGAATAATCTAACCATTACACAACACCCATTCTTAATCTATCCAATTGAGACCAAAAAAATGTATAGCAGCAATGATGACTATGGGTTAAGGCCTCATATAATTTTAAATGATACAGTCACTAATATGTTCTTTGCATTTCATCTTTTATTAAACTGGAGAGCTATGTTGGTCTATGACCAAAATAAAGATTTGAATTTGAAAAGTGGAGAGCAAAGGAAAAAAAAAGAAATGTTAAATGATAAAAATTCTTAGTTCAAAATACTTGCAGGCCATTATAGTATATGTAATAATACCACAGCAACCTCAGAATTAAATCCTGGTGGATACTGCATTTAAAATCCAGGAGAAAATTCATCACTCACTCACTCACTCACTCACTCACTCATTCATTTATTCATTATTTCATTTAACAGGGCATATAAGCCATTCCAATCAGAGCCAACTCTGAATGATGTACAATTAGTCTCCATTACTCAGATCAAAACTGAAAATTGAAATTAAAATTGAAGTACAAAGTCCCACATATAGGAGCAGAAATACACAGCAATCATCACAACCAAAATGAAAACATCTTTCATTGCTAGATGGACCCGTAGTATTATGCCAATCCTCAGGGCCTTAATGGACTTCTGAATACTAAAGGCGAAAGAGCAATTGGGATGTCCGGGGGAATGCTACTGCAAAGCAAGAAGGGGGAAAGTGATTGAAAAGACATGCTGCTGTGGCCCCTGTAGGGGGCAATCCCTGAGCAAGGGAACACAGAGCTCACCCTACTCGATGTAATCAGCTGAGGAGATGCTATTGGGAGAAGGCATTCCTGCAGATATCCAGACCTGAGCCATGAAGGGTTTTAAAGGTGACATCTAGTATCTTGAATTGCATCGGGAAACCAAGTGATAACCAGTGCAGCTCTCTCAGCTGTAGATATGGGCACACTGGGAAGTACCTGTAACTGTTCAAACATTTTAGACCAGCTACAGCTTCTGAATACTCTTCAAGAGTGCCAGTTATAATCTTCTGCTTTCCTTATGGGTCCACAAACATTTTAGGTCATACTTTATATTTTGAAAGCATGCTATGGTCATTCACAAAAAAGCAGCTACCATAGGAAGTTTGCTCATTCACTAACTGGCTGTTACAAGGAGTGTAGCTAGTCACAAAACACCAATTTACCAGAAACTGCTCTCTACCAATCTGTCTAGTCTCCCAAAATGCTTACTAGGAACCCCCAGCATACTTTTTTCTCTTTTTTCCCAGGCAAGTAAGCATCTTTACGAACAAAGCATTGGGCTGCTGCCATTCATTTTCTAAGAAAATCCTTGGAGCCCATGTGGAATCCAAGGGCATTCTTGCGAATAAAGATAAATCTGGGAGCTTGTACTTTGCTGCGCAATATGCCTGCTTCCTTTTTAATTAATTAAAAATATATTTTTAAAATTCAAACTGAAGTGAGATTATCTGCAAGCACAGATAATGTCCACAGGAACAACACTGAGCTTCCCTAGCTCCTTTATTAGATACACATGGAATGAAATCATGAATTAAACTAAGGTAATTTCCTGCTAAATTATGGCAAATAAATAGTGTCCTACAAAAACATATCAAAGCACTGAAACATACAATCAAGTAAACAACATATATGAGAATGCAGAACATTTTTCTCTGAATTATAGGAAGAACAGTGAAAAATCTTTATGATCAGGAATTATTTTAATCCTTTTACCAAGAGCAAAGGGGCTCCATGCAGCCCTAGGAAAACCAATCAGCTGCAGATTGTTTGGGGTAAAGGCTGTGCTTTGATTTACTTCATTATGACATAAATTTCACCTGCACATTGTAAAATGTAGAATACTGATTAGGATAGCTACCAATTCACCAAAAATATAAAATATATTTTTCATATAGCACCGTGAAACAATCATATGACTGTCAGAAGCAAGATAAGGAAAAACCTGTGTTCAATATCCATGATTACATATCACAGGAAAGTGCATCTGTAAGTGAAGGTCAGAGGGAAATTCTGCACAGCAAAATTGTTCCTATTTCCTCAGTTAAATCACTTCAGAGTCTGAAGTCCCACAGATCAACACTGAGTGAAAGAAAGGTTGCAGGAGCATTAACAATACATTCACTATCCATAATCCAAATGGGGGCAAAGAAATAGTGTTGAAACCAATTTAATCTGCTGCCCTTACATTTGTGTGGCGCAAAATACACACAAACACACACTCATATAAATTTAAATTATTGATTTAGATGATTTTCATTTGCGCAGATACTATAAAAAGCCTCGCTAATCTGTTAATGGAGTTAAATGGATCACAATTAAGTATTTTTTTTTTCTAAATGAAAAACGTCACTTCAATGTAAAAACATATTTTATAGTATGACTTCTAGTTCTGGGCCACAACAATGCAGATATTGTATTTAAGATCTATTCCCACCCACCATATATCCCCTCATAAAGTTTTCGTTGGCTCCTGTTCCACTGCATTTAGACATCCATCCATCCATCCATCCATCCATCCATCCATCCATCCATCCATCCATCCATCCATCCATCCATCACATTTATATAGCTGCTCATCTCACAAATGTAACTCTGGGCAGCGTACAATAAAAACCAACCATAAAGAGAAACAAACATTAAAAATCATTCCATAATACCAAAAAAAAATCAATATTATGAAAAAGACCAGAAGAGAGCATCTTCGGTGTTACAGGAAATGTAGCCATTTCACCAATTCTCCATTCCCCTGAGATCCCGAAGCCTGCTCACATAGTCACATTTTGAGGGACTTCCAGTAGGTTACCAAGGATGGGCCAGTCTCACCTTGGGGGAATGATGTTCCACAGGGCAGGTGCCACAGCAGAAAAGGCCTGTCTCCTGGGTCCCACCTGATATAACTCCTTAACAGATGGGACCTGCGGCTTACCTCTTCTGCCGGATCTGATGGGATGGGCAGATGCAGTTGGGAAGAGGTGGCCCCTCAGATAACCCGGACCCATGTCATGAAGGGCTTTAAAGGTCAAAACTAGCACCTTGAATTGGACCCAGAAGCAATCAAGAATCAATGCAGTTGTGGAGCAGTGGTGTAATGTGTGCCGTTCTAGAGGCAAACGTAACTGACATGATACTGTTTCCCTTAAAACACACACACCCAAAATTTCCTGACCCATACCAGTTCTCCAACTACTGCCAATTTCCCTTCTGTCATTTGCCTCCAAACTCCTGGGGCACATTGCTAATTCCCACTTACTGATTTCTTTCTCTTGTAGTTTCTTTTGTTGTGGCTTTTTTCGATCTGTATTTTGCCCTTTTGTGTTCCACTGAAATAGTGATTATGAAAGTCACACTTTCCCAATTACCAAATCCAAATATCTCTACTCACCCCGCTTGATCTCTTTGCCAATGTGGACATAGCTGACCTCTTATTTTTTTCCTTTAACATAGGCATTTGTCCTCAGCAAATTACTTCCCACCTATATAAGTACTCTTTCAATCTTTCCACAAAGGGTTATTTTTCCTCTGCTATCTCTGTTCCCATTGAAGCTGTATATTCATGCTGAAATTCATATTCACATTCAAGTTCTTGCCAGGAGAGTTCAGTAGAGAAAAAAAAAAATCTTAATAGAAGCCAGTTGGTAATGGAGCCAGTTACATAGATGGTAGGCAACCATCACTAGGGAATACTCTAGTTCAGATCCCTGTCCTGAGCAGAAGGTTGAACTCTATTGCCTATAATTCTGTGAGCAGATTTCTGCTCCCACCTAATGCCTTCTCCTTTTGTTATGCATTTCTCTCATCTGCATATATGTTCCAGATAGTCCCTGGTCATTCCTTTGGGGATACATGGGGTTGATAGAAGAAGAGGAATCTATTTTGCTGACAGATGCCATTTAGGTCAACATATTGACACAATACGTATAATATATATTAGATAGAATATAATTGTAAACATGGGTAGCAGATTTACAAATAAATAGCTTTTTAATTCACTGTTTTACCTGAGAGTCAAAACAATAGTTACATATACCAACCACACGCTAAGTTGGAAATTTACCTTGTGCAACAAGGTCCTTTCTAAGCAGTGGATAAAGCACAGGCTCAACCCCATCCATTTCCTGTATAATAAGAGTTTTTCCAAATCGCACAGCCAATTCAAGGGCATTAATAAAGTTTGTATCCTGCAGAAATAAAATTTCCTATTGATTATACATAAAATACACAAGGAAAGTATAGTGTCAGAATTATGCTTGCACACATGTTCCTCGCTCATTTTGCCATTTTGGATATAACCGTAGAATTTTCACTCCAAAATCTCTAATTTGTTGGAAAAAATAAACTGGACCAAACTGGAATTGAAGCTATCATAACAAGGAAGGAGAAATTACAGTGTAGAGTAGATGCCCTCTACTACATTGATCACAGGAGCGAAAGAAGGAACTCCATGAATATTTTACATGTAACAATCTGGATGGTTGTTAATGTCTGATATTGTTTCTCTAAGATAAACTAATCAAAGATTATATGTAGATGACTTAGCTAAATAAATAATTTCAGCTACCTATATATTTCAGAGAGGCTTCTGTGGAAAAGGTGGAAGTCAGCACATCTAATCCTCCACTACCTGAATTCTCTCACTTGCTAGATGAATGTTGCAATATGGCCAGTATTAAAATGAGCTAACAACGGAATAAGAGGAATGATTCCCTTTGTTATTTAAATATTTTGAAAAATTATTAAAGAGAATAAAGCTGAATTGGTGCAACCTTACCATGCACATCTGTAGAGATGGCAAAGAGGGGCAACTAATGTCAGGTCTGTCATGACATTATTATGCATAAGAAGTGATTATATTCTGTGCAACATTTGCATCATGATGCCATGATACATGTGACATCATCATGGTTTCTACCAAACATCTATAAACTCTACTCTAAGAAATACTGTAGGTGAAATTGTTCCTTATGGTGGGGAAGACTATACATAACTGTGAATCAGAATCTAGTATAGGCAATTCAGTCATTCAGAAACATGTGAAAGAAAATAATCTATGCAAATCCAGTGAAGGAAAACTGATTATAAATTCTGCCCTGCTGGATCATCAAGGTTCCTCTTAAATCCAGCATTTTGTTTCTCAGTGGCCAGTCAGATGCCTTTGGGATGGTCGAAAGCAGGAGACAAAGACATACTCCTCTCTCACCAATGATCCCCTTTAACTGGTATTTCGAGGGATAGTGTCTCCAACCTGAAGTTAACACTGACCCTTCAAGACTAATACCTCTTTGATAATCCTGTCCTTTATGATTTTAGTCAATCTTTTTTTAAAACTGTCCAAGTTATAGAATTTACCATCTCCTGTGATAATGACTTTCACAGGGCAATGAAGCACTGGTAAAAAATTGCTTCTTTTGTCTGTTATAAATCTCCTTCCAATTGGCTTTATTGGATGATCCCCTGTTATTAGTGTTCTTAGAGAGAGACCCTTTCTTTTGCACTTTCCCCATGCCATGCATGATTTTCTACATCTCTTTCATGTCCCCTGTCTGTCACCGTTTTTCCAGCTAGGAGTCCCCAAAACTTTGTAGAGTTTCTTCGTCAGGACATTTTTGAGCCCCTCTTCATTGAGTTGGCTCTCTTCTGCAGTTTTTCCAGTCCTATTATATGATTTTTCAAATATGACCACCAGATCTGTATACAATATTCTATTAATGGATACAGGTAGTCCTCACTTAACCACAATTAGGACTGGAATTTAGGTCAATGTGGTGATTAAGCAAATTATCACATGACCACTTCACTTAGCAACCCTAATCCCAGCAGTCCCAGTTGCTGTCATTAAGCAAGGATCGCAGGTGGTTAAGGGGATGAAGTCTCCGGTAAGGAGTGTGGGGATGCTTCGGGGGGTGGGGGAGGCCCTAGGAGGCCCAGCGCAGGCCATGTGCGAGTTTGGGGGATGCTGCAGTGTGGCACAAAGCTGCAGCCACCCCTGGAAGCCTCAGCTGCCCCAGCAGCACTTATGACTGCAGGGCCACTGCAACTCCCCCACCCGCCTATCTCCCCCGCATCTATGCCCTTTTGACTGCCCTGCACAGCAGCACTCAGTGGCAGCAGTGCCGAGGCTGGGGCTAAAGTAGAGGCCTGAGGCCTTCAGCAGTCTCAGCCAGCTGCCACTACCCCCAGGTCTTGACTTCAGCCCCAGCACCGCCGCCACTGCCACTGAGAAATGCTACCTCACATCCCACACTGCTGGCCTTCACTACCTTGCGCCATTCCCCAAGCCATGCCTCTCATTCCTTCCCTAAAGCTGGAGGCCCGTTGTCCCATTCCTTCCCGAAGCCACATGTCCCATACCTTCTGCAAGCCATGTCTCTCATTCCTTTACTAATGCCATCATCCCATCGTCTGGTTCCTTCCCAAAGCGTCCCATAACTTCTGCAAGCCAGCGGCCCATTCTCACGATCCTTCAGAAGCCTTCTGGTCTTCCCCAGGTCTCACGAGAATGGGATGCCGGCTTTAGGGAAGGAATGAGAGGCGTGGGTTGCAGAAGGTATGGGATGAGCAACTTCAGGAAGGACTGAGAAGCATGGCTTGGGGAACAATGCAAGGCAGAGAAGGCCAGTGGTGTGGGGCATGAGGTGGCATTTCTCAGTGGCAGTGGTGGTGCTGGGGTTGAAGTCAAGGCCTGGGGGCAGCGGCAGCTTGCTGAGACTGCTGAAGGCCCCAGCCTCTACTTCAGCCCCAGTTCTGTCGCTGATGAGTGCCACTGTACAGGGCGGCCAAAAGGGCATAGATGGGGGGAGATAGATGGGTGGGGGGAGTTGCAGCGCCCCTGCAGTTTAAGTGTGGGGGGGCTGCCAAGTGCCCAAATTTTGATCATGTGACTTTGGGGGCACTGCAATGGCCATATCTTTGGGCATGGGTCGTAAGTCCATTTTTTTAGCACCGTCATAATTTTGAACGGTCGCTGAATAAATGTTTGCTAAGCGAGGACCACTTGTATACCATATGTTTCTGATTTGTAAAATAGCATTACAACATTAGCAGATTTTTTCAGCTCCTTTCCTAATGATTCTAGCATGGAATATAACTTTTTCACCACTGCTACACACTGAGTTGACATTTTTACAGAACTACTCTATCTATCCACTATGATCCCATGATCTTTTCCTGGTTAAATTCTCAGCCCCCCTCAATATGTATGTGGAGTCAGAAATTTTTCATCCAATGTGCATTTCTTTTCATTTGTTTATGATGAATTGCATTTACTATTTGGCTTCACCTAGTTTAAAGAGATTCTTTTGGAGTTCTTTACAGTCATTTTTGTTTTTTTACCACCCACAGAAATAGCTAGCTCACTGTCTTCTCCTAAGTCAGGACTGTTTATGAATGAATTAAAATACACTGGTCTCAACAAAAATTCCTAAAGGACTCCATTTCTTACTTTGCTCCACTGAGAAAGTGATTAGCTTCTAAAGTTGATACGTAATATAATTAATATAGTTAACAATGTAAGAATTCCCCTTTTCTTGGTCATTCATTTTAAATGAAGGAATGACTAAAAGATACTTCCTACTGTAATCCAGAACAATTTATAAGGTTCAAATATTACCTGCTGGTTGATAATTTCCAAGCGTGATTCTTTCAAATGTGTTTTTAGCCATTCTGTAGCTCTAGAAGAAGGGTCTATCAAAAACGGGCAAACTTTACTCTGTTGAAAGAAAGAAAGAGTTGTATTTTATTCTACAAGGAAACAATTCAGGAATAAAACTACATTTAATTATCTCTCCTGTCCTTTTCGAAAGAAAGAAAGAAAGAAAGAAAGAAAGAAAGAAAGAAAGAAAGAAAGGAAGGAAGGAAGGAAGGAAGGAAGGAAGGAAGGAAGGAAGGAAGGAAGGAAGGAAGGAAGGAAGGAAGGAAGGAAGGAAGGAAGGAAGGAAGGAAGAAAGAAAGAAAGAAAGAAAGAAAGAAAGAAAGAAAGAAAGAAAGAAAGAAAGAAAGAAAGAAAGAAAGAAAGAAAGAAAGAAAGAAAGAAAGAAAGAAAGAAATTGAAACATTGGTACTGGCAACTATTTAGATAATACATACAGCAAGAAAGATAAAATAAGAAGTAGTAATGTAATTTGATGTATGACTCATCCTACTTCTTAGAAATGAAAATCCTTTGCACTTCTTAGATATTTAACCTTTCAGATTTTTAATTACCTAATGGCGCACTTAGATTTGTAAGGGGAAAAAACTCCCAAACCATCCTCAGATAATGCAATCCTAACATTAATAGATTTTCTTGACTTCCATCTCTCTGTAAATATCAGAAAAGGAGTATCTGGAAATATTTCATCAAAGAGAGAAGGGAACAAGAAGCTGTTCCTCTGTCATCAATCCAAAGACCAGAATTAAGTAACCTAGTGCTTTTCTGACAGTTCTATTTATGGTCAAATAAATGTGAGTCAAACATTGCTTCAGACTTTATCATTCAACCCAGAATTTTTTGAGATTGGAAGGCACTGATATCAGTCAGGCAGACTGGGAACAGAACCAACTCACAAAGTCTTGATTTAAGCCTTAGTAAATACAGCCTGAATGCATGCTGCTTGAGTGCCATTTCCAAAATATAACAATAAAAAATACAATTTACCTGAAGTATCACAAGAGCATTTTCTATTGACAGATCATCAGAGGGCAAACCTTCAGTTTTCCAAATCAACTGCTTACTCTCTGTGCATAGGAACCGCCTAAGATCAAATTCTAAAAAAAAAAAAGAAAAAAAGTTTTTCTCTTAATTTTCCTGAGTTAGCTTGGGCATTATACATTTCTGATAAGTACCTAAGAATTTTATACAACACTGCAAATAAATTATATTGTACCATATGCCATGTTTGCTTCATGATACTGTGTATCTGCTACTTCCTTAGGAATTATTGATAATGACAAAACCCCAGATTAGAGAGATTATAAAACATATATAAAATACAATTAGAAGAGAAAATCTGTCTGGATCTATAGAACAGATACCTAAAATCAAAAAGGAACTATTTATTCAAACATTAGCTTCAGTTTGAAATAAGTTCTAAGATCACATACTCCTTAAACTGGTATAGATATAACATATGTTATCTCAAAAGAAAAAAGAAAGACAAGGAGAGGAAGAAAAAACGTTTTGATTACTGAACCCACCCACAACAAACATATAATTATATTGTCAGAAAGAAATATATTTTATTATACTTAATGTATGTTTTATGAGAATATTACTTTCAGACTTGCAAGATTCTATTAATGTAGCTTTACAATAAAGTAGAATTAGTTGATCTGGTCATGTTTCCTGTCTAGTCCATCTGGTAAGGCTGACATCAATCTTGCAAGTCTCAAAATATAATTCTCTCACTGTCACCTTTACAGCCCAAAAACTTAGGGAGGGTCTCTCCTGAGCCTCCTGCTCCACTGCTATGCAGCTGCGGGCTATGCTGTCTCTTATTTGACCGTTCCCTTGGTAGTATCTCTTCCCCCCATCTCCCAAGGTCTTTCCCACATACCATTACACCTGTCAATAAGGAAGAACAATCTTGATTAACACTACGTTTCAATCCTTCCCTGATTGCAACTTTTTGCCGCTATTGCAACTGAACCTCAAAACTGAACTTGACCAAACTACTGTATAAGATACTTACAAAGAAGGAAGAAGTAAACCTCTCAGGTTAGAACAATGAGATCTCTCTCCCCTGCCTGCCACTTATGAAGCCTTTAAAACTGAACAAAATTAGACAGAATATTTTCCTTGTCATTCAGAGAACTAATATTTTGCTAAGAAATATTTTTCTGAGATTCAAAGAGGATATTCCTTGTCTTGGGACACAGCAAACAAAAGCTTAAAAAGAACTCAATATTCTTATACCATTAGCCTTTGCATATCTTAAGATGAAAGGCTATGTATGCTTTCTTCCCATCTATGCTCAGTTTGATATAAAGAGTCATACACACAATGTTACAGTAAGTTTCCTGAAGAGCAGGAATTGCACAGAAAAGGTTTTATTGTAATTCTCCAGTGGTTATTTTCTTGGAGTTGATAAGATATGGTGTTTAAGGCAGTCTAGAACTTACCCTCAAAGTAATGATTCTTTGATTTCTTGGGAAACCACTGCTTTGGACCTGCAAAGGAACAGGACCAGTTCTCTGGAAGCCCAAAGGTGGCTGGCCTATCCTCAATCTCCCTTCCCTTTTTCTTTCAGGTTTGGCACTAATGCTGTGTTTGGGCTTCAGAGCCTTTGCCTGGCTCTCTTCCCCTTCAGATGCTAGAGCTGGATCTTTTAGTGCACTGGAGGCTGACATGGGGTTCATACCATAGAATGAAAGAGAAAGTGAAAGGTGTGCATCACTGGTAAAGCAATTACTGGCCTCTAAACTGCTCTTCCACCAAGTCATTGGAGTAAGTCCTAAGTGTTCAAAGTTGATTTGTTATTGCTTTTTCTGGTTTAGGAAGAGAGTCAGCCTTAGCTGCTAAGTATTCTTTTCCCACCCCATTATGCACTTAACACAGACTTATGTTGATGTTGAGATTCTGTGTATCACTGAATCAGCTGTAATTTAAAAGCAGAACATGAGAACAATTCTCACTTTCTAGACCAGCAGATTTCGTCCATGAATCCAAGCTTGCTTTTCTCTGGTCTTCAGGTGCAGCTGAGAGGTAAGTAATAAATGCTGCAGACAGTTGAGCTCTCCTTGGCAGTGTACTTAATTCATCTGCTATTTCTGAAACCTGAAACAATTTCCAGTATGATTATTGATTTATCTAGTCAATATATCAATATGCTAAATAATAGGTCTTTCGCACAGATGGGAAGTTGTCCAGAGAGATAATTTCTGTTTGTGTAATTTGCTTCTTCCTCTCCAAGAACACAATGGATTTTAATGACCACAAATTGTGAAAACACCATTATTCTTATGTACCAAAGTTTTAATGGGCTAGCATGAAGACCTCACTTTTTAATTTACCTCTTTCCTATGTATAAGCAGAAGGGCATTATTTAAATCAGGTATGGGCAACATTTTAATGGCTAAGGGTTGCATTTAACATTTTAGAGGAATCCAAGAGTGGTTAGTATGATGATGTAAATAGACAAGGCTGGAATTTCTGAGGTTTTTTTAAAAATTTCCTGGGTTTGGGAAAGAATTCTACATCATTGGGTATTTTTTTTTTAAAAGTTCAGCCTATTTTAAGGTTTAGACTATAAAACTAACAGAATAACTCTTAAGGTGGCAAAAGATCACACTGCCCACAAGTGATTCATAGGCTGCAACATCAAAATTAGAGCCTTTGACTGGAGAGGATGAGAGAAAATTATTTCCTAATTAATCAGCAAGGAGTATTCATCACAAATAAACAAGATTCACAAGAATTGAAAGAGGTTAAGAATGCTTTTTGGAAATAAAACACTTATCTTGAAGAGAAATGGCAAAAATATGGATCTACTGAAGGTTTAATAACCAACCTGTGCATTCCATCTTTTATGCTCCCTATCAAGCTGTTTAATCAGTATCTCTGCAGCTTTCACTGTCTCTTGAGCTTTCACGACTTCTGTTTCCAGTTTAGCAGCTTCACTTGTTCTGGCCTGGAACCTGCATACCAATTGCATTTTTAAGATGTACAACTAATAAAAGCAATTTGAAATCAATTATAATTCCCATTTCAACAAGGAAGTGTTACTTTAAAATAAAAATAGTATTAGAATAGTATTAACAAGTCTTAAAAAAACATACTTATCTTTTAATTCTGCCACTTTCTGACCAACAGAATTAACCAAATCTTCTAACTTCTGTTTTCTGTCTTCTGTTTTTCTGAGATTACTAAAATGTATTAAGAATACTAATTGAAATGTTTACAAAAACAACCAATAACATTAAAACAAAAATTATCAATTGCCATAAATTAACATCTTTATCCGCCTCTTTCAGAGATCATAATAATGCTAAATTTGTGGTCTATACCAGGGTTCCGCAACCCTGGCAACTTTAAGACGGGTGGACTTCAACTTCCAGAATTCCCCAGCCAGCCTTGCTGGCTGGGGAATTCTGGGAGTTGAAGTCCACCCGTCTTAACATTGCCAAGGTTGAGGAACCCTGGTCTATACCATGATGGGGTTCTGAGAGACACTAAAGGCAACAAAACCTCTCAAATACAGCCATTTTCTATCACTAGAGTTTTGTGTCCTGACTGGAGTTTCTGGGATTTTATTTTAACTAATAAAAACTTAGTGACCTAAACAAGTTTGAAAACCCCTTCCTTAGACAAAGAACATTCTCTGAACAATTTTGAGTCTATCCCAAACTGCTTTAAACAATACTTCTAAACAAAATGGGTGAGCAGACAAAGCACAAAATAGGATTTAGAAATAGCAACACTTTTTCTGAGGAAAGATACTTAAAGAGCAGCATTTTGGAAGCAAACTTGAACATGGTATAGCTTTCTTTCCTGAAGATGTTATATTCATTTTAAAGATTTGAGCCAAACTTTCTTCTACCAAATCAGGCAATGAAAGGAAACAGTTTTCCTCTTTTAAATGTAACAGTTCTCTTGCAGTTCAGAATTATAATGAAAATGATATAAATACATACATAGCTATTTATGCTTCATACACTACTTACGCTTCTAGGCCAGCTTGTTCAGTTTCCAGAGGCTGAATTCGTTCTAGGACATAGGAGTATTGAACGTTGGCCTTAACCCATGCTGCTAAGGGTGCAGCTGCAGTACTGGCCCTTTTAGCATTCTGAAACATTCAAACATATGTATTTGATCTGAAGAAAATGTGCACCAGAGGTAACATCTAAAATACACTCATAGAAATAATACACCGCCATCAACACTCATTGAACAACCAGGGTATCTGTTTTGGAAATTTAAAACCAATAATAGAACACAGTTCTGTTGTACAAAAATTAATATTAAAACATTTTCTTTTTCCATCTGCTATGTAGCATTCCTATGCAAATTATTATGTACTGGGTAAAATACCTGACATTTCGACAATGAACTACTGTAATCTATGACTCGGTTAATTAATATTTGTTAAGCATGTCAAATTACCTTTGGCTCAAAGGATGCCTTATTTTTAGCTAGAAGTTCTTCTACACTCTCACGAATTTCCTTTGGAATATTTCTAGCATCAAAAGTTGCGATGTCTTCTCTCACACCTCTTTTGGCAAGGAAACTGCAGAATATACAGTATATTAAATAACCATTCCAATGTGGGAAAACGGTTTAGTGAAAACACTGTCTTAGTGTACAGTCCATAAATAATTTATGGTTATTATTATGGGCTTTTTCTGGCATTCAGAAGAAAATAAATTAGGATTTAAAAAGAATTATAACACTGTTTTCTAGGATTATAATCTTCTATTACCTCTTCATGCTCACCCACGATGTATCAAAGATACCCATCAACCGTAAGACACCTTCTAGTATGTCTCTAATGATATCAGGTGGCATACGTAAGGAGCGGATTTCAGACAGAGATTCCGGTTTGATATTTCCAACTGCTAATTTAGCTTCATTAACCAGTGGCTAAAAAAAAATAGGGAAAGGGTTAAAGCTGCTTAGCTTTTAACTACAGAACTGAGCAATGTCTTCATAATCAAAACTTAAATAGATGACATAAAAGTGGAAATTTCACTAGAATGCTGGTGAATCAGTACTTAACCCTTTCCTCCCCATATTCCTACTTTGTTCCTAACTATAGTCTCTTTCTTACTCTCCAAAGCCATTTCTGCTCCCCAATTCATTTCTTTCACAGAAGCTTTTCTATTTCCAGTAGGACAGAAAGCCGTGGGTTTTCTTGCCTATGTTGGGGCCAAAACATAGAAACCATACAGTTTCAGTATTCAGTTAAAGGTCTAATCACAAAAACAACAATAATTAAAGTCTAAAATAGAAAACGAGGAAGACGTGAGAAATTAGAACATTAAAAAATTAAGAAAGGAAGTACATCAGTCAAGAAGAGGCAATCAGAAAATCAATAAAGAGCCAAAAGAGCAATACATGTAATAAAGAGATACACGAAGAATGATTACCAAACAAAATTATTAGGAAAATTGCCAGAGGTATACCAAAAGAAAACAGAGATATAGCAATGATGAGATGAAGGAAACTACTCTTAATTTCTTGAAATACCCATAGCTGATGTTTACTGATAAAAAGAAGTAAACATTGTTGGGGAAGTTGTCCTAGAAAGTGCACTACATTTATCTTAATAATTATTCCAGCTTGTCTGAGTACTATAAAGACAGAAGTTGTTTCAGAAGCTTATGTGAAATGATATGGATATTCTCAGATTTTAATGCAATGTTTTCTCAATGTAACTCAAGGCTAATTATCACTCAAACGTATTTTATTAGTATTTCCCCTCTTAAAACCTTAAGCGCTCTTTATTATATCAAAAGAAAAATAATAGTAATAAACAAAATTCTACTCTGTAATAGAATATAGCAATATCATTTTTTTTCGCTTTGATTACCTGAACCTCTTTCAATTCATCCTCAATTATTTTTTTTCTTTCTTCAATTTTTACTACTTCTTGTGCTATTTTCTGTTTTATTTTTTCCATTTCTGATTTTTGCTCACTTGCATCCTACAAGACAGGCATTAGTCAAACAATTAGTTCACACACATATCTTAAGACTGAATGGTGTAGCCATTTTTCTTTGCAACATGATATTTTTTATCCTTCATAGTAGTATTATACTATTATTATACACTCTTTGAAACTGAACATCTGCAGTTTCTGCCCACCTATATAGAGATCATATGACACTGACAATTGGACATTTTTGACTAATAAAGATGAAACTATTTTCTTCCTCTGTAAGGAAAATTTATGCCAGTAACTTATCAATGGGTCCA
Organism: Python bivittatus; assembly: GCF_059951505.1. Taxonomy (NCBI): domain Eukaryota; kingdom Metazoa; phylum Chordata; class Lepidosauria; order Squamata; family Pythonidae; genus Python; species Python bivittatus. The sequence goes on along the minus strand of NW_028277056.1, from coordinate 15,884,734 downwards.
AATTACTTAAGGTTGTCTCATACTGATTTCAGTATAATGAGATATAAGCAATTCTGCCTAAGATCTAACAATAATTTTGCAAAGCTGACAATGTAAAACATTTTCCCTTATCTTTTTTCTTTCCAAAGTTAAATTCCGTAGAAATTCCGTAGAAATTCTTAGAAATCTTCCAGGAATTTCTTAGACTTTAGACTAGACTTTATGCTACCAACAACATACTACTAATCTTTCTTGCTAACCATACTCAAAGGGCTTTGCAGAGAGTCTTTAGAAAGTCTTTATTCTCTCAAGGCCCATGTTCTCTTTGTACTTTTGCAACTTCCTGTACTTTTACCTGCATAGAAACAGTGATTTCTTGGAGAGCAGCATCGGCTTCATCTTGCTTTGTTTTGAGTAATATGCTTTGTTCTTCAGCTTTCCTGTTTAATTCATCAACAAGCGCTTTGGCTTCATTTAATTTAGCTACTCCAGCCTACAATTTATAAAGAGGGGTTGGTAGAAACTCATTTGCAGAGAGTCAGATCCATAAACAAACCATTCCTTCATATGGTTAGTAAAGGCTATTTTAAAATAATGTTTAAAAATCAGGCCAAACATAATGCAAAACAGAAAAAATATGATCAGTTAAAAATGAAGTGTTTGCTTTTGGAACAATACACCAAATGCTAATTTAATAGAAAAGAATTCACTTATTCAAGAAAATATTTGAAAAATTAGAAAAACTTTTTATTTTGGATATAGTTCAATGTAAAAGATCAAACCTATTATTAGAGGGCTCCAACCTTGGAGAACTCCAATTTCTCCCAAACTAAACCAAAATGAAAAGGTTTCATCTTATCCTGGTTCTTTTGTTTGAAAAAAAATGTATATATTATTCTGTGACTGCAAGTAATGGGGGGAATTAAAGACTCAATTATATTCTTGTCTGAGGGAGGAGCAGAGGGCTTGGAACTCCTCAGCTCCTCAGTCCCTCTGAGCCTCCTTCCTGACCAATCCTGGCAACGTTGCCTTGTCTGACTTTCTGAGGTCAGATGTTCCTATCTTGGAAAGATCCAGCAACAAAGGCTGGTGGGAAAATCCAATCAGCCAGATTGATAGGATAAGAGAAGAAATTAAATATATTTAACTCTGAGACTACCTTCTGAAAGTCAAAGACCTTGGTT